>NC_092498.1:55241096-55866096 GCF_047511675.1 Marmota flaviventris
GGAGGGAGGGAGGGAGGGAGGAAGGGAGGAAGGAAGGAAGGAGACTTAAGAGTGGTGATAGACCCCAGTCTGCAGCCAGGGTCCCTCACAAAACTTTATGTCAAGGTTCCCCAAGGAAAAGAAAGCATATTTGGCCACAATTCTAGATAATGTATTTACAAGTAATGTCATCTCAGTTACATATTCCCTGTATAACAAACCACCCCAAAATTTGATGGCTTGAAAGCAACAACTCTCCCCTTGCTCTGGATTGCTAGGGAGGGTCCTCTGCCAGTCCCAACTGGATTGCTCAAGTAGCTACACTGATGGGCCAGCTGGGGACTAGGCATGGCAGATGTGTAAGGGGCTCTCTCCCCTTGGTCTGAATCCCAGGTTGCTTCACTGCACAGATGTTTCAGAGTCCCATGAGAGTGAGAACTGAAGATACAAGGTTCCTGAGCTCCTGCAACATCATCTCTTCTCATTTCTGCTGGTCAAACAACTTGTAAAGCCAGCTCAATTTCAAGGGTGTGGAAGAGTGAGTGACTAGCAGCAATGAGAAGTCATTAGCATCCCTAGGCCTGAAGGGGCAGGGGAAGCAGGAGTGTTGCCAGAGCCCTGCAAACACTGGAGGGTTAGGGAGAGATACCCACCAGATACTCTCAGCACTGGAGCTGAGAGACAGAAAAGCTGCCAGAACCCGGCTATTGGCCAGCGATGGAGACCAATGGCTTATCCCTCCCTCTGGTCACTTGCCAGCACATTCCATTGGCCAAGTGTGAATGAAAGCCAGAGTTCAAGGGAGCCAAGTGACATCATCCACGGAGGTTAGCTTTCCAGGATACAGAACAGGATGGAGAACAGACCTGATGGGGAAATGTGAGGTAGACAGCTCAACCTTATTAACTTAGCTGATAGAAACACAGGGGTCTTTTTTTTTTTTAGTGTAAATATAATATTGAATCCCCTTTTCTTTCCAAATGACCTTTATTTGCAAGTTTCCTGCCTCTCATCACCTTCCAAAGAAACTCTTCAGTCTTGGAATCGTTGTGACTGCTAAAATGTTAGAATCTGACTGTCCATCTTCATTGAGCTCCCCCCATTGGTTTTCATTTTATTTCCTCAGGACAAGAGAATACATACCTGCTTAGCTTCCTAAAGTGGGCTTTCAAGTGCTTACAAAGAGCTAAGTAACGTGCCCTGAATCTTCTTTTCTCCATATGAGTTAACATCACCAGTTAACTCAATTTTTGTTGAGAGGACAGTTTCAAATGTCTTCAGCAATCTGGCTCTTTCTTCTCCACACATGCCAATGTGAAAATTACCTCAAACCAATCCAGTATTCTGGTGTGGTCTGACGAAGTAACGTGAGACATTTTCTTTCCTTCTTCTACCTAAGGTCAGAGTCTTTTCCAAAAGGCCACATCTTGCTTTTAAATGTCTCTCTCTACAGATCTTCTATTCACTGCTGTGGGTTCCATATTAAAGTTTACTAGAATTACCAACTACTTATTGAATAAAGAATGAATAAATGAATGCATAGATAGGTGGACAGAAGGATCAACCCATAGATAGGTGGACACAAGGATCAACCCATAAAGCCATGAATTGGTAGAGGAATAAGTGTGAGGTTAAGCAAGTCACTTTGCTTTATAGTTCAGGGACTTCAGTGTCATCAGAGAAGAAAGATGAAAAAATAAAAATGTCAGTTTGTTTTCTGAAAATTGGAAAACTCTAAAACAAAGAACATATGTTTCTAAATGAAGTTAAAGTAATAAGAACAAATCTTTGGAAATACAGCACTTCACTAAATCTAATCAAGGAAGTTGTTATGTATGTTTTTGTTTCTAATGATTTTTTTTTTTGGACCAGGGATTGAACCCAAGAGTTCAATTAACCCCTGAGTCACATTCCTGGTCCTTTTAAATTTTTTGAGACAGGGTCTCACTAAGTTGCTTAGGGCCTCATTTCTAATGAATTCTAACCAGCTACAGCCTTACATTTTTTTTAAAAAAATGCTTTTAGGTATAAAATTTTTAGATAAAAAGATGAATTTTTTTCTGATATATGTGAAAACTTTGAGAAGACCTATGGAAAGAGATGTTTCATTCATTGGATCAAAGCATAAACTAAAAATATCTTGAAGAGACACACAACAAGGTCATTGTTCTGTCATGTGTAACTAATTAAAACAAATTTAAAAATTAAAAAAAAAGAGAGACACACAAATCGCTGTTTGGTATAATATGGATATCTAGGAGGAATCTACCAAATGGGCATATGTCGTTTATTTTATTTTCTTCTTTCAGATTTAGAGAAGAAGATCCAAGATTTGAATCTAAGTAGACAAGAAAAAGCTGATCAACTGAAACAATTAGAAGAGCAAGTTGTTGCCATTAAAAATGAAATTGTTGAGCAGGAAAATAAATACGCCACCTGCTATAGTTAGGCAGAGTTAAGGCCCAAAAGATTGTGCCTGTGTTTCTGGCTTCTGGTGCACAAACTTGCATCAGTGTACTGAATTTGTGAGACACAAAGGTCAGCCTCTCCTGCCTCCCTTCCCTATATCCTCTTCTCACTAGAGATCTGCTCCATGTAGCTGGAGGGAGGAACTGGGCCAGAGAGAGGCCACTTGGATGCCACTTCACCGCAGAAAGATGGAAGAAAAGATATAGTATCCGCTTTCAGAGACCTTTCCTCTTCCTTTCTTTTCTCTTTCAGAACTCGAAAGTAGTTGGTACATAAGATAAGTAAAAATTTAAATAAGTACTTACTAAAAATCATTTCAAACTGGGCATGGTAGTGCATGCCTGTAATCCCAGCAACTCGGGAGGCTGAAATAGGAGGATCGCAAGTTCAAAACCAGCCTCAGCAACTTACAATGGCCCTAAGCAACTTAGCAAGATCCTGTCTCAAAATAAAAAATAGAAAGGGCTGGGATGTGTTTCAGTAGTTAAATGCCCCTGGGTTCAATCCCCAGTGCCAAAAAAAAATTAAAACAAAAATCATTTCAGTCAAATGAATTTAAACATTAAATAAAGATACTAGGAAGGAATGCAGACGTGTATTCTAGATTGTCCTTTTTTATTTATTTGTATTTGCTTTATTTGTAAAACTATTATTCTCTTTTGAATAAAATGCACACAATTCTAAATGTAATTTGCAGTTACAGCCACTTTCCTACAGACTCATTCTCTCACCCAAAGGATTCTGTTTCCCCCAAATGACATTGGAACAATATTCAAAAAGATAAATATTGAACTACTTTTCACAATTTGTGGGTATTTTGTTGTAAAAAAATCTTCTTGTTTTTAAAAGACTAGCAATCATGTTCTTATTGTTTAGTATAAAATATCAGATGTTCCATTTCAAGAAAAGACATTTAACATTAACTTTTTTGCATGTGTGATTTATAACAGCAAACTGTTTGTGAATGCTATCCTTCAGAGGGATAGTTGGAAAAGAATTTGGCCCCACATTTTTGAATAAAAAATAATATACATCAACATTGATATATGAAAGAGGAAGAGCTGCTGGAGCCATTTCTATCTTAATAAAAATAGGATTTATAAATTCAACAAAGACCTTTAATATTGCACATAAGTATGAAATTCATTAAAAGGTAGGTTATTAAGGAAAATGCAGAATCTATTTCCCTGCAGATTCTAAAGAATAGAAGGAAATTTTTCTACAGGAAGTACCACCCCAGAAATTTCTCTTGAAGTATACAATCGTAATGCTCCACCTATCCAGCATTGAGGCTTTTGCAAACCTCCACCCATGATCAGTGTACAAAATGACTCAGAGAGTCAAAAATATAACACCCAAAGTCTAAGTTCTTTATTCTAATGTTAAGGCTGGATGTAACACACTCCAGCTTTCCATAAGACACTGACTTTCAACTTGGTACACAGACAGTTAATGTTGCAAGCACAGGTTTTTTGAGGTTGTTGTTATTTATTCCCAAAAGCAATATTCAATTGTTCTTCCATTTTCAGCAATCAGAGACTACAGAAGGAATAGGTCAGGGATGTGGGAATAGCTAAAAAGAGAAGAGATTGTGCTTGCTGGCTGGGAAGACTTAACTAGCCATAGAGTTCTGGAAAGGCAGGAAAATCCCCAGGCATCAGGAAAACACATTCATTGTGGAACCAAGTGCAAAGGCAAGATAAACCCCTCATCTCAGCAGAACCCCCTCACCCTGGGGACATTGTAGTTGGAAGAGGTAAGGACGCAGGAATGTACTTTGGAAAAACTGCAATTATACCTAGTTGTGCTTTCTAAAGTCTGCTGTTTAAAATAATAAGCTTCAGTTGTCTAAAAAAATGTACATATGTGAAAAATCTTATTCCTCAGTAATGTTGGGAAACTCATTCTGTCTTCTATTAATTGCTATACCCATTCATTATTCAGGATGTGATCAAGGTAAGATTCTGTGAAACAGTATCACTTTTTACATTGCAAAGCAATTTGACAATGTGTATCAAGATCTGACACTGAGACCTAATATTTCATAGTTAAACCTGTGTATGAAGAACATTATCTTAAGTATGGGGGATGATGCTTTGTGGATAAATCACTGCAGGACTCCTTACATTAAATATTCAAAATTAATAAAGATGTAAAGCATCTTGCTATAGTTTGGATCTGGAATGTCCCCCCAAAGCCTTATGTGTTAAAGGCTTGGTCCCCAACCCATGATGCTATTAGGAGGTCATGGAATCTTTAAGAAGTGAGGATTAATGAGATGAAGTTAGGTCACTTGGGTGGGGCATGTCCTTGAAAAGGACATTAGGGCCCTGTCACTTTCCTGTTTCTCTTTTTGCTTCCTAGTCATCATGAAGTGAACAGGCCTCCTTCACCACGCACTCTCACCATGTGTGTTCACCACAGGCCCAAAGTCACAGGGCCCAGCAAACATGGACTGAAAACTCTGAAAATTGTGGGACAAAATAAACCTTTTCTTCTTTTAAGTCAATTATCTCAGGCATTCTGCCAAAGAAACCTGACTAGTACCTATCTACACAATAGTCAACTAACAGTATGATTACAAGGTCATTTTTACTCTTCTATGAAATATTTATATGCAGAGACCAATTCATGAGAAGTCTAGACTGAACCTGGAGCATCTCAGAGCAGGGGATGTGTGAGGGCAAGAGTAAGAGCCAAGTCTGGAACTTAGTAGTGGCCAGGCAATGACCACTGAGACTGGTACAATAATGGGAGCAGTCAGGAAGGAGCTAAGATGCTAGATGTGGGAGGCAGAATTAGAAGATGGCCAGTAGACTAGTGAGATCACTGGGTGGGCCAGTAATCTATCTGGAAACCCTGTTAACAAAGGGCAGGGTAAAAGCATTTGGAACCCAGGTGTCATATCAAAAAATCAATGTAAATATGAGGGAACAAGTTGACCAGGAGATAGCTGGTGTGGTCCATTAAGGAGATAATTCTCTCCTCCTACATTAGAAACCAATTCCGGGTAAAGGGAAGCTCAGAGGTGAGAACAATTAGGCAAAGGCACCAAGCTGACAAAATGAAGTGAAGGAACTCCAACAGCAGGTCCTGCCTGGCAAGGACAAGTGAGGCTCATGGGGCACAGGCTGGAAATTGTTGTAAGAAATACAATTTCCAATACCCATCTCCCCCCATGACCTCTTAGTAACAGAACTCCTCCGTGTTTTAACTGCACACATAGTTGTCTAGTTAGAGAGACCATATTTTAACCTCCCTTTCAATTCAATATAACCATGTGACTAAATTCTGACCAAGAGGATATAAGAGTAGGTGTTGTGTGCCACTGCCAGGTCACAACTTCAAAAGGAAGCTATTTGCCCTCTGTGGGAGGCAGAACAATGGCCTCCTAAAGATGTCCGTATCTGTGAGTGTGTGAAGTTACATGGCAAAGAGAAATTAAAGTCACAGATGAAAGTAAGGTACTAATAAGCCACACACCGAGATGAAGAGAGTCACCCAGGTTGCACAGGTAGGCCCCATGTAATCACAAAGGGTCTTTAAAAGTAGAAAAGGAGGCAGGTGAGAGGGTGGCATGAGGAAGACTTGGCCTCACTGCAGGCTTTGAAGAGGGATGAAAGGGCCCTTAGAAGCTGGAAAACCAGGGAAAAGAATTCTCCCCTGGACATTCCAGAGAGGAGCTTAACCGTGCCTTGATTTCAGCCCGGTGACACCTGTGTCAGACTTCTGCAGAACCATAAGATACATTTGTGAGGTTTTAAGTCTTTTAGTTTATGGTAATTTTTCACAGAAGCAAAAAGAAACTAATAGCATCCTCCATTTGTTTGGTGGTTGTATAGTTTTTTTTTCCTCCTTGATCTAGAATATAGCTATACAGCATCTGAAGATAACCTGGCAAAACAAGAAAGGAGAAACTTAGGTCCCTGGTTGCCAGTGTCAGCCTGGGTGCCAGCAGGAAAGAGAGAACACAACTGGGACATTTTAATAAGGGGGCCGTTTACAGATGGGGGTAGGTAGAGGAAAGCCACAAGGAGCATGCAGTCACCCAGAGCCAGCATTGGGCAGGGGTCACCACCAATCTCAGCCTGAGGGGTGAAAGAGTGAACATTTAGGCTGTGTAGGAAAGCCACTTAACAGGACCTATGGTCTTTGGTCAAGGGACCCAGTCATCTGTGACAAGCTGGCAGGGAATCTCAGGGTATAAATATTCTCATGTCACTCTCCCCACCTGCTCAGTCTCTTACTGATTGATATTCCCACGCAGATCAGCTCTCTGTAGCACACAGCAGGGGGCACATAGATGTGAGAGGCACAGTGACCTTGAGGGTTAAAGTTGTGTGTGTGTTTGACTCCCTTGGACAACCTACAGGCCTAACCTTAGAAGTAAAGCAAACCTGTCATTTAAGTCAGGATGACTTTGGTCTCTCTTAAAGAAACTGAACTAACATCCTCATTAGTATGGTTTTTTTAATTAATTTTTTTTGTAGTTGTAGATGGATAGAAAGCCTTTATTTTATTTGTTTATTTGTATATGGTGCTAACAATTGAACCCAGTGCCTCACACATGCTAGACAAGCGTTCTGCCACTGAGTCATAGCCCCAGACCCCTTATTAGTATCTTTGGGACACCAGGGAACCCTAAATCCTCTCCAGTCCTGCTACAGCAGTCCTTCCTTCCTGCAGCATGGTGATGATAGACCAAGGAGACAGTGGAATCCTGCTTTGTCCCTTGCATGACCTCAGATAATGCACAGCCTCTCTGAATCTCAGGTCTTCATTTCCTTCAGCTGTAAATGCTAATAATACGCTGGTCTATTTCTCAGGCCTACTGAGCTAATTCACGTGAAGGGCTTTAAGAGCAAGGCGTTGCAGAAATCCTTCAAGTCATTACTGTTGTTGCTTCGTGTAAGCTACACCTGTGGCCCCTTCTGCGCCATTGCAGCTGTAGTCCTGCCTGCCTTGGAATCCCATCCGCTTACTCTCTCAGACCTAACCATTCCTTATAGCAATCCCCGAAGGCTTCTCTCTCTAGCCTAGCCCAAAGCCCCTTAACTAAAGTTCTCCCTCATGTTGCCAGGGGACTGATGTGCCATATGTCTGGCCAGATAGTAAGTTCAATGAGGATACAGAGCATGTGTCCTTTTTGATCTTTCACAGAACTTACCACAGTGTGGAGTAATCTAAATAAATATT
This sequence comes from Marmota flaviventris, assembly GCF_047511675.1. Taxonomy (NCBI): domain Eukaryota; kingdom Metazoa; phylum Chordata; class Mammalia; order Rodentia; family Sciuridae; genus Marmota; species Marmota flaviventris. The sequence continues at coordinate 55,248,741 of NC_092498.1, forward strand.
GGTTCACTTATATAAATTGACTCCAAATTGAAGCCAACAAGCAATCCTCAGACCTTCACTGAAGTAATGTTTTTTTCAACTGTACTATACTGTGAAACCAGTTCACCTTGTGCTTCAGACCCTCTAAAAGTGTAATTGAGGACAATTGAAATGTTTATCTCAAGTTTTAAAGAGAATGTAAAGTGGGAATGCAATATGGATAAAATTTTAAAAATATATATGCTGGGCATGGTGGTCCACAGAGACTTGGTGGTCATCCCAGAGACTTGGGAGGATAAGGCAGGAGGATCAGCCTTAGCAATTTAGCAAGACTCAGTTTCAAAGTTGAGGACGGGGGCGGGGGGTGGGTGGGTGGCAGGGATCTGGGATATAGTTAAGTAGTAAAGTGTCCAGGGTTCAATCCCCAATAATATAGATACATAATCTTCCCGTCTCAATAACTAACACCTTCCATCACGGCCATTTAAAGTCCTTCCTTTCTTGAAGCTCCTCTTCTCCAAAACATCTCCAAACCAAGCTCACACAACTCATTCCCTTGCTCTCATTTCCCTGTGATCTAGCCTCTTGCCTTTGCACTCGGTCACTCTCCCCTGCCATATGTTTGAGTTGATTAGAGTGTTGCTATTTTCCAAGTCACTTGGCCATAAATAAGGGGAGTTGCTCCCTAGTTAAGGTCAAGGTCCTGGACAGGCAATAGCTATGCTTTCCAAGTACAGCTCACTGAGCCAGAGGGAGGGAAATCTTTTCCTTCCTGTTCTATCATGCTTCATCCAGAAAAACTGATTGCATTGCAGAGCTAAGAAAAAAAAATTTAAACCTTTACTATTATTATAAAGATGTATGCTTACACAATTTAACATAGATACAAATATAACCTGTAGGCCTCTCAATAGTCCTTAGCCATCAAACAAACAAGTTTGATCAAACTCTCCTGTATGCACACCACAGATACCTAACTCGCTTCCTTCCTTGCCTCCACAAATGAGCTTGACTAGAACACCTTTTTCATTATATTCACTTTATCCTGCTCACCAAAATTCTTTCCCAGCCCTATATCTGTGCTTTGCAGCAGTGAACATAAGAACTTTGAGCAGGGCTGGAGATGTGGCTTAAGCGGTAGCGTGCTTGCCTGGCATGCGAGCTGCCCGGGTTTGATCCTCAGCACCACATACAAACAGGGGTGTTGTGTCTGCCGAGAACTAAAAAATAAATATTAAAAAAAAAATCTCTCTCTCTTTAAAAAAAAAAAAAAAGAACTTTGAGCAGTCTCACAGGCTGCTTCCCTCATAAGTTTGGAGGCTCTTTGCAACAGCACTGCCTGCTCGAATTTTCCCGAAGAGAGCTTCTGTTGGCTTTCACATTTCTGCCCTCTCCCATTATAAGAAACAGAAAAATGATTATGTGATTTTTTTTCCCTGCCACATCAAGCAGCCTAAGCAGGACTTCTCCCCTCAACACCTGCCTGTCCGATACACCTAGTGTTTCTCTTCTAGGGAAAAATTTGAACCTATGTGCCATCTTTAGTGTTACTCATTGACTGGTAAAGTGGCCACTCTGGATGCATTCTGCTTCTCTGATGACCTGTCTTTAATCATCCTATAGACTGAACAAATTTTCAGTTACACAAAATTTAACACATTAACCATATTTAATCAGATTATGTGGAGTTTTTGACCAGAGATAAAGTTTCCTTCACATTCATACATTCTAGGATTAAGTGTACAGAATTCACAGCAGCATCTGATATAGTTACACAAACGTAGTTCACTTTGATGATAACACCAAAAGCTAGCAGGGAAGAGGTTGGCTACACTTTATCCCCTATTCACTAGGTGGCCACCACTTTTAAGTACTGCATACACTTCACTAAGTTGTTGACGCTGTATTTGTACTTGTGATCCCCCTGCCTCAGCCTCCCAAGCCACTGGGATTATAGGCATTTTTAATTGGTGCTTTATAGATACACAGAAATGTGGAATGCACGGTGATGTATTCACGTACATACACAACATAATTTGGACAATTTCAATCTACAGTCCCTCCCTTTTCTCATCCCTCTCTCTCCCCCTCAATACCCTTCCTCTACTCCACTGATCTCCCTTCTATTTTCATGAGATCTGCCCCCCTGACTTTTTTATATTTCCTTATTTCTTTCTAGCTTCCCCATGTGAAAGAAAACATTCAACCTTCAGCTTTCCGAGTCTGGCTTATTTCACTTAGCAAGATGTTCTCTAGCTTCAGTGGAATTATTTTAAGTATCCTCAAAATTTACCATGTTTTAAAAATAGGGCCACACTTAAGAGGACCAAATTTTAGATATTAAGTGTTATGTTACCAAATTCAACAAAGTTTATTTGATTTTTTTTTTTTGGTAGGAAAACAAAACATAAGCCTCATTACTAGAAGAACTAGTTGGTTGAAAACACTAGTTCTACAGGATGTACAAGCAATTGTAGGACTTTGTAATAAGCCAACCAGAAATCCAGATTATCTCTATTAAAGTGAATAGCTAAATCAAATTGAAACTCTCTTGATTCTCAGTTTAGAGAGCCAATTAAAAGTATCTTCTTACTATGAACTTTCTGGAGTAGAAATGGAAGTTAAATGGAGTCCATAAATCTAAAAACCAAACCAGCATTTGAGAATTCCAGAGGTTTGTACCATGGGAAGAAGCTCAAAGCTTGGGAAAGCTGTATAAACACTCCATATCTAAAGATAAACATTCAAGGATCTTTATGACATTCAGGTTCAGCTTTCTGTTGGACTTATCTAGGGAAGGCAAAATATGAATAGGGAAGATGAAATATTCAGGACTAAGACTACGATTGCTTTCACATAGAAATGGCAAGTCTAACATTTCATACAAGTCACTATTTAAAAAGGTCAATCTATTTAGATATGGATATTTATTTGGTAGTAGGATTGAACCCAGGGGTGCTCTATATACCCTGCCATTTTTATTTTGCCCAGGCTGACCTTGGACTTGTAGTTCTCTTGCCTCAGCCTTTGAATATCAGAGATTATCCATGAGTACCACAGTTGTCTGGGTAATACGATATTTTAAATGAAAAGTTTTTCTTTTTTAAAAATCCCAGTTTTATGTGTTGTTTTTTTTTTGATGGACACAATACCTTTATTTATTGATTTTTTTTTTTTAAAGAGAGAGTGAGAGTGAGAATTTTTTTAATATTTATTTTTTAGTTTTCGGAGGACACAACATCTTTGTATGTGGTGCTGAGACCGAACCTGGGCCGCACTCATGCCAGGCGAGTGTGCTACTGCTTGAGCCACATCCCCAGCCGCCCTTTATTTATTTTTATGTGGTGCTGAGGATCAAACCCAGTGCCTCCCATGTGCTAGGCAAGTGCTCTACCACTGAGCTATTCCTGACCTCTTGATCACTATCATACATTCTATCCAAAGTACAGAAATGTATATGCTAAATTTTATTCTTAGAAAAATGAATTTTCTCTCATCCCGCTTAGAGGATCAATACTAACATACAGACAACTTGAAAGACTTGAAAACTTACATAAACACACATCTCTAAGTAGAAACTGAACTCTGAATGCAGCTTCCCATATTTTGATTGGAACATAGGAGCAAAAAAAGTAGTTAAAAATTATTGCTACTATAACATTGCATTTAAACCCAGACAAACCATTAATACTTCCTACTTAACCCCAACTCAAGTTTCCATAATGTACTAGCTCATTTTAAGGAACACCAGCAAGTGTGATTTAATTTTTCACTGCCCAGAATATGTATTCTCTGCTTTGATGTGAACATTGCCCAATATCTGTGTCTAGGTTGCAGAATCTATCAAAGTGAACTTCTTAAGCAGAAGGTTGTTTTTGAGAATGCAACCACAAGAAATTGTTTTAGTTTAAAAATATTTTAAGCCAGCATGGTAGCACATGACTGTAATCCTAGAGACTAGATAAATAAGGTTGGGGATGTGACTCAGTGGTAAAGTACCCCTGGGTTAAATTCTTAGTACCAAAAATAAATATTTTATTACAACAAGGGCTATGCATATTCAATTTAGAAAAAAAGTTGAAATAAGGAAAAAAGGCAGCTATCATTTAATATTTGGGGCTATGAAAATAAATCCTGGGTGTTCTTCCTTTTAATGCCTTCCTTTTAATACATGATATGTATGTTGTAAATTTTTTCATAATTGGAACCTACTTCTCCCTCTACCTGATGTTGTAGAAATAGGCCATGTAGTTTTTAGGCAATTGCTTGGTGTTCCATCTCCTGGGTCTAGCACTGTTATTTTTAACTAATCCTCTACTGATGGTCATTTTGGATTATTTCCAGTTTTTCTGTAATAAAACAATACTGTAAGCGTCTTTATATGCATAGTTTAGTATATTTCCTAATCAAACTCATTTTATTAAAGCATATTTCAGATTGCCCTCCAGGGAAGGCATCTTATTGATTATCCTTTATGCTAGTAGCCTCATGAGGCTTATTATAGATGAGGCAACCAAGACTTTGCTAAGTATTGACTTACCATTATATTGTCACCACTTGAGCTTTAAACATCACTGAACATTGGGTCACTTCTTCATAATCCTCATGTAGACTATACTCTCCTCTTCACAGAGCAGTCACTGAACAAGTATGTGTTTAATTAATACTTTCTTTGTTAATACTTCATATATGTGAATTACAGCAAACTATGTATTTCCCACTGTATAAAGTAAAATATGTCTATGCTATATTTTTTTAATTTCTTTTTATTTGAAATGGGGCCTAACTAAATTGCCAAGGCTAGCCTTGAACTTGCAATCCTTCTGCTTCAGCCTCCTGAGTTGCTGGAATTATAGATACACATCACCATGCCTGGCTGTGTATGTTTTTTAAAGTACTAATGTGTATTTCCATGATTCACCATGGTCAAAGAATCATCCATGAATGGTTTCTCCCCAGAAAGCACAGTGGGCAGAGTCCAAAGCATTCATTCTCTTGTTCTTGAACACTCTCACCAAGTACTTGATGAGCACCTGCCAGGTAGCAGCTCTGTACTGGTTAAACTAAGATGCTTTCAAGGCACTTGGAATGTAGTATATAAGAAAACTGTACTCAGCAGGGCGCAGTGGTGCACACCTGTAATCCCAGAGTCTTGGGAAGCTGAGATAGGAGTATCGCCAAGTTGGAGGCCAGACTGGGCAATTTAGCAAGACCCTGTCTCAAAATACAAAAAGGGAACCTGGTATGGTGACACGTGCCTGTAATCCCAGCAGCAAAAGAGGATCAAAAGTTCAAGTCCAGCCTCAGCAACTTAGGCACTAAGCAACTTAGCAAGACCCTGTCTCTAAATAAACTATAAAAAGGGCTAGAGATGTGGCTCAGTGGTTAAGTGCCGCTGGATTCAATCCCCGGTACTTAAAATAATAATAAATAACAATAATAATAATAATAATACAAAAAGTGTTGAGGATGTAGCTCAGCAGTGGAGTACATATGGGTTCAATACTCAGTACCCCCAAAGCCAAAAAAAATCTATACTCATATACTAGCCATTCACTTGACAGATACTCATTACACAGCTACAGTATGCTGTGCACTCTTCAATTTCTGAGGACATGTCACTAAGTGCCAGAGGAGAATGCCTGTCTTCATGGCACACCTGTTCTAGAAAAATCTAGAAAGTCCCTCTCCAATTGGCATAAGTATTGTACTTAGGCAATGGGGTTGAGAAGGCACTACATGCAAGAAGCTATCTGAGCTGAGGTACAGACTGGAGGAAAAGCTGGCTTCGCACAGAAGTTGTTCCTTGGAAGGAACTATAGGAGCCAAAATGCAGGGTTTGAATTTTGCACATAATGAGTATGTTGAGGCTAGAAGTGGATGGGGTGGAAGGGGAGGCTGATAAACAGAGAATGCAGAGACCACGGCAAGATTGTGTAGGGGCCAGACTTCAAATACTGACTCAGGCACCTGAACTTTGTACCTATTTTATAGATAAGGAAACTGAGGCACCAGAGGAATGGGGCTTACCATGGTCCCAAAGGAAAAGCCTGTCATGTCTTTCACGGATGACTAGTGAATCTTTAATTCCACAGGCCTTTGAGTTTGTATTTCAAAGAAAAAATTCAGACTCAGTCAACATTCATAGTCTACTTCAATAGCCTACTTTCTTCAAATTATAGTAAACATTCATTCTTCAGGACAGTTTTGGCTAGAATTTTTGTTCTGATGAAAATGCTCTCCTTGTTTAAAAAAAAAAAAAAAATGACGAGTAAGGCAGGAGTCTCCTTTTACTCCCACCCCAAACAATTCCTGTATTTTCCCCCTAAAATACCTACTGTTATTTATTATTCCTCCTCCTAGGACTTTATCACTTTTTATGTTTATATAAATGTGCTTTTGCTTTCTTTAAAAAAAGTAGATCATTTTGGGGGGCTATGTGTGTAGCTCAATGGTACAGCACTTGCCTGACATGCATAAGGCCCTGGATTTGATCCCCAGTGTTACAAACAAATCAAAATAAAACCCCTGTTGTTCCATCATCTTCAATTGAACCCTTGTTTATTTTACCAACAGCAAATGTATTTCAGAAAATCCTGGTCTGTACACGTCATGCTTGGCACATAATATGTGCTCAAGAAATGATTGCTAGCCAGGCACAGTGTCGCACACCTGTAATCTCAGACACTCGAGAGGCTGAAGCAGGAGCATCCATCCCAAGTTCAAAGCCAGCCTCAGCAAAAGTGAGGTGCTAAGCAACTCAGTGAGACTCTGTCTCTAAATAAAATACAACATAGGGCTGGGAATGCAGCACAGTGGTCGGGTGTCCCTGAGTTCAATCCCCAGTACCCACCCCACCCCCCCAAAAAATGTTTGCTAAAGAATGAGAGATGTTGCTGATGAGGCTTAAGGTACTCATTAGATAGTCATAGGTAAATCAAATCATGGTAACTATCTCCACAGGATTGAAAAAGTCCTCGGGATATCCAGATGACTCGACTCTCCACTCCCTGTTTCATGATTTCCAAAAGGACCTCTGAGGGATCATTTAGTCCTAGATCCTCACCAGAATGGAGGCTCACACTGGCATTTCATTAGCTACACCATATACAGCAAACACATCCTGCAACATCTCAGGTTGGCAAAAAGCCCAATATTTGAAACAGCACCTAATCCTGGAGAGAGACCTAGTGCTGACTTGTTTCTGATGTGATAAAGTGCAGCCGCTCTATGCTAGGTGGGACGGTCTTCATAAATCTGATTAGCAGCCTTGGAAGCAGTAAGCGCCGCAGCCATGATGAAATTAATGCTCTCTCCAGAGAAGCAGCCCTCTTCTTCTCTAGATGAACTACAGTCGTAGAGTTAATTCATCTCCAAGGCCAAGGTCATTACGGTTGGGAGAGAGGAGGCAAAACTGCAGCTGTTTGAGAAAGGAGATGGTTTTTACTAACATTTCTACAACTTCTAAAAATGTGCTCAGAGCACAGATTGTTTTCCCAGGGCATTAATACTGGATTGGGAATTAAGACCTGCTCTCCCCACGGTACAAGCCATGAATAATAGCAGAGTGTTTAACTTGCTAATTAAGCCCAGTTTCCTGGATCACCCTGGGTAATGATTAACAACCCAGAATTGTGAGATAATCTAATCTACTCTAGCTGCAAACCTATCACTGTGAGACTCGGGACAAAGACATGGCCAGAACCTTACCAGGTTTAAGATATTTGTTAAATACAACGCACTTTTCATTCAATAAGCATTTTCTAAGTATTTGCTGTTTGCCAGGTCCAGTTCTAGGAATGCTTGGGGAAGTGTGGTAAGGATTTTGGGGGCCCACTAGGAAATCTGACCTTGACCTTTCAAACAGACAGAATTTAGATAAAACAGAATAAAGGAAGACTTCAAAATTTAAATACTGGAATAAAGAGAATTCATTTTTCTCCTCTGGCTTTTACAGAATTGTAGCTTCCTTCTGAAACTAGAGAAAGAAAGCTGAAATAAAATTATTCCAAATCTTTTAAAATAAAACTTGAGGTGGATTTCTTTAAGAGATGAACTGAATTTTAATTAAAAGCTCCCCCAGTTCAAAATTTAGTAAATATTAACCATTACTTACTTAGTCTGACATCAGTGTTTTCCAGTAAACATAGTGATTCACTTTATGAAGATAAAAGGAAGCTTGGGTTGATGGCTAGCATTCAAATCATAAGGCATACAATTGACTAAATTTAAGTGAATCCCACTACGAATCTGATACAATTTTCCTTTAAAGAGCCTTCCTACAGCTGTCTCTCCCTTCCTCAGACATCAATCTCTCTGCAGCTCATTTTTAAAGAGTCAGGTTAACAATCAGGTGCCCAAATTCACAAACAAAGAATAAATAGTGAACTGAAAAAACTTGCCCCATTTAGAGTGTTTCTATGGTATTCCTGTTAAATACAGATTGGAACTTTAAAAATTTGGAATTCATGGGCGTAGGCAGGCAGAAATGAAGTGCCACCCTATCTCCCCTTGGATCTTGCTACCTTCTTGGGAAGCAAAGTGCAGCAAGTGTTGAATCTTGCAAAATGCCTGTAGCTTAGATGAGGCCTTCTTGAACCTATTTTAGTCACTATCTTAAAACAGTCAGGCACAGAATTTGGTATTCTCATCATGACATCACTTTTGAGATACTGGGATCTCAAAAGTGATGTGTGATTATTCTTAAGACAATGTTGATAAAGACCTGCCAGCATCAGTCAGCATAGGCTACATTATGTTGCAGTTAAGGGGGTGAGGGGAGCCTCTCAAATCTCGGGTTAAAAACAACAAAGATTTATATCTTTCATGCTACATGTCCAAAAAAAAAAATTATTGGCTAAGGTAATATATTCTGCCTTCAGGCATAGCTGAATCAAGATACTTCAAGGTGGTCCTTAAGATTTCACCTTTCAGCTTTCCTCTGTGTTGACTCCAGTCTCTTGCAGCCTCTCCCAGTTCCAGGTTGACATCCACATAACTACAAGTCTGGTATGGAGAGAGGAATGCTTCCCAGGAATGCCCACAAAAATCCCAGAGTTGCTCTAACTGGAAAATTTGAGTTTCATATCTACTCCTAAACCAACCAAGGGAAAGGAGATGGAAATACCCCAATTGGCCTGGAGCTGATGGAGGGATTAGCCTCATCCAAATGCGAGAGGGCTAGCCCCTCAAGAAAAATCCAAGGGAGGTGGCCAAATGAAGGGAGAATGGATATTAATGTCAACCCAAACAACAGTCTCTGTTACATGATCCAAGACTTAAAATGCCTTGGCCCCTGTCTGATTCAGGCCCTGATGGTTTGCATGTTATGGAAGGTAATAATAATAATGACCCCTTTGTGATCTCTTAACTGTTAGAAAGAAGGGTTATTCAATTTTATTCATGTAACAAGTAAATATTATATATAATATACTCAAATCCAGAAACTAGAAACTCTCCCAGGTGGCTGGAATATAAACCTTAACAAAACAGTTCTTTTCTTTTTAAATTTTGCTCTAATTCATTATATATGACAGTAGAATGCATTTTGTCATGTTTTACATAAATAGAATACGACTTCTCACTCTTCTGGTTGTACATGTTGAAGAATCACATTGGTTGTGTAATAATATAAGTACATAGGGTAATAATGTCTGATTCATTCTGCTATCCTTCTTACCCATCCCTTCCCTTTACTCCCCTCTGCCTAATCCAAAGTGCCTCTATTTTTCCCTACCTACTGCCTTACTGTGAATTAGCATCCATAAATCAGAGAAAATATTCGGCCTTTGGTTTTTTGGGATTGACTTATTTCACTTAGCATGATATTCTCCAGCTCCATCCATTTACCTGCAAATGCCATAATTTCATTTTTCTTTAAGGCTGAGTAATATTCCATTGTGTGTATATATACCACATTTTCTTCATCTATTCATCTGTTGAAGAGCATCTAGTTTGGTTCTATAGTTTAGCTATTGTGAATTGAGCTGCTATAAACCTCGATGTGACTGTGTCACTGTAGTATGCTGATTTTTAAGTCCTTTGGGTATAAATCGAGGAGTGGGATAGCTGGGTCAAATGATGATCCATTCCAAGTTTTCTGAGGAATATCCATACTGCTTTCTATAATGGTTGCACTAATTTGGAGTCCCACCAGCAATGTATGAGTTTTGACCTCAAAGAGTTCCTAGGGACAAGGACACTTAATACAAAAACTATAAGTTTTCAAACTACACATTATAAAAGACATGTACAAAAGTATTCTGACATTTGTCCTGAATTTTACTGGTCATTGATCTTATTGTTACCTCCTAAACTTGAAACATATTGGGAAATCAAGAAATTTGTATGAAATTGAACACACATGAAGCATCAGTTCATGAATGAATTTTGGAAGTATTCCTAAAATGAACTAAACTGGATGATATTTTTCTTTTAACCAGAGAGATTCATGTTTTTTTGCAAGGAAATGGACATGCAAGGAAGTTTTTTTTGTATGTGTATGTGAGATTAATTATGAATTTCACAAAGTAAAATTCAAGCTAATTTTCAAAGCAACAAAAATCTAATGTTTTTCATGAGCACAAGTTTATGTAAATAATGAGGGGGGGTTTATTTTGCTTTTTTTTTTTTTGCAGGCGTGGGGGGATTACTGGGAATTATACTCAGGGGAACTAGGCCACTGAGCCACATTCTTAGCCCTATTTTGTATTTTATTTAGAGACAGGGTCTCACTGAGTTGCTTAGTGCCTCGACATTGCTGAGGCTGGCTTTGAACTTGCAATTCTCTTGTCTCAGCCTCCTGAACAGCTGGGATTATAGGCATGTACACCCGGCTAATAGTGAGGTTTTATGACCAAATGATCAAGTTCTTGAATGTGATGTCCCTGTCGTTTCACTGTTGATCAGAATTTAAGATGCCACCCATATGTGGCATTTTAAGACTGTGAGTGAAGGTAAACTTAAATGATTCTTGGTGGGTTTTTTTCAGATAAAAATAGTAAATGCCTCAGGGAGATAACTGTTTCACATTCTTTAAGGCAGAACAACCAACAATTTGCAATTCCATTGGCCATTCAAAATGCTGCAGAACAGTGATGATTTCTTCATGCAGAAGCAGGTAGTGCCAGGTAAGTACAAGAGAGGGTGTCATCAGCCACTGTGAAGTCTTGGGCAGGCTGACAAAAAATAGACTCATTTCTCCTAAACTTGTAAAATTTTCAGAAATCAAGGAAGTTGTATGGAATATAACAGGTAAAAAGAACTTGTTCACATGTAAAATTTGGTAGCTAGAAAGTAGACATTTAAGAGCCAAGGAAGTCTTTAAAAGGCAGAGACTAGTCTTTCTTTCCTTCTCGAGTACCTCTAACGTGCCCCATGGCATGCCAGCCAGTGGTCATGCAGAAATGAATGTTACACAGTACTTGTCCTTGTCTCACTGTCTATTGGAGATAAGGGCACAAACAAATAGTTACAGCATTATGTCATATATGCTGTTTTGGGCTTTTACAAGGCGCTGGAAGAAACATTCATGTAAAAAGCCAGTTTAAGTGGAATCTACAAAGATGAATATAGTTGATCAAGTTGATAAGGTCAAGGTGGGTCCATGTAGCAGAGAGAGAGAAAGTCATAAAAGTATAAAATATGTCACGTACAAGGAAAGAGCAAAGGGAAACCACCGAAGGCTACTGAACAAGAGAATAATATAGGCCAGAAGCAGTGGTGCACACCTGTAATCCCAGCGGCTCCAGAGGCTGAGGCAGGAATATTGCAAGTTCAAAGCCAGTCTCAGCAATTCAGTGAAACATTAAGCAAGTTAGTGAGATCCTGTCTCTAAATTTAAAAAGGGCTGGGGATTTGGCTCAGTGGGTAAGTGTCCCTGGGTTTAGTTACTGGTATTAAAAAAGAGAGAATGACACGATCTAGGTTGTGCCTTTGAAATTTCCTTCTGTGGGTTTTAGGAAGGACTTGACTGCAGACAAGAGTGGTTGGAAGTAGGGACAGCGTCAGAGGGCACCTGCAGGCTCCAGATGTGAAGAGACACTGAACTAAGGAAGGCAGGGCAATGAGGCTGGAGCAATGAGGACATGACAGCTAGTTGCTAAGAAAGTAGAAATGGCTGGAACTAATGAGGGGGTCAGGGAATGAGTGCAGGAGAGGAGGTGTCCAATGTTCCCAGGCTGCTTCATGGGCATGTAATATGTGCAGTTAGATTCAAGAGAGTCCTGTGGTAGGTTTAATGCTCTGCTATTAGTGGCTTTACATTATTAATAACAAGGGGGCTATGGGCTGGGGCTGGGGCTCAGTGGTAGAGTGCTCGCCTAGCATGCGTGAGGCACTGGGTTCGATCCCCAGCACCACATAAAGTAAAATAAAGGCGTTGTGTCCACCTATAACTAAGAAATTTAAAAAAAAGAAAAGAAAGAAAGAAAAGAAAATAAGGGGACTACCATTTGTTTCCTACTAGTAATGTAGCCTGACTTTTCCCAGTTCATTCCCTGAGCTAAAGGATGAATCATGGCACTAATAACTGAAGTGGGAAACAGAAGAACTCATTTTGCTCTGTGTGGTGCAATGGAGAGATGAGTTCAATTTTATGTGAATATGAAGTACCCATGTGTCATTAATGTAGAGCTATTCAATGGCCTATTAGAAATTGCATGCAAATTCTGAACAAAGTACAGGCTAGAGATATAGATGCAGGGGTGGGAGCAAGGCCATTGGTGGACCTATTGGATGTGGATGAGCACGTGCAGAATGGAAAGAAAGAGACTGGAACTTTGGGAGCACCAATGCTTAAGAAATCAGAGAAGGACAAGAGAAATGGAAGAGTCGAAGTCCTACGGAAAAATTTTGGAATTCTGTCCTGAAAGTCACGAAGAAAGCAGTCTGAAGAAGGGAGCGATCATCTGAACCATATGCCACAAAGAGATCAAACAGGACCAAAGTGGGACAAAGTCCATTGCACAGCAGTTAGAGGGACATGGCCATTAGCAAGAACAATGCTGGAGATGGAAGCTATACTACAACAGGAAGAAGGAGAAACCAGGAGGAAGCAGAGAACCTAAGTGCAGACTGTCCTGCCAAAAGCCTGAGTCTAATGTCAAAGGGAGGAGAGGAGTGGGGGGCAGGAAACAGGCAGGGCTTATTTTGTTTTTAAAATGAAAGGAAAATTGAACAAGTTTTACTGTAAAAGCACTGGTCTCATGAGAGGAGGGTACAAAAGATGTACCCTCCAGGAGAGAAGTACAAAAGATGCAGGTGGGACTGGTGGTGACAAATTCATGGATAGAGTGGTCAGAAGGTAAGTGTTACATACATTCCGCCCCCTACGAATACATTTGCAAATTATAGAAAAAAAACCCTAATTTTTTCAGTAGTGTTAAATTTACTAAGAGTGTGGTGATCAGGAAGGCAGCCAAGCTTTTGAAGAGTATTAATGGCAAATAAACCTTTGCAAAGGGATGGGACACTGACCAGGGACAGGTGGCAAGGAGGCTCAGGAAAGAGGTGAATGGTGCTTGCAATTTGTGTGGATGAAATCTGTAAGATGAAACTTTGGTTCAGGGTATTAAGAAGCTGAACAAAGAAGAGATTTTTCCCCCCCATTTAATCTGTATAGACTCTCCATTACAGTATTAAAGCCCTCACAACAGCCAGGATTTTCTCAGTGCTGTCTGGACTGCCCAGTTAGCACCCAAGATCTTAAGCATCATCAGAGACCAAAAATCTACTCAGGCTGCAATAGGGGCAATACTTACTTGGTGAATAATTAATACCTCATCAAGACCTGAGGCTCCTGCCTCCCCAGATTAGTGGATGTTTATAAATTCGTAGGGTAGCTTTGTCTATGGTCTAATGATTAAACTTCCCTTGGCCCTATCTCATTGTAGCCAAGTTAAAAACTGACCATTTAGCTATGTAAACCCTTCACCTCCAGGACTGGAAAACAATCAAAATCTCCGGACTGTGCTAACAACTAACTACATTCCCCTCATTTCAGGCACAACTGGTCAGAGAAGGACTAAACAAAGCTCAGACTTTGACTCCATCCATGGTAAAGGACATCAGAATTGGCTAATTCACAGCAGTAGGTTGGTCCCCAACCTCTTTTTCCTGTCCAACCGCTAGGAGATGCGTGAGCTTCTATTTAACCAGCCAGCCACTCACAGTGCTGTTAAAGACCCTTCATTAGAGCCCCCTCCTCACCACCTCATTTGTATACCAAGGAGTTCCTCCCTAGAATTGTCGAGATTGTGCTGTACAGAAATTTTTAAGTGTGTCTCTCGTGAGAATGATCTCTAGCTTCCTGGCTGTATATCAGTTCTTCCGCAGAGAGATGGAGAAAACAGGCCTTAACGATAATGTCGTTCAAGAAATTACCTGAATTAGTGACAGTGTTTGGTAAGAAGTAGGATTTTAATAACAGAACGCATAATTCAGTGCCATGACCACCTCGGTAGCACAGATTGTAAACATGTCCTGAATAAATGTGTGCGTATAAACAATACACAATGAATAGCATTTTCCTTTTTCATATGAAGACATTGAAGATGTGCCCATCTCAGACTCTGGGGGCTGTCGGTATGTGTGTGTGTGTGTGGTGGGGGGGTTCACATTCCAAACAACAAACCCGACAAGTTGACCCTCTTTCTAAGGGGTAACCAGCCTTCCCCCAACGCCTGTGCAAGAGTTTGTAGCCTTGGGCACCTTTTCATGACTCACTTCTTACAAATGTAAATGTACGAGTCCAGGTAGGTCCCAACTGATTCCGGTGGCTGGGTGATCTGAGCACCTATCTCTGAAACCAGCCCAAACGCATCCCACCCTCACACCGGCCCAGGACGCGCACTGGTGGTGACCCACCATCACGCTGCAAACTGGAGGAACCAAAACCCAGCAGCAGCCCTAGAAGCTGCCTTAAAACAAAAGAAGCGCCCCGGGGGGTGGGACCCGGACCTCACCCCCTCCTCGCGGAGTTGCAGCCGCCCGCCCCCTCAGCCCCTGCTCTCATTTGCGCATGAGCAGAGGCGCCTCCCTAGGTTCCTCCCAAGGCTAAACTTTCTAATTCCCTTCTTTGGGCTCGGGGGCTGCCAGGACCGGCAGGAACGCTCGCACAGTGGGGTGAGAAGAACAAAGTGGCTGCATGATTCCCCCCCCCCCCCCCCCTTTCTCCAGCCCACCCCCTTCTTCCTTGGGAGCGGCAGGAAATGGAAGTGCCCTTCTCCTTTCCCTGAATATTCGCCTTTTCCCCCCCTCCACCTCTCCAGAAACGAAGACGCGAAGAAGAAAAAGCAGGCAGTTTGGCTGGGGTGTTTCCCTTCCTCGGCGGTGTCCCCTCGGCTGTAGGGACTGGATATGGGGCTGCTCCAGGTGTTCGCCTTCAGTTTCTTAGGTAATTCTGAGAAGCGGTGGGGAGAGGGGTGGCGCTTGGGCATGGGGAAGGGAAACCCAAAAGCGGTTTGTCCTCGCTTCGAAGGTAGCCTAGGGGACCGGGAGCAGGACTGGTTGGAAATTATCTCCCTGGGATTAAACGCCACCACCTTCACCTCGGTGGTGGTTGGGGACGGCGCATGCGAAGGGCTGCGGACCTGCATCCCCCGGCTCTGCGCCCAGAGCTCCCGCCCCTGCTGCTCCGGAGGAGGCACCTTCGGCCAATTCATTTTACCCATTAGGAAAGGCAGGCTTCCTAGGGTGGCGGGGGTTGCCGTGGAGGATCTGCGAAAAACTCAATTGCCCAGGAAAGTGCCTGGGCCGAGTGTAGGTATCGTCCAGGGAACTGATTTGGGGCCATGTGGCTTTAATTAACCATCGCTGTTTGTCTCTGGGTGGCACCAGAAACAGCTGGACTAGATGGTTTTTCGAAATGGCGAAACATTGAAGCCACTTCAGATCTGCAGAAACGAAAGATTTGTCCTTTGCGTGAGGAAGCGGCATCTGCTACAAGCTCCTAGTCCCCCCACTGAATCACCAGAGACCCCCGCGTGCATGCACACACGCTTTAACCCCCCACGCTGGCTCATTTCCACGCGCCCAAATTTCCACGCACACATACTGAGGAGGCGCGCCGCACTGCCATGTGCGCGCGGATGTGCAGCGCGTGTCCGCTAGCCTCCCTGAGCCTCGGTTTAGGCGTGTCCAAGTGGCAGGTCAGCACATCCACCTTTTGTGATGGGAGTTTGCGCCCCTGGGGTGGATCAGGATGGGCGCAAACTGTGGGATGGGCTTTCCAGGAGTGATGCCTTCAGCTGCTGTTAGACTGACCTGATGACGTGTGTAGGTTTCTTTCTGCGTTTTTTTCCTCCAGACCCTGCCTTTCCAGCCTCTTCTCTTATCGCTCCTTTGTGTTTTTTTCTGTGTATTCTGCTTTCTTCTGAATTAGCTCTGTCCCCGCCTCCTGTTTTTTTCTTTTTCTCGGGCCTATTCCCTGCTTGTGCCCCCCCCACCCCCCAACCATGTAGCTTGCTCTTCCTGTAGCCTTGTGCGGAACCCGAGTGCGCACTCAAGAACCGGAGTTCAGCTATGGTTGCGCTGAAGGCAGCTGTTACCCCGCCACCGGTGACCTTCTCATAGGCCGAGCTCAGAAGCTCTCAGTGACCTCCACGTGCGGACTGCACAAACCGGAACCCTACTGTATTGTCAGCCACCTACAGGTGAGGATCCACGATCGGGTGCTTGCACCTCCTCCAGACCTGACCTAAGGGGCAGGCGCAGGGGATTCCGCATTCTGCCAGCAATCCAGATAGGAAATGCAGCCAGCCAGGGGAGTCCTGGGATTAGGCTAGTGGCTCTCGCCCCCACCTCAGTTTGTACAGTTGCATCCGCCAAACATTTCCTGCCACTACCACAATCAGTAAGAAAAGCCAGGACTGCAGACAGACCTGGCCTTTGCCAGGGGCTCCAAAAGTCTTTTTTTTTTTATCTTTTATTTGGAAATGTGCATTAAAAATGGTTTATCCTCTTATATACTGAGCAGTAATCTTGGGTTTTCCCCCTCATCTTTCATTCACACACACACAAAAAAGGGTATTCAAAGCACTGCTGCCTTGCAAGGTGATTCCAGTCACTGAATCCATTTTTATTTCTTGGTTTGGTCCTCTGCCCACTTTCCTCCATTAGATATTAGGATCCTATTCAGAATGCCCTGGTTGCCATGGTACCCTGAGAGTAGAGGACCAAAATGAAATGGCAAGGTGTTACCTGTTTCTAAGAGTGAACCCAGATTTTAAACTTCAGAGGTCATGTATATACAAAGTCAGAACTAATTTAAAAGACAGAGCATAAATTACCCAGAATTTGGATCCTTTTCCTTGATTTTTAAAAAGAAGGCCTTATATCTCTGGTCTCTAACAAAAGCAAAAGATGTTAGTCTCACATGTAGGGTGAGTTCCAAGCTAATTGCTCAAATCCTGGTCAGGCCACCCACCTGTGTATCTGCCCTTCAGTAAGAGGACAGTGTGTCCTGTGCTTTGCACAGCAGATGCCTTAAAGCAGAGACACATTTACAAAGCAGAAAGCTCATTCTGGAGACCTGATAAATTAAACTGAAGGAATGTGGTAAAGTGACTTCCACTTATTTGCTTCCAGGTTTATACAGAGATGTCTAGACTGCTTCCTCCTGATTAGAAGGGAGGCTATAATTAAACTTTTTTTTTTTTTTTTTTAAGTTCTGGTAATTGTTCGTCAGTACTAGTTTCCTTGACTACAAGTTAATGAAGGCAGTTGATGTTACTTTTTCTAATATTAGCATTTAAATTTTACCTAAACCATTGTGCTGACATTTATTTCAGAGGCCAGGACATCCTGTAAATGAATCACCAGAGTCTGAAATCAACTTCAACCAGAATGAGAATCCGTCTGCTTGTCTTAAAAGCAAGTAGAGCCAGACTCTCTAGTTTATAGGATTAGCCATGAAATTGTAGAGTGCTTTTCACAGACAATGGGGTCGAAAAGGGAATAGGCATACACTTTTTAAAAAAAAATTTTTTTTTGGTGCTGAGGATCAAACCCAGGGCCTTGTAAATGCTAGGCAAGTGCTTTATATCCTCAAGCACTTTCCCCAAAACACTTAGTGGGCGTAGAAATTAAGGGAGAAAGCTTTTGTTCCTGGTCCTCGTATATCCCTAACTTTGGGTCTCTATTATTGTTATTTATTTATTGGTTAATACATCTTGCCAATCCTCAGATTCTTTGGGGAAGAAGGTAATGACTAAATAAATACAAATGTAAAAGTATAGTCAGTCAATTTGGGCTTTGTAAGAATACTGTCCTGAACCAAAGTCTATTTGTGAGATAGATATACGTCAGTCTCTATATTTTTCCGTCTTTTGCTCATTTTCAGACTTGAGAATAATCTGCACTTCAGAAAATGTAGGTACAGAGCAAAGGTCCATATGGAAAGGGAAACTAGTAAACTTTGTTTTTTATGATCCACTCTATTACCATGCAAAGACAATTGGGAATTCTTGTGGCCCTATGGCCCATTTGTCTGTGGCTGCCATCTTAGGGAGAAAGAAAATCAGAGAAATTCAAGTCTCCTCTAAAACAAGTTCATCTTCATTCCAGTTCACACTTGTTTGTGAGTTCTTTGAATTGGCCCCCATTTATAGAGGTTCAATGTGGCAGGACAGCGTGGTACCCGCCTCTCCAGCTATTCTGGGCAGTTTGCAGGTTAGCCTGTGAGCCCACTGCCAAGCTGCTTGCTCAAACAAAGTAGAAGCTAAGAAATCTTGTTCTGTAGATCCCAAAGCTTCTCAAAATACTTCTGCCTAACACTTGGTTTCTGCCTTATTTAGGTTTTAGAAAATCAGGCCAAATGAATTGTTCTTTTTCTTTTGTTTTTTCATTTCCAGTTTGCTTTATGTCAGCAAAAACTCTAATACCTCTTCTTCATTTTCCTTTAGACTAAGCTTCTCCAGCAATTTACTGAGATTAAGGTTTAAGCCTAGAAATTTGATTTTGATTAAATTAGTAGCTTATGAAGACAAAGCCCTCTTTTTACTTTTGACCTTGAATTTGCAAGAAAGGAGAAAATTATTTTCAGTAGTATTTTAGACTCAATAACTTAAAAATGTGAGAGTCATTTAAGAAATTTTTGCTTATTCATCTTTTTTGAAGCTGTAATGGTTTGATTTTTGTATTGTGGGCTAAATGGGTTTTTTGTTGTGGTGGTGGCTAGTTTTTTGTTTTGTTTTAATGAGATTGCTTCCTAGACTCATGAAACTACTTGTTTGCAGGAGGACAAAAAATGCTTTATATGTGATTCCCAAGATCCTTATCATGAGACCCTCAACCCTGACAGCCATCTCATTGAAAATGTGGTCACTACATTTGCTCCAAACCGCCTCAAGATTTGGTGGCAATCCGAAAATGGTATGTAGTTGACGTGGGAACAAGTTCCATGGGTGTGATTGGTAACATGCATGGGGTTTACGGGCTCCTGGTGTTTGTAATTACTATTGGCTTTTCTGTCCTGTAATTATGGCCTCTGACAGATACACTGCCTGCAGCAATAACTTTTCTTGGTAAAATCTGACCCTTCTCCCTGAAGCAGACAGCTAAGAAGAAAGCGATATCTCATGCTGGACCACAGGAATATGCCATCGTCCTCACCCAAGGAGTCCCTTAGGGAATGAGTTTGTGTCAGGGGCAGTCACAGGAGGGTGTGTGAAGAGCTCCATATTCCTCAGGCTCTCTTGTTGCAAAATATATAGAGACTGACATATATCTATCTCACAAATAGACTTTGGTTCAGGACAATATTCTTATTCTTCCACAGAACATAGCTTTCATTTTTATCAACCCCAAAGGAAAGGGGTTGATAAAATCAGAGATCCTCCCCAACCTTCTTTCCAGCTACAGAAAATTTCATAATAGTAATGCTGTTAAATAATAATAGTGATATAATTATAAGAGTTCATCAATATGGATATGACCCTAAGTTAAACCATTTCCCAATAATTGTGTAAATCCAGCCCCCTTTTTTCCTTTGCCTTTTGGGTTTTGACTTATTAAATTCATCAAATATGATGCTCCTATTGCTAAGAAACTAAGGTCACATGAGTATGACATTTGTTAAATGTTGAAATTTAGGGAATAAAGGTAAAATCAGTGTGTTAATTAACAATGTACTATTAGTTATTTTTATTAAAATTTTATGGAAAAGGACCCTCAAAGAAGTGAACAGAAGTCTGATATAAAGGGGATGGATACAACTAAGTTTCTTTAGCGTAGGCCTATACCTAGGGAGCTTTGGATATGTGCACTTGTTTATCATCCAATAATACAGGAACTCCCTTAATTTAATATTTTCCATGTCATTCACTATTAAATTGCAAAAGTTTCTAGAAGACTGTTTCTAGGGAGGGTTAGTTGTTCATGGGTTGGCCTTGGGAACTATTGGTTACAAATTTGAGACCAATCCTCAGAAAGTATGCATAATTTAGGTTCATTCTTAAAGAATTAACAATTCCTATAGGAAAATATTTTGGTTGACAGTTCAATGTGACAAACGTTGCTATAAATGTGAGTCACAGAGGATTTCTGAAATAGCCTGGAGTGTATTACAAGCAGGGGCAAGAGTGTATCCTGACCTTCCACATTCTTCCAGTGAAATGGAAAGACAATTAAAAGTGTACCTGGACAATAGGAGCAAGACTGTCTCTGTTTTATTAGTAAAATTGCTTTTCAGGTGATAGAGTTCCTAGGGAAGGTTTTTCTTAGTTATATCTGGAGTTGATCCGTTTCTACAGCTTTGAATTTTTGTAACAAGAGAGTCCAAATGCCAGAAGGATTTTCCAAACAGAGGGGCTTGAGTTCTCTGTCACAAAGATTAGATGAGATTAGACAGATGGAACTGGGCCTTTAGAAAGTCAGACTGATTGTTACTATACCCTATCATCTCTCTGTTGTCTGATAGCTCACAATTAAAGACTTTCTCTCTGAATGTGACTTTATCTATTTTCTGTGTGTTTTGCGTGAGTTGTGCTTATGCATGGTGGTATTTAAATCAGCAGTGCTCAGGCCAAGAGATGTGCCTGGAACATACAGCTACTTTTAACTGACCCTTAATGGTAATCTATTCCTAGATCTGAAAAATCAAATGCCCTATAGAAGAATGATCTTGTTTCTATTCTCCATGGATCGTTCTTCTCATATTAAAACTCAAAAACAAAGCATCAGAAAAAAAAAAAAAAAACCATAGTGCTTTATCAGGCTATAAATCTAAATGGAATGTGTGCTTTGGGGACACACACTGTGGTATGTGTTCTTACATTACATGTAAGAATGTCTTATGGAGCTGGTCTTGCTTTGTACTTTATTTCGTTATCTCTTAATTTTGAACAAATATCCCAGATTTTTTAAAAGCCTGGAAAAGGAGAGAAGTAAAACCACCTTAGCTTACATTTCACTCAGGAATAAGTGTCCAGAGTAGTTTTGTAACATGTTTCTTTTTAATAAGTTAGATAAGTTTCGTTAGTATGATTATAGTGTTTTTCTTTAACATTCCAACTAACTCATATCCGTTCCAGTGACCACTTTTTCCCCTCAATCGACTTGGCAGTTTTCCAGCAGGAGAGTTTATTTCAAAAGATCCCACTGATTTCCTGAAAATACAACCAGCCTGTGACATGATTCATTCCGACACATTCCTGTCTTCCTGCGTTTAAGAGTTCTTTTACTCTGGAAGATGGCCCCCAAAGGCTCCCTTCAATCTGGAAATATGGAAAAGTCTCCTTAACCAAACAGGCAGGCTAGAGGGCTTAGGGTTGGGGGAGGTGCTTCCCATCCCTGGGATTCCAGTGGCCTTTTTAGTGTGTTCAAGTGGGACCGACTGACCCTCAGGGCACAGTGCAAAGGCTCATTTGTTTGTTCAGGCTTTCCCCTGAAAGGGAAGATGTTAGTATTTGTTCTGGGCCAGTTTATTTACTTGACTGATTCTTTGTCTCTTTAGCATTGTTTTTCGGCTGTGGAAATGCATCCAAAGTTTGCCCCCACCGGGACAGATTTTTCTAAGTTGGCATAAACTAATATATGCACTAGATTTATTTATTTTCCTTGCTGTCCCATACAGAAAAAAGAGTATTTGTATTTTATTAAAGGAGGATTGTGTTCCTTTGCTTCATACTGCAAGCTGACCCCCTACTGTGTACAGGAAGTGCCCCCTTCCTTTCTGAGAATTGCTTGGCTTTGTGGGTTGGGGCATGTTTCATGTCTTCCTGGGCAAGAAATGTCTTTCTTGACAGCACTGAGAGGCACCCTGCCAGATGTCTTGTTCCTGTGAGCAGATTGAGTAAGTTGAGTTCCAGAATGATTTGTGGAAAACTGAAGACCCATTCTGGCCTGTGCTTCTTTACCTAAATAAGTACAGAGGATTAACGTTAATATCTTCAACTTCAGCATAAGTTGGAAGGCAAAGAGGATTTCTACAAGGAGCGGAAGGGTAGTTTAAGAAAATAGTCTTAAGTAGTTGTTCAGAGATGTCCCCATTGCCTTACTATTTCCTTCTTTATTTTTTAAAATTCTCTGATAGGTGTGGAAAATGTAACTATCCAACTGGATTTGGAAGCAGAATTCCATTTTACTCATCTCATAATGACTTTCAAGGTAAGAAATCTATAATTTTCTCTCAAATGACACGTGCGAGTACTGTGTAATCTCCCCTTTCAAAACAAATGTCCTTGTGAGTTGGCCCAACTGGAATTTTTGTTGCCCTAAGTTGGGATCATCGAGTAATTTTTAAAACATGGACATGAATAATGACCATTAACAAATACTCTGTCTTCATGGCCATAAGTAGAAAGAGCTTCTATTCTAAGGTAATTCAACTGTAAACTTTTAATTAGATATCTCTCTAACTCTCCGTAGAGAGAGACAGCATTGACTTACTCCCAAACCACAATAAAACATCTGGACATAAATCTTTGATCCCATGTGTTTGTTTTAAGGCTGAGTCTTGGTAGCTGAAAAGGAAGTGTATTATCTTTAGTTTTCAAGGTTTTGCAAAATTCGTGGGAATAGTTTTACAGTTCCTTAAGAAATGTGTGTGCCTTCTTAAATGTAGATTTTTCTCATCGTTTTTCTTTTCAAGATGTAAAATGATTCCAGGACTAGGGAATGTCTCTGCACAAAGTCCCTTTGTTTCTTCTCAAGCAGCTGCCTGGAAATGACAGACTCCACATGGCTTAAAGTACACGTTGGCGCACATAAAACTCATAATTTGCTTTTTGCTTCCCAGATTAAAATCGCTTTTGAACAGTTTGCAGTTGGAGTTAGGGAACTTAACTTAACTACACCCTCTCAGGTTAGGAAAATGTGCTTGGGATACATGTCCCATATGGCCAAGGAGTTGTGAAAGTTTCACTTGTGTGTACTTACCAAAGCCTGTGAGGCCAAGGAGCAGGGGTGGGCGTGGGAGCCAGAAAGTGACTAGCAGGAACATTGGGGCCATGTGGTTCCCAGGCCTGAGCTCTTCATCTCCTTGCTTACCCCCAAGTAACTGGTGGTTATGTTGCTGGGACAGTAAGGTTGACGTTGATACTGGATCCCGAGGGTGAAGGGGAGAACGGTCACAGAATCCAGGTGCTTCTTTTCACCAGACTTGTCCTCTCACTGACCACACAGTCAACCTGGTGGTTAATTAAAACTCAGTCACACATGAAGATGTTGCCTTCAGTTTATGTGACACCTAAAAATATTGAAACTCACCTTTATTAATGCTTATGGTCTTGACTTTTATCTTGGAGAGGGCATCTGTTCAAATACCTGGATAGTTCTGAGTTTATTTCTATTCAAAAGTCCTTTGTGCACATATTTAGTACTCATCCTAGTGAATATAGTGGGCCAAAGATGAAATTCTGCACACAAATGCAAAAGGTCAAACAGCAGGTGGCAACTAGATTGTGAATGATGGACACGTTGGTCAATGTGTAGTTTAAGGGAAAAAACTTACCTTCGGGTTCTAGCTCCAGTGAGAAAAGCAACACATATGTGGGTGGGCGGATTTGGGTGTGAATCTCTGTTCCACCACTTACTGGTGTGGGGCTTTTTCATTGGTAAAATGGGAAGAAGGATGCCTGTATCCAAAGACTGTGTGACTTACCCCTCTGCTCTGGGAATGGGGATAATCGTGCTCTTCTGGCATGTTGTGGGCACTTGATAGTTTTATAAACGCTGTATTTTAGCATAGAGGAGGGGGATATTAATTTTTAGCCTGGGATCAAGGAGAAAGCCTCCCAGGGAGAGGACTGGGTTACACTGGACCTGAGCCAGGAGGGCTGACCAGGATTTCAGTGAGAGGGGGTGGAAGAAAAGCCACTCTTGGCAGAGAACACAGTCTGCGAGCATAGCACTGGTGGTGGGACCGTGGAGCAGGGTTTGTTAAGCCAGGTGCTCTGTAGATTTGCCTGGAGCTCCAGGAAGTGAGGGTAGGGAAATTAGCAAAGCAGATTAGAATCAGAGGGACCTTGTATCCTTGGTGAGGAACCTGAGCTTTATAGGCCTGTGTTTCAGAAAGGGCAACCCACAAGGAAAAAGAGCAAGGACTGGGATAGTGAGAAGAGGGGACAAGTTGGGAGCTCTTATTGAAGTCAGGGCTGGTGTTAATGGAAAGGCCAGCTATGAGCCTCAGAGAAGGGAGCCTCTTCCTGCAGCTCAGGAGTCCAGTCCATATTACAGGTTGAGTATCCCTTATCCAAAATGCTTGGGACCAGAAGTGTTTAAAATTTTGAAATATTTCCATAGACATTATCACTTGAGCATCCCTAATCCTGAAATCAAATCCAAAGTACTCCAATCTCCAATATTCAAAACTTTTTCAGTCAGGTTGGCACTCAGAAAGTCTTGAATTTCAGAACATTTCGAATTTCCAGGTTAGGAGCGATCAGAATGTTCTTGGAAAGCTTTTTTACATCCCATGTATCCTCCTGCTGCCATACTGAGACCCTCTGCTACCAATGCCTTTGAGAATCATTGCTGAGAGGAGGACACCCGGTTTCCCATGGACAGTGACTTGGATACTTTAGGATCAAAGGTTGACCCATGAAGGGGAGAAAGAGAAGAGGCAGAGCAGCAGAAGGAAAAGGATGAGTCAGAGGTTATCTAGCCGGCTAACTGGGAAGGGGGTGATTACATCCACAGTGGTGGAGAGGGAAAGGGAACTGAGGTTGGAGATGGAGATGAAGAGTATGTGTTTATTCTCACTCGAGTTTGCCATGGAGATGACTGACTAGGTTTTCTCATTCTGGCCAAACTCATCTTGTGTATGTTCATTAGATTTTTGTATACAGTCAGATGTTTCCAAATTCTTGTGTTTATTATACATCTGGAGGCAACTGTGCAACAGCCCAAGAGAAGATTGATCACTAATCAAAGGGCACAGAAAAGCTGCCTTCTTGAGGTGCAATGCATTGTTCCGGTTTCCAACAGCATATTAACTCCACAGGAGATTGGATGACTTGCCAATGACCCTTTGGAACTTAGAAGTTTCCAGAAGGGAAGAAGAAGAAAGCACAGGCAAGACTGGTTTCAGTGATTTTCCTCGCTTTACCTTTTGACACAGTGACACCAGACCAGGCGTGGCCCTCTCAAACCCTCTCCAAGTGTCACCAAGTAGGAGTCTGATGTCATGGGACTATGCCATGGCTACTGGCACACAGAGTTTAGTCAGTCACTGGGGATCTCCTCCCTTACCTAAAATTCTTAGTCTCCCTTCAGTTTGAGTATCATTTTCTTCTATTCCTGGATAGGTAAAAAAGTAATTTATGCATCTGAAAATGTAAACTACTTTCTTACTCTGGACTCATTTTATCAGAGAAAAAGGGTCTTGGGATTAAGAAGAGGTCTGAGGTCTAGGCACGTGCTCATTTTCACCCTTAGCTCTCCCCCAACTTACTGTCAAGTGTTGATTTTAATTTAGAAGTAGGTATCTTTATTTGGGTTCTGTTTCCTAGGTGGCTTAACTCTCCTTTGATCTTCTTTCATGGTGGTCTGACTTCACCTCCCAAAATGCGCTCGTCTGTGTGAAGGATTTGCCTATTTGCTCTTTGTTAGTGCTCATTCTGCTTTCTCTTACTTCCAGTTGTCCTTGTTCATCATGCCCTCCTAAATCTTCATCTTATTTTGTTTTTGAGCATTCTATCTTTTTTCTCTTTCCCCTCCGACTCTTTCCCTCTTCTATGCCCTTAACCAGAAAGGGGGATGGTACTAGTCTGATTTAGCCTGGATTTAAATGTAAGCTCTGCCTGTAACTATCAAGTCAATTAATGTCTGAGCCTCAGTTTCCTCCTCTGTAAGTCAAATGTGTTACAAGGGTGTGTAGTTTCCCAGGGCGGCCCTAACAAAGTACCACAGACAGGGGGATGAAACAATAAATATATATTTTTTTTCTCCATCTCAGAGGCTGAAATCTGAACTGGAGGTATGGGCAGGGTTAGTTTCCTCTTTCCTCATCTTATAGATGGATGATTTCTCCCCGTGTCTTCACACCATCTTCAGTCTGCATGTGGATCTTCATTTCCTCTTCAAAGGACACCAGTCATGGTGGATTCGAGCCTGCCCTAATGATCTCCTTTAGCCTTAATTATCTTTTGAAGACCCTATTTCCACAGAGTCACATTGTGACACATCGAATTAGATCTCCAACATAGGAATTTGGAAGGAAGTCGGATCAGCCCTTGGAAGAGAGTTAAATGGAATACTGTAATTGGCATCGCCGGCTCTGCTGTTTCCTTTGGTCTAGCCTCTCGCTGGTGTATTTTCCTGTAGCACTGACCTTGGTTCCCCTTATCTTGCCTTTGCTTTTTTTTTTGGAGACATCATATAATTGATGGTTTCAAATATTATGTGTGTGCAGGGACTTCATGTTTCAAGCTCTGTTCTCAAAGCTGAGTGCTAGACCACTGTTTTCTCACCTCACATGTAACTGGCACATGCCCCAGGCCCAAATACAAGGGCCTTCACTCCTCTTCTATGCCTGTGTCATCGGCAGCACTGGTGCCTTGTTTCCTTTCCTCTCCACTGAGATCTAATTGACCACCAAGTGTAATTCAGCATATTTTACTGTCATTAACTTTTCAGAGCAGTCAATTCCATCCATTTGTTTATCTCCATGTTGTAATTGCTTCAATTAAAAAACTTCACTTTTTTAAAATTGGGGAGTTCATTCAGGGGCACTTAACCATTGAGCTAAACCCCCAAACCCTTTTATTTTTTATTTTGAGACAGGGTCTTGCTAAGTTGCTTAGGGCCTTACTTAGTTGCTGAGGGTGGTCTCAAACTTGTAATTCTTCTGCCTCAGCTTCCTGAGTTGCTGGGGAAAAAAAAAACTTTTAATTTTTTCCACTTAGTTTCCCCATATCTTGTTTTTCCAAATTCAATAATTCTGCCAAAAGCGTTATTTCGCTAAAATGTAATATGATCATTTAACTTTTTTCTTCTTAATTCCTCAGGAATTCCTTTTCATTGTAGAAGGGTAAAGTAAGCCCCTTAAAATGGCAAATAGCTGTCTTCATACCCTGCCCAACCAACCTTTCCTGCCCCCTTTGGCCACCTCCAGCCCCTGCCTAGAAAACCAGGGAGGGTTTTTAAGATTGTTTGATGCTATCTTCTCTGCGAAGCATTTCCTAGCTTTATTTATTTTTAAAATATTTTTGGTTGTAAACTATGCATCACATAGAATTTGCCTTTTAACACGTTTTAGTGTAAGAAGCTCTGTAGTCCTTAAGCAATAACTTCCGTTGTCTCTTCCCTCTTCCCCTAGTAACCTCTAATCTACTTTCAGTCTTTACTCTATTAGATATCTCTTAACTATCCTAGATATTTCATATAAATGGAATTATTATATTTGAAATTTTGTGTGGCTTGTTTCACTTAGTATAATGCTTTCAATATTCATCTACTGTAGCAAATATCATAATTCTCTTTGTGACCGAGGGATATTTCATTGTATGTATTTTGCCATATTTTGTTTATCGGTTTACCAGTTTAAAGAGACTTGAGTTCTTGCTACCTTGTGGCTATTGTGAATAGTGCGGCATAAACAGTCATAAAAGTGTCTATTTGAGTCCCTGTTTTTAGTTTTTTGGGTATGTACCTAGCAAGAGAATTGTTGAATTCCCAACATCTGGATTAATTTCTTCCTCTTTTTTTGAATCACACTCCATGTAATTAAACTATGGTGTTTGACATGTACTGTAAATTTTTTATGCTCATATCAGTACCTCATTGAACTATGTAGAGCACATGTAATCCAAAAAGGCCCCTGTCTGGTCCATTTAGGCTGTTCATACATTTATTGAAGGGTTACATGAAGAAATGAAAGAATGAGCACCCAAACCCAATTGTGTTATGGGCATGGTGGGTAAATGTGCCAAAAATTGTTTGCTGTTAAGGCCTGTTTCTAATTCACTTCTAAAGAGAAACAGCTTACTAATCTAGTAGACGAGGAAAACTTGTAAAATTTAGAGAACAGACACTTTTCCTTGCAAGAAGAGGCTCCATTAAACAGCTTGAAGTAGTTGAAATCCAGCCGCTGTCTGAAATATCAGCCACATGCAGTCAGGGTTTGTGGCACATAGTGAGTGACATTTTCATGTGTGACTTAAAAAAAGTACAGATTACCAATAAAAATCATGAGAATTTTGTTCCCTACTTTTAGACATTCCGTCCGGCTGCTATGCTGATAGAGCGATCGTCTGACTTTGGTAAAACATGGGGCGTGTACAGATACTTCGCCTATGACTGTGAGAGCTCGTTCCCAGGCATCTCAACTGGTCCCATGAAAAAAGTCGATGATATAATTTGTGATTCCCGATATTCTGACATTGAACCCTCAACAGAAGGAGAGGTTTGTTTAATCCTTTGTTCTCCATTCTACTTGCAAGTCTGCTTTTTTGGACATTGTAAAAATGCCAACCACTCTTATCTATTTTTAGGTGATATTTCGTGCTTTAGATCCTGCATTCAAAATAGAAGATCCTTATAGCCCGAGGATACAGAGTAAGCTTGTTTTCAAATAAATGTTTGGGTGGGAAACAGCACTCATGAAATAAGTATCACCAGAACCCAAGTATTCAGTCCCTAATCCACCTACATTTTCTACATTTTCTTCCTTCCACTACCTGGAGCTCTTGAAATGATCAGTAATAGGTCTTCAATGATGGAGAACATGTTTTGATAAGAGTAAAAGATTTATGTCATAAGTACTCAAACAATTATGTTGATCATCCTGCTTTACTTCTGTTATTGCTCAGTATATTGTTTAGAATACAGATTAAGCTGTTGTAACAAAGAGTGCCAAAAAATACAGTTGCTCAAATAAAGTAGAAGTTTATTCTCTTATGCAATCAGCCAGAGGGATTTCAAGAGAAGAAATGTAGCTCGACTGCTATAATTATGCTTTCACTTCTACTTGCTAAGTGGGTAGCCCTAGCTATATGGCCAGTCTTCTTCCCAGGTTTAGCCACGTGGCTAGAATTAGATCACTACCAGTGTATCCTCAATCTGTGGCAGGCAAGCAAGTTTCATTTAAAATGAGAAATGGAAATTGTCCGCATCACTTCTGTTCATATTCCATTGGCTGCAACTGGTCACAGTACAGGAGACACTAGGAAACATCTCCAACTAGGTGGCCATATGCTTTGCTAGAAATCTTGGTGAGGAAGGAATGGGAAGGAAGAAGTGTCAGCCGTCTCAATGTACTCAGTAAGGTGAAGGTTGTATTTCCATTTAATAGGTGAATACACTGAGGCTCACAGTTGGACAACATACATAAAGTGATGTGGCTATTAAATGGCAGTCAGATCTGAACCCACGTTATGATTCTCAGTTCAGAGCTCTTTTTAATGTTCAGCAGGTATGCTCATGCTATTACAGTATTACATGCTATTATATTCTGATCTTTTTGGAAAACAATGTGCAATAATTAAAAGTATAGGCTTTGGAATCAACTGGATTTGAATCCCAGTTCCATCATATAGCAATGTGACCTGGGATAAGTAATTTTTTTTTGACTTTTGTCTTGTTGCTGCTTTCTTTCATCTTTAAATGGAGAGAATGATATTAACCTTAGGATAATTGTGGAAGGAAAATGAGTTGATATATATAACTGACCAACCAAAATGTAGGACCTATAGAAAATGTTCAATAAATTGAAGTGGATGTTGGTGTGAATACTGTAGCCAGCTGTGGTTTGAGGTATTGCACAGAGCTGGCCCTGGAAAGGGTGAGCCTGCCTCCCATGCTGTGGAGTTGCAAACAGTTGAGTAGAAGCAGGGCTGGTCCTTGCTGATCTTTCCCAGCTGTGCTTGGCCCCTTTTTGTAAACCAAGTCCTCACGGAACTTCCAAGCTCGAAGCATGGAAGAATTGAGTGGAAGAAATCCAGGGAATATTGCCAGAAAAGTACTGCTTCCCTGCTTAAATTAATTTTACATGTGGCCCAGACTGTCTCTGGTCCCTAATTTACTCATTCATTCTATTGTAAAACAAATGTTTAATAGTATTTCCAGCTCTGTGCCACTATCTGAGTGAGCTATGAGGCCATCCTTCCGTGTTTCAAAATTCAGTTGTGAAAAAACATCCTCATGAGCTCTAGGACAAACCTCTCCTAAGTCCCCAGAAGGACCCACCTACCTTCCCCCTTGTAGGTGAAATATGGGGGACTTGGGGATGGTGCTGCTTCTATAACTTTAATCCCCTTCTCTTTTGTTTCTCTGTGATCTCAGAAAACCTATTTGTGTGTGACAGAAGCATTCATGTGAGCTGATCATGCTTTGGATTTACTTTGTAATCTAGGGAACAATGTTTCTTGAGTTGTTCCTATTGTACAGACCTCGGAGAAGCACTTCAAAGATGATCCCCTGATGGAACAGCAGTTTTTTCGAGGCTTGATTGTTAACTATAGCAGGAGAGCAAGGGGAGCATATTTGTTCTTCTGAGGGCTTCCACAAAGATCATTTCAAGAGTTTCTAAATATTCCAGCTGCCCTTCACATTTGTGGTTGGGCCTCTCTTCAGCAGGGGCTTGTGCTCACTTTGTGCAGGAGGATTTTGCAGTATGGAATGTTGCCATTCAGCTCAGTAGGAACGTGGGTTTTCTGCTGCAGATTTTACAAGTTTAAGGCCTGCATTTTAACTTTCCACCCCCAGCCATTTCTGTAGTCTTTGTTGTGAAGTATGCATTTATTACAAGTATTTAAAATTATATTTGAGCTTTGAAAGTATCTAATGCACTGAGTCACTACTCTTTTGTTTTCTATTGTACATTGTAAGACTGTATCAGCATAAATGAAAATAAAGCTTATGAGCAATTTCAGGCTACAGAGCTCAGCCAGGGGGCAGATGGAATAACCAATCTCCCGGGATCCACTTTGGCAAGAACAACTTAGAAATTAATGAAAACAATCGTGTAGAAGGTTGTCTAGCTGTTGGTTTAGCCAGTTACAGGAGGATGTAATTGAAGCCCAGCTTCTGTAGTATGCATAGGCCTTCAGATCTAGGATGGAAAAAAAAAAAAAAAAGATGTAAGAAATTGATTTACAAGGAACTTATATTTAGGAAAAAATAATTTGCCCTGACATCCTCATACTAAAACCCCTTTTTTTCTTATGTCTCTATATTATATTGATAAGTATGGAAATGTTTTGTAAAACTAGGACGACAAAAAAGTTGTAAATTACAAAATGTTGCTTAAAAACTTGGTTGACTTATTCTTTCCCTAAATCGTGGTTATTCTGGAGTGTTAAATCTATTTTGGTAACTTGAATTTCATTGAAGTGGCAGGAAATTTCAGATAATATTTTCTCCTCCAAAAGTAGATAAAGAAAGATATGCTCCTAACTGTTGAAATAATAACTAGAATTGAAGTGAAGTTAAATCTTTTCCCACCTGAATGGAATTTTTCTGTGAGACTGACACTAATTTCTGAGGGTGCCAGATGGTATTCCGGAAGCGAGTGGCTTATGGTAATCACACATCTGCATTCTTATCATTTCTCCACTTTTCACACTTCTTCGTGAATCACTGGTCTTCAGACAGATTCAATACAGGTTAGACATTCTTGGAAAACTGAGAAGGCAGTAAGCTTTCCTGCTTCCAGGGACCCTCACGTTATATTAAGTTTTACAACTGTCATCTAGACCATCTCAGGGAAGTAAACTTTTCTAAAGCCATTTTCATTTGTCAAAATTGCTCTAAAGAGAAAGGAAGTATAATTGCAAAAGAATTCTTGGTTGTTTGACCAGACTTTTCATCTTCTTGGTTGACCTTCACAGATCTATTAAAAATCACCAATTTGAGAATCAAGTTTGTGAAACTGCATACTTTGGGAGATAACCTTTTGGATTCCAGAATGGAAATCAGGGAGAAGTACTACTATGCAGTTTATGATATGGTGGTCCGAGGAAATTGCTTCTGCTACGGCCATGCCAGTGAATGTGCCCCTGTGGATGGATTCAGTGAAGACGTGGAAGGAATGGTAAGTCAGTGTTCCTTGTGGCTTGCTCTTTTATACTGGTGATTTTAAAAGGCAAGATTTAGTCTTACCTTAAACCTTTCACATTTTTTTAGGGGGTTTCGTTTTTCAGGCTTAGGTTTCACCACTTTACCAGGTTGGTGGTTGATTGCTGATTTTCTCTTCAGTTTCTTGGACTGTGAGAATGTATAGACTGCTCATTTCACAAACCCTGAATGAATTTTTGTAATTTTTTGTTATAGGCTCTTGCTAAAGTAGATATTCTAGTCATCAAGGATTAAAAAATTGTCTAAATAACGATTTAGTTTGCCTTTACAGTAGGGAAGATTAAAAACCACAGGTATTCAGTCTTTATGCTAGAAAGCAGAAATTGATCCCAGTCCAAAGCAACTGGAAATTTTAACCCAGAGCCATGGGATATCTTTAGAAATGTAAAGTTCAAGAAAAGTTTTCTTTGTATTTTCCTTCTAATTTCATTCCTTTTACACTTCCATGTTGTGTTTGTACTGTTATGAGTGTTTTAAAATTTGGAATTTGGGTGATTTGCCAAATATGTAGAAAGGGTTAGGGTACTCCAACCTAGTTAAGTAACTTCTGGGAGAATTCTTATAGACCCAGGGGATTTTAGTGTCAGGATTCAGAAGATCACCTAAACCAACTGTTCTTGGTAGAAGAGACCAGAGATTAAGGACTTGGCTAAGAAGTCCTAGATAAGTGAATAACAGATGGGTATTCGGATTAGTGCTCTTGCCCTTCCCTTAGGGTTCCTGCCACCAAACTCCAGGCCTCCCTTGTTGAAGGGTGTGCCTTGATTACTTAATGTCTTTTTGAAATTTGTTAATCCTTATTTTAAAACAAGATTCAGGATTGGATGTATTCAACCTTATAAAAATTCTGTCTTCCTTTTACTCCAGTTAGATGTTTCAGTGCATAAACAACTTGGATAATTTTGTTCTTATTGAGGTGCAGGGGATCAAACCCAGGGCCTCATACATGCCAGGCAAGCCCTCTACCACTGAGCCACAACTTACTTAGATTTTTAACAGAGCCTGAAGGCAGGGATAGATGGGATAGATATGTTACTGATCTTATAGTATGTCTTTGAGAAAATGCCAGGTAGATTATGCAGTTACTTTCCAATGTAACAAATCTGCTGCATAGCAAATGTCATGTTACTCTCATGGTGTCAGAGTATGTTGTTCTGTTTGCTCAGATACTGTAGAGTCTCATGGTATGAGCTTTGGAACATTTTTCAGTTTTTATAAAACCACTTTGTAGTGAGAGGACTTTTTACTTTCAGCTACCTTCAGTCTTGTCAGAGCAAGTCCAAAGGGGCCTGTTAGTTCTGTTTCTGAATTCAGTTTTATAGAAACTAGTGTCAAGGTGAAATACCCATTACGTACATATATGATGAACAGAAATAGTTTATCATTTGCATGTCTCAGGAGTCCCAAGCATACATGTTTTATAGCTAAATAACATGAATAGTGCAGCAAATTAGATTGTATCTTTCTGGGATTTTGTTTTCTGACTTAAAGGATAAAAAATATTTGATTTTTAAATTTTTATTTTGGTTGAAAAAAGTGCTATGTCTAAAGTTTGTTTTGTTTTGTTTTTTTTAAAAAGCAAATAACTTTTTAAAAAATGGTTATCTGGGTTGAGCATGGTAATGCAGCCTTAATCCTGGCTACTCTGGAGGCTCAGGCAGAAGGATCACAAGTTCAGCAACTTAGATCCTATCTGAAAATAAAAAATAAAAAGGACTGGGATTTAGCTCAGTGGTAAAGCACCCCTGGTTCTAATTTCTAGCATCTCTCCCCCCAGTTTATTTGGCCTTGTGGCAAAACTTGCAGTAATATGAATTGGTCTCCAGATATAGTTCTGCATGGTGACTTTTGAAGTTTCTATTACAGTAGTTTTTTTAAAAAATTATTAAGTAATTAGTTTACTTTTTTAAATTAGCAAATTTTGTTTATCTGAGTTATTTTTATGGATGATAAAATACTGGGCATCCATTATGTCATAGGAACTATTCTAGAGTGGGAATTATAGCCCTCTATGAAATGGATAGAACTTGCTGGGAGAGGAAGAAGATAAATCGAGGAAACCCTCACTGTCGCAAGCTAGCAATTCGTGTGGAAAGGGGTTTATATTTTCTATTGATTGTGGAGACAGTTTGGCCATTAGTTTCTCTGACCTGACCTAGCTGGCCCCTGTTTTTCAACTTTCAAGGTCCATGGACACTGCATGTGCAGGCATAATACAAAGGGCTTAAACTGTGAACTGTGCATGGATTTCTACCATGATTTGCCCTGGAGACCTGCCGAAGGTCGGAACAGCAATGCCTGTAAAAGTAAGTCTCAGCCCTGGGGAGGTTTTGAATCAATTGGGATTCCAGTTCTCTGGTTCACAGTGCCCAAACAGTGAGCTGTTTTGAAGAGGAAGAAAAGTTACACACTTCTCCCAGGCTCACCGTGATAT
Organism: Marmota flaviventris; assembly: GCF_047511675.1. Taxonomy (NCBI): domain Eukaryota; kingdom Metazoa; phylum Chordata; class Mammalia; order Rodentia; family Sciuridae; genus Marmota; species Marmota flaviventris. The sequence goes on from NC_092498.1 coordinate 55,283,668, forward strand.
TTCCAGGAGACCAATAGTATGCATTCAGTTAATTTAACAAAAATTACTATTTACTGAGCAGCCCCTCTGTGTTTGGCACTGACCCAGGAAGACCAAGTTGTTGTCCTTGATCTCATACCTGTTTTTAAGACAAGATGATATGAGGGAAAATGAAAGAAAAATATGGCATGGTGGATCATTAAGGCCAGAGAGAGATGGAGTAGGGTTTTCAGCCTCAATTCCGTGCCAGCCAGCTGCGCCCTCTGGATAATTCCCAATGTTATTCTCTGTGCAGAGGAGTACAGAAGTGTGAAGCAACACCCTTCCCACCTGCTCTGATTTCATACACTTTTCCTCCCCTTTTAAGAGAGTTCCTCTGCCCTCGCTAGGAAGAATGTTCTAAAAGTTCAGAAACCAGTGAAAGCAGGAGTGGTCACTGCTTTGTAAGCAGTTAGCACCCAGCTGGCCCTTGATGAGTGGTACTTGAGGTTGCTGGAGGAGAGGGACACGGACGTCCCTCTGTGGGACGTCCTATGGCAGAGGCAAGTGGGGAAGCTGAGAGTGTAGAGCCCCAGGAGAGCCAGACAAGAGCAGTTGGTATGCCCTTGTGTTGAGCATGAGTGAGATGATTGGAGCCAGGTTGGATGACTGCCAAAGAGGCTAGAGGAAGGAAATACATCTGAGAAGGTTGGCTAGATGGCTGTTAAACGTACCTCAATTTTGTCGGGTGCGGTGGTATATGCCTTAATCCCAGTGACTCAGGAGGTTGAGGCAGGGGGATTGCAACTTTGAGGCTAGCCTCAGCAGCTTAGTGAGGCCCTCAACAGTTTAGATCCTGTCCCAAAACAAAAAAGGGCTGGGGATATAATTCAGTAGTAAAGTACCTCTGAGTTCTATCCCACAGTACCAAAAGCAAAACAAAATACAACGCAACAAAATCTCAGTTTTTACCAAAGAGCTTTACCTCTTTTACCAAAGAGGCCTGATGTGCTGGTAGGAATAGGGAAAAGGGAAAATGATACTTCATACCATGTTGTTCCAAACAGGGAGTCCAAACAGGCTTTCCTAGGAATGTACCACCTTTGGAGTACTTTCACCCAGTCCCACTGAATGGGACCTGTGGATACCCTCAGTGGACTGGCAGCTGTCCTTCTGATCATATGTTTCCAAGAGAATTTCCCTCGAGGGTTTTTCCTTTTTAATAGCCCATTTTCTTTCACAGATAAATATGTTTGCTTCAGAGAGTTCACATTTTTAGTTTCCAACCTGATTTAGGGTTTGAACCAGTATCATTAGTGAGATTATGCCTTCTTGTTGATTGCTCTTCTTTCTGAACTCAGTTTACATGAGCCTTATTCCTGCAGACTCTGTTGATAAGTGGCTTAAATGTCTTTTCTTTACATTGGTCTTGTTATACAGAGTGTAACTGCAACGAACATTCCAGCTCATGCCACTTTGACATGGCCGTCTTCCTGGCCACTGGGAATGTCAGCGGGGGAGTGTGTGATGATTGTCAGCACAACACCATGGGACGAAACTGTGAGCAGTGCAAACCGTTTTACTACCAGCACCCGGAGAGGGATATCCGAGATCCTAATCTCTGCGAAAGTATGTGGGGATATGTCACATTGGGACCTACTTTAGGTTACCTTTCACATGGAATTGTCTGTAGTAACATCCCTCTCTGAGCTCAGTATGAGCAGCAGGCCAAGTATGGTTAGTTTAGTTGCTTCCTGGGCTGTTGGGAGTGGAATTTACTTGATAGTTGAACCTTCTTTGGTTTATTTTTGTGAGATTTTGAAGGTGGAAGGGAACAGTGTATTTACATAATAATACATTGTCTTTTCTGGTCCATTTAACCTGCTCCTTTTTCTTCTTCTTAGAATGTACCTGTGACCCAGCAGGTTCTCAGAATGGGGGAATCTGTGACAGTTACACTGATTTTTCTACTGGTCTCATTGCTGGTCAGTGTCGGTGTAAATTGCACGTGGAAGGAGAACATTGTGATATTTGCAAAGAAGGCTTCTATGACTTAAGTGCTGAAGATCCATTTGGTTGTAAATGTAAGTCTGTTTAGTAAGAAGTTTGGGAGTTCTCCCATGTACCCAATTCCCATTTTACTTTGTAATTCTAAAACCAAACAGTGACTTTGGACTCACTTTGTGTGTTTTTTTGTCTCACTTTGTCTTTAATAAAGCTTGTGCTTGCAACCCTCTGGGAACGATTCCTGGCGGAAATCCTTGTGATTCTGAGACTGGTTACTGCTACTGTAAGCGTCTGGTGACAGGACAGCATTGTGACCAGTGTCTGGTAGGTAAATCCTAATCACATGGGATGAACAGTTAGTGAACATGACATGTTTTAATAGAGTACGCTTTTTACCATCATGGAGTCTACCAGCACCCCTTATGTGTTAATGTTAACAGACACAAGTAGAACGTTCACGATATAGGAATTCCTAGTGAATAATTTGACAAGATGTTCACAGTTAAAATTATAAAATAAAGCCACAGTGAAATACCACTTTTACAGGCAAACTAGTAAGTTTTTAAAAATGAGAATACTTGCTATTAGTGAAGACATAATGAGGGCTCACACTTGTTTGTTGCTGATAGAAATGCAGACTGGTTCATACTCTGGAAAGCATTTTGGAGCTACGTCTCAGTAGCCTGTGGAAATGTGCATACCCCTTGACCCACTAATCCCACTTCTGGGAATCTGTCCTAATGAAATAATCACCAAATTGGACAAAGATTATTCACAGGACTCACTGCCTCTTTATTAATCATGGCAGAAGACTTGGGAACAAGAGTGGGAAAATAGTTAAGTAAATTTGGAGATTTCCATACAGTGCTAAATTGATTGCTGTTGAAAATGACAATATTATGAGGAAACGCTTCTGCTGTTTAACAGAAAAACACAGGGCATGAATAATGTCTTGATTATGTAGGAAAAAATATCCAACAAGAAAAACAAAATATGGAAGGAAATACACAAAAAAAGTTCACCAAAACGATTGAATGGGTTTTTGTTGTTTTTGCTTGATGCTTGAGATCCATTTGGTTATAAATGTAAGTCTCAATGGTAGAGGGCTTTTTTCTAGCACATGCAAACCCGGGGCTTTGCATGTGCCAGACAGAAGCCCTCTACCATTGAGCTACATCCCTAGCCTTGGGTGGAGTAATCCTGAGGACAGTTTAAAAACATTATTCTGCATTTTCTATGGTATTCTTACATTTATCACCATTAAAAAATGTATTTGTATATAATCCTGATAGATTATAAATAGATTTCTGGAAGTCTGATTTAAATTGGTAAGTTTTTGTTTGTTTTGGGTACCTGGGATTGAACTCAGGGGTGCTTAACCACTGAGCCATATCCCCAACCCTTTTTATTTTTTTATTGAGACAGGGTCTCATTGGTTGCTTACATCCTTGCTAAGTTGCTGAGGCTGGCTTCAATCCTCCTGCTTCAGCCTCCTAAGCCACTAGGATTACAGTTATGTGTCACCATGCACAGCTTGGGTAGCCTTTTTTTAATCTGCTCATTTTTGAGGTTTAGAAATCATCTTCCCTGATAGATACTGTCCCATTTCTTTCTTTCTTCTTCTTCTTTTTTTTTCCCATTTCAAATGCCCCAAAGACTTAATGGTCTCCTCACCCTCCAGTTGTGAGAAGAATCTATGTGGTCTTTCCACACAGGTGAATCCTTGAAAGGCTTTCCTGGTGGGATTTATGACAACCTGAACTGAGGGAAAATTAAAGTCCTGCCAAATATTTGCTGTGACTTACTGCCAGCATAATTCAAATGAAGAAAATTGGTATCTGTACTGCTTACTCATTAATTGCACAAAGAAAAGGAGTCTGATGTGACCCTGTCATGTGATTATCTATAACCCTCTGCCTCCTGTGACCTGCAAACTTGGGTTCATTATTTCAGAATGTCTCTTCTGTCAGCTGTCTTTGGTGGAAAAACCAAAACCACGCTGTGACTTGTTCCTTGTGGTGTGTTGTGCAGCTCCAGGAACCCACCTTTACTCTTTTCATCTTTTCTGTTCTGCAGCCACAGCACTGGGGCTTGAGCAACGATCTGGATGGCTGTCGACCTTGTGACTGTGACTTCGGGGGAGCATTCAACAACAGGTGAGTGGAGCTCCACTTTGTGCTCTTTACCACAGCCACTGAGGCAGGTCAGCACATCTAGGAGCAGCCTGAGTGTCTATTGACTCTTAAGCTATACAGAGTATGTCCATCTTTGGTTTTAATACCTGGTAATTATTGGTACCCGCAATCTCTGTATTTTCAATATTTTATTCCAGGATATAGCTTTGAAACCTTCTAGTATACTTGCATTACTTGAGTTTTTATGATGGTGTTTTCCTTTTCAGTATTTTTCATCAATGGAAGCCATGTATGCCCATGGTTAAAAAAAAAAAAAAATTAAGTTCAGAAAGGTATAAAGTGAAAAGTGTTTCTTTTCTTGTTCTCACTTTCAATTTTCTTCTAAGCACTGCCTAGAAGTGCCACTATGAGCAGCTTCTTATATCTCCCTAGAAATTAATAGTTTAATATGTTAAACTATTAAAATTGATATTCTGTAGTGCACCAATAAAACATGGAAAAGATTGATATTCCTTCTCATTTCTTTTAAAATGACATGTTAAGTTTTAGTAATTTTTTTTTTTTTTGTTTTTTGGACAGATGAATTCAAAGAAAATCATGAACTCCTTGTTTTCTACTTTTATTCAGGGTTTTAAAAAAGAAACGTGTGTATTATATTCTGAAACTTGGTCTTTTTCATCTGTAGAACCTTTTCCATATCAGCTTGTATTTATCTACCTCTTTCTTTTCAATAGCTCTTTGGCACTTTAACATGTAAAAATGTCTTGGCTTATTTTCATCTTTTTTCCTTTTTAAAAATGTTACAGTGAATATACTTGCTATCTTGATGAACGTTTAGAGATATTTCTGTAGACCAGGTTACCAGCGATGGAAGTGCCAAGTCAAAGTACATGCACTTTTTTTTATTTTAATAGAGAATGTCAGGTTGTTCCAGGCAGATTATACCAGTTGACTTTCCAGCCAGAGGATTATGAAAATACCTTTTCCCCATCCCCAGAAACAGCTGATATCATTAAACATTTTATTTTTTTGCCAATCTAACAGATGGAAAACAGATTCTTTTTTTTTACTTACGTGGAGAATCTTTTTATTTTGTTTGTTTCTTTCTTTTTTTATTTTTTGGTAGCTTCCAAATCCAAAAATAAAAACTGTGTATAGTAATTCTTTAGTTACAAAAATATGCCAGTATTTCTTGAATAGAAGGAACATGAAGCTCTACCAAAAATTATAATACACATTTGGCAAGGTGCTCAATTTGTGGGAGTTTAATAAACCGCCTTTGAGCCCCAGAGAATTTTGGTCTCTCACTGGATCAGAGTCAGAACATCTGGTAAAGTCAGTGTAAGTGATGGCTGAGAGACTCAACAGATGTTCCCTTGTCATCCTGAATCTCCCCTTGGAGAACATGCTGAATTCATTGAGCAAGCTTCTTGGACTCAAAACTCAGTTCTCTTACAAGGTCATTTCCCAACACCATGGTAGTCCACTGGGAAGGAATGAGATGTTTGGGGTCTCAAGAACATGTTCTGTTTGGCCTCTTTATTTGGGTTTGTTCCATTGCACATTGTGCTGCAGACTCAGTATGGCCTGTAGTCTGCAACTCCAGCGAGAGTTTCTGTTCTTAGAAAACATCCAGGGAATAAGTCAAAAGCAGGAAAAAAGATTAACTGCTGTCTGCTTGTGGAATCCCTTCTCTGACTCCTTTGTGGCTCCTGAGGGCTTATTGATTCCTTTAGCAACTGATTCCTCCATAGAGAGCTGTCCTCACTCCCACAGCCCTCCTTGAGCTAATGGAAGTAGCCTACGTATTTCTCCAAATTATGTCCTAAACTCAGGAATGTCCTATGTTCCTTTATCCTAAGTGCTTTGTTTTTTACACTCCCTTCCTTTTTTTCTCTGTTCCACACACATTTCCTGCATGTCTCCACCCACACACTGCCCCTGGCTGCCCTTCAGTGTCTCCTGCAAAACTTAATAAAATCCAGAATGTGTTCATCGAAAGTTTGGAAACAAAAAAATTTTAGTCAGAGATTTTAAAGCAGGTAGTCATCTGATTGACAAGACTTGTCAGCCTTTAAAGACCCATCCTTTAAAGATGACTTCTAGTCCTGCTACTCTATTGGTCTCTAGAGGTGTTTGTCTTCCCCAGTGTTTTCCCCTAAGAGGAATTTCTCTACGTGTCCCCGAGGTCCCGTCTCCTAAAGCACTGCTCCTACTAGGAGACTGTGGTGTGTCAGTGGCACTCAGAAAATATCTGCTGGGTGTTTGATTTGGAGTAAGCACTCATAAATACCTTTTAGCTGACAGAATTCCTTCACTTGCCTCAGACACATAGTAGGTATTAACTAAATGCCAGTTGAGTAAAGGAATCTGAAAAACAAAACAGTTTTTAAGATGGAGTGAGTAATCACGCACTCCTTAGGCAATCTCTAAATGTGATCCTCAACAATCCTTAGTTACTTAAGCCAGAGACAGAATGAAGTCATTTGAAATTTTCCACATTTAAAAATGTATTGCAAGCCAAATGGATTTTTGATGGTACAGTAAAAGCTTAGTGATCGTGTCTATTCAGTCCACTGCTAATCTGAAATTTTTAATATTTAAAGAAGATCTAATTTAAGTAATATAATTCAAGCCAGGTTAAAGAAATTTTGCCTGGCAGATTGCCTGCTTTACTAAATAAGAATTAGTGGCAGTGGTTGCTAGGTAAACAGTATGTTCAGAAACATTGAAAAAGATAAACATCTTTACAGCATTCTTCAAAATTGTTTCCTTAATTAAACTTAGGCCCTCCATATCTGGCTTGAGCCCCCACCACTTTGGGGAAGATTTCTGCTTCTTATACTGATGCTGTAGCCCTCTCTCAGTGTTTCAGCAGCACCTTATTTTTGCATCTCTTTACCACTTTTATTCTGTTTTGTGTTACAACTTTGTTTAAAAGGTCTCCAGACAGTGTAGTTTTTACATCTCCCATGGCACTCAGCACAGTACTCAATAAATGGGTGACTCAAAGTTATCGACTTTGAAACCAGAGCAGAATAAATAGAATAAAATAGACATTTTCATCAGTGTATTGAATGATTATGGTTTATCTAATCCTTTACCAATTACCCTGATGTGGACATAAAGGGATACTAGAAACAGCTCCTACCAATTAGAAAGTATAGTTGAGATGATAGGGTGATGCTGCCCCGGAAAGAATGGGTGATTTTGTTGATAACCAGGGTGGAACCAACTCTTAATTGAAATCAGACGTATGGAGGAGATGACAGTATTGAGCTATTAGGTGGCTATTATGAATGATGCTTTCTGTACTATAATTTTTTCCACCTAATTCCTTAGTAATAGGGAAAAGTTAAAATTGTATTTTCCTTGCACATGACTGTTTAAATTAAAATTAAAAACTCTTCCAAAAATATTTTAAATGCTGCTAATTTTTATATTTATGAGAAGTCTCTGTTGTTTTAAAAAAAATCTGTCTTCACCTATTGGAAAAACATAGGGCCTATATTAGTTTTACTATTGCTTCTATAACAAATTACCACACTTTAGTGGCTAAAAACATATAAATTTGTTATTTTACACTTCAGGTCAGTCTCAGAAGACTAAAAGCAAGATGTCCATGGGGCCATATGGCATTCTAAGGGCCTTACTACAGTAAGGGAGAATTTGTTTCCTGCTTACGGTGGTTGTTGGCAGAGTCCAGTTTCTTGCAGTCATAGAATGAGGTTTCCATTTTCTTGCTGGCTGTCATCTAAGGGCCATTCCCAGCCTCTAGAAGCTGCTCAGGGCCCTTGCCTCTATCTTAAAGCCAGCCATGGTGGGTCAGATCCTGGCTTACTTCTCTGCCTGCCTCTCTCACCTTTCAGAACTCATGTGCTGAGATGGAGCCCACACAGATAATCCATGATAATCTCCTCATTTCAAAGTTCTTAACCTAAAAGACATCTGTAAAGTCCCTTTTGCCATATCCACAGATTCCAGAGAAGAGGATATAGACATCTTTGGAGGCTGACAGTGCCTACCCAAGAGTATTATTTATTTTGTCATTATTCTATCTTACTGATTCAATGACTTGAACCTGTTTTTATTTTACAAGGAGACTGGTGGAACACGTAATATTAAAAAGCATACCATTTCTATCACATGTGATTTTTGTTATTACTTGAACACCAGAAAGTGTCTCACTGTGGATAAGATCAAATTTGAGCACCAGTCGTGAAAACTGATGAAGATTAGGTGGGTGGGGAGGGCCTTCTAGCTGAGAGGAAAAGGAGGTAAAGACACAGACAGGAATGGGGGTGGCACAGTGACGATCTGGTCTGATCTTGGCCATCTCTGCTCACTTCCTCCATCATGCTCTTTGTTCTTGTCATACCTACCTCTCCCCCCATGTCAACCTGTCAAAAATCCTTTTTTTTTGGTACCAGGGATTGAACCCAGTGGGGCTTTACCACTAAGCCACATCCCTAGCCCATTTTTGGATTATTTATTTTGAGACAGGGCCTGTAAGTTCCTGAGGCTGGCTTTGAACTTGCACTCCTTTTGCCTCAGCCTCTGGACTCACTGGGATTATAGTCTGCACCCACACCCCACTATTATCAAAAATCCTTTTCAAGTTTCGGTGCCACAGCTTTCCTGAAGCCTCTTCAGTCTCCTCAGTTGGATGAACTGTATCTTCCTCCATTCCCAGAGTGCTTTGCTGGTGGTTCTGCAGAGTTCTTACTACATTGGTTAATTACTTTATTGTTTATCTCCCCAGTTAGACTATAAATTCCTTAGGACGTGCATCCCTATCCGCCTCATTTCTCTTTCTGCATATCATTGAGTGAGGGAGAATGGACTTACCAAGGAAGTTTAAGGATTGGTTCAGAAAGTTGACAATGTAAGGGTATTGGTGCCAGGAAGCACAGCTTCGAAGGCCAATATTTGCTCAGTAAATATTTGTTGAAGAGTATGAGGAGCGTGGCTCCTCTGAAAGCTAAGCACGGGTCCTGGAAAGAGAAGCAGTTGTTTTCAGTGACTGGGGTGTGGAAGCTGCAGAAAGGCAGGCAGAGGCTTCACAACTTGAGATAATAAGATCCAGGGAAACAACTGTGGGTTTTGTGAAAAGATGAAAACAGTGCCACCGGAAGGCAGGTTGGGTGGTGGTTGACTGGACAAACCAAGCAGAAGATGGAGAAGAGTTGAGAAGTCAGTTTAAGAAACTGCTACAGTAAACAGGCTAAGACAGTCACAGTGACAACAGGAAGAGGCTGCTAGGTTGAGAGATGATTTGAAATAAGGTTTGAATATTGGGATAAAGAAAAGAGAAGGTTATATCTGACCTGCACCAACAGAAAAATTTAAACTCTGCTGACAGAAGTAGTAGAGGTGAGATTAAGAAGTTGGTGTGAAAAGCGAAGGACAGTTTGGGACAAGATGAATTAGTGCAGAGGGCAGTTGGGCAAACCATGGCAATGTCTCACCTGTGGCTGGAAATACAGAAACAAGCACAGCAGAGTCGGGGTTCCAGGAGCTGTAGGGGCAGGTAGAGCCACAAGAAGGAGCTCTCTGAAGCAGTCATTGTGACCTAGAGCCCTGCTCATCAGAGATGGTGATTCACATCTGTCACAAAGTCACCAAGATGTGCAATGGCAGGGCAGTTTGAGGCAAATTTGAGTCTCCTGGAGTTGCCTCACTGGGAGCTGTGCCTCATGGAAGGCAGCCTGGGAGTTTGCCGGGCCTCTTCATCCTTGCCTCCATTTCCTGTCTCTTGTGATTGCTCCTGAAGGATCTAGTTGTTTTCTTCTTTAGTGGTTCGTGTTTTGGTCATTTGTTTCCTTGGTAAACATCTGCGGGGGAGGAAAAGAGGATTTCTTTTGTCCATATGATGTAATGTCTGATGGCTGAATTTCTGAAAAATGGCTGTTGGTGGCAGCCTGTGCCAAGAGCGCTGGTTCCTAATGGGAACAGGCTTTCCTCCCCTGGGAACTGGCCATAGGGTGTTAAGGATTCCTGTTTCTGTGGGATAGTGACATGACATGTAGGAAGAGGTCTTCTTCTGAATTGTGGCAGCCATTTGGGACATTTTAAACAAGCCTCTGAATGTTACAGATTCCTGTGATAATTGATTTCGGGTGAACTTTGGGATGACAAAAAAAAAAAAAGGATCTCTGAGAATGGGTTACTTTAGTAACAATTTCAAACCACAGCTTAACTTTTTTTTTTTTTTTTTTTTTGTCCTGGGGATTGAACCGAGGGGTACTTAACCACCAAGCCACATCCCCAGCACTTTTTATATTTTATTTTGAGACGAGGTCTCACTAAGTTACCTAGAGCCTCCCTAAATTGCTGAGCCTAGCTTTGAACTTGTGATCCTCCTAACTCTTCCTCCCAAGTAGCTGGGATTACAGGCATGCAATATTGCACTTAGCACAGATTAAATTTTAATGGAGTAAATATGGATGCATGTAATTTGGGTTTTAGGCTCCAGTTGTGATGGGGAAACTAAGGTAAGGCCCTGTTCAGATCCTCAAGGAGTCAGAGAAATAAGGGATTAGAGAAATCTGTCAGTAATATGTTATAAGGAAGAAAGCAACATGTCTTAAGAACAATATAGTTAAGGAACAATTAAAACCTCAGAAACCACCACTTGAGAATGGTGGAGGGAATGAAATAGAACGTGGAGAAAGGGATAGGAGTTGAATGAGGCTCTGGAAACTGGAGATTTGAAGACCCAGTGCTTCAGTTTAGTGAATTACTACTCTGACGAGCTTTGTTGTAGATGTTGAAGATACAGGAGTAAAAGAGACATTGTTCCTCCCTTAAGGAGGTGATGACATGAGAGGAAGTTCATTTTATGGAGGAAATTCATTTTATGGAATGGGGGCTGGTGATCAGGAAATGCCACTGCAAAGGTGGTTTGTAGTTGAATTTTTAAAAAACACGTGGATCTTTGCTAGGGATTAAGGGGAAAGGAACCTTCAGGCTGGAGGAACAGCATAAGCAAAGGGAAGGAGACTTGAATCACGTAGTGCGTTCGAGAAACTGCAAGTAGTTGAGTATGGTGGGAGAGATGAGGCTGGAGAGGTGCAGAGTGCACCTTCCCAAGGCCACTGTGATGTGACTTGGTTGATAAGTTCCAAACCTGGCAATGAGGATTCCAGTTCGACTTATTGCCTTTGTTGTTTGGGAAAGAGAAGCAAAGTATAGCGTGATCAGTAGAAAAGAAGAAGACAGACATAAGATGCAAAGAGGTAAGGTCACAGAATTTTGTTCTTATTTGTATATGAAGAAGTAATCTGTAGAATACCTTCTAAATTTCCAACTTAGTTGACTCAGTGGGGATAGTGGGGAGCAAGAGTGCCTTCACCCCAGTAGAAAACACGTGAGGGATTGAGTGTTGCCATTTTGGACCCTTTCATGTGGGGTGCCTCTGGGATAATCAAGTTGGAGGTGTCCTTCAGGGAGTTGGATATTTGGGTCTGAGGCTCAGGAAAGAGCTCACAGTTGGATATAAGCAAAACAGAAAAGATACCAAAGCAAGAAAGTGTGTGATGTCTATAGAAAATCTCTACATGGGTGGAGCATAAGTGAAGAAAGAAAGAGAGGTAAAACTGAAAAGAGGTTTCATTGTCATGCTTTAGAGTTTGGGACTCATTCACAGGCATTATTTTTTCCCTCACATATTTTTGTTTTGTGAAGGAAATAAAATTCTACATAAACCTCTTACCCGTTGTAATGTTTAATGGCAAATACAGAACAGCTTCCAGTGAACCAATTCATGTGTATGGCCAACACAGCTGACCTGCTCTTCCTCCCTGCAGTTGCTCTGCGGAGTCCGGCCAGTGCTCCTGTCGACCTCACATGATCGGAAGGCAGTGTGACGGGGTGGAATCTGGGTACTACTTTACCACCTTGGATCACTACCTCTATGAAGCAGAGGAAGCCAGTTTGGGGCCTGTAAGTAGAGGGGTGCATGGCAGGTTGGCAAAGCAGCATTATAAGGGGGGTTATGGTGTAAACGTGCTCTTCATAGAGGCCATTGAAGAAGCATTTTTGTAGCTTTTGTCAGCACAAAATATGGGTGTGGACATGCCTTATTGAAAACAGTCTAAATTTAAAGCTGAGTCAGTCTGTCATTCACAAATAAGACTTTGGAGCATTCACTAATAAGGCTTTTGGCTGGTGTGTTTAAGAAATTTGTCTTTGTAAGAAAAAGTCTTCCTCCATTCTTCTCTCTTTGTGTGCTCCAAAATTATATCTGACATCATATATACTTAAAATGTATGTCTAGACTTCAGCTGAAATGGCTGAAGCAGTTGGAGTCTGGCTGGGCATTTTTATCCACATGACCTCTCCAAGCAGGTCTCTTGAGCTTCCTGCTAGCTTGGTAGGGTGAGGGCAGCGAGACTTCTTCACCTGGCCTCTGGCTTCTAGGAAGGAGGAAGCAGAAGCTGCCAGATCTCTTGAAGCCTGGACTCAGAAGTCCCAGAATATCATTTCCTGACATCCTATTGGTCACACAGCCAACTAAGTCTCATAGAGGATAATGTAGTTTGTGTCTCTTGATGGTTAAAGCTCCTTACAGATAAGGGAATAAAAGAATTGATGGTGGCCACCTTTGGAGATGACGAACCACAGGTATTATCTAATAGCCTTGTGAACAGGACATCAAAAATGACTTAATAATTAGCAAGTGCTCATCAGCATATCGAGTTTATTTCCTTGTACTTAGAGCCTGAAACTAATGCCAATGAGACAGAAATAACTCCATTAGACATTGGACTGACTAGCCTTGTGGAGACTCTGAAGATGACTCCATCCCTCCTAGACTTGCTTGTCATTTTGAGTTCCATCCCCAATGTCCCAAGACTTCCAACCACAAAACTAAAAAGAAACCAATTACCTGCTTATATATCAAAAACTCTATACAACCTACTGGGAAATTTGTGTCTGAAGAACAGATATGAGAGTCATGGTTTTGAATCTTTGGGTGGCTTTGGATTTCTTTGGCTGTGAAGTGAAATTGAATTCCACTGCATATGAAGCATAGCACTGTTCCCCTTGTTTCCCAGGGAGTCAGTGTGGTGGAACGGCAGTATATCCCAGACCGGATTCCATCCTGGACTGGAGCTGGCTTTGTCCGAGTGCCCGAGGGGGCTTATTTGGAGTTCTTCATTGACAACATACCATATTCCATGGAGTATGACATCCTAATTCGCTATGAGCCACAGGTGAGGAACCACCCCATTGGAGTGTGGGCGGGGGGCAGGCGGAGTGGGGGTGTTGGTGGAAAACAGAACTTTTAATGGGGACTTCAAGTTTCTGTGAAATCTGCAGTTTGTTTTGGTACAGATCAGCCTCTGACTTTTTGCTAACCTCCTTCATAAAAGTTAAAATGTATATTTTTCTTTTAAAGTTTTTTTTTTCTTTTAATGGTGATGGGGATCAAACCCAGGGCCTCACACATGGTGGGCAAGCACCCTACCAGTGAATGACAGTGAATACCCTAAAATGTCTATTTTTCTTGAATCCAGTTTCATTTAGTAAGGTGCTTAACCTGGCTGAATTGAGGAGACCCCATAGGCCTGGCTGCCCAAAGGTAGACACATTTCCCTCACTGTAGTAAAGGGCTGGAGGTGACAGTGTGACAACAGAGGTGAGAATGGGGCTAAAAGATGGAGGGAGTGACACCAACTGGGCTGAGCCAGAGGCTGCCAAAATGTGTCATAAAGAATTGGATCTAGCTGGGTGCAGTGGAGCATGCCTGTAATCCCAGCAGCTCGGGAGGCTGAGGCAGGAGGATCGTGAGTTCAAAGCCACCCTCAGCAAAAGTGAGGCCCTAAGCAACTCAGTGAGACCCTGTCTCTAAATGAAATACAAAATAGGGCTGGGGATGTGGCTCCATTGTCGAGTGCCCCCTGAGTTTAATCCCTAGTACCACCCACCCCCGCAAAAAAAAGCTGGATCTCAGCCTTAATGTTTGGGTGGAATTTTTATAAACTAATACAAAGGAAGAAAGGAATATCATGAGTAAAGAAGCAAGATTTCTGGGAATTGTTCCTCTGGGTTAGATGGAAGATATGGCTGGAGATGCTGTTAGGAAGATGCCAGGATCAGTGAGGAAGGTGGGCTACATAGTCACAGGAAGCTTGAAGGGTTCTGAGCAGGGGATCCTCATCATTTGGGCTTGAAAGTAGGCCATAAGGGACACTGGGAAGAGGCAGGGAGGGCCTTCAAGAGGTGTTTCAGCATTTAGAGAAAAGGGATTGGGGCTGGAACTGGGGCAATAGCAGAGGAAATGGGAAAGAGGGAGGAAAAGCATCTGTGTGTTTCATTTAAACTTGGCAAATGATCGATTTGGAGAGAACAGACAGGCAGCCCTGGGCTAATGCAGATGGTCCTCTCTTTGTTTGTTTCATATTCTAGCTTCCCGATCACTGGGAAAAAGCTGTCATCACAGTGCAGCGACCTGGGAAGATTCCAACCAGCAGCCGATGTGGTAACACTGTTCCTGATGATGACAACCAGGTGGTGTCATTATCGCCAGGCTCAAGGTCAGTGTGACAGAGGTTTGCAGCTCCACAGAACTAACTAAAATTAACAAAACAAAAAAAACAAAAAAAAAATTTTTTTTTTTGTCTAGTCTGTTGTAAGTAGTAGTTACTGTTTCAGAGCCAGACATTGACTATGGACTTGCTTCCTTTGGAATTGTCACTATAGAGCTTTCATTTTTCATTCTAATTTTTATTTTTTGATTTTTGGATACTTATGGGCTGTTTGTTGTCTTCTCTTGTCTGTGGGCAGATATGTTGTCCTTCCCCGCCCCGTGTGCTTTGAGAAGGGTATGAACTACACGGTGAGGCTGGAGCTACCCCAGTACACTTCCTCCGATACTGACGTGGAGAGCCCCTACACGCTTATTGACTCGGTAAGTGCCAGGTCGCCTTTGACACATGCAGGAAAGCCTGGGCAAAAAGTACCCAACTGAGCCAGATGCCATGGTGCACACCATAATCCCAGCTACTTAATAGAAGGAGGCAGGAGGATCTCAAGTTCAAGGCCAGTCTGGGCAACTTAGCAAGACCTTGTCTCAAAATGGAAAATAAAAAAGGCTTGGGATGTAGTGTTCATCTGAGTTCAATCCCCATTATCAAACACACAAAAAAGAGCTCAAATGCCAGGTGCAGTGGCACATGCCTATAATCCCAGTAGCTCGGGAGGCTGAGGCAGGAGGATCACAAGTTCAAAGCCAGCATCAGCAACTTAGCAAACCTTAAATAACTTAGCAAAATATAAAATATAAAACACATACATATAAATAAAATATTAAAAAAAGGGGGCTGCAGTTGTAGCTCAGTGGTAGAGCAATTGCCTAGCATGTGTGAGACACTGGATTTGATCCTCAGCACCACATAAAAATAATTTTTTTAAAAAAGTGAATGTTTAAAAATATGTATATTGTACATAAGCACCCTGGGTTCAATTCCCAGTACCAAAATTTTAAAAAAGTGCCCAAATGCTTCCTGGAGGAGTGTCCATGGAGAAGTAAAGCAGATTATTCTTTCTCCCTTCCAAGTTAACCTTGCTTATAAAATTCTACCCAATGGAAAAGATCTATTTAAACTGCTTTTCTCCCAAAATAGGAACTGCCTTAAACAATAGCATTTCAAAAACAATCATACTATGTAAAGTATATATAAGCTTTTCCTGGCCAGAAGTTTCAAGACTAGGAAGGATTTCACTTAATGAGTCAGATTTTCTTCTGTTCAGGAAGCAGAGAGGCCTTGGGGGTTTTATCTGTTTACTTGTTTTAACTGACGATGTGGACACAGCCATCAGGATTTTTTGCTGTTTTCATTCCTTTGCAGCTTGTTCTCATGCCTTATTGTAAATCGCTGGACATTTTCACCACGGGAGGCTCAGGAGATGGGGTCACCAATAGTATCTGGGAAACCTTTCAGAGATACCGGTGTCTGGAGAACAGCAGAAGTGTTGTGAAGACACCAATGACTGATGTCTGCAGAAACATCATCTTTAGCATTTCCGCCCTGTTACATCAAATGGGCCTGGGTAGGTGTAGCCTGGCAGCTGGGGCAAGTGCTGCTTCCTGCTCTGAGTGTGCTTGGCGTCAGAGGTGCACTGGAGTGCAGACCCTGTGGTTCCGTGTTTAAACGAAGGAGATGGTGTCTGTATGAGGTTTTGTGTTCATTTTAAGTAATATTTTGGTAATCAAGCTCTAGGCGTGGTTCACCTATAATCCCAGCAAGCCAGGAGGCTGCGGCAGGAGGATCACAAGTGGAGACCCGGTTCACCAATTTAGCAAGACCCTGTTGGAAAAAATAAAAAAGGGCTGGGGATATAGCTCAGTGGTAAAGTGCCCCTAGGCTCAACCCAAAATTAATAGATAACTGAGCACCACTGAAGATGGAATCAGTGTTTAAGAAATATATGAACAGCAGGTGACTAGGGAAAAATCCCTGAGGATATAGCATGTCCATAGGTAGAGAGAGGAGTTGGGTGGAGTCAGAGGAGCATCAAATAACAGAAATTTGTTTTTCTATGAAAGGTCAGAGAAAGGTCTAAGTCCTGTGATATTTGAGCTCTGAAGACCAGGCAAAAAGCCGGAATGACTGTCTGCCTAGAAAAACTGGTTTGATCTGTCCTCTCTGCCCTATTTCTTCTCTCCCACTTGGCATAGGAATGATACTGTTTGAAATTGGGATTCTGAATAAGCGAAAGTAGTAAGAGCCAGGACCAGGGTGGGCCAGCAGAGAGGAGGTGGGCCAGCTCAGAGGCGGGTGTGAGGTGCTGCTGCTTATGTCATAGATTCTGGCCTGTCTCCACCCTGCAGCTTGCGAATGTGACCCTCAGGGCTCCTTGAGTTCTGTGTGTGACCCCAGCGGAGGCCAGTGCCAGTGTCGGCCAAACGTGGTTGGAAGAACCTGTGACAGGTGTGCGCCCGGAACCTTTGGCTTTGGCCCCAGCGGATGTAAACGTAGGTGTATGAGAAGCCCTGTTAGGTGTTCAGATGAACAACACAGTGACGGGGTGGGGTGGGGGAGGTGTTCCATCCCTCCAGAAGGCAATGCTGAAGCTGATCACATGAGCCCATGAACATTTGGATTTGGAGACAAGTTTGCTAATTTTTAAAAGGGTGCTCTGACATGTCTCTGTATTATTCAGTGAGTTTC
This sequence comes from Marmota flaviventris, assembly GCF_047511675.1. NCBI lineage: Eukaryota > Metazoa > Chordata > Mammalia > Rodentia > Sciuridae > Marmota > Marmota flaviventris. The sequence goes on from NC_092498.1 coordinate 55,300,946, forward strand.
TCAAGGCATTTCCTTGTTGGCCTCCTTCTGTAGCTTGTGACTGCCACCCTCAAGGATCCGTCAATGCCTTCTGTGATGCGATCACTGGCCAGTGCCACTGTTTCCACGGGGTGTATGCTCGGCAGTGTGACCAGTGTTTACCTGGGTACTGGGGCTTTCCAAGTTGCCAGCCCTGCCAGTGCAACGGGCATGCCGATGACTGTGACTCAGTGACCGGGGAGTGCTTGGGCTGCCAGGACTACACCACAGGCCACAACTGTGAGAGGTATGTGCACGCCGCCTCTTGTAAGACAAGAGTGATGTTGTCCTTGGCTGAGCAAATATTTTCTTAGACAAATCACAGACTTCATCTCTGCTGGGCTCCATGTGGCTCATTCATTTCTTACCACCTTGGTATTTCCTAGGAGCTCATTCGTTTATGCAGCACAAATGTAGTTTATAACTTGTATGTGCCAGGCAGTGGCCTGTTGCTGGGGATGTGGCAGAGAACAAAACTACCATGAATCTCCCCTCATGGAGTCATTTTAGAGCTCACCAATAGGTCTGTGAAGACATCATGTCTCTGTCTCGGCACATTCTGGCCTCAGATGGGAGTTGTGAAATGTTAGTGCCTAATTTGGGTCAAAGGAGAAACCAAATCCAAATGGGATTAGTCATTTTAAGTAGCTTTGTTTTTCAAAACATTTTATGCAATCCCAGTTTCCAGGAAACATATAAAATGTGCACAAGCAGAACTGTTCTAGCAAGTGTTAATTGAGAAATTATTATGAATGCAAAGCACTCGGAAGAGTAGACATAAAATGTACCTCCATTGACATTAACAATTTAGTTCAATAGATAAAAATAGTCTGTGAAAAATTACACACTGACATATCCTTTCATGACTAATTCAGAAATGCAGCCTTACTGTTAGAAACTGCTCTTGGTGGGGATTATAGTTTCCACCTTTCCATGTCCATAAATTTTCTTCTAATATCTGTCTATAAATATTGTCACTTGTAAGACTTCAGCAGGTGCTTCATTTGGTGCTAGTTGCTTATCAGATGAAAAATATTTAGTGAAAACTGAATATGTGGTTAAATTAAGGCATTTAAAAACATTCATGAAGCAAACACATGACTCTTGGCCTGATGCTAAAGTGGAATTTAAGAATTTGAATCAAAGTCATCACAAAATTGTGCTGTAAAAAGAACACAAGGGAAGAGTTACACAGAGATGAAAGTAGGAAATTAATATATCGCTGTCATCTTTTGTTTTCTGCCCTAGATTTTTCTTTGTTGATTGTCCAGAGGGAGATGGAGAATTAGTATGGGAAAGAGATAGATGAAAAAATAAGATTAACCAGAAGAGAGGAGGGTAGGGAACAGAAGTAAGCAACAAAGGTGGTTTACCCACAGTGCTGATTCAAAATGAGACACTCGAGAATCTTGAAAGAGCATCGGCTGAGAATAGACTGGTTGATATTTGCAACTATCTTTGGGATTTTATTGGTAAATGGTTTTTTTTGTTTTGTTTTGTTTTTAATTTTTTTAAAAGAAGAATAGGAAGTGATGTGGGAGAAAAGATTTTTAGCCCTGGGTTTGGAGGACAACCCTTCTGCCTTCTAGTTTAAGCCAATTTTTCATCCTTCTTTTCCTTATTCCCAGATGATCAAAATTTCAATCCCACAAATTTAAAACTGTATATGCTAGATTTGTTCTTGAGGGGAGGAAGTAAGGGGCAGGGCAGGAAATGAACATTCTATTTGTCATGACGTCTTATGTTTTATTTTACTTAGAAAAGTTCCAGAAATTTCCTCAGATACCATTGTACAAAATTGCTTCATCACTATGAATTTCCCAGCACCTAGCACATAATTAAGGAGTATGTTCATGTATTATTTCTGCATCTAATCAAATATATGATTAATTTTCTCAGAACAGGAAATTCTCTCTTTTTCCCCCCACTTTAAAAATATGTTACCTCTACCTCCAAAAAAGCATGAAAAATAGGCAGGGGTTGTGGCTCAGTCCTTGGTAGAGCACTTGCCTGGCATACGTGAGGCCCTGGGTTCTATCCCCAGCACCCTAAAACAAAACAGAGAAAACACACTGAATTGGAAATCATGGCCCAGCTCTGCTTCTAACTTGCTTTATAACTTTGGGTGAGTTCAAGTATTCAGTTTCCTATAAGTATAACTAGGATGGATGGATTTATCTTGAAGATATTTACATGACACAGTAAAAGAATCTCTTGTTGAAAGTCAGCAATTGAAATAATAGCTCATTATCTAACAAGGTATATAAGCTTGGCAAATCATCCGGGCTCCATCGACCCCTGGTCTATAAGTTGAGAGGATTGGACCTGCTGAATTTGGGAGTTAATAAATGGCCTCCCTCATTGCTGACCAAGTTGCCACCATGTGAGACATGGACTCCAAAGTCACATAGTTGCAGAGCATCCCTGTCCACTTTCTTACTGATAAAAGCTGGATCAGACGTGTGGTTGCTAACATTCCATTCCTCCCCGGCATGGTGCACAAATCATGTCCACAAAGACTGACTCCTTAGGGAAAAGAGGGAGCAGAACCCAACACTTGGGGCAGGCGGGTAGCTTATGGGACAAATAAGGGTACATGGGGAACCCTTTATCTGAGGAGCTGTGAGCAAGTGGCCATGTGAGATGACGGTATCATCCTAATGATAGTAGTCCTCCAACTGTGGTGCCCACATCAGTAGCATCAGCACCACCTGGGACCTATTAAGTCAGAAGCTTGAGGAGAGGAGCCCAGCTATGTTTTAACAGGTCCTCCATGGGATCCCAGTTGTGGTAAAAGTTTGAAAAACCAGTGCTTCAATGGAAAGTTCTCCATGTGGAAACATGGGGAATGGGGGAAGATGTCCTCAAGCAGAACACAGTTTCTAAGACTTTTCTTGGAACAGGTTTCTTAAAACTGGATCATGGCTCACTCTCTCTTGTGACTCCTGCAGGTGCTTGGCTGGTTACTATGGTGACCCCATCATTGGGTCAGGAGATCACTGCCGCCCTTGTCCTTGCCCAGATGGTCCCGGCAGTGGACGCCAGTTTGCTAGGAGCTGTTACCAAGATCCTGTGACTCTACAGCTTGCCTGTGTTTGTGATCCTGGGTACATTGGTAAGTCATGTACCTACTTTAGGAGGCAAAGAGGGAGGAAAGAGTAGTCTTTGAGTTCATTGTTGAGGAGAAGGAGATGAAGGGTGAGTTAGTTAAGGTCACTTTTACAATCCTTAAGTAAAAGTTAAGGGAATTGGAAAGATCCTTCTATTTTCATACTTGGCATGTGGGTAGAGTTAATTCTTGAGTCTCTAAGATAATAATGTTATCAACTGCACATGGGAAACTCTTCCCCTGGGAAGCTGTGAGCAAGTGGCTATATGAGGTAAGGATATCAAGTTCATTCAAATCCACACAAAACCCTGTGAAACATTTTTGTGTTCTTAAACAGTAGGAAGATTAGTTTCAGTTTCTCTCTTCCCTTGTCTGACTCCTAGCCAAACTGTCTCAAAGCAGTGAGGTGGCCAAATGGTGGCAGAAGGATGAAAAGAATATCATTTAGGAAACTGGCAGATAGCTGTGTTGGTCAGAGCTGAACATTTTCCTCACTGATTATTAAAATCACATTGTCTGTTCATACTTAGTGAATTTAGCTGGTTCTGAGAATAAGCTCCTTCTTATTTCATTATCAAAACCTCTACTTCAATACTAGCTATGCTTTTGTGTGGTTCACATAAGCCTGGGATTCAAGGATTTCATAGGAAAATTGGTCATCATCAAGGATCCCATTTTTCAGGTTGCTTCAGAAAGTACAGTGATTTTTCAGTTTATATAATTCTTGGGGTAGGAGTTTAATATCGAGTTACCCTTTACAGTGTCCATCTCTGTCTAGCTCCTGGCCCGCTCGACCCCTGTATAATGAGAAGCTAAAGTCCCATGTGCTAAGAGTCTTACAACTGTCTTGCCCTGCTGTGGCCTCCAAGGCCACAGAATACTTCCCTCCCCTTGCAGCTAAGAAGCCCGATGTAGTGGTCTTAGGCTCTGTCAATACCACAGTGAAGACGAAGCAGCCAGGTTGGCTCTCTAGGCAGGAATATCAGCAGACTGTGATCTGGCTTTTTAGTCAAGCTGATAGTCTTGTATTTTTGTTTCTGTTTTTGTTTGTTTTTGCTCACTAGGCTCCAGATGTGAAGACTGTGCCTCAGGATACTTTGGCAATCCCTCTGATGTTGGGGGGTCCTGTCAGCCTTGCCAGTGTCACCACAACATTGACACAACAGACCCAGAAGCTTGTGACAAGGAGACTGGAAGGTGTCTCAAGTGCCTGTACCACACGGAAGGGGACCATTGCCAGTTCTGCCGATTTGGGTACTATGGCGATGCCCTCCGGCAGGACTGTAGAAGTAAGATTTACATTCTCTTTGCCCTTGGTTGAAATGATTGTCACCTTTCTCTTAATCATCAGGGGGTTGTTTGTATCATTAGTTCAGAAAGGTTATATTTTCAGTTTTAATAAAAAAGATGAGACTGAGCCGGGTGCAGTGGCACACACCTGTAATCCCAGCGGCTTGAGAGGCTGAGGCAGGAGGATCGCAAGTTCAAAGCCAGCCTCAGCAACGGCAATGTGCTGAGAAATTCAGTGAGACCTCATCTCTAAATAAAATACACAATAGGGCTGGGGATGTGGTTCAGTGGTTGAGTGCCCCTGAGTTAAATCCCTAAAACAAGGATGAGACCGAATTGTTTTTTAGCATTACAGCATTTTCTGGCAAGTTGTGGAGTCTCAAGATATGGCTCAGTGTCAGGGAGAGAAAACCAAAACGGAAAACTGGGTGTGACCATGATAAATGGCACACAAAGAGTGTGTGGATGTCGTCTTCTACCTAGGAACTTGCTGACCAAATGGGACTTGGAGATTCTAAATACCACTGTAGGCCACACCTTTTCCAGAGTCATTGATGGAGCAGAGCCCTCCAGCTTAGTGAAAAGGAGTAACATTTCTAAAATCTTTCACATTTTTTTTCTCTCTTATCAAGAGATCAGTTAGAGCCTTCTCTGCTGCTCAAAGCCCCCAGGCCACTGTTGGTCTATAGAAACCTGTGTGGAATGTGGGGACCAGCAGGACCAGATTCCTTCAAGCCTTACTAGCTTAAAGGGCTTCTTTCTACCTATTCTTTCTGACATGTTCATTACTGCGTTTTCTTGCCAAGAATTTGAAGTTTTTGGATATCTCTATTCCCGCAGGCATATATCTTTTTAAATTTCCAATTAAATCTTCAATTTTAAAATGTTTCACCAGCAGCTTATTAGATTTGTATATCTGGAAAATACTCCTAGGCAAAAATCTGTCATTGTGTATTGTGCAAATATGTCATTTGCCTGAGAAATGTCAGAATGATGTAGTATATCATAACAACTTCCAAAGAACAGTAATTTTAGATTTTTTTTTTTTTAATCGCCTCCTTTCCTTCTTGCCTGTCAAGACTGAGATCTGGAGAGGGAAAACCTTAGCTGATGAGCTGTATCCAGCTTCTGCATGCCTGTGTGTGTGTGAGTGTAACCACAGGTAAAGCTGATCAATGCTGTTCTTTTTCAGAGTGTGTCTGCAATTACCTGGGCACCGTGCAGGAGCACTGTAATGGGTCTGACTGTCAGTGTGACAAAGCCACTGGTCAGTGCTTGTGTCTTCCTAATGTGATCGGGCAGAACTGTGACCGCTGTGCGCCCAATACCTGGCAGCTGGCCAGTGGGACTGGGTGTGACCCATGTGACTGTAATTCTGCACATTCCTTCGGACCATCTTGTAATGAGGTAAGGGGCTGTGGCAGAGGAGTGAGGATTGGATGAGCCTAGGTGACAACTAGACCATTAGATGGCTTTGCCCCAATTATTGAAAGGCCAATGCAGAAGTTGGCAGGCACTGCATGAGCTGGCTATCAGCCCTTACTTGTCCCCCTTCTTGGCTAAGGTGACATAATTCTGCAGCATCCTCATCTGATGCATCCATAGCATTTCATTTTAGTGCCCCACTGCAGATGTAGACTCACCTGAGTGGGCCAGAGTGGACCCCTTTCCTTGTCTGGCCCCCAAATCAGACTTTTTTTTCTTAGTTTCAAAGGAACCGAATAGCCATACCCAGCATTGTAAAGAGTGGTGTTGTTTACTCACACAGGCTGAGTGACATGCTGCTAAGTCATGTGAGTCAGATAGCCTAAGATTAATGTTGATCTGGGAGGATAAACAGGAAAGGAGCTGATGACTGGAGACTGAGGCAGAAGGATCACAATTTTGAGGACAGCCTCAGCAACTTAGCAAAACCTTTCAGAAAAAAATGAAAAAAAAAAAAAAAAGAATGAGGAAAGGTGTAAATCAGTTGTATCATGCTGTGGTCCTGCTTAAACACTGTTGCAGGAGAGCAGATAAAAAGTGCTGGCACCAAAGCTGGAGGGACAAGCCTCTCAGTCAGCATGTGCAGGTCTTCTCAGGTAGACAGCTCAGTCCATTCCTACCTGGCAACTAGGGGTGAAGAGTGACAATTAGCTTCTGCCCTGAAGCCACTTGAACCATGATCTATGTTCTGGACGCAGTTCACAGGGCAGTGCCAGTGCATGCCAGGATTTGGAGGCCGTACCTGCAGCGAGTGTCAGGAGCTCTTCTGGGGAGATCCCGACGTGGAATGCCGAGGTGAGGTGCAGTATTCTGCTGTTAACGTTGATGGTAATAGTAGGAGCAGGCTCTACAAGCATTTGTGGCAACATTTTAATAAACCATTTCAACTCTTTGCTATTCTTCTGTTCCTAATTTTTCTTCCCTTTTTAAAATTTATAACTAGATATTTTCTATAGTTTGTGTGCTCTTTGGCATATTTTCTTTGTTGCACACACCATGTAGTAAGTTCCCTGTTGGACTCTAAATTTTAAAAATGATCTTTTTCTCTTTTGGATAACCTCATCTTTTTTGGATGAGAACAAGAAATAACAGATCCTGAGTGAGCAACTCTTAAAATATCTCCTTTTAAAAGGCCAGAAATTTAGGAACTATGTTCCTTAACTGCAGGAAAACTTCAAACAGTGGACAACACCAAAGCAAATTCATATGATTTGTTCTTAAGCTGAGACTTAGCTAGAAGGATTTGTGAAGACATCTTTGATTAAGGTTTGTTTCACAGAGTGGGTGATGTTTGTTGTGTCAATAAACAAATACTCTTTCATTCATCACTGTCAGTCCAGATGTTGGTTCTAATGAGCTCAGATTTTCTCACTTAGAAGATATTGACAGTCAGTGGACCAGTTGCTCAAAGATATCTCTAGAAATTAAACCCCAGTTTCTGCAGGGCCCTGGTCACTGTCTGTTGAATTCCTCAATCTTATAGTGCCCCAAGGGCTTGATTCTTTTCCACAGAATGGCTCTGTCTTTGCTTAGACCCTGATTCTATCAGCCTGTGTCATTGGCAAAACAGCCTTGACTGCCAAAGCTCTCTGACCTTTTGCTCTATTGGCATGAAAAGCCTTATACTCAAGAGCTGAGTCAATCAGAGAATTGTTCATGGAGTAGTCAGAACTTTACCCCTTACCCTTTTATCCTTTCTTTAAACTTTTGCCTCTAATTCTGTCAGAGACATTGTGGCTTATGGACCCCCACATCAGCTTGTTTGGGTCAAAATTTAAATTGTGTTTTAGAAACTTCGTGAAGAATGAGATTCGTAGCATTGGAGTTCACCAACTTCTTTGTTCATTTTATCTAGAAGAAAAGTCAGCTTATTACATAGGAAACTGATAAGCAGGAAAAACAAACACGTAATACACAACCCAAACCAAGTTTTCTGCAAGGAAAAGTGGTTCATTTAAGAACGTATTGAAACTGGACATGTATATGCCTTTCAGCATCTCCCTTGGGTATTTCCTTTTTAAGGTGATCAGACTTTAGTTAAGGAAGAAACCACAAACATCATCTAGCTTTAGGACTTTCCTGTTGCGCAGTGGTATCCCAGCAGCTCGGGGGCAACAGGGAGCCAGGCAGGTGGAGAATCCCATAGCCCAGAGCTTGAGTCCTGGAGCCAGGCTGCCTGGGTTCAGGTCAAACACTCCTTCTGTGTTAGGGGAACACCAAGCCCCTGCTCATCTCTGCCACCCAGCACTTTCCTCCCTTTACTCGGTTTGCCATGAATATTTCTAATCTTCTTTCTATGATTTTACATTTATAATTTTTAAAATAAAGCATGCAGAATTTGTTTTTTAAAAATCCAACCTCAGTTCTTTGCATTTTCATTATCCTTTTATTATAATCTGAGTCTTCCCATTCATTCAGCCTATCCCTATTATGGTTTAGATATGAGGTGTCTCCCAGAAGGTCCGGTGTGAGATAATGCAAGAAAGTTCAGAGGTGAAATGATTGGGTTATGAGATCCTTAGCCTAATCAGTGCTTTAATCCACTTGATTAACTGGGTGTAACTATAGGCTGGTAGGGTGTGGCTGGAGGAGTCTTTGGGGTATCTACTTTGTCCCTGGTTAGCTGAGCTTAGTCTCTTTTCTGCTTCCTGAGCATCTCCTGAGCTGCTTTTCTCTACCACACTTCCACCGTGATGTTCTACCTCAACCCAGACTCAGAGCAGTAGAATCGACCAGATCTGGATTAAGACCTCTGAAATCATGAGCTCCAAATAAACTTTTCCTTTCTAATTGTTCTTATTAGGTTTTTGGTAATAGCAACAAATAAAGCTGACTAAAAACCCCAACCAGTAAAAAGTTGGTTGCAAGACATTTGGAGATAGTACACAGATTCAAGGGAAAATACCCTAGAGGTATTGGCAGGTTCTAGATATAGGAGTTCCATTCTGTCCTTACGTTCTTATTAAATTATGACACTTTTCCAATCTCATCTTCAGGATTTTTTTCTAAATGGGAACCAGAAAGCCCCTTTTCTCAAAGTGTTAAAATCTAAGTGTAAAATACCTAACCTCATTGCTAACTTGGGCAATTCAAGGTTATAAGATGTTGTCATATCTTTTTGCGTGTTAAGGTCCACGATGTCCTTCTTTGTGTCCACATTGACTGGGCTAGGGTGAGACATTTGGAAATTTTGGGGAAGGGGAGCATTTGGGTTATCACTATGATGGGGCGGTTGCCATAGGTGCTTGGTGTTCAGAAGCCAAGAATGACAAATGTCCCACAGTACTTAAGGCAGGCTCTCAGGCAAGAATATTTGGGTCCCAAATGCCTTTGATATCCTGCAGAGGAGACTCAAAACCTAGAAAGCATCTAGAGAGAGTGAGAATTGAATTCATAATGGGTGATTCATTGCCAACCACAGGGCCTGTGCACACTGGAAGGAAATGGGAGCTAGACCCAATATGGTCCAGTGATCACAGGGCCAGTAAGAAGCAGACTGGGCTCAGGGTTTTCTTTGCAGTGCTATGCATTGGAAATGGGAGTAACAGAACTCAAGGAACTGGCTCCAAAGATCAACAAAGAAGTGTTATCTAAAATTAGATCGGACCATGGGGAAAGAACATACTCTTTTCTTGAATTATGTAATTAATTGCCAAATATGTTTTCAGTTGAAATGGTTTGTTGGAGGGCACAAATTTAGACTTTCTGGTGCCATCTTGCAAACAATAAGCTTATAGAAAGACTTAGGTCATAGCTAAGTGTTCTCCTTATGGAAAAAAAAAAATGTAGTTATGTAAAAGACAAATGAGTTGAGCCTCCAACATAAAAATTGTTGAATGTTCCTATTGTCCCAGCAAGTTGGGGCTCTTGGCTGATGGTGCCAAGTCTGAACAAGCCCACCACTGTGCTGGGATGGAGAGAGAATCTCATCCACCCACTGCAGAACATGCTAGAGGAAAGTTCAGCCTGGAGCTCTGCATTGTGCCCCCCAGAAGCTAAAGGGTCACATAAGGAATCGTTCTATTGATTCATAGATTGCAAAGGGAGGGTACGGTTTCCATTTGGGGCCTTGGCTCTTAGAAAAGGCCAGTGTCTCTAAACCCAGAGGAAGGAAGGCAACTGTGGCACAGGTGAGAGGCCCTGGGCAGTGGCCGTTTTTCCCCATCATGTTTGTTTCTTATTTCACATTTCTCCAGTAGAAAAATGGTGCATTCCTTTGCCCACACAGTCATCTTCAGAATGCCTGAATTCTTTTCTCAGGTTAGAATTTCTTCTACAATCACCCCCCACCCCTTTTTTTTTTTTTTCTTTATTTCCATTGTGCTTCAGGAAATCGGACTTTGAGTCTTTGGAGAAGTACAGATTCTGTTGATAGGCGAGTGAAGACACGTCTTATCTAATCCTAATAACAGAATGTGGGTCCCTGGAAGTGGGGAGCTAGACTAAAAGTGGGCAGACTGTAGGCAGGGACCTCACGCAGGCCACTGCCCACACTGGGAACGGAAGCTTGGAGGATGCGTGTTTGTATCTTCTCTGTGGCTGCTTGTGCTGCAGTGCCAGAGTTGAATAGTCATGACGGACAGAATGGCCAGCAAAACCTCAAATGGTCACTCTATGAATCTTTATGTAAAAAGTTTACAACTCCTGGACTAGTCAGGCAGCCAGTTTCTGTAGGTGAAATCATAGTCATCCTCCCACTTTCATTCCAAAATTGAAGTTATAATACGGAGGCCAAAAAAGGGAAGGGGTAGGAACGGATGTCAGAAAATAGAAAACCACATATAAGATATACAAAGTATTCAAGTGTTTCTTTTAGTGAAATGGAAGTGTCCATGTAAAACATCAGCTAACCTTTTAGTCTTGCTGCAAATCCTAGAGACCCACTTTACTTAAAAAGCAAAGCTGGTGGCAGCAGATAATCTGTCATCTGATACTTCAGATGTAGCACTTTCTCTGTCCCAAGGCAAATTTAAGTGTCCAACAGAAAGGTGGATAATGAGCCCAGCATTGGTGAGTGAACAGGTCTCTCGCCTCAACAGGAGGTGCTTGCAGGCTATTTGGGGAAATGGAGCACAGAAAGCAGGAAAAGGGTAGAACAAATCTTTTCAGTTGTCAGGGCAAGATCAGTGGGAATTGATGTCATTAGAAAAGGTCTCTCTGATCATAATGGAATGAAACTGAAAATCAACGATAAAAGAAGGAAGGAAAAAGCATACATCACTTGGAGAATGAACAATAGGTTACTGAATGATCAATGGGTTATAGAAGACATCAAGGAGGAAATTAAAAAATTCTTAGAGATTAATGAAAACACAGACAAAACATATCGGAATCTATGGGACACATTGAAAGCAGTTCTAAGAGGAAAATTCATTGCTTGGAGTTCATTCCTTAAAAAAAGAAAAAACCAACAAATAAATGATCTCATACTTCATCTCAAAATCCTTGAAAAAGAAGAGCAAAACAACAGCAAAAGAAGTAGAAGGCAAGAAATAATTAAAATCAAGCTGAAATTAATGAAATGGAAACAAAAGAAACAATTGAAAAAATTGACAAAACTAAAAGTTGGTTCTTTGAAAAAATAAACAAAATCGACAGACCCTTAGCCATGCTAGCGAAGAGAAGAAGAGAGAGAACTCAAATTACTAGCATACGGGATGAAAAAGGCAATATCACAACAGACACTTCAGAAATACAGAAGATAATCAAAAACTATTTTGAATCCTTATACTCCAACAAATTAGAAGATAGTGAACGCATAGATAAATTTCTTAAGTCATATGATCTGCCCAGATTGAGTCAGGAGGATATAGAAAACCTAAACAGACCAATATCAATTGAGGAAATAGAAGAAACCATAAAAAGACTACCAACTAAGAAAAGCCCAGGTCCAGATGGGTATACAGCAGAATTTTACAAAACCTTTAAAGAAGAACTGATACCAATACTTTTCAAGCTACTTCAGGAAATAGAAGAGGAGGGAGAACTTCCAAATTCATTCTATGAGGCCAACATCACCCTGATACCTAAACCAGACAAAGACACTTCAAAGAAAGAAAACTACAGACCAATATCTCTAATGAACCTAGATGCAAAAATCCTCAATAAAATTCTGGCGAATCGGATACAAAAACATATCAAAAAAATTGTACACCATGATCAAGTAGGATTCATCCCTGGGATGCAAGGCTGGTTCAATATACGGAAATCAATAAATGTTATTCACCACATCAATAGACTTAAAAATAAGAACCATATGATCATCTCGATAGATGCGGAAAAAGCATTCGACAAAGTACAGCATCCCTTTATGTTCAAAGCTCTAGAAAAACTAGGGATAACAGGAACATACCTCAATATTGTAAAAGCAATCTATGCTAAGCCTCAGGCTAGCATCATTCTGAATGGAGAAAAACTGAAGGCATTCCCTCTAAAATCTGGAACAAGACAGGGATGCCCTCTCTCTCCACTTCTGTTCAACATAGTTCTCGAAACATTGGCCAGAGCAATTAGACAGACGAAAGAAATTAAAGGCATAAAAATAGGAAAAGAAGAACTTAAATTATCACTATTTGCAGATGATATGATTCTATACCTAGCAGACCCAAAAGGCTCTACAAAGAAACTATTAGAGCTAATAAATGAATTCAGCAAAGTGGCAGGATATAAAATCAACACGCATAAATCAAAGGCATTCCTGTATATCAGCGACAAATCCTCTGAAATGGAAATGAGGACAACAACTCCATTCAAAATATCTTCAAAAAAAATAAAATACTTGGGAATCAACCTAACAAAAGAGGTGAAAGACTTATACAATGAAAACTACAGAACCCTAAAGAGAGAAATAGAAGAAGATCTTAGAAGATGGAAAAATATACCCTGTTCATGGATAGGCAGAACTAACATCATCAAAATGGCGATATTACCAAAAGTTCTCTATAGGTTTAATGCAATGCCAATCAAAATCCCAACGGCATTTCTTATAGAAATAGAGAAAGCAATCATGAAATTCATATGGAAAAATAAAAGACCCAGAATAGCAAAAACAATGCTAAGCAGGAAGTGTGAATCAGGCGGTATAGCGATACCAGACTTCAAACTATACTACAGAGCAATAGTAACAAAAACAGCATGGTACTGGTACCAAAACAGACGGGTGTACCAATGGTACAGAATAGAGGACACAGAAACCAATCCACAAAACTACAACTTTCTTATATTTGATAAAGGGGCTAAAAACATGCAATGGAGGAAGGATAGCATCTTCAACAAATGGTGCTGGGAAAACTGGAAATCCATATGCAACAAAATGAAACTGAATCCCTTTCTCTCGCCATGCACAAAAGTGAATTCAAAATGGATCAAGGAGCTTGATATCAAATCAGAGACGCGCCGTCTGATAGAAGAAAAAGTTGGCTACGATCTACAGTCGGTGGGGTCGGGCTCCAAATTCCTCAATAGGACACCCATAGCACAAAAGTTAATAACTAGAATCAACAAATGGGACTTAATCAAACTAAAAAGTTTTTTCTCAGCAAAAGAAACAATAAGAGAGGTAAATAGGGAGCCTACACCCTGGGAACAAATCTTTACTCCTCACACTTCAGATAGAGCCCTAATATCCAGAGTATACAAAGAACTCAAAAAATTAGACAATAAGAGAACAAACAACCCAATCAACAAATGGGCCAAGGACCTGAACAGACACTTCTCAGAGGAGGACATACAGTCAATCAACAAGTACATGAAAAAATGCTCAACATCTCTAGCTGTCAGAGAAATGCAAATCAAAACCACCCTTAGATACCATCTCACTCCAGTAAGATTGGCAGCCATTAAGAAGTCAAACAACAACAAGTGCTGGCGAGGATGTGGGGAAAAGGGTACACTTGTACATTGCTGGTGGGACTGCAGATCGGTGCAGCCAATTTGGAAAGCAGTATGGAGATTTCTTGGAAAGTTGGGAATGGAGCCACCATTTGACCCAGCTATTCCCCTTCTTGGTCTATTCCCTAAAGACCTAAAAAGGGCATGCTCCAGGGACACTGCTACATCGATGTTCATAGCAGCACAGTTCACAATAGCAAGACTGTGGAACCAACCTAGATGCCCTTCAATAGACGAATGGATAAAAAAAATGTGGCATTTATACACAATGGAGTATTACTCTGCATTAAAAAATGACAAAATCATAGAATTTACAGGGAAATGGATGGCATTAGAGCAGATTATGCTAAGTGAAGCTAGCCAATCCCTAAAAAACAAATGCCAAATGTCTTCTTTGATATAAGGAGAGTAACTAAGAACAGAGTAGGGACGAAGAGCAGGAGAAGAAGATTAATATTTAACAGGGATGAGAGGTGGGAGGGAAAGGGAGAGAGAAGGGAAATTGCATGGTAATGGAAGGAGACCCTCAGGGTTATACAGTGGAGGAGGTAGAGAGAGAGGAGGGGAGGGGAGGGGAGAGGTGGGGAGGGGGGAGGGTGGAGGATGGGAAAGGCAGCGGAGCACAACAGACACTAGTATGGCAATTTGTAAATCAATGGATGTGTAACTGATGTGATTCTGCAATCTGGGTATGGGGTAAAGGTGGGAGTTCATAACCCACTTGAAGCAAAGTGTGGAATATGATATGTCAAGAAATTTGTAATGTTTTGAACAACCCACAATAAAAAATTAAAAAAAAAGAAAAGGTCTCAAGGAAAAAGTTACCTTTATTGGGCATTTACAGAGAATCTGCTCAATGTTGAGCATTTTCACACATGCGATATCAGTCTTCATTTTATTCTTGCAGCAGCCACCTTTGGGGGCAAGTCTAACCTCCCTGTCATAGTTGACTAATCTCAGACTCAGGTTGAGGCTTGACTGAAGACGTTCCTCAGTGAGGGCAGAGCAGGGCTCTGAGGCCATGCCTGTGCACCCAATCCTGCTCTTTCCACAGGCTTAGTGGCTCCTTGTTGGTAGCTGATATTTAGAAATTACTGTCCTAGCTGAAGGACGATAAGGACGTTATGTAGTGACAAAGCCATAGGAAGTACCTATATGAAAAAGAGTTAGCTGGAGTCTTGGAAGATTTGGTTTCACAATTGTGAAAAGCCTCTAATGACAGTCCCTGAGGGTAGACTTTGCTCAATGGTGAAATCAGGTCTGGAGGAGCAGAGGGAAGGGTATGAGGAAAGCAGGTTTCCATTCCGACACTGACTTGCACATGTTTTCCGCTGGGCCTCAATATCTTCTAAATTGGTGCAATAGTACCTACGTCTTAGGAATTGTTTTAAATAAGAAAACTTAGTAAACACAGAGGATACCTCCTGACCACAGAACAGAGAATTTATTTGTAGATGAAAATGGAATTCTTGGGGCTTGTTAATTCTTGGGCCTGGGGCTATAGCCTAGCACGTGCAAGACCCTGGGTTCGATCCTCAGCACCACATAAAAATAAATAAATAAAAAATAAAAGCATTGTGTCCAACTACACCTAAAAAAAATTTAAAAAATAATAATTTTCTCATTTTTGAAATGCTATTCTTGATCTTCATGATTTGTTCATGTTAAAGATCAAGCAATAACTTTTTCTGTATATACTCTCTTTCCACGAGAAAGTTCTTGGTTCTCTGCCAAATAATATCACTTCCTAAAGCAGCGCTGTGCTCCAGGCACACCCTTTCTCATAGAAGGCTGCTGGAGCGCATCAGCCACAGCTTGCACAGTTGGTTTATCACTGTTTAGATCCTGGTGGGTGTGAGAGATGACCTTTGAATTTCCTTCATAATGTTAGCATCCATGAAGTTTTAAATTGTCAGGTGTGACCCAACCTTTCTGCTCCAGCTATGTGAGTATCACTAAAACATCTGGGGTGGGCGGAAGGTCTTTTGACAAGGTCACACATGTGGGTCATCTGGTGCTCATCTCCTATGGGACTCCAAGAGAAGCCATTTTGGAAATTCAGGAAGCCAGGAAGGAGGCACATGTTCACAGGAGTATAACCATTTCCCAGCTTCAGTTTGAAATTAAAACCTGATGTATCTAAAATGGTTGTTTTGTATTCTTTAAGAGTACAGGACTGACTTTTTCAGTGATGATCAGCTCCTCGGTTGGAGGAAAGGAATGTTGGTCTGTTTGGCTAGGTTGTCTTTTGGAGAGATTTGAAGCCCCGTGGAACCCAAATTGCATCCCCATGACCAGATAAGGAGGAAAGTTTTATCAGTCTTTTGAGCCTACAGTGTCAGCCCAGTGTTTTTCCCTCAAAGATACTTGTGACAGAATGAGAGCAAGATAGGCCCTTAGCAATGCAATAGGTGAAAAAATTCTTATTAGAAAAATGTTAAATAAATTCAACGTAGGCCTGCATCCCTTGCCCAAGTTGTGAACCCAGTAAAATCCTATGCAAGATTGAACTAACATGTACCTTTGCATGAGCTGTAGGGAAAAAATAATTTTCTGAGCAAACTAAAGCCTGTGTAGCATATGCCTCAGTTGTCTGAAGCCTAGGGGAGAAGTGGGATAAGTGGGCTCTGGTAGATGGTTCTTGGGGCTATTCATAGGGATACCTCTGGGGCTTATGGGACAGAAGTGAAGTGGGTTTGTTTATTATGGGTGGCATCACTTATCCCTCTATCACATAGGCCCTTATACTTGTGCATAAATCCTCATTGTGAACTGATAAAGTCATGGTTGTGCCTCCACCCTTTAGAATGTGTTCACACACACACACACACACACACACACACACTCTTTCTCTCTCTCTCAAACATGCAAGAGAAGGTAGAAACAGCTGCAAAAATGACAAGGTCAATACTTAAAGTCAGGTCTAGTGACACTCAAAAGCAGCATCTCCTGGGACCTTGTAGAATATTAAGTTGTTGGGCCCCACACAGACCTCCTGAATCAGACAGAGCATGGCGTGAGGGAACAGGAAGCCATAAGTTTCATAATCCCTCCAGGTGATTTTGGTGTAAGCCACACAGGTAACCAAGTTTTCTCAAAGACAACTGGATTTACCAAAATGATATGGAAACTCAATTCTTAAAATTTAAATAACATAAGCCTTCCCCTATTCTCTTCATCTAAGAAATTGAAAGTAGTGCCTTTCTCATTGTTTTTCTGAGATGTCACGAGGTATTTCACTAAAAAACAATCAATCCAATGAATGAGTTTGAGATACAGCTGGGTAAAAAATATAAAAACAGGTGTTTTTTGTTTGTTTGTTTATTTTTCCTACAGAACTCCTCTGGATCTTTAATTTACTGAATTTTTTTGTTGTATATCAGTGTGAAATATGCTCTTAATCTTCAAGAGGAGGATATATAATCTCCCATATGGGCCTTGACCATGGAACTCTTTTTTCAAGGAACATACAGAATAAAGGGTATAGGAATCACAATTAAAATTATCCATAACTAGCTTAAGCTATTTCCTGATTCAGTATGAGTACCTTCCAAAATTAGGAAAGAATGAACCATGCCTAAGGTGTTTGAAAAAAAAATGTTAAAAAAAAAACCCAAGTTTTAATTTTGAAACCCCAAAGTTTAATTTTGAAAACCTAAGGCACCAAGAAAAGTATATTTTGTAATCATAAAAGCTAAGGACTGGAGTAGTCTAACATTCAAATTACTGGTAAATAAGCCTATGATCATGACTACTTTTTTTTTTTTTAATCCAGTGGAAATGTAATCAGGGAACACTGGGCAAGAGATCATTAGTCACAGAAAGTGATATTAAAAACTAACTTTTTTTGAGTGCTTTCTAATAAGATGCTCTTCTAAGCACTTTAGAATTAAGTTATTTTTATCCTAAAAGCAATCATATAAGGTAAGTAAAATCATTAGCTCCTCTTATAGATGTGGAAGCCATGATTCAGTTTCCTAATTACTCAGGATTCCATAAGAGTTTTTTTGTTTGTTTGTTTGTTTGTTTCATTTTGTACTAGGGATTGAGCCCTGGGGTGCTTTGCCACTGAACTACATACCCAGTCCTTTTTATTTTGAGACAGAGTCTCACTAAGTTGCTAAGGCTGGCATCAAACTTGCAATCCTCCTGCCTCAGCCTCCCAAGTTGCTGGGATAACAGCCTGTGCCACTGCACCTGGTTCCCAGCTTTCATTCTTCATCATGGTGCTGGATTTGTTGCTCAAGAATTTGGTGTGTAGTTGGCAAAGACAATATAAGGTAAACTATCAACACAAGGCAGGATGTTGTGAGGTGAGGGTCAGGCAAATTGTATGAGAATATGGAGGTATTGCAGGCCCCTCTCAGGAATGTCAATATAACTGTTCCTGGAAGATGTTCCAGTAGAGAGTCTGGCAGAGGCAAATTGCAGCTATTACCCAAGAAGACTTTATAAAAGTATCTTGAAGATATGAATCTGTTGAGCTTTGCCACAGTTGCCAGCAGTTTTAGGAGGGTTATTTTCTTTTGAGGAGTTATGTAAATGAGGTAAGGGCCTCATTTGGCAAATACTATTCAACTCCAAGTGCAAGTTAACTCTGCTCAACACTGAAAATAGAAAAATGGTTGAAGACACGCCCTGCCTTTGGAGATCATAGTCTGGTTTTAGGGAAATAAAAGTATATTTATTTTACTTATTCACACCTTTTTCTAGAATGGATTTAAGGCCAGAGATATGTGTAATATGGGCCTTTATTTAGTCAGACACTATACAAATACTGTAAAGTGTCAAGTATTGATAGAAAAATAAGAATATAGAAAAATTATTTGGTCACCTGAGATTTGGAACTCTAAGACAGGATCCAGTCGCCTTGGGATTGTAGTAAACAAAATCAATCACGGTTGTTGCCCAGGAACACTAATTTTTACCCTGTACCAGGCATGATTTTACCTCCTGCCATCTGGCTCTGCATAAGATGCCAACCATATCAGGCCCTTGGATCACCTCTGACATTTTATGTGTCTCCGCTTATAGCGTTAGGATAGTTATCACAGTGGCAGATACTCGCGAATGAGATTATATGTAGTTGAAAGCCTTTAAACGAGATACTTTGGATTCCTGAGACTTCTTCCAGATTTGGTTTTCTTTTGATCAAGTTTACTGCATTTTACCAAGTAGTCACTGCTCTGTTTTGTGACCAGATAGGACCAGTTCCATTAGGCACTGCTCTTAGTGATGCACCATCTGCCAAATGACTCACATCAGAATGTAACCTGAATTGTCTGTGCTCACATGGTCTGAGGGAAGTCATAGTTGGAGGCAGAGGTGGGACGGAGGTTAAGAGTGCAGGCTCTGGAGTTAGGATGGTGAATCAGATTCCTGACTTGGCTTTTTCTGCATGAGACTGTTTCTCTATACCTCAGTTTCCCTATCTGTGAAGAAGTGATTGTTATTACACCTGTCCCATATAGTTGCCATGAGGGTTACATGAAATGAGACATGTAAAACATTTCTAAAGGGGCTGGGGCTGGGGCTCAGTGGCAGAGCACTTGCCTAACATGTGTGAGGCACTGGGTTCGATTCTTAGCACCACATATAAATAAATGAACAAAATAAAGGTCCATCAACATCTAAAAAAAAATTTTTTTTTCTAAAATTCCAGGCACATAGTTGAAGTGTTCAATAAATGTTTGCTGCTAATTTTTAAATTGTTTATACCGTGAAGAAGGGTCTACAAGGGTTAAGGTCATATGTGCTAGAGGAAGCCTTTGCAGTCTCTACATGAGCAGTTGGTAAACTGTCATTGACAGTTGACACCTTCCCATTTTAACAGTGACTGAGGATTCTAAATGCCAAATCTGGTAATTGCAACTTGTGATTCAGTAGATCACCTACCATTGCTGTTTCCTCTCTAGCCTGTGACTGTGACCCCAGGGGCATTGAGACACCACAGTGTGACCAGTCCACAGGCCAGTGTGTGTGTGTGGAGGGTGTCGAGGGTCCACGCTGTGACAAGTGTACACGAGGGTACTCAGGAGTCTTCCCCGACTGCACACCCTGCCACCAGTGCTTTGCTCTCTGGGACGTGATCATCTCCGAGCTGACCAACAGGACCCACAAGTTCCTGGAGAAAGCCAAAGCCTTGAAGATCAGTGGTGTAATTGGACCTTACAGGGAGACTGTGGACTCAGTGGAGAAGAAAATCAACGAGATAAAAGACATCCTGGCCCAGAGCCCAGCAGCAGAGCCACTGAAAAACATCGGGAATCTCTTTGAGGAAGCAGAGTAAGTAGTTAATGAGCTAAAGTAACAACTTGCTGTTTTTTTTTCAACTTTTACACAGCAGAGCCTTCCTGGTGTGATGCTTGTTAGGTCTGTTGGTCCTGCTAGTGAAAATAGGCTCTGGGCCATCATTTCCCAGCAGTCTTGACTGTGAGCACTTGGGTGAGTGAGTGTGGGTTCATCACTTTTGACCAAGACTCTGGAGGCTGCTGTTTAGAGTAAGTGCATGTTTTATTCTTTGCAAATAATTCTCGAAGACAGTGGAGTGGAAGGAACACTGGATTTTAGACAGAAGATCCATAACTAAGCCTTGGCTTTGCCATGTGCTAGGCCTATGAACTTGGATAATATTTCCTTCCTGAGCCTCTTTTCTCTCCTGTGGAGGAAGGGGAAGGTAATATTTGCCTTTACTCTACATTGTAAAAATGATAATTGTGAAAGTAAAAAAGTTACATTGTAAATTTAAATTGTCATTAGTTACATTACATTGCTACCATTAGGGAAATTCTACCACCACAAATAAGACTCCTTGTTCTTAAGTTTATTTTACTGCTTAGCCATTGATCCACTAGGCCAGTGCTTCACTCATCAAATTATAAGAACTTCTTCACTATGAAAAATCCTCCTCCAGCCTTCCTCAAGGTATTTACCTCTCTGATTGGACAGTGTTTGTTTTTGCCAATTAAAGCAGAGAATTGAGCTGAGATGCCAAACTTCTTAGGCATCATTTTTTCCACCCTTTCTCCTAGCCTCATTTTTTCCTGTCCTCAAACATTCTAATTGCCAATGGTAATTGCCAAAAAGGACCCCAGGAAACAGTACAGTAAGACTTAGGAGCTGAAGGACAAAACAGAAAGGGATACTAATGTTTGTTTCCCAGATGCTATGGGTTTTTGCTGCAATTCCCTATCTAGGCAAGAACAAGAGGATTGTTTTACAGCTAAGTCCTGTCCATTAAGGAGGTGATTTTACATGATGACTGAAGTTCAGTAACTTTTTTTTTGGTATGGTGACACTTAAATCAGCATATCTAAGGCAACATAACTAATTACTGACATCATTAGCTCAAGTGCCTTATCCTTCTAGATTTAATGTTAACTGATCCCTTGACTTTTTAAAGCCTTAGATTTTCTGCCCAAGACCATGTAGTTGACCAGGGAGTTAAGAAATGTCTGATGTGGAGTAATAATGCATTTAATGAGGCATTTTACCTCATTAAGAAACTTAGCCTCCTCATGTGCAGCAATCACAAGTTTTGGTAGGCCATTTTCTGAGTGCAGGCCCATTTAGGGAGAGATTCTTGGCCTGGATTTCATGCCCCTATTTGAGAACCAAAAAATCCAGTGTCCTTGGAGAGCCTGCCAGGAGATTACATTCTAGAAAAGCTCTGTTTCTAACCCGACTACTCTGAGGTAGACTGTAAGCATCTAAGGAAAACTAGCTTCATAAATTTTTTTAACATTATCCAAGAATGTACTATTTTATGATATGAAGTTATCTTTCATAAAAAAAAATCAATATTACAGGGTTGGGGGTATAGTTTAGTGGTAGAGCATTCATCTAGCTTGTATGAGGCCCTGGGTTCAGTCCCCAGCATCACACACCCACACACACACCCACACACACACACATTAGTTTTGATTTTTTATTGTAATTATTTTTGAGACCTGAGAAGAAATGAAAGTCTTTTTTGAACCAACAGATTGACAGGGAAAAGTTGAAAAAATAAACTATTATCCACAGGAAAAAAAGTCATTGGGTTTCTAAAATATAATTAATCTACAAATAGAAGGAACCTGTAAAGTGTTATTCTTTTAAGTTAGGTCATTCGTGGTATTATTTGAGGTTTAAACATAATTTTTACCCAGCTTGTTTTTCTTTTAAGAGACAGGGTCTCAATATGTTGTCCATACTGGCACTGATTTCCCAGACTTGAGATCTTCCTGCTTTGGCCTGAGTAGCTGACCTATATGTGCATGCCACCATGCCTCAGTCATTTTCCCAGTTTTTTGTACTATTATATTCCTGAGAAGACAGTTATATTCAATTAGATAAACCAGTAATTCCCAGAAATAAGTCTTCTCAAATATTTCTTTGCCTCTCCCCCAGCCCCCTCATACACACACACACACACACACACACACACATATCACATCACATACTGCATGTACAACAACTTTGGAACATGAAGATGTATCACAAAATGCAGTTTGGTCTGGATTACAAAGAAATATGTGAAAGCTACATGTTTCTTTCTCAGTAGATGATCACCTTTTTTCTTATGAAAAATGGAAGGGCAGTTTGGTGTAAGGAGACGCATTTGATGCAACCTTGCCTGAAGAAGGCATATATGAAAAGCTGGTTTGGTGGTTCCTGTTGTCTTCATGGTGGGCTATAGAGTTTCCTCTCTGCATGTTCCATCTTGCAGGAGATCCTTGAGATTCATAGAACATTTTTGGAAGGTGGCTGGAAGGCATAATTCTACACTAAAATCATTTGTTGACTTTTAAGTCTGTGCAGTTATGTGGGCCTCAAGTTGCTTACACATGGAGCTGAGACCCGCACTGACCTGTGTTGTTTTACAGCAGGGACTTGGAACCCATCCACAGCCGCCCACCACAACCCAGCTGGGTGTTCATCTGGGCTTTCTTCAAAGTCTTTTAAGAAAGAAAACTCCTTAGATATAGTAGAATCTCTTGTAAGAGTAAAATCAGTACTTAGAGATGGAATTGTTACAAATTACTAAATTGGTTTTGAAGTCACAGAGAGTAACAGATACAGCTGGGCACAATGTGGCATCCCTATAATCTCAGCAGCTCAGGAGGCTGAGGCAGAAGGACTGCAAATTCAAGACCAACACAGGCAATTTAGACTCTGTCTCAGAATTTTTCTAAAAATGGCTGGGGATGAAGCTCAGTGATAGAGTGACTCTGGGTTCAATCCCAGTCCCTGGAGAGAGGGGGAAATAGTAGATACAGTATTAGAAAATGTAAAAGTGAGATTTTACAATTCTCCTTTGATTTATTTTAAATAGGTAACCTCATTTTTCTTTTTTATAGGAAACTAACCAAAGATGTTACAGAAAAGATGGCTCAAGTAGAAGTAAAATTATCTAACACAGCTTCACAAAGCAACAGCACAGCCAAAGAACTGGATTCCCTACAGGCAGAAGCCGAGAGCCTCGACAATACTGTGAAAGAACTTGCTGAACAACTGGAATTTATCAAAAACTCAGATATTAGGGGTGAGCACATTTTTGTGCAAATTCTCAATCCTAGATAATACATTTCACCATCTGCCTCACATTTTAAATAATACTGAGAAAAAACTGTTTTCTAATAGTTCCTAAACTTTTCTCATGGAACTTGTGGGCACAAATGGGGATACTAAAGTCTCTATTTTACAAAGATGGGACTTGGGGCACAGAAAGACTGAGACACAGCAAAAGCTCCGCAGGGTGAGTGGCAACAGTTGTTACATGGGTTCCACTTCCTAATTTTTCCAGTTAATGATTTAATCTTTTGGCCTTTCTTGGAAAGAAGCTTTTCTGAATAGCAAATACAATAAGTTGGTAATTCTGCAAATCCTTTCACATTTGAGAATATTGCTTGGTCCAGGAAGTCATTTTTCTGAATCCTTCATTTATTGGTATTACAGACCACATAGTACCTCCCCCAAAAGCAAAAGAATGTAGAAATAGTAATCACACTATTTATCCTATTTTATGCACAACTGTTTTTTTCTTGTTTAACTAGGTCCCTAAAGTTAAAACACATTATGCTGTTGGGCACATGATACTGGTCATTTGAGTGGACCTGAATAGTAAAAAAAGAAAAGGAAAAAGCATCTGAACATATAATCTACAGACTTCCCAACACCAACAATTTAGAAAGAACTAGATGTTTGCCTATGAATAGAAACAACATATATATGTGATTAATTTCTCATCTCTCACCTTAATGTTTGGCATCCTTCAGAGCTCAACTAGGTGCTAATGGGACAGACTAGGTTCACTAGTCATGAGAGGAAAGCTCTACTTCTTCATAAAGATTTTTTTTTTTTTCTGAATTCTAAAACTTTACAGTAAGTTTAGGGCATCAAATATGGATGTAGCTTGGCTAGGAAATCAGGTACAATGAGATTAATTGTGGGCGATTTCATTTCCTGCCCCAGGTGCCTTGGATAGTATTACCAAGTATTTCCAGACCTCTCTTGATGCAGAAGAGAGGGTGAATGCCTCCACCACAGATCCCAATAGCACTGTGGAACAGTCTGCTCTCACCCGGGACAAAGTAGAAGACCTGATGTTGGAGAGAGAATCCCAGTTCAGGGAAAAACAAGAAGAACAGGCTCGCCTTCTGGATGAACTGGCAGGCAAACTACAAAGTCTAGACCTTTCAGCTGCTGCTGAAATGGTAAGGTTTGGGGTTTGGCCTCACTTCTGCGGTATGCTAGGAGAAAACACTGTTAAGAGTGAAAACTCCCAGGCTTAGCTCTCCCAGCCAGTGTCGGGTATCCATGACCAAGTCAGATAAACAGAGTATGCGCTTTCCCAGCCTTCCCCCTCTTCCAGCTATTTCTCTGTGGCGCAACCAAACAATCATGACCACTTTCTCACACTGTTGTATTAACTGAATGACTTTTTATTGAAGCATGATCCTTTTTATGATGTGATTTCTGTCTTTTATAACCTTATTCTGATTTGAAGTGCAAAATGTATCTCAGTGGGGGAATTCAGAATCATTCTGTGAGAGACTTTCCAAAAGAATCAGAGCAAAAGAATTTTTTCCATGGGTGTTAGCTAAGATGATCCTTTGTTCCAGTAACTTTACCTGGTGAAGATTAAGCCTGAAACTGGCTTAGAAAGTAGATTAATTTCCTAGAAGCTTTTAAAAGTAATTTTGGAGCCAAATGAAATTGAGTAGTGAGTTTAATGAAAGGCAGAAGGCCAAAGGAGAGCCAAACTGAGTCTGTTTCTTCCTCCTGTTTCCTTTCAATTTTTTTATGGAAGGATACATGAGAAAATTTGGAGGGTATTTTTTATAGAATAAGACTATATTTGCATTCTCTGATCCTAGAAACAGAGGAACAGTAAGAGAGATGGTGTTTTTTGAGTTGAAAGAGTTGACTTCATTATCACTTTGTTTTAGCCATGGTCCCTCCTTCCCCCATACCTCTCACTTTCTCTGAAATCAGTGAAAACATGCTGTCTGTACTGTATTGTGACCAATTTTGTTGATGTCTGTAAGGTTTGATAATATCTTGTGAAGCTTTATAGCACCTAGAAGTAGGGAGTATGTAGAGATTTCACCATTTATTAAATGAAAAAATTAAAGAAAAGCAAAGGCTTAGAACCATGTATAAACTGTACCTAACAGTAGATAAAGCTGTTACAGATGGATACGCCATTCTTTCAGTCTTTTTAGCATGCTAGTTTCTTACTGCAGTTCAGAGATTTTGTGATTACTGATTTTTTTTAATTAGAATTCATAAGGAAGCAATCTTGATTCTAATTCAAAAAACTAGTCATCATGAAATCCCTAAACTGCAGTAAGAAACTAGAATGCTAACAGACCTTTGATCTGTTAAGAGAGCATCTTGGGAGCAGTGGTGGGTGGGCACCCCACTACAAAAGCACGCCTTCTCTGGCAGGCTTTTCCACCTTTCAGCTTCCTCGAGATTAGCCAGTTTTGCCAGTTCTCTTACTGTGTTTTTGTCTTTGTTCATTATCCTATGAGAACTCTTTGGGTTCTATACTGTCTTTTTCTTGTAAAAAGACATATTTTTATCCCTTTGTGTTTTCCTAGTACCTCCTGGTTCTTTATCTTTGTTGATATTCAGCTAGAACCATGCTGTTTTTCTCCTGCCTGCTCCTGTTTGTTGAAACAAAACAGACCTAATGTGCTGTCAGATTGTTTTTACAAAGCATCCCTGAGGTTTTGGCTTCTCCTCTTGATTAGGACTCATATTCTTCTATAGCACACAGATTAAACTTTCTGAAGTTGTTTTATGTATTGTAATCCAAAGATGTGAAAGACTGTTATTTTAGTTATTAATTTAAGATAGTCTTCAAACTTTCAGGCCAGAGAGCTGACTATATCTACTAAACTTCTTAAAAACAATACTATCCTCATTTGGGAGTATTCTGATAACTACTTTTCTATCACAGTAAATTTTTTATTTATAGTATTAGTATTTTCCACAAAAGGTCAGTTCTACACAGTTTCTCTTCCTGCTCAGCCTTTTTCATCATATGGTATACTTGTTATTTCCCAATCTGCATTTGCATATACTTGTTATTTCTCAATTTGTATTTGCATGCCATAACCACTCAGTGATTTTGGGAAGTTTTTGGCAGACAATAAAGGTGGTGTGGGAGGGTGGGTGGGTATTTGTAGTAGGGGATAATTTGGAAAAGCTATAGCTACCTTTGTTCAGACTGCTTTCTCCTTTCTTTTTGCATCTGTAATTTCTCCCACTCCCCTTGCTCAAATTCCACTGGCCAATAAACCCTTCCTCATCTATAACTACAATAATCCTCAGTAGTCTCTCCTTTGCTTACTTTCTTTCACACTTACTGCATCTGATCTGGAGTGCTTCTATCTTCCTCCCTAAATGTGAAAGTTAATAAAAGGCTATAGGCCTTTTTATGTTACCATATGCACCAGAGCAACTAACACAGAGATGGGCCCAAAGTTGTTTCACAATACTTTTTTTTTTTCCTTAAACCAACTGGCTAGGAAGAAAAAAAAGCAACATTCTGTGGCTCCAACATGACAGAATCCAAATGGATAAAGCAGATAATGTTTATATCCTGAGTATGGCCCATATGATATTCTAATTCATTTGGGCAAGATTGAGGGATGTAAGTTTTATTTCATTATAGATTTGCTGATTCCTGAGCCCATTGTTTCTCTCTCCTGAACACTGTGTTTTTAAACACCCTTGCCAAGGACTACATGCTCTCTAGGGCCACCCAGGCCCTGCACAGCTGTTATATTGCAGTAGATTCACTCTCTGAACTCTTGTGCCTGATCTTTGGCTTCTTGCAGACATGTGGGACGCCTCCAGGGGCTGATTGTTCTGAGACTGAATGTGGTGGCCCCAACTGCAGAACTGATGAAGGACAGAAGAAGTGTGGGGGACCTGGCTGTGGTGGTCTGGTCACTGTTGCCCACAGTGCCTGGCAGAAAGCTATGGACTTTGACCGAGATGTCCTGAGTGCTCTGGCTGAAGTGGAACAACTCTCCAAAATGGTAATTCAGTGAATGGCCTCAGTATTGTTTTTTGTTGGTTTGCTTTGTTATAGACTGGAGGATTTGAAAGGTTGTGATCAACTCTAAATGCTAACTAAAATGAAATGGTAATTTCAGTGTCAAGTATGAAAGTTCATGTTTTTGTGTGGCCAAGGAAAGTGATAAAGAGGTATTATTTATTCATAGAGTTTAAGAATTTGCTTTCTCCTCAACAGAATAGCACATGCTTTGGGTGTAGGAAGCTCAAATCTTAGATAAGCAAGATTTTGAGAACTGTTAAACTGTAGCAGGTTAATGAATACATCCATCTATACTACAAAAATCCTATGCTAAATTATTTGGCATTTGTAAAAGTACTTATGTTGGTACTTGAGGAAAAAACTAGGGAACATTTTATAAACCAGATGTTTTGGGAGAGTTAAAAAAAGTTGGAAAAAAATTAAATGCTAGCCCTATCCACGTAAGAATACTGTATATGAATTTGTGTACTAAATATTTTGGCTATTTAGGAATACAATACTTGGTTAAATGGGACAAATTTGTTTCCCAGAGACATGATTATAATACTAAAAACTAACATTCTGGTCTGCTTCAGAAAGGATGAAATTGTTTCATAAATAATTTATTCTTTATATTTAGGTATCTGAAGCAAAACTGAGGGCAGATGAGGCAAAACAGAATGCTCAGGATGTTCTGTTGAAAACAAATGCTACCAAAGAAAAAGTAGACAAGAGCAATGAGGATCTGAGAAATCTGATCAAGCAAATCAGAAACTTTTTGACTGGTAAGGATATTTTTCATTTTACTTATACTTTTTGGGGATCCATTTTTATGTTCGTTTGACAACCTAAAAACACATACAGCTTAAAAAATGAACAAGTGTCTGATATTATTGAGGCCTAATCATCTTTCACATTTGACATTTGAAACTCCCTGGCTTCCATAATACATTATTCTGATTTTCCTACTTCTTTGACTCTGAATACTCCTTCTCTGTTTCTCTTTCCCTTTCTATAATTTTCCAAATCTAGGAAGTTTATAAGGAATATCACAACACTTCATATCTGCATTTGCTTCCTTCCAACCTTATATTTTCATTGTAAGGGCAAGGGCTTTAGCTCAGTGGTAAAGTGCTTGCCTAGCATGCTCAAGGTCCTGGGTTTGATCCCCAGAACTACAGGGGGAAAGTTCCACTGCCTTCAATCCTAGCTTTAAATGCTTGCCTCTGTGGTATTCCAGAATCCAAACAACTCACTCTGCTAGGCCTTCACATAACATGCTCTGCCTATACTAGTAGTCTTCATCCAGAAATCTTCCAAATTTGGAAATCTTCCAGACCTGCTCAGTACTTCCCTTACTCTATCTACAGCCTACCTTTGTTGCTTTGTTTCTTTATCTAAGAAAGATTTAAAAAAAAAAAAAGGCACTTTTAGGAAATAGCATAGACTCTGTTCAACAATTTTCAAAATTGTACTTTAGGACACTGTTCGACTATTTTTATAAAGCAGCTCAAAAGTAACGCACAACCAGTGTCTTTGTGATTGAGCACCAACATCTTAAAACTGTAATTTTGATAATCACTGGAAAGCAACAAAGGCCAAAATGTCTGTTTCTAATGACCAATTCTAGAGCCTACAGCCTACTCCAGACTATGACAATTCTGGTAATACTGTCTGCAGCCCAAAAGTGACCCACATAGTTAACACCATGTAGGTCTGTGTAGGTCTCATCTCCTTACCCAGTTAGGTTATAAATTCTTAAACAGGAAGTGTGGGTATCTCTTGGTGAAATCACATCAAAGATAACTGATGTGGTTAAATGAGTTATGATTTTTAACCTCTTTGCTTTTCACAGAGGATAGTGCTGATTTGGACAGCATTGAAGCTGTTGCTAATGAAGTACTGAAAATGGAAATGCCTAGCACCCCACAGCAGTTACAGAACTTGACAGAAGACATCCGTGAACGAGTTGAAAGCCTTTCTCAAGTAGAGGTTATTCTACAGCAGAGTGCTGCTGACATTGCCAGAGCTGAAATGTTGTTGGAAGAAGCTAAGAGAGCCAGGTATCTGAGACACCATTGCATGTAGGGGACATATTGGTGTTGCTAGCTTGGATTACAAAAGGATTTCATTGACCAAGGAAATACCAAGGAATGACCTCTGTGAATCTCTCTGGGTCTTTTCAGCAAGACTATCTTTAAAAAAAAAAAAAAAAAATGTTCTTTGCTAGGCTTGGTGGTGCATACCTGTAATCACAGTGACTGTAGGCTAAGGGGAGGATCACAAGTCCCAGGCCAGCCTCAACAACTTAGCAAGCCTACTTTTTTTTCATGTTAACAAAGAGTATGTTTCATTCTTTTATACAGCAAAAGTGCAACAGATGTTAAAATCACAGCAGATATGGTAAAGGAAGCTCTGGAGGAAGCAGAAAAGGCCCAAATTGCAGCAGAGAAGGCAATTAAACAAGCAGATGAAGATATCCAAGGAACCCAGAACCTGTTAACTTCAGTAAGATGTTATAGTCATAGTTGAATGTGGGGAAAAAATACCCATTTTATCATCCCCTTTTAAGTAGAAAAGTACATTTATCAATGAACAAGAATTCTTCCAACTCTGTAGTAAAAAGGATTCCTTTAATTTAAATAAATTGGAACTACTACTCCCTTAGCACAGATGCTAAAACTGAGTGGTGGAATTTTCAAGGAGGATAAAAAAGGACTGTAATGACACTGGACCATTAAGTCCCCTTCCTTTTTGCCTCCACAAAAAGCCCTCTGTCCAATAGTATGAAGTATAGTATTAAATTTCAAAATTCCATTTTAGGATACTGTCCCACTATTTTTTTTTTAAAGCAGCCCAAAAGTGACCCACATAGTTAACACCAGTGATTATTCACAAAAACTGTGTTATAGTTTTGATAATCATTGGAAAGTAACAAAAATGAAAAATGTCTTTTTCCAATGCCCAATTCTAGAAGAACCTAATAGAAACCTTATAGCTGAATAATCTATTCTGTTCAGAATGCATGAAAAACTTAAATGTTTTTTCTTTTCTTTATAAGCAAAATACTAAGGGATTTCCAGATATTAAAGGCACTAAGAAAAGCATTTCAGATTTATTTAGTGCTATTCTAACAATCCTCTTGCCTCTTAACAGAAATAATTCAAACAATTCTATTTTTTTTTTTTCCCATTTTTAGGAAAGTGGCTTTATGCTTGTGTTTTGTTGTTGTTATTATTGTTGTTGTTTTAATGGGTGAAGAAAACTTGATGACTAATTGAATTCCTATACTTCGTAAGCACCCACACTTGGCACTTTCAGTCTTCTCAGGCTAACCATCATCTGTTTAAAACCTGGGAGATGGTTTTTCAACATTGTTTTGCTACCACTAGTTGATGCAAAACTGTGTTCCTCTATTCTACTGCCTCAGTGAAATGAAACTTGCCAGTTGCTTAGCCATTGTTCCTTAAATTTTGAGACCATATAAGGTCTCTTCTCCAGTCTGTTTAGAAAAATATTTTTTAAAAATTGTTTCTTTTCCAGACTATGCTATAACCATTTAAATATTTTGATTTTTATTTCTGTCTCTAGGTTGTTCCAATTTCTTAATTCTGCTAATAATATTTTAATGAACTTTTATTTATTTTAATGACTTTTTAAAAATTAGTTTTTAAGAGCAAATTGGAAAATATTATAGTTGAAATATATGGTTTGATGATATGTTAAGAAGGTGGATATTTTTCAGGGACTCTGGGGGCAGGAAGTGTTTTAGATCAGTAACAATAAGAAACAAAGAGAACCTCTAACTAAACCATGCTAGCAAAAGCTTGTGTAAATCTATTCACTATTGTCTAAGAATTATTATTTCTCTCCAAGACTTTTTTTTCTAAATTAACAAGTAGGTGAACTTTATGAGACTGAGGATCATTTGGTTTGAAATATTTGTAAATTTTTGCATATTCCATACTCAAATTCATATTAAGACAGTATGGTTACTCAGTTATTTCTATGGGATTGACCTACCTTGAGCATCACCTTTAATACAAACTAAATGGTCAGTGAAATTTGGCTATTCTGTCATAGGCAAGAATAGCTGCCTACTTTGGCTAGCTTTTTGGAAACAATGTTCATTCATCCCACTTAACATTTTCCCAGACAAGATACTCTTTCCCTAAATAATTCTCCATATGTATAGTTTTCAGCTATACTTTCCTAGACCATATGCCTTCTCACAATCTTATAAAAACTTTGCAGAGTTGAACATTCATTAGCTGAAACCTCTACTGCTAGAGCATAACATTTTTTTAAAAAAAAAGTATGAAAATTATATTTCTCACTCACATTCATTTGGAAATTCATGTGGAAGTCCCTCATCTCACAGCTGCTTATTTGTGAACATTCTTTAGGCAGTTTATGAGTGTCCCTAAAATGCTTTCTTACCTACTTCAAGCTTCCTGGGGCTTGTTTTTAATGTCAAATAAGAAAAAGAATTTCCATCAATCTCAGCTTAGATCATTGGAAGTACTAAATGAATAATGTGAACAAATACATGAGATGTAATGAGGACTAAAGTATGGCTCTTCTTATAACTTTTATCAAAATTATATTTTTAATTACTTGACATAGAAAAAAATGACATAGCATCCTTCTAAATCTTCCACTAAACTTGTACTCATAGTATTCTTACCATTTCTTAAACTAATGATTGGCTGGGTTCTTGAAATTATACTTGTAGATTGAATCTGAAACAGCAGCTTCCGAGGAAACACTGTCCAATGCCTCCCAGCGCCTCAGTGAACTAGAAAAGAACGTGGTAGAACTTAAACGGAAGGCTGCCCATAACTCTGAGGAGGCAGAATACATTGAAAAAGTAGTATATACTGTAAAACAAAGTGCAGAAGATGTTAAGAAGGTAAGTAAATCTTTGAACTTCACAGCTAAGTTAATAAAATCTCAACAAATCTCTTCCTTGTCTAACTTAGGATTAATAAGGGACAGATAATAAGGGACATGGTTATTCACCAGAAACATTCCAAATGACCTATTTTGAAATAAGTTTTTAAAGATATAAATAGAAAAGTATAGAAGTAGATATTAGAAGGGTCCAATCAATATGACTTAGGACCTCAAATCCCAACTGGAATTAATTTAACCTAGGGGTAAGTCTTAAAATACGTATACTGAACTTGTATGTCTATATTTTAATCAGAAAGATCTTTATAGCATATAGTAATTTGAGAATACTTTAAAAGCCATTTGAGAATACTTTAAAAGCAGAATGGAAAAAGCCTAGATCTCAATATAGAGAATGGCTTGTAGGAAATCAAATCTCACCTCTTTCAGACTCATTTTGAATTAACTACCCCTTCTCATTAGAAGGTACTATATTTTGCAGAGAAAATTTTAATTCCTTCCTACTCAGAATTTTTCCTAAGTTGCTGTAGTTTCGTTGTTTAATATTTTTTAGTTGTAGTTGAACACAATACCTTTATTTTATTTATTTTTTTAATGTGGTACTGAAGATCAAACCCAGCGTCTCGCATGTGTTAGGCAAGTGCTCTACCACTGAGCCACAACCCCAGCCCCACTTGCTATAGTTTCTAAGTACATAAATGTTAACTTCCCTACACCACTCAGTGAAGAGAATAAAACAATATATGAAGTTTATTGCAGCTATCATTTCTGCTGTAGTTTCCTACAGTTTGAAGGGCAAAAGTCTCCCAAGTAGTCTGCTTATAAGGCATTTTACATAAAAATGACATAACAATGAAGAACAAAATACCTTGAAATGAAATTTCCATGACTACTGTTTGAACAGTTTTCAGGAGAATCATTTGTAGCTACTTTTCTTAAACCAATGCAATTCTCTCCTTACCCACTTTTTTTATATTGCTATAATCTTACTCTTCTTTCCTAATTTTTTTGTTTGCCCTTTTCCTTGGATTTCCTGATGTCCAGTTTCAAACCCTGTATTAGTCAAAATGCAGATGGATCCTTCATCTCTTCAGAATGGACTTTCTTTGATGTCTAGTCTACTTTATGAAGCTCTCCATGTAGTTAAGCTACTTTTCTATGGAAAAATGTTCATCTGAGGGCTTAGATGCAATGCCAAAATTTTTCTGAAAAAAACAATTTTTGAAATCATAACTTAATATGAAGCCTGCACAGTGTTCAGAATGTTAGCCTTGCGAATTAGTATCTTTATGGTCCAAGCTTGCTGCAATTAATTATACAATGACTCTTAGATATAACTACTGACATTATCACCTCTTTGTGTCTAAATGTGGAACTGCAGACTCTGGACAGTGAACTTGATGAAAAGTATAAGAAAGTAGAAAATTTAATTGCCAAAAAATCTGAAGAGTCGGCTGATGCCAGAAGGAAAGCTGAAATGCTACAAAATGAAGCAAAAACACTTCTGGCTCAAGCAAACAGCAAACTGCAACTACTCAAAGGTGGGTCTTTTTTCACTTGGGCTCACTTTTTCTTTAAAGGGTGAAAGTCTATTAGCTTTATCTTAGGTAAGCAAATAGAGCCTTATAAACACAGATTGGACCAGGTTTTCAGATCATCATAGACTTAATGTTTTCTTTTATTTTCCACAGATTTAGAAAGAAAATATGAGGACAATCAAAAATACTTAGAAGATAAAGCTCAAGAATTAGTGAGACTGGAAGGAGAGGTCCGTTCACTCCTTAAGGATATAAGCCAGAAAGTTGCTGTTTATAGCACCTGCTTGTAACAAAGAAGAAAAGGCTATAAGATGGCTGAGGTGACCAAAGTTAAATATAAAATAGTTACATTTAAAAAACTGATATAATGATGTTCAAAATAAAACTCATTACCTATTTAATGTTTTAATCACCAAATTTTGTATGAAGTTAAATAAAGTATGGTGCTTTTATATAAACGGTATAATTCTTACATACATTATTACATTTGCTGATTTAGTGTTCATAAATCCTTTTTAACAAAGAATTTTTTTCAATGTAAAGATGAATTTATAAAAGCTTACTGCCTCCATGAAGACCCGAATTTGTTATGTCTTTAAATAAGCTTTATTACCCATCTTGTCTTGTCACCATCTTCCAAAAATCTACCCCTTAAAAAATCACTTCCAGGTTGGATTCCCTGGTAGAAATTGAGGAGGGATAGCGCCTAAGAAGCCTTCACTGTTTCAGTGACTGCTTAGTTGCTCCAATCTCCAACTCTTGCAAGTATACTTTGCTCTAGGAATGTGTACAAAAGCAATTTCTGTAATTGTGGTTTATAAGTTTTACCACTTAGAATCAGGCCACAGTTTACAGATACTGCTTTTTGCCTTCAGAGCAATGTTACTATTAATCATAAAGTTAAGTCACTACAGTATAATTGCCAAGGCAGTGTCAATTATGTAGCTGAATTAACTAGATTACAGCCCAGCTACTATCTTCTTACACCAAGACTATGCTGTAGACCATTTAATCATCCATATATCCAACACAGCTGCATTTGACATCAGGCCTAGGTAAGTTATGTTAACAGCTGGAATTTAGACAACAAGGCAATGTCCCTCTAGTCTAAGGCAATTATTTGTCACTTTTTTTGAATCCTAATAACAAAGTGGTAGTATCTTACCATTAGAGCAACTATTATTTTTTCTTAAATAGCAAAAACCATCTCTGTTCCCCATGCCTTTTTAGTTAAAATTTAAAAAGCTTTCACTTTATAATAATTTTAAACTTAAGCTCACTCTTCACAGGCCCTCATAATACTGAAAACTAAGTAGCTAACAGTAAGTGAACATTTAAACATTTATTCCTAGGACTTTATTTCCCACCTCATACTGAATGGAACCCTTATGATGGGTTTATTTCATTCAATTCCTTAACTACAAATTTTCCCTGAAATTTAAATAAACTAGCACCAAAATATTGAGTTTTTTTTTTTAAGATGAAGGTCACTTGCAATAATAGCAAGGTAAACTACCACACCAACTCTTCTACTACTAACAACTGCAAACTCTGAACAAGATATATTTAACAAAAACTGTAAAGGCACTGGAGAGCAACCAAAACAGATGGGAAGTTAGGTGAGTTGACACTAAAGCAGGAAACAAAAACTGACTGAATGTCCTGTTTTAAAAAGCTGTCACTTGAGGAAAGCAAAAAGCAAGTTTCTTTGTTAGAGAATCAGAAGAAAATTTGGGGCAACCCCAACAGCTGGAATATGAAGGGGAAAGTCTCAAGGAAAGTAAAGACCCCCTTGGCCCAATTCCTAACTAATTTTTAAACTACATATATATATTCAGGCAGCTAAAATAATAGAAATTTTAGCAGTTCCCCTACCCAACAAAAGTATGGAGTTTAAGTCAACTGCCCAATTAATTTTTTTCAATATTTTTCAGAGTTATGTAAGAGAAGCCAGTGTTTATAGTACATCAGTCATGACTATGATATAATCCCTAAGATCACTAAACACAATAAAGGAAAATGTGAACCATATAATGTAATTAAAGACTAATAAACTTTTCCTTTTAGCTACAATCAACTGACTGTAATCTGTATGGAGAGTAAGGTACTATCTCCAAACTTTCCTTAAAACTATAACCTTTAGATTGCAATCCAGTGAATATCTAGTTTGCGTATTGCTAATATTTTAAATTTTTATGTTCCTTTTTAGAAGTCTCTGCAATCTATGCCAAATATGGAAACTTAAGGAATCTGAAATGATTTTCAAATTTCGTTATAACATGGAAAAGCCTATTTAGCATTTAGTACTTGGCCTTAAGTATTTAAAATGGTTATTTATCTTATCAGTAAATGCAACTTTGTAACTCTTTAAAGAAACGATCGTTTTCTCAGCCAAGGAAAATGACATAGAAAAAGACAGCAAGTTAAGATCCTTTATGTTATATTTCTCCAAAAGTATATACTAAACATTTACTAGGTATCTGTAAAGCAGATGAAAGAGAAATGACTTTTTAAATGATGTACTTAATGTTGTACAATATGAAAAAGAGATATTCAGAACTATAAAAGTAATAAATAAAATATACACCAGATGTAGTCATGAATGAATCAGGACCATCTCAACATGCACTTAGAATAACCAATAAGTGAATATTAAGACATTTATTTTGGTATCTTCATTCCTTACTATAATACATTTGAGTCTCCATTTAATATTTGAGTTCTGTAGATAAGACTCTTGAGTAACTGTAACAGATTTGTAAGCTTCAATGGAACCTTTAAAAACCCCTGAAATACATAAATTCTATCCCTAAATTGCAAGAATTTTAAGAGTTTGAAATGGAAGAGATGGTCACTTTATTTATACGAGTCAGTCCATATATATTTTAATATTGTTCTAATAACTGATTTGTTTCCAATATGAAAACCAAATTTAAAATAACTTGATCACCTTCTTTCAAACACAGCTGCTGACAAACCATACTCCAGGCTCCATCCTTGTAAAAAGTAAATCCAACTTTACTGAATCAGATAAAAGCCACTTAACATTAATTCAAGGAGGTTGAGCCTTTCATAAGTAGCATGAAAATATGGGTTGATGAAAACTTTGCAGGATTCTATTATTAATAGCTTTTTGTCCTGCATAGTAATGCATTGAAACAAAATATTTCAAAATATAGACTATTCCATTCTTTCCAAGCCTATTAAATTCCTTCCAAAAGTTTCATAATTCAGTCCTAGAATATGTTGGAACTGTGAGCATATCCTGTGACCTCTACAAAAGCTTCCAGGAGATTTCAGAAAATATATCTTCTAATTTAAAAATTGATTGATTTGCCAAATGATGCAGCCAGGTTTGCTTCTCTAAAAGCTTCTGATAAGGTCTGCAAGGGAAAAAATGTAAAATTAAAAATCAAATATTTGTGGGTCAGAAGAAAGTTTAGGTAGCCCATAATTCTGTGTATTGTTAATAGTTACCGGATGTGCATGGCAGACTCTAGCTATATCTTCACAAGAGGCTCCATATTCCAAAGCCAGAGCAGCTTCATTTACCATTTCTCCAGCACCCTTTAAAATAAGCCAAAAAGTAATTTTGCTTTGAGGGAAAACAACTGTGTGCTAACAGGATAGCAATTATTAAGAGAATAGAATTTTAAGTCTTGTTTGCCATTATGGCAACTGAGGAAAATTCAGGAAAAGGTGACACAGAAGAGTTTGGGCTCTGAAGCTAGATGGATTCAAATCCCTTCACTCGCTACCTCAACCACTCATTGGCTCTATGTGCTTCATTTAATTTCTTCACTTCAATAATAGCACCTATCTCACAAGCCTATTATAAAAATGAAATAAGGTTAATGTATATACTTAGGAAAAGCAACATAGAAAGCACTCAAATATCATATATTGTTACAACAGATACCTACAGGAAGAATACAC
Source organism: Marmota flaviventris (assembly GCF_047511675.1). Classification (NCBI taxonomy): domain Eukaryota; kingdom Metazoa; phylum Chordata; class Mammalia; order Rodentia; family Sciuridae; genus Marmota; species Marmota flaviventris. The sequence goes on from NC_092498.1 coordinate 55,338,663, forward strand.
TGTAGACTGAGTGAAGGCTTCCCTTAGGAGGGAATAACAACAATCACCCATGCCAAAATCTGGAGGCAGAGCATTCTAGGCAGAAGATCCTACAAGCACAAAGGCCTATTATAAAAATAAGACTGATGTGATAAAAACTTAATAAGCATAGACAGGGAGAACAGAGAGATGAGGTCAGAAAGGTGAGCAGAGTAAGGCTAGATTCAGTGAGGGCTCATCTTTAACAGTTTGAAGTTTAAAAGCACCACTGGAGGGTTTTAAGCAGGGATATGGTGTAGTGTATGTTTTAAAGGGATGATTTAGCTGTAGTATAGATGATATACTACTATATCAAGACTGTGAGAGTGCTGTTGGTACCCTGGTAGAAATGATGCACAGAAGCCTTAATCAAACTTTTGTTGATAATAACATCAGAATGTAAATACCAGGTGGTTTAAAATTAACCTGTAAAATAGCAATGGTTTCCAAGATTCTCAATGGAATTTCTATTTTTACAATACTCACTGGTCCTAGAATATGTGCTCCCAGTACTCGGTCTGTTGATTTCTGCCCAAGAATCTTCACCATGCCATCTGTGTCAGCATTTGTCTTAGCTCTGCTATTAGCAGCAAAGGGAAATTTTCCAACTTTATACTCAATACCCTGGTGAGACAAAAAATGAGAACTTACATAAGCACTGAAAAAATTCATCTCCATTACTGAAATCATCTACTATTTGTACAGAAAACAAATCCCAAGAAGGCAGTTGTCCACAGAGCATACAGAAATACCAAAAAGCATGTTAATGAAATCTATTTTGGGTATAAATGCAAGCAAATATAAATGTATGTCCATCTATTTCAAGTCAAATATAAAAGCTCTAAAATTATTAGTTTTTTAGTACAGGCAGCTTATTCTTCCCTCTATTACTACTGATAAACCTGAAGAGTGAATGAGCTTTTTGATGCCAACAAAGGAAAAAATAGATAAAATCTAATGTTCTCCACAATTACTAAAAAAGCATCTAGTATTGCATTAATAGTTTATCAGTCACCAGTGTTATTAGATCAATTCAAACACTGAAATAAAACTGCCCATGTTCAGAATTACCTCTTCCTTCAACTGCTCTTCTGACTTGCCAACCCACGCAACTTCAGGGTGTGTGTAAATCACTGATGGCACACAATTGTAGTCAATGTGCACAGCACCACCAGCCATTCCTTCAACACAGATAATGCCTTCATCCTCTGCTTTGTGAGCCAGCATTGGACCAGCAACCACATCACCAATAGCATAGATACTACCAAGAGATCAAAAGAAACAGTGAACTTCTGAAATCAAGGATACTCTTCATCAGTTACACCATGTTAACAAAAATGTTTCTAGGGCTGGGGGTGTAGCTCAGTGCCTCACGTGTGTGAGACCCTGGGTTCTATCCCCAGCATAATAATAAAATAAGTGAATGAGTGAAGAAATAAATAATTGCACTTCTAGTTAATAAGTCACCAAAAGACATATCAAATACAGTTCTTCAACTATAAGCAATGGAAAAAATTCACTAAGTTCTTTTTTATTTTACATCTTCTAAGTACACTATTCTTTCCCCAAGTTGATACATTTTTTAAAAATATAACAAAAGTCTTATTTTTAAAACAGTGTTTGAAATAAACTTTAAAATTACTGTAAATGCCCAGCATCTGAGAGGCTGAGTTAAGAGGATCACTTGAGCCAGCTCAGGAATTCAAGACCCGCCTCAACAACACAAACCCTGTATGCAAATAAAAGAAAAAAATACATACACATACACATAAACTGAAAATGTAAATAATTACCCAACTTACTTTGGTATTTTTGTTTGGAATCTGGTATTGACTGGAATTCTACCTCTAGGATCTAATTCAATTCCAAGGTCTTCTAGTCCCAAATTCTGAGTAAAGGGTCGTCGACCAATGCAAACCAAGAGTACATCACAAGTGATAACTTCAGCTTTACCACCAGAAGCAGCTTCAATACTAAACAATGAACAGCGTATAACTGTTAAACACACATCTATAAAGATAGGTGATAGTAAGAAATTTAAAATCAAAGACTTCTCAAAGCCTGATGAAATTTCTAATAATGTTAAGTTTACTTCATTATAAGCAAACTGAGTCAGGCAATGGGAAAAATGTATACATCCTCTAGAGTTTTATCATTAAACTCTAATAAAAACAGGCAATGTAGGACGCACAGTGGCACACGCCTGTAATCCCAGCTATTTGGGAAGTGAGGCAAAGTAGCCAAATTCAAAGCCAGCCCCAGCAACTGAGTAAGACCCTCAGCAATTTAGCAAAACTCTGTCTCAAAAGAAAAAATAAAAAGAACTAGAATGTCACTCAGTGGTAAAGTACCCTTGGGTTCAATCCCTAGTAACATCCAAAAAGAAAAACCACAGGTCTCAAGGGTGGGGGGTGTGGATCAGGCTCAGTGGTAATGTGATTGATTGCCTAGGGTTTTTAAGGCCTAGGGTTCCATTCCCAGCAACACAAAACAAAACAAAAAAGCAAAAAACATAAATCTTAGAATCAGTTAAGAACTATATCTGCCACTCACCAGCTGCATAACTGACTTCAGTTATTCCACTAAATTATGTAAATATTTAATAAGTAGAACACAGACACAGTAAGCAATCTAATATTATTGATTTCTGCCTAAAAATACTATATTAATTTTACTAAACAATGGGAACTTTAAGTTTTGTGAACACAAATTATGAAAAGGAATATTACAATAAGAACATTGGTTAATTTTGTCTAACACCAACTAAATCATGAATTTCAGTGCACTAAGTTGATAGATAATACTGAGTCATACAATAAGCAATAAAATCGTCTTATGTTATAGAAACCCAATACATTTGTTAAGCTGATCGAGTGTTTCTTAAGGTGACAAGGATGATATGTCAAAAATAAATGTACTATACTTACGAAACATCAATTTTTCCATCTGACTTTTTGGTAGCACCAGTAACCTTTGTATTCAATTTAAATTTAAATCCTTGCTTTTGAAGAATGCGTTGAAAGTTTTTAGATACCTCCATATCAATTCCGACTCCACCAACATGACCCAAAAATTCAACTGCTGTCACATCTGCACCTAGTCGTTGCCATACTGAACCCTACAAACAACAATTTTAAAAAAAGATAAAGATTTCCATAACAAATGTTTATTGAATCGTCTTAAATAATTTACTTAAGACAGTTTCTTCTCCTGCTAATACTTTTATTAGAAAGAGGTTTAAAATGAACTCTGAAGTAAATGGGTATAACTTCATATATTCACTTATTCACTCAAAATTTATTAAGCACTAACTATGTGCTACATATGCTTTTATATGCTAGGCATATATTAATGACCAAAACCCACCAAATTCCTGCCCTTGGGGCCCTTATATTATGGCAGGGGACATTAACAAGTAAAATTCATGCTAAGGGACAGTAAAGTGTTCTAAAGAAAAAGTAGAAAATAAGAATCAAAATATTAAACTGGCTTCATATTTTATCAACAAAGGAAATGTTAATTTTATTCAAAGTATAATTTCAGCTGAATAGTGTTTTTGTTTGCTTGTTTGTTTGATACTAAAGATTGAACCCAGGAATGCTTAACCACTAAGCCACATTCCCAGTCCGCTTTTTAAGTGTTCAGACAGGGTCTCACTAAGTTGCTTAGGGCTTGCTAAATTCTGAGGTTCGCTTTGAACTTGCAATTATCCTGTCTCAGCCTCCCAAGTTGCTGAGATTATAGATGTGCACCAATGTGCACCTGGCTGAACACTGTTTTTTTATTTTAACCATATTTTAACAATTAGCATAACTTCTGAACAACTGCATAATATACACATGACAAGCAAGATGAATGTCATTTTATAGCATTAAATAATAAAGTATGATAAACAAAGAACATACCCTTTGCACAAAATTATATTAAAAAAATCACCTAGTATGAAGAATAATATTGGCCAAATTATATTGCTATATTGTGTGCATGTACTAATGTGACAACAAATCCCATCATTATGTACAACTATGATGCACCAATAAAAAAAAATGGAGGAACAAAATCACCTAGTGATTTAATTTAAAATTAGCTAAAAATTTACTCTTTCAATTAGGTTCGTACATTCATTTTATAAATTTCATAAAATTTTGAGGTGAGAGCTGGGTTAAAAAGAGGCAATACAGAGTCACTAAAAATCCAACAGTGAGACTATACAAAGAATAACTCAAAATGCATCCTGAACCTAAAACCCAAGATTATAAAACTTCTAGAAGAAAACACAGAAGACAATCTTAGATCTAATATCTAGATATCTTAGAGATAATATCAAAAGCACAATCCATAAAACAAACAAAAGATAAATGGGACTTCATTGAAATTAAAAACTTAGAAATATTAAGAACACAAAAGCAAAAGCCAGACTTTTGCAAAGATCTGCAAAATATTGCAAAAAATCTATGTGATAAAGGATTTAGATATAGAATACACAAGGAACTCTCCAAACTCAATGGAAAAAAAAAATGCACCAATAAAAAACACACAAAATACTGGAACAGACACTTTCATCAAAGATGAAAACAGATAGCAATTATGCACAAACAAAAACTCTCAAGACTACAAGTCACTAGAAAAATGTAAATTAAAACCACAATAAGAGCAGGGTGCAGAGGCTCATGCCTGGAATCCCAGTGGCTTGGGAGGCTGAGGAAGGAGGATCCCGTATGAACAGCTACCCTCAGAAATTTAGCAAGGCCCTAAGCAACTTAGTGAGAACCTGTCTAAAAATAAAAAAATAAACAGGGCTGGAGATGTGGTTCAGTGGTTGAACACCCCAGGGTTCAATCCTTGGTCCAAAAAAAAATATATGGACAGTACTAAGTATTAGTGAGGAAAAAGAGAAATTGAAACATGAATCACTGGTGGTACTGTAAAAATGATACAGTCACCATTTTGGAAGGTGTTAAAAAAATTAATACACAGAATTATTATGTGACTGAACAATCACACTCTTAGGTACATAACCATTAGAAATGAAAACACAGCTACATAAAAACTTATCCATGGATATTTATAATACTGTTATTCATGATAGTCCCTCAAGAGAAACAACCTAAATGTCTATCAATTGATGAATATAGGTAACAAAATGTGCAATATCCACAGAATGGAATATTATTCAGTTATAAAAAGATATTAGTATAGACAGCATGCTACAACTTGAATGAATTTTCAGAACATTATGTTAAGTGAAAGAATCCATAGACAAAATGCTACATATTGTATGATTCCACTGATAAGAATGGAAATCCATAGACATAGAATGTAGATGAGTTTCCAGGAAGGGAGAAATGGATAAATGACTGCCAATGGGCACCGTTTTTTTTTTTTCCTCAGGTGAGGAAAATGTTCTAGCATTATGCAATGTGATAACTATACAACTGTGAACTATGAACTAAAACCATCAAATCAAACCTTTTAAATGGGAGAATTATACAATATGTGAATTAGATCTCAATAAAGTTGTTTAAATGCAACAGCACTCTTCTGAAACTAAATTAGAATAATAAGAAATAGTAGGAGTGTGGAAAGAGTAAGAAGCATTATCTTGGAGTAGTAACACTCAAGTAGGGAATGATGAACACAGGTAAGTTCATCTATCCTAAACTGATTCCAAAACTCCAATAATATCCACCATTTATTTATAGAGCTTATTGCATGCCAGGCATTGTTTTAAATGTGTCACTTTATTAAAACCTGACAATAATCCTATAAGCTACATAGGATTTGTATCACCATTATGAAGAACTAGTTCAGAGAGGCTTATTAATTTAACAAGAACACAAAGTCAATAAAAAGCAGAGCTGAAATTCAAATTTAAATATGTACTATTCCAAAACCTATGTTCTCTTTTTCTTGTGGGGTAGGGAATGTGGGGCAGGGTAGGGAGTTCTGGGGATTGAACCCAAGGGCACTTGACCACTGAGCTACATCCACTACATCCACGCCCCTTTTTATTTTCAGACAGGGTCTCACTAATTGCTTAAGGCCTCATTAAACTGCTGAGGCTGGCCCTGAACTTGGGATCCTCCTGCCTCAGCCTCTTGAGTTGCTGGGATTACAAGCATGTGCCACAATGCCTAACAAAATTTAGAGAACTGGGAATTTTTTTCACTTGACATGCTAGGAATTGAACCCATTTTAGGGGAGTGCTCCACCACTGATTTATATCTCCAGCCCTCTAAATCCTATGGTCTCCACCATCAAAACCAAAGCAGGCAGGCAAACCGTAAAAAATAAAAATACAGTCATATAAAAATCTTTATGAAAGAGAGATATGACTATACAGTAAATTCCCTAAGTTTTTAAAAAGATGTGAAAACTAATTCAATACAATAAAAAAACATCTAAAACATTGTGTCAGAATGTCTGAAAATGACCTAAGATGTTATGGTTTGGTGAGAGGTAATCCCCCTAAAGCTCACAAGTGAGACAATGCAAGAAGGTTCAGAGGAGAAATGATTGGATTGTAAGAGTCTTAACCCAATCAGTAAATTAATCCTGATAGGGATTAACTGAGTACTAATTGAAGTGGTAGGGTGTGGCTGGAAGAAGTGGGAATTGGGGACCTAGTTTGGGGGTATATATTTGTATCTGGCAAGTGGAGACTCTCTCTCTGCCTTCTGATCACCATGTGAGCAGCTTCCCTCCACCACATTCTCCCACCATGATATTCTGCCTCACCTCCAGCCCTGTGGAATGGAGCCAGTCTTCTAAGGACTAAGACCTCTGAAACCATGAGCCCTCAAATAAACTTTTCTTTCCTAAAATTGTTCTGGTCAGATCTTTTAGTCACAGCAGCAAAAAAAGCTTACTAAAGCATAAGGCTTGTAAAAAACCTAAAGCAAAAGTGCTAAAATGAAGAAATGGAATCACTTTTTGAGGATGTTATACTGACCAACAAAAGGAAACCTAGGCCAGGTGCACTGGCATATGCCTATTGTCCCAGTGACTTGGGAAGCTGAGGCATCAGGGTCATAATTTTGAAGCAAGCCTTGGCAACTTTGGGAGACCCTGTATCAATATAAAAATTAAAAGGGTTAGGATGTAGCTCAGTGGTAGAGCACTTGCCTAGCATAAGCAAGGCCTGGATTCAATTCCCAGTACTAAAATCAACCAACCAATCAATTAATCATTATTCCTTTAATGTTCTTGTTAGCAACCTATGAGAACAATTTTATAATGGAATGAATAAAATCTTTAGACAAAAAGTGAAGCCCAAGAATAACTAGCTATTTTCAAATGAGTTAATTCCACAATCAAACCAATTAGTTTGACATTAGACATTATCAGTGAACTCTGTTAACTTTAGCATAAAGGAATTGCCAAAATATTTCCTAAATTTTCAAAAAATGGAAAAGAATAGATTCTGGAACATGGAATATCAGTGAACTCTGTTAACTTTAGCATAAAGGAATTGCCAAAATATTGCCTAAATTTTCAAAAAATGGAAAAGAATAGATTCTGGAACATGGAATAGAGATCAGTCACTACATAATACTGGAAGAAACTGTCTGTTCTGACAATGATTAGATGCTACCGCAAGTGTTCCAAACAGGTCACATAAATTGCTCTTATTTTCTAGACTGGTGAATGTGGTATATTTTGATATCAGCAAGGTGTTCAAATATAGTCTCAATATAGATAGATCAACAGAGACTCAAAGATGTTTATAACTTGTTAAACACTGTGGCATTGCCAGGTGCAGTGACACATAATCCCAGCTACTTGGCTGAGGGAGGAGGATGGCAAACTTAAGGCCAACCTCAACAACTTGGCAAGACTCTGTCCCCAAAAATAAAAAGGGTAGAGGATGTAACTTAGTGGTAAAGCACCCCCTGGGTTCAATTTCCAGTACTTTATCCTGGTCACAACTTGAATGACACCAAAGGTAGTATCCTCCATCAAAGAAGATGAGATCTGATAATGGGACTGCATTCCTCAGTTAACATTCTCCCCAAATTTCTGAATCACAAAAGGCAAAAAAAAAGCAGGCAAGTATATAAATATCAGAATCAAACTAAAAAATAGATTGGAATAATGTGTGCAAGTGGACAAAACAGTCTTTAGTTAGGTTTAAAAGATTAGCCAAGCATGATGATGCATACCTGGAATCCCAGCTACTCAGGAAGCTAAGTGGAGGATTATAAGTTCAAGGCCTATCTGGGCAACACAGCAAGACCCATCTCAAAAAACAAATTAAAAATTACATATGTGGGCTGGGGATGTGGCTCAGGCGGTAACACGCTCGCCTGGCATGCGCGGGGCGCTGGGTTCGATCCTCAGCACCACATAAAATAAAATAAAGATGTTGTGTCTGCCGAAAGCTAAAAATAAATAAATAAATATTTTAAAAATTCTCTTTCTCTCTTCCCTCCCTCTCTCCCTCCCCCCCCCCCCACCTTTCTCTCTTTAAAAAAAAAATTTACATATGTGGGACTGGGGTTGTGGCTCAGTGGTATAGTGCTCACCTAGAATGTGTGAGACACTGGGTTTGATTCTTAGCACCACATAAAATATAAACAAAATAAAGGTATTATCTACAACTAAAAAAATTACACATGCAAAAAATGAGGTTTTTAACTAACCCCAAGTTTGATATGGCTGCTTTAAAAAGAGAAAAGATAAACAACTAAACTTGGTTGTCTAGTTAAGGGATTCCATTAAAAGAAGTATATCTATGAAAAGAAGTAGTTTCTATTATATTGAGTTCTAGACAGCATTACAGGTGAACCTGATAGAGTGGACCACATCAAAATGATGACAACAAAATAATGGATCTGGTTTTTATGAAACCAAAGTACTAAACATTAAGAATAGCAATGCTTGGGGTGGGGCTATATAGCTCAGTGGTAGAGAGCTTGCCTCTCATATGTAAGGCACTGGGTTCAATCCTCAGCACCACATAAAAATAAAGATATGTGTCCATATACAACTAAAATATAAATTCTTAAAAAAATTTTAAAGCAATGCAGAGTCAAATATAAATAAAACTTAGTCCCTGCCTTCAAGGAGCTCATGGTATTGAAGGGAATTCAAAAGTAAACAAGTAAATGTAATGTACTATTATTAGTAGATCCTGCAAAATGGTAGATACATTATACCAAGGACTCAAAGACAGAAAAACTTAAACTCTAAGAAGTCATCACTAAAAAGGCAACTACTAAGCTGACTTTTGAAAGATATTTATTTATCAACAAATATTTATTGAGCAATAACAAAAACTAATACAGGAGTACTTATTATATATTGGCTACGGTGTTTGGTTCTAAAGATATACAGTAAATGAAACAGTCCTGATATCTGCCCCCTGGAATTTAAGATTTAATGAAATGATAGGAAACAAGCAGTATCAAGAAAGTGAGATAAATAAAAAACTGACCTTCTGGGTGCAATGGAACATCCAGCAAGAGCACCCCAGAACTCTGGGGTAATAAAGGCAGGGCTCACAAGAATGCAAGGACTGGTAAGGAGTATCCCAAACAGAAGGAAGGTCTACCAATAGAGTGAGATCAAGGTGTATTCAGGAACTGATACACAGATAGACCCAGAACATAGCTTGAGAGGAAAAGGTGCTAATAAAGCTAGAGATATAAGCCAGTGCCAGATCATTTTTAAACCACATCAAATTTGGATTTGTCCTAATAACAACAGGAAGTCACTGAAAAATTTCAAGCAGGGAAGGGACATGATTAAATTTGTGTTAGAGAAAGATCACCCTACCTACTATGAGGAGAAAAGACTAGAAAAACCTAAGAAAATGCAGGACACGAAGGCAGGGGAGAAATCAATGTATAATTCTAATCTTCCTGCTTACCTCCATATGGGTGGCAGTACCATTTATTGAGGTAGAAGTGTTAGAAGAGAAACAGGTTTGGATTTATTTGGGGTGAAGAGGGAGAATGGGCACAGGAAGGTGAAATTACATTTACTTAACAGAGTGCTTGTGACATACACAAATGGAGACGTTGGTACATTCAGATATGAAAGTCTAGAGGCAAGGAGAGAGGATTAGGCTACAGATATTGTAAGTCATTGAATAACTAGAGTGAGAGTAATATTCTGTGAAAGACAAAAAGGGTCTAGGAGAAAACCTGGAAACAGAATCTAGAGTATTACTCACAATTAAAGGGACAGCAAGAAAGGAAAGGTACAGATGAAGTCAACTCAAAGGATAGATATAAAATCAGCAGAATACGGAAACAGAGAAGCTAGAGAGTTTTAAAGGCAAGAAATCACACAATGCTGACTGCTGCAAAACAGTAGTCCACTGGATTGAGCAATAAATCTAGTCATGTCCTTATCAGAAGCAATCTATTGATACCAGAATCCATGAACTGAGGACTGTGTGGGAGCTGATAAAAAAGAGCAGAGACAACTCTTTCCTCTCACCTTTTCACTACCGGTAGTGAAAAGGTGAGAGGAAAATTAGCTGAAAGGTCTGGGATCAAGAGAAGGCTTATTTATATGTACGTAAGCCTATCTCTGCAAGCGTGGATGCACCTGAGTATGTGTGGAGGAGTATGTTTATGTGTGTGTGTATATATACATACACACACACACACACACATGTAGAGGCAAGTTCAACTATAAATGAAAAGGGAGAAGGAGCAGGAAAGAGTTTAAAAACTGAAAAATACAAGAAAGAATAAAAATCATAAAACCAAGCTCCTGAGAAGGAAAAAAAATGATGTGCTACCAAGCTCAGGTGAAGGGATTAATCACAGAGAAAACAGCATTTCCATAGTAACAAGAAGGAGAGCAAAAGGATAGCTGCAAAAACAGCTAGTAAGGTCATTTTCAAATGTGGGGCATCAAGGGGAGGAAGTTGTCATCCCAAGGGGAGGGAGCTGTCATCTCATGGTTTCTCTTTAATGTGCTCTTTAGGAGAAAAGGAGATCTGCAGGCAAAAGACAATGTACTAGCAGAGGTATGAAAAAAGTGAGAAAGAAAACAGCCACTACAAGATCAGGACAGTGTACAGGCGAGGGGAGTTATGGGTGGTTACCCAGGCTGAGGAACCTGTTAAGGTTTGTGACCAAAGAATTTATATAGGCATGAATCCACAGGATTCACCTTTCTCCAGAAATAACAATGGGAATAGCATTAAAAAGTCATACAGCTGCATTCAACAAGAGTTTAATTAAACTATTTCTGCCAAGCAATATAACAGAACCATTGAGGCAAGTGACACCATATAAGAGAGTGGTTAAAGTGATAGACTGTGTAAACTGATAAAGAAAGCATTCATGACAGGAAAAAGCAAATGGCAAAAACATATGGAATATCTGGAATAGAAAATATGGAGTATAGAGTACACTGAGAGTAACTGAGCAAAAATAAAGAAGATTGTGGTTACAGAATAAAATGTCTGAATTTATGATTTCAGAAACAGAGCAATTCTTGGTGATGAAAAGTACAATGGTTCTAGAAGAGGATACCTAAAATGAAGGGAAAAGGTCACTGGAAATATGTGGAAAGTTGCCAGATGGACAGAAAGGGTGAAGTTATGAAACAAGCAGAAGGTATGAAACATCATGGTGCTCAGAGAACTCCAAGTTGTCTAATAATTATAAAACATAAATTAGGAGGGAGCAAAGAGCCAGGGCAGGTAGGATGTGTAAGAAGCATAGTCTTCAACTGGAATGCAATTTTGCTCAGAATAATAGACATCTTTTAGCATATAGGGCTGTCAAATTAAAAAAGAATTAGCCATGGGCTTCTAATCCAGCGGCTCAAGAAGCTGAGGCAGGAAGATCACAAGTTCACAGCCAGCCTCAGCAAAAAGTGAGGTACTAGGCAACTCACTGAGACCCTGTGTCTTAAATAAAATAAAAAAATTGAGCTGGGAATATGGCTCAGTGGCTACTGCCCTGAGTTCAATCCCAGTACCCTTCCCCCGCCCCCCCCCAAAAAAAATTAGATTATCTTCAAGGAATAGAAAGGGTGGAAGAAAGAGAGAAGCAGACTATAAAATATAGGAGAATGTTCTAATTATTAATGATCTAAATAGGGTGTCTCAGAAGAAAAAGTATATTCATTATTACTAGAAGTGTTTAAGCAAAACTCAACACTAATAGGCTTATACAAGAATAAAACAGGGGCTTTAAATCCAACTCCATGGAGGTAGTAAGAGAAAGACACCACTTACCAATTCTACACCAATTACTCCTGCACCAATAACAACCATCTTTTCTGGAACTTTTTTTAAAGATAAAGCACCTGTAGATGACACTATTGTATCTTCATCAATCTATAATACGAAAAGCAAAAGACACAATCAAAATTTCTTGGAAAAAAACAATAATTTATAAACTGCTATCTCATTCCATAAAAATCACTGAAAAAATTAAGACCTTTTTTTGAAGTATCTATGACTTCTATATGACCAATTTCATCAAATTCCATTAAAAATGCTAACCTTAAATCTTACTATTCAGCATTCCAAAACAAAAAGAATTTTAACTTTAGACTGAACTCCTATATATCTTAATATAAAATTTTATGTTATCTGGTCAAATTCACTGCAGAATAAGTAAGATAAGTAACTTTATAAATCCTAATGATTGTCAAAAAATATATTTCAGCCAGAAATCTCTCATTCAAAAAATTCATAAATTAGATAAAATAAACTGGGAATTGAACTCAGGGGCACTCTACGCTGAGTTACATTCTCAGACCTTCTTATTTTTATTTTGACAGGGTCTTGCTAAGGAGAATGGCCTTGAACTTCCAATTCTCCTCCCTCAGCCAAGTAGCTGGGATTACAAGCTTAGACCACTGAGCGTAACTTATAAAACTTATTTCTACAGAAAGGGTACAACAGGTGTAAATTTATAAAGCATACCGTGATTCCAGGAAAAGGAGTAACTTCTGAACCTGTGGCTATAAGAATGTTCTTTGTATCAACAACCTGAGTGCTGCCATCGGCTTTCGTAGCTGTGACCTGATTCTTGCCAGTTATCTTTCCATATCCATTGACGTGAACAACCTTTATAATGTTTATAAATTCACAAAGCTTAAAATGATTTTTTCTGACAAACATGAGTAACAGGGAAAAAATATTCAGTAATTAATTTAAAACACAAAATGCTTCTGTACTTTAAAAAATTGTTGTACATGTCAGGGAAATCTATTTCTGGTTATTACTGTCTTTAAATTAAGCAAATATCCCCCAGTAGGCAAGTTCGAATAGCACCACTGTATTAGCTTAATGTACAATGTTTAATGTGTATATAAAATTAAACAGAAATCTACAAGATGAACACCAACCTTATTTTGCTTGAATAAGTGGGCAATTCCACCTGTTAAAGCTTTTACTGCAGTACTCTTCTGCTCCATCATCTTCTCTAAATTCAAGCGAACTTCAGACACTGTAATTTGTTAAATAAACCTTAAGTCTATAGCTAAATTCTTGAAGCAATGTGTGGTATATTTTACTAATCAAGGTCTGAAAAATTGGTTTAATGCTGATAGAACTGCATAAAAATCAGAATTAAAATTTTTAAATCTAATAGCTAGCTTAAAAATCACAGAAGACAAAAGCCAACACATCATATCATAATAACAGGGCTTATTAAACATTGTACTATGTATATCAGAGGTAAAAATGCAGTGCAAAATAAAATGTGGGTAATATATTTGCTTTAGCGTATATACAACACCTCTATAGTCAGTGATTGCCTACACACGGTCCTTTCTCTCAGAAACCTACTGCTATAAAGGAAAAAATGAAGGACAAGTTAATAACTCAAGGTATATTTAGGTCTTTCCTAGAAAACTTCAGGGGGATAACAATAACTAGAAAGAAAGGGTGAAAACAACCCCAAAAAGTATGGAAGAAGACCCATCAAATTCAATTGTTACAAAATATCCTCCTTTTATTCTACTATGTCTCATCCCTCTCTATCTCCTTGGCCCTTTCTACTACCAACAACTTGAGGAAGCCTTCCCTCCTTTATCTGTTCACCAAACTCAGGAATCCAGTTTCCCCAGATTCTCAAGATGTTAGGGAAATGAAAAATAAGTATTTACAACAAAATTAGTAGACATCTGGCAAAAGTCTGCAAAGGAAAAAAAGATACCATGGAAAAAAATCTGGATCTAAGTAATCTTAAGTAAATCTCTACATTTTTAAGATTTGTTATCTTCCTCTTCCCTCATTAAACATCTATTCACAAATACTAGCCATATAAAAGTATTTAGCAAGAAGAATCAAGTATGCCCCAAAATGTTGCTAAATATAAAAAGTATACTTACTTTCAATTCCCCGAGATGCAAAATCTTTTCCATGGGCCATATGGTAATAGTGAGAATTATTCAACAAAGCCTAAAAAAAGCAACAAGACAAAATTATCAATTACTCAATGATCAAAAAGCACTTATGAAATGACATTCTCTACATGAACTAGTACATAAGACCACACCAGTTCACATTATCTTCTTATGTAATTAATCTAAGACAAATAATAATGACATAAAAAATTCAACCAACAAGAACGGAAAACAAAAAAACTACTTTCTTTAAAAGCACAAGTGTAAGAACATGCCTCTACCTGGCAGATTAAAAAAGGCAGTCATGTTCATTCTTCATAGAACTAGAAAAAAGCAATCATGAAATTCATTTGGAAAAATAAGAGACCCAGAATAGCCAAAGCAATCCTCAGAAAGAAAAGTGAAGCAGGAGGCATCACAATACCAGACCTTAAACTATACTGCAGAGCAACAGTAACAAAAATGACATAGTATTGGTACCAAAATAGATATGCAGACCAATGGTACAAAACGTAAGACACAGAGACAAACCCATATTAAATACGGTTATCTCATACTAGACAAAGGCACCAAAAACACACATTGAAGAAAAAATAGCATATTCAACAAATGGTACTGGGAAAACTGGAAATCCATATGTAGCAAATGTAATTAAACCTCTATTTCTCACCCTGCACAAAAATCAACTCAAAGTTAATCAAAGACCTAGTTAGACACTAGAACAGAGACCCTGTGCCTAACAGAAGAAAAAGTAGGCCCAAATCTTCATCATGTTGGCTTAGGACCTGACTTTCTGAACAAGACTCCTAAAGCGCAAGAAGTAAAATCAAGATTCAATAAGTGGGATGGATTCAAACTAAAAAGCTTCTTCTCAGGACAGGAAACAATCAATAACTTGATGAGAGAGCCTACAGAATGGGAAAAAATCTTTACCACACGCACCTCAGATAGAGCACTAATCTCCAGGATATATAAAGAACTCAAAAAACTTACATTATAAAAACAAATAACCCAATCAATAAATGAGTTAAGGAACTGAACAGATATTTCACAGAAAAAGAAATACAATTGATCAACAAACATATTTTTAAAAGTTCATTATCTCTAGCAGTTAGAGAAATGCAAATCAAAACTATGCTAAAATTTCAGCTCACTCCAGTCAGAATGGCCATTATCAAGAAAATAAGCAATGGGCTGGGGTTGTGGCTCAGTGGCAGAGCGCTTGCCTCATACAAGTGAGGCACTGGGTTTGATCCTTAGCACCACATAAAAATAAATAAACAAAATAAAGATACTGTGTCCATGTATAACTAAAAATATTTTAAAAAAAAAAAAGAATACAAGCAATAATAAATGCTGGCAAGGATGAAATTGGTGCAACCACTATGGAAAGCAGTATGGAGATACCTCAGAAAACTTGGAATGGATCCACCATTTGACTCAGCTATCTTACTTCTCAGTTTATACCCAAAGGATTTAAAATCAGCATACATCAGTGACACAGCCACATCAATGTTTACAGCAGCTCAATTCTCAACAGCTAAACTATGGAACCAATCTAGATGCCCTTCAACAGATAACAGATAAAGAAAATGTATACATATACACAAACAGACTATTATTCAGCCTTAAAGAAGAATGAAATTATGGCATTTGCAGGTAAATGGATGGAACTAGAGAATAACATGCTAAGTGAAATAAGCCAATCCCAAAAAAACAAAAGCCAAATGTTTTCCCGGATAAGCAGATGCTGATCCATAGTGTGGCAGGAGTATAGGAAAGAATGAAGGAACTTTGGTTTGTGTAGAGGGAATGAGGGGAGGGGTGGGACTGTTGGGATGGGAAGGATAGTAGAATGAGACAGAAATTATTACCCTATTTACATGTATGATTACACTACTCTGCACTATGTACAGCCAGAAGAATGAGAAATTGTGCTCCATTTGTGTACAATATGTCAAAATGCATTCTATTATAAAATAATTAAATAAAAAAAGAAAAAGGCAGTCATATTTACATACATAAGGACCTAATAGAATTTACTATTCATTATCTGCTTCATTAGGAAAGAAAACTACGAAGAAAAAGAAAATGGATCATCAGATTTTAAATGGAAAGGTTAGGTACTGATAGAAAAAGCTATTTCAGGAATGAGTGGCAGGCTGGTGACAACACTGTTTTACAAAGAAAACAATGTGTCTTTCCTAATCTTACTTGGGTCATTTACTTCTTATTAACTGTATTAAGTTAATAAGAAGTAAATGACCCAAGTATTAAGTTATTATTAATAATATTAATTATTAAGTTATTATCTAATAATAACTGTATTAAGTTATTATTAGTAATAATAATAATAATCTAGTCTCAATAATCTAGTCTCAATACATCCTTATATTCTGTGGCCAATGAAAAAAACATCTCTGCACTATTCAAAATACATGCTCACCTTAGAAGGAATACAACCAACATTCAAGCAAGTTCCACCAAGTGTTTCATTTTTCTCAATGCACACTGTCTACAACCAAAGAAAATATCAGTTAACTGCATGAAATTTGCAAAGTTTCAGTTCACTAAAATTCTAAATGCATCTGTCTTAATTGTTCTGCAAAACAATCTATTTGAACTATTTTTCAGGGACTAACACATAGATAACTTTAAAATTCATCATTTGAATAAAAAAACACAAGTTAGCTTCAAAATGAATTACTCTAAAAGGTATTTTTGTTTAACATTACCATATATATGCTTTTACTTCTATCACTGTATCTTCCAAAATGTGATTAGAAGCTCAAGTGAAAAGTTTCAGGAGGAAAGGAAAAATGAAGGGTCTTACTTTCAATTCCTTCAGAATACTACAACCAAATAAACCCTCTATCAGTCTCAGAGTTACAAATAATCTATAGAGTTAAGAAATTATTTATTATGTTTCTACCTGCAAAGTATTTTGTGAATATGATCTACCTGTCCTGTTTGCTTTTGTTTGAAAGCAAATCAACATCTAGTTTAATCTTACCTTAAAGCCTAACTGGGCAGCTTTAATGGCAGCAACATATCCTCCAGGACCAGAACCTATCACTGTTACATCAGCATCAACTATAATAAAAGCAAATTAATATAAAATAGTAAGTTGCTTAATACTTACCAAAAGGTGCTATTAAAAAAAACCCCAAGATTTAAATCTCCAAGAAAGTGCCAATAACCAGCATTTTCTAAACAATATTCCTATTAACTTGATATTCTTTGATACTACTAAATATGGCACAAATTAAAATTTTCATTTTTTTATTTTAAATTTCATTTTTATTTTCAATTATTTATTATAGCACATGGAAATACAACTATAATATTACTGGTATCCAGTGACCTTGCTAAATTCTGTAGTTTTCCTTAATGATAACTGACAGGAATTTAGAACACTGGAAGATAAGTCTATATAAAGGAAAGAGACTATCTTTGGAATCTGAAATAATACTTCAAATTTCTGCTCTGCCACTTACTAATGTCTGATCATGGCCAAGTGACTTCGACTTTCTGTAAGATGAGGAAGATAAGCACGGAATAAATATGACATTTCAAAGAAGAAACAAGAGGTTCAGAGAGGTCAACTGACTAGCCAAATAAATCATCTAGCAACTGAATGGCAAGGCAAAACCAAGCTATCTCTACTAATAATAAATTTCCCATTATTTAATACTATTCCATTCCTTAATTTCAGCCACCGTAAACTAAAATCCCAGAGAAGAACAATTGAGCTTTATAATTACTAGGTATATGACTTTAGGTGAGTAATTTAACCTGCTTCATGTTTGTTCCTCCATCTACAAAATAAAGACCACAAAAAATATATATAATTTACAGCATCATAACACAAAATAATGTACATTGGGACCTGGAAGAGGATGTTTTTTAATTGTCAGTGGCCTTAATTTCCAGTGTACAGTCACACTCTCCCACACTCACACTCTATACTTGATCTCACCTGAAATTGCTCATCCTCTGAAATCCTGAATTGTAATACTTCACTTTCTGATCAAAACCCTACGATCTCCTAATCCATAAAGAAAAAGAAATATAACAACAGATTTAAAGCAAAACAACCCCGGGTTCAAATATGAGCTCTATCAGCCCTAAATCCTTGGATAAATTATTTAATCTCTCTGGACTTTGATGTAACATATGGATAATAATAAGGATGATATCTATAACCCAAGGGTTGTAAGAACAGGGAGAACATAAGTCAAGACCCTAAAAAATGGATGGAACTAGAGAATATCATGCTAAGTGAAATAAGCCAATCCCAAAAAAACAAAAGCTGAGTGTTTTCTGACAGGCAGATGCTGCTCCATAGTGGGGCAACGGAATAGGGAAGAATGAACTTTGGTTTGTGGAGAGGGGAATGCAGGGAGGGGTAGGCCTGTGGGGATGCAACTTTAGTCTTGCAGTCTCCAGTCTTATTCCCATCCTCCATAACACCTTATACTGCTACAATGCTACCCTTGTTCTAGTCCTGCTAAAGACCAACTAAGATCTTACTCTCTTGCTCTTCACTGATTTCCCTGTCTCTTACTGGAAAAAGTCCAGGTTAGTAATTTTTACACTCACATCTTTTCTGTCACTATTTCTCAAATCTCATATCACATTCGGTTTACCCAGGAAGCTTCAGCAGAAGTGTTAGCTTACATACACAGAATTATACTGGTCTATCGATGTACAGTCTGTTCCATCTACCCAAAATCAAATACTAAGAGCATGTATTTCATGAAGTTCTTGTGATATATATGATGCATGGTCCTGGTTCTTATATCTAATTAGAGAAAGAATTATAATAAAGTCAAATCTGAGAGAGAAAAAGAAGAGAAATTACATCAAATTAGAAAAAAATTACATCAAAATAGAAAAAATTATATAAAAATAGAATTACATCAAAATAGGAAAAAAAAAAAAAAAAGGTCCGTGGACTAGATGAAAGGGACTGAGGGGGAGGGAGAAGAGATGAGGCGGGAAAAACAGCAGAATGAATCTGACCTAACTTTCCTATGTACCTATATGAATATACCACAGTGAAATTTCACCATCATGTACATCCATAAAACACTTAAAAAAAAAAAACTAAAAATAAATAGTAGAAAGATAAGTAGAGTAGAGGGCCTGAACAACTTAGGAAGACCCTGACTCAAAATAAAAAAGTGCTGGGGATGTAGCTCAGTGGTAAAGTGCCTTCAGGTTCAATCCCCAGTACCGAAAAAAAGAAAAAAGTTATCAGTGTTAGTATAATTCCATTAAAACCTAAGTTTCTGCTCAAGGAGTATCTACACATATAAAAAGCAATAAATCTTTGTTAAATAACTCCAAAGATAAAGATTTAGCCATGAAAAGTATGCTTACGAAATAAAAAACTAAAATTTATCTTATATAAGTTGAGAATAATAAGTAATATTTCCATTTAACAAAAGAGACATAGGGTATAATGGGTCCAACATTTTCCTCCCACCATCAAGTTAATATTTTTTTAATATTAATTTTTTAGTTTTAGGTGGACACAATATCTTTATTTTACATTTATGGGGTGCTGAAGATCAAACCCAGTGCCTCCTGCATGCTAGGCCATCACTCTACCACTGAGCCACAACCCCAGCCCAAAGTTAATATTTTTTAAAAAAAGATTTCTGGACCTATTCAAAGCTAAAATAAATTACTCACTGTTGGTTACTTGGGACTAGAATCCTCTGCCCCCAACTTTCTTCTAAGAATAAAACATCTGAAATAATAGTTTGATAATACTTAAGGATTCAGGATAAAATTATTTCACAGAATGCAGGGAGACCGACTGTCACAATTACCCCTAGCTAAAAGATTCTACAATGAGGTTTTATAAGACAATTTTTTACTTATAATCCAATTAGGTGAGTCCGGTAAAGATCAAACAGATAATTTCAAATAATCAATATCCATATTAGGAAGTTAAAAAAAATCTCAATTTTTATTTATATACTTCACGTTTTAAAAGTATGAAGAAGAAAATTCCATGATCCACAGCTTCCTTTTAGGTACATCCTGCTAGTTTTTAAAAGGTGCTTTTGATAGATCCATAAAGATTTTCATCCAGGACACCAAAAATCATTTCACCATTCTAAATTGTTAAAACGACCAACACAATATTACCCAGTAGGCAAAATCAATTAATTTTTTAAATTGCAAATATAGAAAATTGCTCCTCAGTTCAAAATCTCTCAGTTGTTCCCCATCATACTTGAAGTCAAATCCACACTACTTGGCCTGATTTACAAAGCTTCCATTATCTGATCCTTGCCAACATCTCTGAGTTTACATTCTGAGGGTCTCTGCACAAGCTGCATAAGTATTCTTGCTATTCCTGAAACCTCACAAGCTAATTCCCACTTCAGACCTTTCTCACTCCTCTTTCCACTGAGGGCCCTGCTCAGACGTCATCTGCTCAAAAAGGTGTTCCCTGACATCTTATCTTAAATAGTCTTACTCCAGTTACTGCTTTTAGTTTCAATTACCTCCTGGGTACTTATCTGTTACTTATGTATTATTTGTCTTTTATTACCAGCTTATTAAGTTTCATAAGAGCAGGGCTTTGCCTTGTTCACCACCCAAAAGACTCTAGGTGCTCAATAAACATTTCAGTGAATAAATACATAAACAAATGAATTCTAGCACAGATTACTTAAAATTCAATATTCACCTGCTTTTACATTAAAACACAAACAAACTGTCAGTTAATTCTAGTACTGTTGTACTAGGTACTTACTTGACTGATCAGCATAAGTTCTCAAAGGCACTGCAGAAACTCCCTGTAGGCCATGGCATATTCGACTGAAATGGCCTCTCTAGAAATGAGGAGAAATTTTTCTATTATGTAAAATACAAATCATAGAACTAATGAAGACTTATGAAAGTACAAAAACTTTGGGCAAATAAATTAAGCACTGCTTTTCAATGTATCTTCTATTAGCACACAGAAGTAATATCAATTTCTCTTTGTTGGTCATCATCTGCACTTTTCACAATCCCAGTTTACTATACTTATTTTTCATTTCAGATATTCAACAAATCATTTCATATTTAACCTAATAAAAGTGATATTATTATTAATTTTTCAGAAAGCATGGCTAATTTTTTGTGCTGGGGATCATTAATGCCATAATTAAAGTTGAAATTTCAAATTCAAGGACTTGAATAATCTGCATTACAACAATTATTTTACTTGTAACTATGGTTTCCAACTCTACTCTACCAAGTACGTACAGTCCCTATTTACTTACATGTTCTTGAGCCATCAACTAGGAACTGCAAATTAGACAAGGTATTCAAGAAAATGCACTAAAAATGTACTCTTATTCTGTAGTTACTGTAGTTCCACAAACTGCATCTTAATGTCAACCTCTACAAACCTAAGGTATCATTTCCTAAAAAGAGCGACACCTGCCCCTAACAAATGGGAGGCAGTGTCAAAAATCTACTCTGATGTAGTAATATTCTCTATTCCAAGGCAACTCTTGCACCTGAAGTAAAGAAAGCAAAGAAGAGTGTCAATTCTGAATTTACTCACTGCTCCGCCTCTCTTTAAAAAGCTTGACTACCGGCATGTTTCACTTACTTTCAGGAACACAGATACCTCAGGTTTGAAAGTTTGATTGCTATATTATCTTTAAGTTCTTGTAGTACCCAGCTCTGAACCAGATACATACAATTTGGCTGTATTTGATAGATGAATGAAACGATAACCCGTTGCAATTAAAAATACAAGCCTGTTGGAGGACCTGAGGGATGGCAATGGACACTAGATCAGAGCTACAAACACAGAGGCCCTCATAGAAATCTTCTAGCGCTATATGTTGGGGTAACCCCAAGGTTACTACCAACAGCAGAAAATTAGGCCACTCTGGGGTCAGGATTAGGACTACGAAAAAGGTATGAAGAGCCAGACCGTAATTGAGAAGGGTGGTTTAATACTTCCCCCGCCAAAGTGAAGGCCTATGGGAGACTCGTACGCCCCTCAGCCCAGGGGATGCAGTGTGTGAGACCGCTGGTCGCTACACACTAGCGGGGACTGTACACAGCCCGGGCCCGCCTCTGGGCTGCCGCTATCGGAAAACCAGCGGTTACCAGCGAGCCAACCCCGGGTCAAGAGGGCACTCTCGCCAGGGCGCCGGCCTCTCCCACCACCACCCGAAAGGCCGCATCCTGGACCTGTGAGTGAGCTCTTCCTACTTCAGGCTCAGCTCGACTCCAGCCAGTCGGCTCTCACCTTGGCCAAGGAGCAGTACACACGACTCCAACTCTGCATTTTTCCCCGGTACTTTCCTTTTCGCCAATCCTTTCACCTCCGCTGAGCCGCCCCACTGCTATTCCAAGGTCTCCCCAGCGTGCGCATGCACTAGTGAAGCCTACGTCATCACCCGGGCGCAGAGCGATTGGCCTGCGGGGTCGAGGTGTTCTTATCAGGTTCGGCGTCGTAAGCTGCCGTAAAAAACATAGTGCTTTGTGGCAGCGGAGCGTTACGTGATCGTTTTAGAGGATGCTGTCAAAACGTCCGGAGCTGCTTTGCAATTTTATACTTGGAAAATGAAATAAACAAATAAAACTATCGTTTGCCCAATACAGGATGCAAAAAGGAAAGCTTGACTAGTCTACAAGCTGTTGGTAGTGCTAGACTTTCCTCGGCACTTTCCGTAAGCATTATCTCACTTTGTAATAACCATGTGAGGTACTACTAGCCTCCGTTTCTTGGTTGAGGCCCAGAGAGGTTAAACAAACAATACCTTCAAGATCTCGCAAGGGGAAAATATCTGCAGCCAAAAGTACAAGACTTTTGGTTTTGATTACTGCTTTATAAATTCTCCCTCAAGTGCTATATGAGGGATGGGGCCACAGACTTTTGCATCACAAGCAGCCTGCTCTAGGTAATTAACTAGCAATATATAGGAAACACTATCGTCTATTTCCTCATTTGGGAGATATACCTCCCTTGTAAACAAAGGGTAGGATGGTGGGTGAGAGTTGGGGATTTTTTAAATTAAAAATAGGTAATAAGTTTAAAAGTGTTAAAAACCATTGTCTTCAAAATTGAGCAGGGAGGTCTGAGGTCTGTTTCTCTCTTTGTGATAACTCTATTTAGTGTGGATAAAACTTCTTCATTTCCTGAAAGTTTAACACTCAGGCACTGTGCTGGGGGCTCTGTGGTTTAAACATTTGTTAGGAATTACTCCTTACCTACATGTGCTCAGTTTTAGGGGAGAAGAATGACACTTAGAATTTGTTATAGACACTGCTAGTTGCCACCCAATAATCATTCTCCCTTTTTTATATAGTAGTAGAATAGCTGGACACATAGGTGCCCAGAATAACAGTTACTTTTTCCCTTGAAGCATGTAAAGCCATGTGACCAAACACTGGTCAAATCCCTTCCTCTTTCAATATGTGTTAAATTATTTCTGATAATTCTCAATGGAATAGCTTTTATTGTATTTTAAAAACATGTCCAAAATGATTTGACATTTCTCCCGTCAAAAAGTTAACTTAGGGGCTGGGAGTGTAGTTCACTGGTCCAGCACTTGCCTAGCATCACACAGCACTGGGTTCAATCCCCAGCATCACATCTCTTCCTACCCCCCAAAAGTAGACTTAATCTCACCTTCTCCTGACCTGTACCAACCTTAGGTGAGTGCTTCTTCTAATAAATAGAATGCAGCAAAAGTGATATGAGGTGACTCTTAGACCCTAAGAAGCAATACAATTTTGTCCTGGCACTCTGTGTTTGCACACTGCACTTCTCACCCCCACCCCCACCCCCAACACCTTTCTCTTTTTTTTTTTTTTTTAATTTTCTTTTTTTTTTATTATTGGTTGTTCAAAACATTACAAAGCTCTTGACATATCATATTTCATACATTAGATTCAAGTTGGTTATGAACTCCCAATTTTACCCCAAATACAGATTGCAGAATCACATCGGTTACACATCCACATTTTTACATAATGCCCTATTAGTAACTGTTGTATTCTGCTACCTTTCCTATCCTCTACTATCTCCCCTCCCCTCCCCTCCCATCTTCTCTCTCTACCCCATCTACTGTAATTCATTTCTCTCCTTGTTTATTTTCCCATTCCCCTCACAACCTCTTACATGTAATTTTGTATAACCATGCGGGTCTCCCTCCATTACCATGCAATTTCCCTTTTCTCTCCCTTTCCCTCCCACCTCATGTATCTGTTTAATGTTAATCTTTTCTTCCTGCTCTTCCTCCCTGCTTTGTTCTTAGTTGCTCTCATTATATCAAAGAAGACATTTGGTATTTGTTTTTTAGGGATTGGCTAGCTTCACTAAGCATAATCTGCTCTAGTGCCATCCATTTCCCTGCAAATTCCATGATTTTGTCATTTTTTAGTGCTGCGTAATACTCCATGGTGTATAAATGCCACATTTTTTAATCCATTCATCTATTGAAGGGCATCTGGATTGGTTCCACAGTCTAGCAATTGTGAATTGTGCTGCTATGAACATTGATGTAGCAGTATCCCTGTAGTACGCTCTTTTAAGGTCTTCAGGGAATAGTCCGAGAAGGGCAATAGCTGGGTCCAACACCTTTCTCTATGCACTATAACTTATATCCCAGTAATTATATTGTCAGGAAGTCAAGTTGCTAGTTATAGGTATTCCAGTCCCAGTAGACAGCCAACAAAAACCATTAGTCATGTGAGGGAGCAAGCCTTCAGAGGATAGCAGATTCCAGACCAAGTACTGCTCAACTTCCATGTTTATCAGTAAAAATAAGCATTGTCATTGTTTTAGCCATTATGTTTTAGGGGATAGTCTGTTGGACAACAATAGATAACTGGAGCACTCACATCCCCATAAGTCAGTTGTAATTACACTGTTCTCTCTTCCTCTCCTTATGATAAAAAAAATGTCTTACCACTGTTGCTATTTATTATGAGAATAGCAGCATTCTTGTTGTCCTGTAGATATTGCCATTCTCCCACCAAAATGGAACCAAATATGCAAAATCAGTTAGTATACAAACTTGGCTGTCATAACAGGGCTTCCCAAAATAATGACATAGGAGTCCATTTCTCTCTCATATGGAACTCTAGGGGGTTGTTTCTGGAAGCTTTGTTCAAGCCTTCATCTTTTATTTCAAGATGGCTACTCTAGTTTCTGCCGTCATAACCTCATTTCATGTAATTACAAAACCACATCTAGCTGCAACAGGAAGCATAGGCTTGTCACCTGAGTACCCAGATAAAATTATATTAATAAGAAAAGATGAGGAAATACTGGGGAACAGTGAGCAACGTCTACCACACAGGCGAGGAGAACTGCTTCTCCTTCCCCAGCCTTCTGCAAAACTTGGACATCTGGTTTAGGACTCATTTCTGGGTAAGTACCAAATCAAACAATTCTTCCCTGAACTGTTCTGCAGCTTTTGACTCCTACTCCCTTTCTAGGAGTATAATATTCTCATAAGAAAAACACCTGCAACATTTCCAGCTGTCATTCACAAAGCCCAAGTGCTGAACCAAGTATGAGAAGGCAGGCAAGATATACTTTCCTTACCACGCTCACCATGATCCTCCCTGCTTCTCTCCACCTCTTCTAACAACTCTTCAGCAAGGTCACAACTCATATTAATTAATGCAAATAATCTTAGGAAAGTTTGATCAATGAAGGATAGCCCAAACTTTTAGTGTTTATATTCCAGGTAAGGCAGCCAAAAATGGGACCATAATTATTTTTGGTAAGTTGCTTTATTTTTTCACTTGAAACTATCTCATGGGCAACTTTCCATATCAATATTAACCTGTAATATTAGTTCTAATTACATCTTAGTATTATTTATTTATTTAATTATTCCTTATTATTAGATATTTCATCTATTACTAATTTTTCAATATTATGAACAGCTTGGGGCTAAGCCTTCGCCCACATTTTTTAAAAAAATCATTTCCTTATAGTAAATTCCAGGAAGAAGAATTACTGGGTCAAATAAATAACATATTTTAAAGCTTTTATGCTGTATTTAACTTATTTTAATTCCTAACAGTGGTGGCCTTAAATGAATCATAAGTTCTAACTGGCAGTTCCAAATATCATTCATTAGTTTAAGAGGGTTAATGGCAATAAATTATTAATTGCAAATGCAATAAGTCAGACAAACAAAATATTTCAAAACATGGCTTTTAAAGCACTGTCTTTACTTATAGAAAAGAAGAAATATTAACTAAAATATTCTATACTTCATTGAATATTTTGGCACAACTGGTAGTAACAAGAACATGGATTTTGCAGTTGGCTAGGCCTGCATGGACTCTCAGTCTTCTATTTAGTAAACAAATGCAGAAGCTTGTGAGCATTTCTTAGCTTCTGTCATCTTCAGCTCCTCTAAGGGTAACACAAGGTGCTAGATCCCATGCCACAGGCTGTTGTAAATACCAGTGTTAATTCCCTTCTCCACAGCCCTTTCCCTGTCTTGTTAAATTAAGTCTTAATTCCTTCTTCCCTCTGTGTAACAATCTGAGTGAGTTTTAGAGGAAATTGTGCTTTCAAAATGCTAAGAGAGTAACTAGTTTAGGTGGTCAACAAAGTGGCCACAGTTAAATGCTGTGTCCAGGGATGGAGTACAATGTGGACTTTATCCTTTAAGTTTCCTTCAGTGGCTCTTCTTCCTCTACTTTCTTAAACAATGATGTTTCATAGAAACCTGTTTTTAACTTCGTGTTCTTTCCATTGTACGTAAGTATTTTGGCCATCATACCCATTTTAATAGCCTAAGCTTCCACCTACATACACTGATAACTTCTAGAGCCTTATCTCCAGTCTACTTCTCTCCTAATCTTCAATTCCACATTTTTAATTGTCTACTGGATGTGTTCAGCAGGCACCTAGTTTCAGTTAGCTAACTTCAAAACATAAAATGTGTTTTTCCTTACAACCATGATTAACATTATCACTAAACAGTCTATCATCCACAATAAGAATTTTCTAGTCATTCTCAACTCCTCCATTTATCTTAATATAAGTAATCACTGCTTTAATTGAGCTCTCCTAGAAGGGGAATTGAAACTCAGATTCACTGGAGACTTTGAGAGACAGCATAGAGCCCACTGTATAGCTGTCCTATCCAAAATATATCCATTGCCTTCTGCTAATCATTAGTGAAAACTTTTACCAGGGGTTTTAACTACCTGGCACTTTTGGCCTGCCCAATAGGTGAATTAAGTGTGTACCCGCAACCAGGGAAATCCTTTATGCAAAAAGTCTGTGGTGCTCGAAGTGGGAAAGCTTCTGGTGAGCATGCAGAAGAAAAGTGAATGCTGAGTGGATACAGGAAAGACACCAACAAGATCAGCTACCATCTAGTCTTATCAGATTGGATAGTCTAATCCAAGCCCTAGAAAGAGAGGAAAGGAAATGTTGAAAATGGCTCTAAAGTTTGTAGCGTGAAACCCAATACAAAAATTGGCAACACAGGAGAAAAAGCAGCATTGAAAAAAGGCAATCAATTAAGTTCACCGAATTTGAGAGGCCAGCTGGACAATCTAATGGAGAAAAGTTACTGTAAACACACATCTAGCATTTAGAAACATTAGACATGGAGTTGAAAGTTCGCTGGCATAGGCTCAGGTGTTATGTGTAATAATAGATAACTTCACTAAGGATAACCCCTATAAAGGGAGTTTATGAGGAAGTATGAAAAGAAGCTGGGAGATTGTATGCCAGGCACAGAAGAAGTGCCCATCACCATGGGCTTTATGTCCTTCTGGAAAAGGCTGTTCTACAAGCTGCCTCAGGCAAGAGCAGAACTAGTGATACCCATTCTGTGGGATGTGAGGGTTCCTAGAGGGACCTCTGGCCAAAATATTTCCACTCTATCTGCTGCCCTGACTCCTGGCCTGAAAATTTCCCATTAAGATTTTCATCTCTATTGTTCCTTTTCCAAACATTGTCTATTAAAATAAGCTCTTAATTGCTGCCTATAATTCTCCCCTTAGGGAAAAGAGGCTCTAAGAATGAACATCTTTTGAGCAGATGTGCTAAATCCTGTGGTGAGGGTTTGCATTCTTTCTCCATTTAATCCTCACCATAGGGGCTGGGGATGTGGCTCAAGCGGTAGCGCGCTGGCCTGGCATGTGCGGGGCGCTGGGTTCGATCCTCAGCACCACATAAAATAAAATAAAGATGTTGTGTCCACCGAAAACTAAAAAGTAAATATTAATCCTCACCATAGTGCTGTGAACTGATTTATTGGCAGATTTTCTTCTGGATGGTTGGACAGGAAAACAAGATCCTTAGGGTGAAGGAATTGTTCTGAAGGGTAAGAACCAGACTTCTGATTGGGGTAAATGCAGCAGGGTGAATGACAGGTGGACATCAAGTGAAGAGCAAAGGCATAAAGGAAAACAGGAGCCAAACTAGATGAGAAGTCAAAGACAACAGGCTTGGTAAGGTGCTGTCCTGCCCAGAGCAGCCCAACACTTGCCTTGAATATGAATATTGACGACTACAGCAATGGTTGTAACAACTATAATAAAAACTTGATTTTTCTTCCTTGTAATTCGCAAACTCTCTATCTATTCACTCCTTTACTGGTCCAAGAATCACTTGGGACCCACTATGTATTTGGCCTTGTGCTAAAAGCTGGGGAAGCAACAAAAAGATAAATCAGAGCTAGTCCCTGACCTTGTAGGGTTTGAATCCTAATGAGGACGTAGCATTAATTAACTCATTCCATAATAAGACCATTCCATGATAAGTGCTATGAAGGAGCATGTATTCTGGTTGGGAAAGTGGAGAATGGAAGGCTCTCCTGGGGAAGTGGTGCTTGAGATAACATCCAAACAAAAAGATTTAGCTGGGCAAAGAGAATGGAATGAGTGTTTCAGGCAGTAAATGTTATCATCACATTCATTTTACAGATAGGAAAGAGTGTTGTGAAGATGGACTGATAATTAGGAAACCTAAGTTCCAGACCCAACAGCTACTTTACTTCCTTTGTGTGTAATCTAGCATAATTCATCTCTTGGCTTCCCAGACTTTAAGATCCTTCCAGCTGCAAAGCCTATTTATATGAGTTTCAAAGAGATGGCTTATGAATAAGTACATAACAGTCATAGAGCTGCATACCTGTTAGAATGGCTGTTATCAAAAAATCTAAGATACAACAAGCATTGTTGAGGGTGTAGAGAAAAGAGGACCCTTGTATAGTATTAGTGGAGAAGTATATTGATACAGCTATTATGGAAAACAGTATGTTTTCCATACTGTGCCTCAAAAATAAAAAATAGAACTATCACTGCACAGAGGTTCAAGTAACAAAAACAGGTAGACATGAGCAATGGAAACATTGAGATTAGGAGGTTAATTCTACAGACTGAGATGATGTAATAGCCCTAGATATGTTTCTAAAGAAAAAACTTACACAAGTCATTCTGGTCCTGCTCTGACTTAAGATAATAGTCCATAACTAACAAAATATTATTCACAGAGCTGGAAAGTGTCTATCCAAGTATCCTCCTTTTATAAGAGGAGAACAGATTTCACTGGCTTAAAACTATCATAAAATCTATAAAAAAAAAAAAAACAAGTTCCAGATAAAACTGGTCGGCACAAACCAAGATAACTAAATTTGCCTTTACGTCCTTGACATGTTATTTAATCTAATTGAAATTATAAATTTGTGGGTTTCACTTAGACACTCATGAATGAGACATATGTGATAAGGATTTAGAAATCTGATACAATCTGTCAATCAAAAGCTAGAGATGGTGCGCTGGCAGGATCCTCTGGAAATTGCCAGTTAACCTCAATAAATGCTGGGACACAAAGGACAGAGTTGTTAATGTCTTCTTTGAAACAACCCTTTATCTCACTTGAAGGTGACTTCCTCCTCTTCTTTCATTTCTAATTAACTTTGCTATAATTTTACTATGCCTTATGTCTTGCTTGAAATCTTCTATTGTTGTTATGGTTTACATGCGTTGTCTGCCAAAAGCTCACATGTGAGACAATGCAAGGTATGGAAGAGAAATGATTGAGTTATAGCCTTAACATAATCAGTTGATTAATGCCTGATGGGATTAACTGAGTGGTAACTGGGGGTAAGTGGTGTGTAACTGGAGGAAGTGGTTCACTGGGGACATGGCTATGGGGTATATATTTTGTACCTAGAGAGTGGGGTGTCTCTCTCTGTCTCTCTCTCTCTGTCTCTCTCTCTCTCTCTCTCTCTCTCTCTCTCTCTCCCCTCTCCTCTCTCCCTTTCTCCCTCTCTTCCTCTCTCCCTCCCCCTTCCCTCCTCCCCCCCTTCCTGATTACCATGTGAGCTGCTTCCCTCTGCCACACTCCTCCAATGTGATGTTCTGCCTCACTTCGAGCCCCAAGGAATGGAGCTGGCCTTCTATGAATTAAGATCTCTGAAACCGTGAGCCTTCAAATAAACTTTTCCTCCTCTACAGTTGTTCTGGTCAAATCCTTTAGTCACAGCAGTGAAAAGCCTGACTAAAATAATTGACAAGACACAAGACACCAGAATACAATTCCGTAACACAAGGAGGTTTCCAAGAGCAGAGAAAACCTTAACTATGTTGACGAAAAGAATTTAAGGATAGGTGATATATGAATAACAGTGCAAGAGATTTATGTGAAAGGGAAAACAAACGTTCAAAACTAGGAGTATAGGTGATCTCAGAGATAAAGAGTGAATCTCCTCACTTGGTCTTGAGTTTTAACATTTATAAAGGGACAGTAGCTAGAAGACTGATCTAAAGAGGGAGTCAGTGCAGGGGTATGCAATTTCGTGTCAGTTTTCCTTGCACTTGCACAATTTTACCATAGTGTGTTCTAATCATGCTACTTCCTATGTCACATGTCTCATTAGCATCTTAAATCTCCACCCAGGGGTTTGTGCCTTACTATCATAATGAAGCTAAGGTATCAGTTTTTAATGGGCACGCTTCCTAAAGGAGTGTTTCCTCCAGATACCTTATGGTTATCTTGTAGTTTTGTTGCCTTTTCAGCCAATCAGCAAACTACAGGCAAGGTACAATGACATGGGTCAGGTTGTTCACAAGTTGTTTGTTCTGCCTTTCAACAGTTCATAGCTGTTACTCTTTTGAAACTCAGTGCTCTATCTTTGTATCCTTAATTCCTATCTCAAAACCACCATATAATCCAACAATCTAATTAGTGAATACACACACACACACATACACACACACTCACACACAGAGGAAATGAAATCAGTCTTGAAGAGATATCTATGTCCCCATGTTCAGCACAACATTATTTACAATGACCAATTCATGGAAACACCTATGTAACTATTGATAGGTATTATGGTTTAGATATGAGGTGTCCCACCTGCAACCCCATGATAAGATGAGCATTTTTTTGTTTTAATCTCATTGATTTTGCCTCTGATTTTAATTATTTCCTGCCTTTTACTGCTTTTAGTTCTTTTTCTTCTAGGGCTTTGAGATTGATAAATGGGCGAAGGAACTGAACAGACATTTCACAGAAGAAGAAATACAAACAATCAACAAACATGAAAAATGCTCATCATCTCTAGTGATTAGAGAAATGCAAATCAAAACTACTCTAAGATTTTGTCTCACTCCAGTCAGAATGACAATTATCAAGAATATAAGCAACAATACATTGCTGGTTGGACTGTAAATTGGTGCACCCACAATGGAAAACAGTAGAAATTCCTCAGAAAACTTGGAATGCCATCACCATTTGACCTAGTTATACCACTCCTCAGTTTATACCCAAAGGACTTAAACTCAGCACACTATGGTGATACAGCCCCATCAATGTTTATTGCAGATCAATTCACAATAGATAGCAAAACTATGGAACCAACCTAGATGCCCTTCAACAGATGAATGGATAGAGAAAATGTGGTACATATACACAATGGAATATTACTCAACCTTAAAAGAAGAATAAAATTATGGCATTTGCAGGTAAATAGATGAAGCTGAAGAATATCATGCTAAGCACAATAAACCAAACCCAAAAAACCCAAGGCTGATGTTTTCTCTGATAAGTGGATGCTAATCCATAATGAGGGTGGGGAGAATGAAGGAACTTTGGAGTGTGCAGAGGGGAGTGAGGGGAAAGGAGTGGGTGTGGGGATGGAAAAAAGGGAATGAGACAGACATTATTACCCTATATACATGTATGATTACACTACCCTTGTGACTGCACCACATCCAACTAGAAGAAGGAGAAGTTGTGCTCCATTTATGTACAATGTGTCAAAATGTATTCTACTGTCATGTATTATTAATTAGGACAAATTAAAAAATAAATTGATAAATATATAAAATAAATTTTTTAGATAATGAGGAAAATAAAATTCACAATGACATTAAAAAAGAAAAGCTACTACATACCAGACACTTTAAATGAAATATTTGCTTTAAAACCTTAGAATGCTGTGAGACAGGGATGATATTACCATTTCATACAAAAGGAAACAGAAGCCCCACATTTAAATTCCTAAGATAATTCATATCTAAGGTAATTCGTACCTAATGCATAACTAAAGCAATTCAGCCAACAAGTAGCAAATTCCAGTCTGCTGTCTTCCTGAGCTTCTTACAGTTCTATGCTACATCTCTTCATCCCAGACACATTACTTATTGGTAAGCAATAATTTCTCTCTACTGTTTCATGCTTCTCTGGCATTGACCTGCTATAATTATAACACAGATTAACTGAGGTTAAATTTTCCCATCTATTAAGAAAAAATTCAGCCCCAGTGGTTTTCAGAGTTATTACATAAGCCCACTCTTCTGGGCATTTTGTGGTTTTTTTTTTTTTGTTTTGTTTTGTTTTGTTTTTAATTTTTTATTGTTGGCTGTTCAAAACATTACATAGTTCTTGATATATCATATTTCACAATTTGATTCAAGTGGGTTATGAGCTCCCATTTTTACCCCATATACAGATTGCAGAATCACATCAGTTATTTTGTGGTTTTAGAGAGTATCTGTATTTCATATCCTAGGCAAGTGCTCTACCACTGAGCTATGTTCCCAGCCCCTGTGCTTCAGACCCTAATCATCTCCTTTTTCCCATAGAAATTTCGTTTTCTTATATTGTGCTTAAACAACAAAATTGTATCAAAATGCTAACATAAGCAGAGATGATTGGTTGAGTAAATAATAATGAGTTACAGTTTAATAGTATTTAATCATGTGAGCCGAGAATTTAGTCAAAAGCCACTAGTATTATCTTCCCAGAAGGGGGCAGTGTTTCCCCATTATGTCACTCATTCTGTGGCTATTGCAGGAAAAGCAACTTCAAAAAGGAAACCGATGTGTTGGTTGGGATGGAAAGATTCACCATTAATCCTTCAAAATGACTCTAAATACAAAGATATCAGGCTACTGAGTGCCATAATTAACAAATCAACAATTACTAAGTATTGTTTGCCAAGCAACCACTTCGTACTCTATATTGTGGAAGATGCTGAAGGGATGCATAAAATGTAATCAGCAAATCTTCCTTATGTAAGAGAGTCCACAATTTAGTTAAGAAGACAAACATCTATGCAAGCAGTAAAGGAGCATCATAGAGTGGGCCAGCCTGGTCTGGGCCTTGTCCATTCCCACCCTCCTCCCCAAGCCAGCAAAAGCCAAATGACTCACTCCTTTGCCTCCAGTAAATCCTCACCTAAAATTCTCTTTCTCCTAGAGGCTGGTTTTGACCATTCTAATTCTAATCTCTGTCCTGAGTTCTCATTCTCCCTAGTCTGGTTTTGTTTCCAAAGCGTCTATCATCTTCTACTGTCATCATTATTTTGTTGTATTTATATCATAACATTTTCTGCTGCCAGTAGGATCTAAGCTCCATGAAGGCTAAGATTTCTATTTTGTTCACTGATAACATCTCACTGATAGCACGTCTAGAAGAGTATCTTGCACATGAGATGCACTAAAACAAATTTTTTATTGTTCTATGAATGAAAGTGAGTAGAAAAGATAAATGCCATGAGAATAAGAAGGTGAAGACATCATAATGAGCTTGGGACCTGGAGGAAGTCCTGTACTATTTCCCTCCTTACTGTGGGAGACTGGTTCCAGATCAACCCTCTCCCCTACAACAAATATATAGCTGCCCAAATCCAGGATATTCATAAATAAAATGGGCCGGAAAATAGCATAGTAGTTGCATATAACCTATTCACACCTTCCTATATACTTTAAATCACCCTATGTCATTTATAATACCTAATACACCATGAATACTATGTCAATAGTTGTTATCCTATATTATATCCTATACTATTAGGGAATAGTAACACAGAAAATGTCGCATGTAAACACATAATACAGATGCAATTTTTTTTCATGTATATTCTATCTGCCATTGATTGATTCCACAAATGTGGAGCCTGCAGACATGGAAGCCCAACTCTATGTGCAAGATATAATTACTTTAATTGTTTTTTGAAAGGTGGCATATTGGTTAGGGTTCTCTAGAGGAACAGAACAGGATATATACATATGCATGGTTGTTAACAGAGGATTTATTAGATTGGGTTACAGGATCTGAAGCCAGATAGTCCCACATTGGCTGTCTGCAGGCTGGAGATCTGGAAGAAGCATTAGCTCAATCCAAGAGGCTGAAGTTTCAGAGACACAGAGACCAATGATGCAGCCCCAGGCCAAGACTGAAGGGCTAGGAACTCCTGGAGAATCGCTGGTCAGAGTGTACTTTTGAAGAGTGAAGAAGCGGGAGTGAGATGTCCTCTGGCAATTGCAGCAGCAATCCAAGCACCTGCTCACGAAGAATTGAGCTTGCATCTGCCTTGGCTTCCTCCTTCTTCCACCTTTCTTCCATCCAGGTCCTCAATCTATTAGACTGTGTTATCCACATTCAGAGCAGTGTCTCCACCTCAGTTTGCTGTCTCCCCATTCCAGTCATTCCTGGAAACATCCTCATCAACCTACTCAGAAGTCTCTTAATCTTAGGCATCTCTTAATCCAATGAAATTGACATTCCAGATTAACCATCACAGGTAGGTAGGATTTTGTTGGAGAAGAAAGAACAGGAAAAATCTGCATGGGAACATTTGGGCAAAAAGGAGTAAAAGATGAAGGCATAATAATTTACAGCATAGTAGATAGGAAGAGTTATGGTTTTTAGGGTCAGGCCTATAGGTTGGAATTCTAATTCTGCAACTTCTTTGCTTATGCCCTAGGATAAATTTGCTAATCCTGTAAAGTGCTTTCTCACTTATAAAAAGAAGATAATAATACTTCCATTGAAGACTGTAAGAAGAAATAGAGAAAACTTACACATAACATACCTGATACAGAGTAGGACCTTAAAAAGGAAAATTGTTATTAAACTGCTGTAACACACCTGACACTTACAAAGCAATGTAGCTGAACTCATCTTCAAATACATTATAAGTCCCTTGACCTGAGTCTCTGCAAGTGTTCTATAGTGAATCTTTCATAAAATGGATTAAGGCAGTGGTCATAAAGTGTGTCTATGTGAGTGGCATTTGACAATTCACAGACTTCTGTCAAAACACACTAGCAGAGGTCTACATAGTGATCCTGATGTCGATATGATCACATCATAATTTCTGATAATAAAGTGGGAAAATTTGGCTTTAATAAAATTAAGTCACTGGTCTAAAACCACAAGTTTAATAAATGATTAAGGTAGGACTCAGATTCAGGATTTCAGATTCCAAGCATTGCTCTTTTCATGAACTGTTTCTCTGCCTCTAACCATTTTTATGGGGTTTAAACCAACACAATTATAGTGTTGATCTGTTCAGTCAATTGAAAAAAAAATCCTATTGCCTCTCAAACCTGCAGCTGCCTCCTTTCCTCTCTATCTCACTCTTCTCTGTCTCACACTGAGATAAGAGCAACTGGAGAACTGGAGTGTATCTCAAGGCCACTTTCTGCCAGCTTATGAAAGATTACCTCTTCACAGGCTTTGTTCTCACAGATTTAAACTCCTTCAGGCAGAAATGGCACTTGAGGAAAATTCCCTTCTCTTTACCATTCAACATACTTCATTTGCTGCTTCCAGTTAAGAAGGAATTAATTCTAGCCATTCATAAGTTGAAAGGGGAAAAAAGGAAGCTAAATGACCCAAATGCTTAGGGTACACAAATATATACACACATTGATATGGAAAAGTTATTACTATATGAAGGGATTAATAGATTGATAAATAATGTAGGAGAATATTATGGATTTGGAAAAACTATTAGCTTGCTCTTAACAAAACAGAGAATGAAGAGAGATGGAGGGGCAGGGTATTTTTCATTGTTGTTCTTTTTATATAAACATGACAGTAGAATATACTGTGACATATTATACATACATGGAGTATAACTTCCCATCCTTGTGGTTGAACATGATGCGGAGTTACACTGGTCGTGTATTCATAAGTGAACATAGGAAAATTATGTCCCATTCATTCTACTGTCTTTCCCATTCCCCCTTCCTTCCTTTCATTCCCCTTTGTCTAATCCAATGAACTTCTGTTCTTCAGAGGGGTAGGTTTGAAAAAGAACTAGATGTAACAGAATTAAATAAAGATTGCATGTAAGAGATAAAACTTTTATAGAAATATAGCTATTCTTACTAATAATAAGCTATTCTTACTAATATAAATTCTCTAATATACTATAACAAAGAACATATTTATCATCTGCCACAAATGAGTCATTTTTTTAATTCTTGTCCACAGGCCACATAGGTATTTTCATTTATTTATTAGAATCAAGAAGAGGGGATTGGAGATGTTCACTCAGTGGTAGAGTGTGTGCCCAGCATGCACAAGGCTCTGGATTCAGTCCCCAGCTTCAGAGAGAGAGAGAGATAGAGAGAGATAGAGAGAGAGAGAGAGAGAGAGAGAGAGAGAGAGAGAGAGATTTGCCCAAAGAGAAAATCTCTGCAATTCCTCTTTTCTGTGTCTCTTAAAGAATTACAGATTTTCCCTATGCCACTGATGTTACACTTTATTATTATTTTTCTGACAAAATGACCCTTAACATGTTAAGCTAAAACATGCTCCCATCTAATTTTTTTCCTGGAGATCTTTGCAGCCAATTACTTTAAGTTCATCTTTTACAGAGACAATTCAAATTCTCCCCCAAATGTCAATATCCTATTCCATGGATGTACTTAGTCAACAGGTCAATATGTAGTACCCACACTATGTCCAGCCCTGCAGAACTTGTGAAGAATATCAAAATTTCTTTCTAAGGAAAATTTCAGACACACAAAATGGATGAAATAGTATGATGAACTGTCATGTATCTCTCATCAGCTTCAACAATTGTCGTATAATGGCCAATATTTCTTTACCTTATCACTGCCCACTTCCCTCCTATTTCTTTTTAAGGCAAATTCCAGTAGTCATGTCATTTCATTCATAACTACCTCAGTGTCTGTCTTTAGAGGGTAAGAATTTTTTAAAACACAACATAAATTTAATTTTTCAACATCATCAAATATCAGTCACTGTTCACATTTCCAATTAAGACTTGTTTAATAATAACATTTACAAAGTTCTTCATGTATGTCAGGCACTGTGCCAAACAATTTACAAACGCTATGCTGTTTAATCTTCCCAAACTATGTGAAGAAGGTCACATTATCTTCCTACACTTTAGCGCTGAAGTAACTAAGGCTCAGAGACGTCAAGAAATTTGCTCTGACTTGGGGTGTAGGAAATCTGCAGAAATAGAAAACACGATACTTGCAATAGGTTACTGATTTGCATGGAAAGTAGGATGAGTTTAAAGGAGAGAGAAATCTATCCGGGCTGTAGCAGACAGGGGAAAAATTATGCTGTTAGGCACAGGTATGAGAATCCATAACGCATACTTTAAAGATCTTCCATGTTCTGTAATGAATAGGAATTCCAAAAAAAGTCATTTCAAGCTGCACTTGAGGAGATGTCCTGCCAGAAATAACAAGGGCTTGCAAATGACCAAACAATTTCTTTTTTTTTTTTTTTTTTTTGTTCATGTGGCTGCAATATGTGTTTCAACCCATAGATGGAAGCAAGGTGGCAGCCATAGTAAAGTCTCTCATTCTAGCCTCACTCTAACCAGTCATACCCCTGCCTTACTCTCACTTGCTCAAACATATTTTAGCAGGTCTCAGTACACTGACTACTCTAAAGGTGATTTGGGGGCACACAGAGGAAATAAAAGGATCTCTAGAATGGTGTTGCTCAAACTATGTGTCATACTCTCTTGACACTCCCCTCCCCCCCGCCCACACACACATTATCGACACTTAGAAGCCTTGTTAAAATGATGGGTTTTGGCAATTTAGTGTAAGTAAAGATTGTAAAATGTCTCAGAAATTTTATATAGATTACAAGTTGAAATAATATTTTGTATATGCTGGGTTAAACAAAATGTATCTCTACACACAATTCCACCTATTTCTATGGTTCCTGTTGTATCTCTGTTTGACATCCTTGCCCAAAAAGCTAGAGTATGTGACTCAAGCCTGGTTAAGCAAGCAATATATAACCTGTTGGCCACAGTGATTGGTTCAGGGACTTAGAAAACAGAAAAAGTGAAACATACTCTTGTTCTCCCTGGATTTCCATCTAGCGAATATAGGGAGCAGAGCCATTGCCCTGTCTTGTCCCCATATGCAGCCCTATGGCGGAGTAAACACTAAGGAATTGAACCAAAGGAGAGAAATGGCATCACAGTGATGCTGAGTCCTGGATGAAGCCATGTCTGCACTCGATCTATTCCTTGGCTGCTCAGTTACACTCTTTGTTGTGTAAACAATTTTGTTTGGAATTTCTGTCATCTGCCAAAAAAAGTTTCCTAATAAGCACACCTTGGCATGAGTGATCCTTGAAAATAAATGTCAATTAAAAAGAAAGGTGGAAGTCCTTATTCAAGGAATTGGAAACCAAGTGGTAGGGAAATATAGGCTGAAAATGAAAACATGGTGTTTGGTGGTAGAAAGAAAGATAAGTCTGGGTCTGCTCAAAGAAGGAATGGTTCAAGGGAATTGGGTTTTCTGTTGGTTGGCTGGCTGGTTGTTGTGGTTTAGGGAGCCTAGTTTTCCTCAGCTTTGGGGTCAGCAAGAACAAGGAATGCTTCTTCATCTCCCTCTCAAGAAGGCAGTTTGTCAGGGCTTTCCTTGCCCTAGAAGATGTACTTCTTGAAGGAACACAAGCAACAAGTGATGAAGGACTGAACTATGTCAAAAGAGATGGAGGGAAGAAAAGGGATTTAGAGATGGCAAGTACAGTTAAAAGACTGGTTGTTGACTAGAGGTAGGATACAAAAGAGAAAGATAAGAATGAGGCTCAGTTTCTTGACTCTGGATGCTTTGTGGTAATGCCTGGAGTCTAGGAGGGAGAATAGAAGAGGGACTGGGTGTGTGATTTTAGACTTGCTAGTTCGTTTCTGTGCTCTCCTAGTGGTTGAAGGTATACCTTAACTTTCCCCACCCCCTCTTGCATTACCCAAAAGATTGTCCAAGAAGCCCTCAGCCCCTGGAAATATCAGGGCAAGAATTGAACATCAGTCTCCACAATATAGGCAATCCCTCACTCTTTGGGCAGCAACACCACAGAGGACTGCACATTTGTCTAAATAGCTAGTATCCAGCCAGGGATCAAGAATCCATTCTCTCCTTCTTGTGGCACCTACAGTCTTCATAAGCGATTATCTGGGACACCTGCCACACATTTCTTGGGAGTAGGCTGGAGGAGAAACTTCCTGGGGATGGAAGGATAAACTCACCATCTGAGGCCAAGGACTTTTGTCTCCTGCTCCACCACAAACCATGTCCCTTTCTCCAGGCCTCTCCTTACATAGAGGATAAGTGGTGTGGGAGGTGGAAGATGCTATTTCTGAGTATGGCCTGGGAGAGAATACCACCATGTTTTTTGGTGGCTTTCTTCAGAATGCTGGGTAAAAGAGATTTTTTGTTGGTTGGTTCATTGTTTGTTTGGTTAGTTTTTGCTTGGGTTAGAATGAATGAATACAGCAAACATGTTGTAGCTGGGGAAAGAGGATTCTGTGCAGAAGACACTAAGGTAGGAAAGGTCTCAGCATGCTTGAAGATCAGAAAGGAGACATAAATCCCACGATACTTGGCATGACCTTTAATGGCCTAAAGTCAGCTACTACATAGTGGGACAGATGTATCTCTTGCTTATGCACAGTGACATTCTGATTGCTAAATATTTTGCATATAATTCTGACCTGAAATTATTCTAGTCATATTGTTAATGTGACAGTTGTTTGAGTTGATATTATGGATATTTAAATAAATAAAAACTGTATTATATCATGGGAGGAAGGAGAGACAAAGAAATTAGACTTACAGAAGAATTTAAACCATGTTAAGCCAGGCATGGTGGCACACTCCTGTAATCCCAGCAACTCAGGAGGCTGAGGCAGGAGGATCTCAAATTCAAAGTCAGCTTCAGCAACTTAGTGAGGTCCTAAGCAACTTAGCAAGAACTTGTCTCAAAATAAAAATTAAATAAATAAATAAACCATGTTAGATTTATCCTTAAAAAAATTAAACTGTGATGAGTAAAAAACAGTAAGAGGAAATAATCCTACACTATATTTACATAATTCTTTAGACTAACCCATTCACACTTATAAAGGCAGTAAACTGTATTACTGCTTAGGGTGTAACTGATAACTCAGTCTTGAGATTAAATTTCATAACACAAAGTATTTGCAATGCCACACAGTAGATTCACTTACTTGGCAGGGTGGTGTAGTTTGGATCTGCAATGTCCCCCAAAGGCCCATGTGTTAAAGGCTTAATCCCAAGTTTGGCACAATTGGTAAGTGGTGAGACTTATGAGGAAGGACCTACTGGGTGGTCTTCCAGTCATTGATGGCATACCCTTGAAGGGGATAGTGAGCCCCTGGCCCCTTCCTTTTCCTTTATATTGTGTCCTGGCCACAAGGTGAATGGTTTCCCTCTGCCATGCATTCCCACCATGGTGTCCTGCTTCTCAGCAAGAGGCCAAAAAGCAATCGGTCCACCTGAATGTGGACTGGAACCTCCAAAACTGTGAGGAACCAAAATAAACCTTATCTCTTCATATGTTGATTATCGCAAGTATTTGATATAGTAACAGAAAGTTGAATAACATTCTAACACACTTGTGACAAAACTCTTCACAATCATAAATTTATGCCTGTGCCCCATGTCTTAATGAGTTGGTGAAAGAACTATGTTCCATCTTCTCTGAATTTGTCAGTTCTAAAGATACAAATATTCGGGCTGGGATTGTGGGCTCAGTGGTGGAGTGCTTGCCTAGAATGTGTGAGGCACAGGGTTCGATTCTCAGCACCACATATAAAAAAATTAAATAAAATAAAGGCTCATCAACAATTTTAAAATTTTTTTCAAAAAGATACAGATATTCTCAGCACCATGAGTGGGAGACATGATCACAGAAAAAATTTCAGAGCAAATCCCAGTAAATATATTTTAAATAAAATATTATAAGAAAAATGTATGCAAGTGATCCCCTTTCATTTTGTCTCATAAGTTGAAACCATGACTGCCATAGATATGTGGATACTGTGCTTTTTGTAGAAGGGGGAACTGGTGACAAATGGCCCTGGATATGGCTTTAGTGACCACTGGGGTCTTAGACCTCTTTCTGCTTACTGCCTCGCTCCCAGTTGTAATTGAAACTCTCCATTTCCTGATGTCCTGTTTTACAAAAGGAGGTAAACAACATGGTGTGAACATTTGACACCCATTTACAAATGGGTGGCATAATTGAATCATGGAATGTTATAGGTGAAAGAAGCCTTTATAAATCATTTAATATGCTCCATGACTTCTATAATTGACAAAACTGAGGCTCACAAACATGAACTTGCTTAAGAGGTCTCAGAGTCAGTGAATTACAGAGTCAGTTCAAGAATTTACCTGGGTAGGCATGGTGGTGCATGCCTGTAATCCCGGTGACTCAGGAGGCTAAGGCAGGAGGATCGCAAGCCAGAGGCTAGCCTAAGTAACTTAGCAAAACTCTATCTCAAAATAAAAAATAAAAAGATCTGGGGATGTGTCAGGCGTGGTGGCACAAACCTTATAAACCCAAAGGTTCTGGAGGCTGAGGCTGGAGGAGCCTCAGCAACAGCAAGGTGCTAAGCAACAGGGTGAGACCTGTCTCTAAATAAAATACAAAATAGGGCTATCAGTGTGGCTCAGTGGCCGAGTGACCCAAGTTCAATTCCGGGTACAAAAAAAAAAATAAAAAGAACTGGGGATGTAGTTCAGTGGTAAAGCACCAGTGAGTACCAAAAATAAATAAACAAATAAATAGAATTTACCTTATTTCAGATGGCCCTACTGATAGCAATTAACCTTGAATTTTGAAATCAGCATATGGAAATTTTACGACAAATATGCCATATTGTAGAAAAACCTTTTTTTTTTTTTTTACTTTGAGACTTCATGTATCATTGTCCTGCAATGTAACTGGAAGGCATTTGTTTTTTAAACTAATTCTCATTAGTAAAGTATTCAACTCTAACATTAAGACTCAAGACTTTGGGGAGATTTAGGAGAACTGTCAAACTGTTAATATGGGGAGGAAGACAAGGGACTGGCCATGGTGACAAGAACCATGCAGAGGAACAGACCACAAAGGGAAATCCTCAGTACCCTCTATTGAATTCTTCATGTGTCCAGTTTCATTTATTAACTAAAATTCTTCTATTTATTTATTTTTGGTACCACGGATTGAACCTGAACCCAGGGGCACTTAATCACTGAACCACATCCCCAGCCTTTTAAATATTTATTTAGAGACAGCATCTCTCTAAGTTGCTTTAGGGCCTTGGCTAAGTTGCTGAGGCTGGCTTTGAATTTTCCTACCACTTTTCCTATGGCTGGCCCCTTCTTATCTCTAGGTCTTGGCTTAAATGGCCGGTCCTCAAGGGGACTTTCCTTGACCATCCTTTATAAAATGTGATCACCAATTATATTCTATCTCAGCATCCTGTTTCTTTGTAGCATTTGTGATAATTTGCGATTATTTATGAGTTTCTGTTTTATCTCTCAGTCATCCTTACTAAACTATATACTCCAAGAAGTCAAATGTCTTGGCTATCTTGTTAGTCTTTTTATCTCCAACTCCTAGCACAGGGCCTGGCAGAAAGGAAGCCCCTCCAATTATAAGTAAAACTACATTTGAAGACAATAGCTTCTATTTGGCACAGTAGACAATCACAACTATTTTGTTCATTTTATTCAATCAGCAATTATTCAATTACCCTTTTTTGGATAGGTACCAGCCATAGAGAGTTGGATCAATTAAGTATCTATGTTTCTAAGAATTCACAGACTAGTGGGGCTGGGGTTGTAGCTCAGTGGTAGAGTGCTTGCTTAGCACTGGGTTCGATCTTCAGCACCACATAAAAATAAATAAACAAAATAAAGGTATCGTGCCCATCTACAACTAAGTAAAAAAATTTTAAAAAAAGAATACACAATTCTATACCTAGAAGACCCAAAAGGGTCTACAAAAAAACTACTAGAACTAATAAATGAATTCAGCAAAGTGGCAGGATATAAAATCAACACGCATAAATCAAAGGCATTTCTGTATATCAGCGACAAAACTTCTGAAACGGAA
Source organism: Marmota flaviventris (assembly GCF_047511675.1). Lineage (NCBI taxonomy): Eukaryota > Metazoa > Chordata > Mammalia > Rodentia > Sciuridae > Marmota > Marmota flaviventris. Next base: position 55,382,686 of record NC_092498.1, read on the forward strand.
ATGAGGAAAAACACTCCATTCACAATATCCTCAAAAAAAATAAAATACTTGGGAATCAACCTAACAAAAGAGGTGAAAGATCTATACAATGAAAACTACAGAACCCTAAAAAGAGAAGTAGAAGAAGATCTTAGAAGATGGAAAAATATGCCCTGTTCAGGGATAGGCAGAACTAACATCATCAAAATGGCGATATTACCAAAAGTTCTCTATAGGTTTAATGCAATGCCAATCAAAATCCCAACGGCATTTCTTGTAGAAATAGAGAAAGCAATCATGAAATTCATATGGAAAAATAAAAGACCCAGAATAGCAAAAGCAATTCTAAGCAGGAAGTGTGAATCAGGCGGTATAGCGATACCAGACTTCAAACTATACTACAGAGCAATAGTAACAAAAACAGCATGGTACTGGTACCAAAACAGGCGGGTGGACCAATGGTACAGAATAGAGGACACAGAGACTAACCCACAAAGCTACAACTATCTTATATTTGATAAAGGAGCTAAAAGCATGCAATGGAGGAAGGATAGCATCTTCAACAAATGGTGCTGGGAAAACTGGAAATTCATATGCAACAAAATGAAACTGAATCACCTCCTCTCGCCATGCACAAAAGTTAACTCAAAGTGGATCAAGGAGCTAGATATCAAATCAGAGACTCTGCGTCTGATAGAAGAAAAAGTTGGCTCCGATCTACATATTGTGGGGTCGGGCTCCAAATTCCTTAATAGGACACCCATAGCACAAGAGTTAATAACAAGAATCAACAAATGGGACTTACTTAAACTGAAAAGTTTTTTCTCAGCAAGAGAAACAATAAGAGAGGTAAATAGGGAGCCTACATCCTGGGAACAAATTTTTACTCCTCACACTTCAGATAGAGCCCTAATATCCAGAGTATACAAAGAACTCAAAAAATTAGACAATAAGATAACAAATAACCCAGTCAACAAATGGGCCAAGGACCTGAACAGACACTTCTCAGAGGAGGACATACAATCAATCAACAAGTACATGAAAAAATGCTCACCATCTCTAGCTGTCAGAGAAATGCAAATCAAAACCACCCTAAGATACCATCTCACTCCAGTAAGATTGGCAGCCATTATGAAGTCAAACAACAACAAGTGCTGGAGAGGATGTGGGGAAAAGGGTACTTTTGTACATTACTGGTGGGACTGCAAACTGGTGCAGCCAATTTGGAAAGCAGTATGGAGATTTCTTGGAAAGCTGGGAATGGAACCACCATTTGACCCAGCTATTGCCCTTCTCGGACTATTCCCTGAAGACCTTAAAAGAGCGTACTACAGGGATACTGCCACATCAATGTTCATAGCAGCACAATTCACAATTGCTAGACTGTGGAACCAACCCAGATGCCCTTCAATAGATGAATGGATAAAAAAATGTGGCATTTATACACCATGGAGCATTACGCAGCACTAAAAAATGACAAAATCATGGAATTTGCAGGGAAATGGATGGCACTAGAGCAGATTATGCTTAGTGAAGCTAGCCAATCCCTAAAAAACAAATACCAAATGTCTTCTTTGATATAATGAGAGCAACTAAGAACAGAGCAGGGAGGAAGAGCAGGAAGAAAAGATTAACATTAAACAGAGACATGAGGTGGGAGGGAAAGGGAGAGAAAAGGGAAATTGCATGGTAATGGAGGGAGACCCTCATTGTTATACAAAATTACATATAAGAGGTTGTGAGGGGAATGGGAAAATAAATAAGGAGAGAAATGAATTACAGTAGATGGGGTAGAGAGAGAAGATGGGAGGGGAGGGGAGGGGGGATAGTTGAGGATAGGAAAGGTAGCAGAATACAACAGTTACTAATAGGGCATTATGTAAAAATGTGGATGTGTAACCGATGTAATTCTGCAATCTGTATTAGGGGTAAAACTGGGAGTTCATAACCAACTTGAATCTAATGCATGAAATATGATATGTCAAGAGCTTTGTAATGTTTTGAACAACCAATAAAAAAAAAGAATACACAGACTAGTGTAGAAAACTGGCATAAACAATCACAACACAAGGAGCTGAGTACAATTAAAGGGTTAGCTCAAGGTGCACAGAGGAGGACCCAGTTTCAACATCAGCCAGGCAGTCAGAGAAGGAGGCCTTAAGGAGTGAGGGGGGTGAGGCCGGAAGGCATGGCTGCTCTTTGTAGAAGGTTCAGATTTAAATTTTAGAAGATAATCTAGAAAGAGCATGGAGGTAGATTTATTTAACAAACACGCATTAGATAGCACTTGCCATGACCAAGCACTATTCTACATGCTCATGTACAGTAAATCATTTAATCCCTATAACAACTCTCTGGGGGAGGAACTAGTATCATCACAGAGATTATGCAACTTTATTGAAGTTGTATGGCTGTTAAAAGAGCAATGCCAAGATTTAGAAGCAGAGGATTTGGCCTCAGAGTTTGTGCCATTGCTTTGCTATTACGTTATACTATCTCAGGGAGAAAGACCAAAAGGAGAGGCAGGTGACCAGTTGTAAGATTGATGTAGTAGTCCAGTGACAATGGGTATGATGCATTTAGGAGGTGAAAAAAAAAAAACAGAAAAATTGACTGACACTCGTGTCTTGATTGCTGGCATAGGAAACTATGTAAATTACTATGTTCTTAACAGTTAAGGAGCATTTAAAGGTACAACTTTCAGACATACAGAGCAAGGAAAGAAGGATAGGGAAGTAAAATCTATAGAGCAACATTTATGTTTGGGATGCTTTACATGGTTATCTTATTAGAATTTTAGAATTGTACAAGGTAGGTATTAAAAATACGGAGACTGAGTTTCAAAGAGGTCACACAATATATTGGACATTTGTAGGTTTGGGCAGCCAGGCATCCTAAAAACACTCTGGTTTTCTTTGGGGGGGGTCCCATCTCTTCCACTGCATGTGGTCTTGGTGGGAGCATAATTCCAGGTGACTGCTTCTAACAAGAGTCCAGCCCCTACATCATCCTTCTTTCTGGGTGATGATACGGTCCAGAGGTGGACAGGCTAGTCAGAGCTGATTTTGATTGCTTGCAGCTAAGAAATCCTAACCTGAAATTGTAAGTGGTGACGCCAAACTTCAAATCCCACTCCCTATTCTTCCACATCATGCATTACCCATAATTTCTGCCCTCAGAATGTATGTACCTGGTGACTGTTCACCAAAGGTTCAATATGAGAATCTTTCTACAATGCATTAGATGTTTATTCCAGGGTAAGTGAAGGTCTTTGTTAGGCAATTAAATAAAATCATGTATATGAGGTATAATTACATACAAAAATTTCATCCTGCTTAGTCAACCAGTTCTATAATTTTAACAAACATTCAGCCATAAAACTGCCATCAAAAACAGATTATAGGCTAGGCATGCATCTCAGTGGTAGAGCATGTGCCTAGCACATGCAAGGCCCTGGGTTCAATTCTCGGTACAGTTAAAAAAAAAAAAAAAGCTACAGAATGGTTCCATCACCCAAAGTTCCTTTGTGTCCCTTTATGGTCAACCCCTACCACCAGTGCCTCAATCCCTGGTTATCATGGCTCAGTTTTTATCTGTATAATTTTTCATTTCCCAGGAGGCCATGTAAGTGGAATTTTACACTAAGCAGTCTTTTGAGTCTCATTGTCTTTTGCTCAACATAATGCAATTAAGACTCATTCATATGGTTCCAAGATCATTAGTTCATTTATCACATAAATAAATTTTACTAAGTGTTAAATCTGTGAAGTTGCCCAATAAGTCATTAAGTATTTATTAGGCTAAGCACTGTTCCAGGTACTGGGGATGTGACTGAAAGAATCTGAGTTCCTGCCTTCAGTGAGCTTATATTCTAGTGTTGGGAGGTAGAGCAGGGGCAGACAGGAAAAAAACACCAACAGAAGTTTTGAAATAATTTCAAGTACTTTTAAGTGCCAGAAGCAGCTATAATAGGATAATCAGATAGGGTGGAGGTGGGCAGAGGGTGCTGATTTATGTAGGATGTTTTGTTAAGGCCCACCTAAAGAGGATATGTGAATTGAGACTCAGACAATGAACTGAGACCAGGCGTGAGAAGCTCTTGGCAGAGGAATACAAGTACCAAGGCCCTGCAGGGGCCACCTAACAGGGAACAAGCTTCAGGAGCTCAAACAGGTAGGCTCCATGGGCCAATGCTAGAGAATATGTTTTTTTTTTTTAATTAATCAATTTATTTATTCTAATAAGGTATATGACAGCAAAATGCATTTTGATTCATTGTACACAATTGCAGCACAACTTTTCATTCCTCTGGTTGTACAGGATGTAGCATCACACCAGATGTGCAGTTATACTGTACCTAGGGTAATCCATGTTCATCTCATTCTACCATCTTTCCTGCCCCCATGCACCCTACCCTCCACTCCTTCCCCTTTGCCCCAACAAGTTCCTCCATTTTTCCCATGTCCCCGCCCCATTATGGATCAGAGAATGTGGTTTGATCTGATTGTAAATGGGAGCCTTTGAGAGTTTTAAACCAGAGAGTAACGTGATCTGATTTACACTTTATAAAGATGCCTCTGTCTGCTATGGTGGATGAATTATGCCAGGCAGGGGAAGGGGTGGTTTAAGAACAGAGGCAGAAAGAAGTTCTGGAAGCTTTCTCAGCATTTAAGGAAGAGTTGCTGGTGACCTGAACCAGGCCTGTGGCAGTGCAGATGGTGAGAATGCTAGGATCCAGCACTTTCATAGCATAGAGAGGGATAGAGAAAAATCACCCCAAAAGCTGTTGAACGTAGTATTTACTTTAAAAAGTTTGACTTAAAAATCTTATTTGTGCAAGTCTGAGTAAATAAAAACTTTAAAAAAAAGTTTAAAACTCTATATAATATAAACAGGTTGGTACCTAATCTGCACAAAGCAGGTGAACCTGTTTTGATAGTCAAGGTCCAATAATAACCTAAACTTAGGGGATTCATTTTATTTCACTGCATACACTGGGCAATAGTTCAATGAGCCAACAGTTCACCCAGCCTCCACTGCATTTTGTGTGTCATCCAAAAACAGATGGAAAGAAACACAGGTAGGAAACCTAAACTCAAAGAGCTACAGTATGTTGGTAAAAGGAAACAAAGAGACTCATAGTCATGGTTGTACCTTGTCCAGGTCACACTACCACAGTTACCCTTCTGAACTTTATGGCTTAGAGATAGGAAATATAAAGTTGAGTCAAAAAATATGGTGAGTCTATAATTGGAATAAACTATTAAAATCCATGGTTTCCTGTGGCCTTTAGCTTTTTCTCCTCTACATCCTCCATTCTCTCTGGACATTAAGGCCCATGCAAAAGACACTTGGTGTGGGGCCTGGTGGCACACACCTGTAATCCCAGCTACTCAGGAGGCTAAGGCAGAAGGATTGAAAGTTTGAGGCCAACCTCAGCAACTTCAAAAGACCTTATCTCAAAATTTAAAGATTAAAAGCCTGGGGATGTAGCTCATTGGCAATGTGTCCCTGAGTTCAATCCCCAATACTGGGGTGGGGGGGACTTGGTGCTGTGCTCTGAGATTATCATTTTGATCTATAGCTGACCACCGTTTTTCCAGGCAAGACCAGCCTCCCTTATAAATACAAACCTGTTCATCTGACCTGGGAATCTGAAGGAATACATCTTGGAGAAGTGTTCTGTTCCTTTAGCTGTTCAAAGGATCTGAGGACCTTGTTTGTTTTTAAATAAGTAGCCAGTCTTCTCCCAAACCTCACAGGACAGCCAGCAGGAAGTCAGACCTGAAGAGCAGTCAGTGACCTGTGTGAGCTCTCTGTTGTCCTGCCCCACTCCTTCTTCTGTTACCTGTTTACTTATTTTGTTTTGAAGATGTTACCTGTTACCTGTTTTCTTATTTTGTTTCTACCTGACCTATTACACCCTCAGTCTTTTTCTCAGAGGTTAATATACACTGCCAGTACTGGCAGAGTCCATGCAGAACAGAGCCCAGCAGCCTTTGAGACAGCATGTCAATTCCGCATTCACTCAGCCAGGAGGCAGGAAAGGGAAAATAGCAATGGGAAAGGAACCATGATTGTCTGCAGGCTCTTCTTTTTGCAGTGACTCTACTGCAGGGCAGGTGGCTGGTCAAGGCCCTAGAAAAAATCACTGTGAAGTTTAGAAATGACTCAGAAGAGGACCTCCTTGTGGAGAAAGCAGTCAGGAGGAACAGTTTCCTTGTGCTCCTTCACACACCTGCACAAGGGTATCGTCTCTTTATTCCTAGCGCTTGTGCCCAAGCCATTAAAGTAAGTATGGTCCTTTTTAAGTCTTTTCAGAGTACAAACTTCATTCCTTCTGAAAACTTTTTGCACTTTGAAAGCTTCTTTTAGGGCTGAGGCTGTAGCTCAGTGGCAGAGCACTTGCCCAGCACGTGTGAGGCACTGGGGTCGATCCCCAGCACCACATAAAAATAAAAAATACAATAAAGGAATTCTGTCCATCTACAACTACAAAAAAAATTTTTTTTAAAAAGCTTCTTTTAAAAGGCCATAAAGTCACCAGCAGCTAACACTATAACTACTGCTGCACCAGTTGAGACCAGGCACAGTGGAACACACCAGTAATCCCACAGATTTGGAAGGCTGAGGCAGGAGGATTACAAGTTTGAGGCCAGCCTTAGCAACTTACTGAGGTCCTAAGCCACTTAGCAAGATCCTGTCTCAGAAGAAAAATATAAAGGGCTGGGGATGTGGTTCAGTAGTTAAATACCCGGGGTTTAATTCCTCAGTACTAAATAAACAAATAAACAATAAATAAAATCTTTTGAAGATAAGAGTAGAACATAAGAGACATATTCACAGGGAAAAAGAGAAAGAGAAAGAACAAAGGAGATGAATTGAGGAACTGAGATCATACCCATCTTTCCTCAGGATTGCCCAAGCCACACTATTCAAAACTATTCTGTGAACAACTTTTGATTTCCATTTATTTTTTTATTTATTAAAGAAACATTTTTGACCTGAGAAATAACATGAGGTAGCCCTTGGCACATTAGTAGATGCTAATAAATGTTATTTATTATTATTATTTCTACTAGAATTAGTGCTATTGTTATTATTAATGTCTTAGTCTCTGTTCTTAATGATCTTGCAGTCTGGAAGGTGGGCTGGACCACTTAATGGCAGGTCATGGCACGATATAATCAATGCTGAGCTGGGGTAGATCAGACTTCTGTGGAAGTCCAAGGTAGAGGCATTAGTGAGGGAGGAACAAGAATGAAGGCTGCTTGTGAAGAAAATAGTCATTAAGAGGAGTCTTAGAGGACATATTGAAATGGCCTAGTATATCAGCCAGTCTTAATTGCAAGTAGACAAAGAACGTATGGAGAGAATGTCAGGTGGCCACACGGTTTCTGAGAGAAGACTGGAGAACAAGATTTGAGAAAGCAGCAACATTATGAGGATGCTGCTGGTGGCATGACAATCACAGACCACCCCCATAAACTGCAGGCTGCGGCCCCCTCCCCTGCCATGGCCAGGAAAGAAGTTTCCCAGCCCTGCTTCTGGGTATCAGTGCTTCCCAATTCAGCATCCCAAACAGGGGTAGCTGATGGGCCAGCCTAGCTTACCTGTCAATGTCTTACCTTCCAGGGTAACTGGCAAATTGAATATGGAGTCTTGTCAGTTCTGTGAAAGAAAACAATGCTGTCTTCCAGCAAGGGAAGAAAAGTCCTCACATAGGAAGAGGATCCAGAGGCTCTGAGTGAAAACGTGCCATGCCTTCTACACCATGCAGAGGCCTGGCCTGGAGGTGAGAAGTAGCATGGGGGCTCCGGGAGACTGGGGTGATAATTCACTTTGACTGGGGCATGGAGTGTGTAGGAGAAGATGAAGTGGGAAAGGTAGATTGTGTAGTCCGAGAGAAAGCCTGGCTGTCCAAGCCTATGCCTGTGAAGGAGTTTGGACTTCATATTGTAAATCAAAAATGATGATAAGGTTTTCAATTTGGAGGTAGGGGACAAGGTAACAGAGATGGGACAAGGGCTGACAAGGAAGATCAGATTTTTTAAAATTTGAGCTGTCTGAGTCTCACCAGAGCCTATCTTCTCTAGGTGCTACAACGAAGATGTTTATTTAGCCTTTGTGGATGGTCAGCTTGCTGACCTTGACCTTCCATACTACCTGCTGTGCCTTAAGTTAGACCCACCTTTCCCAGATTGCAATTGTCACAGAGGTTGATTCTGGGCTGTAAATTCTTACATTTGAGGGAAACATTGACACGAGCATGTGGAAGCTAGCCAGGATTGCTGGAATTATATTTAGTTAGGGTTGACACAGGTCAACTGTAAACTACAGCTACATTTTCACAGAGGTATAAACATTGCTGTAGACTGTGGAGATAAGTTGTTAAAAGTAGACATCCTTTTGGAATCATAATCTATGGGAGAAAAATACAATATAGAGATGTCATCTATAGATGTCACAGTGTACAGTGAAGTTGTGATGACTGTATAGTTAATTCAGGGCTGATATTCTGATAGAATTTATGGGAGTAAGAAAAGATTTTCAGGCACCTGGAGATTTGAAGCTCTCTGGTTGTCCAGCCAGGAGAAACTGTGAGAATGAAGAATGTGCAGGGAAGGAAACACTCTGGATCAGGCACCAGAAGCTACTGTAGCCACAAACATTGCTGCCTGCAGCGCTAGTGGGAAAAGACAAAGGGGAGATGCATTCCACACAGTGAATGGGGGAAGAATTAAGTAATTCAGACTTAGTTCAACTTGCCCTTCCAGTTCACCACCTCTTGCCTGCATTTCCCACCACACTGCCCACAGAAAAATCATTACAGCAATCTCTGTAAAATAGTCCCCAATCCCCCAATTCAGGAGGGGGTGTTGTTCAGGGTGTTTTATGGGCACCCAGGCTGGGAACAACGCCCAGGCCCAATGACACCTTGTCAGCCAGTCCCCACTCCAAGCCTCTGCCTAGCAGCTAGTCTTTGTTAACATCTCCATCACCATCTTTGTTAACATCTCGAATTTCTGGGTAGTGACAGATAACAGCATCACAATAAACACCCATCACATCGGACACTTACCCAGTCCTTGCCAGCAAAGGGTGCCTGGGGTCTAGAAAACTCTAGTTCACTCATGAAGTCTCACAAAAACCTACAGTGAAAATGCTTCAGTTGGCTCCATTACCACACATTTCTATAGGGATTTCGAGTTTATGAATTTAAAGGGAGTTTTAAAAATTTAAACCAGGATTGTAAAATAGTGAGTGGCGTCTCCTCTGTATTATCTTTAGCTGGGACTAAATTACCTGGTTAGCCAAGGAATCTAGCTGAGTTCTCAAAATACAATTTTCTAGAGGCAGAGAGTGAATCTCTTGGTTCTGATGTAGACCTCATCCACCAGATTGAGGTCAGAAGTATACTTAGTGTATTTGTTCAGGGGCACCCTGAAAAGCCACTCATATGCATAGGGTGAAAACGGGCATTGTAATCTCTGCTCCTCATCTCTTTGGAGGAGGCTATAATGGGGCTTACAGATGATTGTCAAAACACAGTACAACGACATGAGGGACATGGTTAATGGTATATTTACACCATCACAGATCTGTAGACACAGGCACAGTCAAGTGACCAGAGCCCTTCTTTGATTTTTGTTTTTCTTGTCCCATAAGAGTAAGAGCCATTCAGTCACTCTGGAACATTCTGGCTGAACCATGTGTTTTGGGGAAGTTTAGAGACCAAATCATGTCTGTGCACTTTTCCACATTAAGTAATTTTTTAAAGTTTATCTCTTATTATATACTTCTCATTGAACACTTCCAGAAAGAAATAATTACAATGGTTTAAAAATGAAATCCCTGATCTCAATAAATATTCTTTATAATTACAAACAGTAAACACAGAAAAATGGATATGGACTTTCAGTTTACAAGTAAAATAACTAAATAAACTATACATTTTAGGGATAAGGAACATACACTATCATATAAGTTATTTTGCCACCCTGGTTATTTGAAAACACAATTCACAGGTGAGCTAATCATGTACACATCCATCACAAGATAAAATGAGACGGCTGATTCTAATAACTTAAAACTGAATGTCAGCAGTAATATTCATGGCACATGCATTGAATAACTCAAAAGGTGGAAACAGTCCAAATGTCCAATGGGTGAAAGGATAAACAAAATCAATTCCTTCTTGACTTTCAGATATCAACTCAAGTTTCTCCTTCTCCTGTCTACATCACTTTATCCTGATACTTACCTATTTATGCTCCATCTATCTTCCCTCACTGGAATGTAAGCTTCCAAGAAAGTTCCATCTGTTTTATTCCCTAGGACTCAGAAGGATCTGACCCTAGGTCAAGAGTTCAATAAATCTTTGTTGAAGGAATGAATGGCTGAACTAATGACTCCAGAACTTAAAGGATCAGTGTATGTTCTCTATAAATAGACCTCATTTGAAGTCAAGTGCCCAAACTCCAGGCCATGCCTTATTATTTTGATTGTGCATCCTTGTACGTCTTCCTCCTTCCATCTTTCCCTCTCAATTTTCCCAGTCCTAATTCCATTTTTACATCATTTAAGTGAGTAAGACTGAGCCTGTGTGAGCAGACCTCACCCATGTTAAAGTCCATTTGGTCCACACCTATCTTACTGCTCTGCCCAGAGTGGTGTGGTTGGGACTTTGAAGAGGGGAAGTGATTTGAAAGGTGGAAAAGTCAAACACCCTAGTCTATGGGGCCTCCTGGAATGATTCCAGATTGAAATGTGAAGCAGCAAACCTTCCTGCATAGGTACATTTTATTACAATCATCAGCTGGAATAGGTTTACCTCTTGCTGTGATAGACTTGGGACAGAAAACACAGGAAAAACTAGAAACCATCCAAACTGGCCTCCATTCTAGTTTCAGTTCTCATGAGGTGATATCTGGGACACCTATACACTCGAATCCCCCAGAGCAATAACTTGCCAAGCACAGGCCTTCAGATATGCCCCAGATCTGGGGACTGGCTATATAAAACCAAGAGATTCCAAAGACACCAGTGTTTCTGGGAAACTTTTATGTTAGGTTTAGCCCTTTTTAAAATTGATTATTATTATTATTTTGATACTGAAGATTGAATCCAGGGATGCTTAACTACTGAGCCACATCTCCAGTCCTTTTTATTTTTTATTTTGAGACAGGTTGTCTCTAAGTCACTTAGGGTCTCTTAGGTTGAATCTGGCTTTGAACTTGGGATCCTCCTGACTCAGCCTTCCTAGTCACTGAGATTACAGGCATGGACTACCACACGTGGCAGGTTTAGCCTTTAGATATTAATGGAACAAAGTTGCACATAATCACTGCCAGCAGCTATTAAACAAATGACCACAATGTTCAAATGCCCCCTGTAAGGCAAAAAGCCTAGATCTGCTCAGCCACAGATGATACAGAGTAGGCGACATGAGAAGTAACATTTATTCTTGTAGTATGCCTTTTTCTCATATAGGGGTTTTACTTAATCTTATTTAAGCTATCTATGATCTTCTCCCAGTTCTTTAATGATAGACTACAAATCATCTCTACCCAGCCATGATGCAAATACAGTTTCATTGGCACATGGGATACTGGGAAAAATATGAGTTTAGGTGCGTGGGTCTTGGAAAAACTATTCAAGGCATAAATTGGAGAAAGGATTTGGCAATAACACCTTTATTTTTATTTTTTTAACATAGTAAAAAATGGCACAAGAGGATGATTCAATAGCTTTATAATGTTTTGAACAACCAATTAAAAAATAAATTAAAAAAAAAGATAAGGAATTAATGAGTTTACTTATGTATATCCCTTCCATAACCACCACCTCACCTTTTTCTCTTATTTGTCCATGAATTAGGTTTCTGTGACTATCCAAAAGAATAGGAATTCCTCTGAAGTTTTGCTAAATCAGTTGATGAAAGGAAGGAAATTTAGTATTCTAAAAGTGACAGTAAGTGTTTCTCATACCTCCTAAATGATTCTGACTGTCTCTTTGCCATTTCTATCAACTGGGGAATCACACTCTCCAATGACAGTCAACCAGGACCCCTCACACACAACACCAATGGGAACAGCTCCCCCCCATGTCTTTCACAGTTGTAAAAAATAGTACGAGTATGTGTAGAGAGAGGGTGTGTATAGACACGACACACTGAATGAACAAATATGTCTGTTCTTGCATAGTGAAGGGTACAAGACAGGTCTTTTCACCTTACTCCAGAAAGACATACAGAAAACAAGACAATTCGCATTTTTTGCATGTTTGACTTGAGTGGCCAATTCTTGTCTTTCAAGTATTATTTAAAGTAGATATTTTCCCAGAGGACATAAAATCAGCATACTACAGTGACACAGCCACATCAATGTTTATAGAAGCTAAATAGCTTCTATAAATAGCTAAACTATGGAACCAACCTAGATGCCCTTCACCAGATGAATGCGTAAAGAAAATGTGGTACATATACATGATGGAATATTACTCAGCCTTAAAGAAAAATGAAACTGTGGCATTTTCAGCTAAATGGATGGAGCTGAAGAATATCATGCTAAGTGAAATAAGCCAGATCCCCAAAACCAAATGCCAAATGTTTTCTCTAATAAGCGGATATTGATCCATAATGGAGCAGAGGATGATGGGATTTTGGATTGTGCAGAGGGAAGCGACTCTGCACCATGTTCAGCCCGAGGAAGCAGAAGTTGTGTTCCATTTGTGTACAACGTATCAAAATGCATTCTACTGTCCATGTATAATTAATTAGAACAAATTTTTAAAAAATAAAATAAAAAGTATATATTTTAAGTGTTTCAGTGATTAGATTTTGTACATGAGATATACAATAAAATTACTCTTTTGAAATTTCTATAATAAGAGTTGTTGAGTAAAATATCAATTAATTATGGATACTTGGTACTATTCTTATTTTAGGATATATGTGTGTGTACGCTAGCACCTGCACACATTGCAAACGGACTTTGTAAATATGATTAAGATTAAAGACCTTGCAATTAGAGGTTATCTTGAATTATCTACATGGGCCCCATTGAATTACATGAAACCTTACAAGTGGAAGACAGAGAAAAGTGGATCAGAGAGATACAATATGAGGCCTTGACCTGCCATTGTTGGACAAGTGTGGACAGCTTCTAGAGGAAAAGACAAGAGATGAGCTTCTCTCCTAGAGCCTCCAAAAAGGAGCACAGCCCTGTCGACACTTTGATTTTAGCACAGTGAGATCTATTTCAAACTTCGCCATACAAAAACTGTAAGGCAAGAATTTCATGTTGCTTTAAATCATTAAGTTTAGGGTAAATTTGCTCATCAGAAAGAGAAAACTACTACAGGTGGCAATTTCAGCTACAAAGTAGTGGCATTCCAGATGTCTTCAGCTGTCAGAATGAGGGAAAAGTAGAAAATAGGAAAGATTTTAAAGGCACAAAAGAAGAAATCCTATGTATCCTTTGCCTTGATATCAGCAAACTTTAAATTTCATATTTAATTTTATATTCCCTTCTCCCTATATCTATAGAAGAATTTAGTTTTCATGACTGTCATTACTGAGCCCCTGCTTATACCATGCACATGTACTCAGCACAATAAACATTATCCCAATTCATCCTTGCTTTAATTTTTATGAAGAAACCGTTTTTAAAAGCTGCAAAAATTTAACCAACATGAACCTGTTAGAGATGGGCAAAGCCAGGATTGAGATTCAAGTCCTAAAACCCACACTGCTAATATAGACCATAACTGGTTCATCCAGAGTTCCCCTAGAGCTTTGTCTATTTCCTCCAGCCTCCTAATTGTCATGAAGGCAGTTCTAGATGTGTGCTAGATATAGCTCTAGATGTGCTCCGCTGGGGAAGCATATCTCTTGGCTTTTCCACAACTATTCTAATTTATAATATTCGGTTTCAAGGTCATCAAAATATCCCAGAAATCCTAAAGTTTAAATGGCAAGTGAGGAGAGACTGCCTGTGACATTAAACCCCTCACCCACAATCCACCATGCTGGATGGCTCCCCAACTTCCTCCAGGCCACGAGTCAACCCTGTGGAGTTCAACCCCAACTTCATGAGGCAGATCATGCCCAAAGTGGAGTAGGGGGCACTTCTGAAGGTGGCTGATACTTTGCACCCGGTGAAGGTGCCCTAAGGATAGGAACCCAATGAGACATTTCTAAGAAAGATTCAGGAGGACCCTTGCAATGTGCACAGGCTAAACAACTGTTCCTCACCAGCTGTGGGATTCCCAGCATGCTTCTGAGTGATAAGGAAAGCCAGGCTTAACAAAGAAAGGCAGTTTTACATTTTCCAACCCTGTGTATCTTTGTTGATGTATATCCTGTTTACTAGTTCTGCCATGTGTCACTCCAACCCTTGACCCCATGACCTACAGAGCACAGTGTTCTTGAGCTCTATACTATATCTTTTTTTCTTTCTCTCTCATTAAAGGTTCAAAACCAAAAACAAACAAAATGAATGGTAAATGAATAAATATTGTAATAAAATACACAAGAGTCCTCCAAATCATGTACTAAATCATATTACCTTATTTGTAATTCAGAGAAAATGGCCCAGAGGCCACTGTGTCACCTAGCTCCTTAGGAAAGTCATGGCAAATTGATGTCTAGTGCAGGCATTAAATTCTACTCTGCCCAAATAAACTGGTTAATGAAGCACAAAATGAAGAGTAGACTGGGCCCTAATCCTGTTCATTTGATTAGTAGGGCACTTCAAATTGGATGGTAACTCCAAATACATAACTTAGGAGTTAGTTCCACTGTGTAGGACATTTCTATGCACAGACAAGCAAGATATGTATGTTGTGTATAGAGCCACATGATAGTCCTTCTAGAGTCCCCAAACCTCACAGCTGAGTTCTGAAGACGCCAAGATCTGCCCCGCATCTCAGGTGTTTTATGCAGGATTTACTCTATCAAATGCAAATCAAAACCACCCTAAGATACCATCTCACTCCAGTAAGATTGGCAGCCATTAGGAAGTCAAACAACAACAAGTGCTGGCGAGGATGTGGGGAAATGGGTACACTTGTACATTGCTGGTGGGACTGCAAATTGGTGCAGCCAATTTGGAAAGCAGTATGGAGATTTCTGGGAAAGCTGGGAATGGAGCCACCATTTGACCCAGCTATTCCCCTTCTCGGTCTATTCCCTAAAGACCTAAAAAGAGCATGCTACAGGGACACTGCTACATCGATGTTCATAGCAGCACAATTCACAATAGCAAGACTGTGGAACCTAGATGCCCTTCAATAGACGAATGGATAAAAAAAATGTGGCATTTATACACAATGGAGTATTACTCTGCATTAAAAAATGACAAAATCATAGAATTTGCAGGGAAATGGATGGCATTAGAGCAGATTATGCTAAGTGAAGCTAGCCAATCCCTAAAAAACAAATGCCAAATGTCTTCTTTGATATAAGGAGAGTAACTAAGAACAGAGTAGGGACGAAGAGCATGAGAAGAAGATTAACATTAAACAGGGATGAGAGGTGGGAGGGAAAGGGAGAGAGAAGGGAAATTGCATGGAAATGGAAGGAGACCCTCAGGGTTATACAAAAGTACATACAAGAGGAAGTGAGGGGAAAGGGAAAAAATAATACAAGGGGGAGAAATGAATGACAGTAGAGGGGGTAGAGAGAGAAGAGGGGAGGGGAGGGGAGGGGGGATAGTAGAGGATAGGAAAGGCAGCAGAACACAACAGACACTAGTATGGCAATATGTAAATCAATGGATGTGTAACTGATGTGATTCTGCAATCTGTATATGGGGTAAAAATGGGAGTTCATAACCCACTTGAATCAAAGTGTGAAATATGATATATCAAGAAATATGTAATGTTTTGAACAACCAACAATAAAAAATTAAAAAAAAAATTCCAGTCTTCCTGGCTGTGATTCTCATTTGCCCTTAATCTTACTCTGAACCCTGAAGTTGGAGCATCCTGGGCTATCAGCTGCCTGGCAGGCACCCCAGACAAACTGCAAACATGTCCAGGACTTGGGGATGGCATAAGGAACAAAGAAGCCGGAGAATTTCAGCTCACACCATTTGGTTTCAGTTTGTGAACCAGTTATAATTTCTTCTACTCTTATTCACAATATTACATTCTCCACCAATATCCAGACAGCATAGAACCCTATCCACAAATGAATATTATTTATTAGAAAAGAAAGGGAAACAATCACTTTTAAAATTTAAAAAAATGAGTTAACTGGAATTTTCACATATTGATGGTGGGAATGCAAAATGATGGTCATCTTGCAAAACAGTTTGGCATTTTTAAAATAAATATATACTGTTACCATATGACCCAGGAGTCCTACTCCTAAGTATTTAGTCTAGAAAAACAAAAACATGTTCCTACACACACCCATGCACATAACTGGATGGAAATATTGATAGTGGCTTTATTCATCATGGCCAAAACCAACCAGAAACAACCCAAGACCTTCAACTGGGGACTATTATAAACTGAAATACATCCACAGGAATACTATTCAACAAACAAGGAGCAATGACTGATACACATGACATGGGTGAATCTCAAATACATTATGCTACGTGAAATAAATTAGACTCAGAAAGCATGGTGTAATACATGATTTCACTACATAAGATTCTTGGAAAAGGCAAAAGCTATAGGGATAGAAAACAGATGGGTGGTTGCCAAGAGTTGGAGTGAGGAGAGATATTGCAACTATAAAAAAGAATTGTTCTGGGTGATGAAAACTTCCTATATCTTGATTGTGGTGGTAGCAACACCGTACATATTTGTCAAAACTCAGAATTGTCCACTAAAACCTACAAATTTCATTGTATGTAAATCATACCCCAATTGATCTGACTTTTAAAGTAAGTGATAGCCCCCCTTCTTAAGATAAAGGCAAGCCCCAGTCTCTGCTCCTGTGAGATAATTTTGGACCCATGCTATCAAGATGACCCCAGGAACACCGCTGCTCAAAACAATGAAGCAGTTGATCAGAGACCAGACGCTATTCCCTGCTCACTCGGGGCTTCACACAATCTCAGCTTCAGCAGAGCATCCTGCATCCCACCACCGCCCTCTGCACCTGTGCTTCCTACTCTTCCAAGGCTGGGGCTGCCTTTCCCTCAGCTACTCCCCTGGGGTGTCTTCTGATGCTGCCATTGTCTGCTTAAAGTCGCCTCCTAGCAGACTGCTCTTCCTGATTCTCCCCAGTTACATTAAGTGCCCATTGTTCTTCTCTGCCACCATGCCCTGTCCTTTGCTTCACCGATCATGATGTTAACTTTTTATAGTGTGTGTAGTGTGTTCGCGCCCACTCGTGTGTATTCATAGACTTGCTATTGTCTACATCCTCCTGGAGAAGGAAGCCCTGTGAAAACAGACACCATTTTTGCCTTGCTCACCCTAGCACGGTGCCTTGCCAAAGTAGGTGCTCAGTAAATGTTTACTGAACCAAGGAGATTAGAGCCCTTGCCTAGGGCAAGAAGATCAAATCAGCAGCAGTACAAGTTTACCCAGCATTGCAATTATATTCAGAACCAACAATTGTGTTTATCCTCTGGTCCCAGAGGCACAATGGTGTCTGCACCATGTCCAGCGGCACTAAATCCTGGGTAAAACAGAACATCCACAAGTGCATTTCTGCTCTGAGCTGAAAGACTTCTAGGGTAAGTTCATGGGGTGTGGGCAGAACCAAACTGTGTCATTGTGCACCACAACGTAATGGTGATCTGTTTGTGTATGTAATACCACAGAATGTACACAAACACTTCTAAAATATGAAAGAATTGGTTTTGATCAATACATTACACAATACCTTCTCACAGTCAATTAATAAGTTAAAACTTTTCCTAATGAAAATGTGATTAAAAATTAATTTCCTATGTAAACCACCATCCAAGACTCAAATATTGATTTCTTCTCTAATAATTATAGGTCAAATATTTACATCATAGGCTTATATATTAACTAGGTATTTTTCCCTCTTCACCAAAAACTGTGTAAGAGTCGCCAAACTGAGTATTTCTTGCTCAAGATCCTCTTAACCATAGTCATTTATTTGTTGAAATGGAATCTTTATACCTGCTTTTCTCTCTGCCTGGAAAAATCGCCCCTGATGTCCTCAAGGCTTTCTCTGCCTCCCTCAAGACTTGGTGCAAAGGCTACTCTTAATAGATCCATCCCTGATCACCCAATTTAAAAGTCCATCATAGTCCTACCTATACTCTGTATTTTTCTTTCCTGCTTTACTTTTATGCATAGCATTTATTTCCATCTGCCATACTAGAAATGCAACTTATTTGTGTTTTTTTTTTTAATTTCACTAGAATCTAAGCTCAGGAGGATACAGATTATTTCTTGTTTTACTCATTTATTTACTATTATAGCTCCATGGCCTGGAATAGTGTCTGACACACAGCAGGAGAGAGATAAATATGTGCTGGATAAATATTATATAAATTGATGCAATTTATTTTATCAACCACTTAATACTGAATTAATGACAATAATCATAAATCTCAGGTCCCTTCTAGATGGTGTAGTATTGTTTGCTGTTGCTGGCATGTTCACAGCTCAGGAGCTGTGAGGGTTTAAGTGCAGGGGGACTAACCTTGGATATTTATAACTCTTGAACTGTGGTCATCACTGGGTATTTATTTGAAATTCTCAACACAAACTAAGCAAGTGTCAGGTAAAAGCAACATAATAGAAAGACACTTGTCCTGGGCTTCAGGACTCACTGTTCCCATAGTGTCAGGCAAGTCACTTAACTCTCTGAGGCTCAGTTGCCCCACTGCAAAATAGACAAGCCACAGGACTTGCTCTGTTCATGCTGAAGTGTGGGTGAAATGAGAGCACCCACCGCCACCCATACACACACGTTCCTTTCCACACATTCTGTTTACCTTACTTTTTGGACCCTGATGCCAAAATCTGATAAAGTAACTATAACTAATGGATTACTATGCCTGGGTTTTAAAAACATTAAGAAAGTCTTTGCCCTTATTCTGAAAGAACAATTGAAGAAAAGCTATGAAGATACAGATTTCAGCCAGGGTGGTTAATTGTTTGGAGAGCAATGCTCCTTTTGGAATGCAATAAAGTAGACTTCTAAATGATCCTAGGAAAACTAATTGCAGGCCCTAGAAAATTATTGATTGCATTCTGTAAGCTAGCAAATATCCTGAGCACCTACTATGTACCCAGCACTCCTCTAACAAATGGCTACACCCAATTACCTTATCTATCCCCGCGCCGCATACACATATATACGCTTTCAAGTGGGTCATGTCCAAAGATTTACAATTCATTACTGTCCTGCTACCAAATAGCAAAGCAAAGGGCACCTAAAAGAGAAACCACTTACCCACCCTCAATAAACTCTCAGTGTTGTCTCTAGAATGATAGGAGTCCTGTCTCCAGTCCTGAGCAATATCACTACTGTTCTCATACATCTGATGATACAGTGGTTAAAATGTACTCACCAGCTTCTACATTCTTGTCCTTTGTGTCATGTAAATTCACCTTTGCTCCTTGTTGTCTTCCTCTCTCTCCTATGTTTGTCTCTAGTTTAGCTGTTGATTTATACCAGGCGGGGTACAGTATGGTGGTGCTGGGAATGCATTTTAAATCAGTATACGCTGTCACACTGCACATCTGCAAAAATCTCATAGAATTGTGTACTGTTGGCTTAAGGGTTGGGCTTACTGCATTCTTGGCCAGTTCAGTCCGTACTTCATAAAGGAATGTCCCTGACGTAGGTCTGTGATCATGTATCTTTACCCTTTGTTAATCCTCTACAGAATGATTACGATTAAGATCTTCTAAGCCTTTCATAAAAGAGGATTTTTTTAAAAAAAGCATCATGTCCTGTCCATGTTTCTATGAGAGACTAAATGAATAAACTATGAGAGACTAAATGAATAAACAAACAAACAAATAAATGGGGGAGGGAGACAGGATATTGCTATGTTGTCCAAGTTGGTCTCAAACACATGGGCTTAAGCCATCCTCTTGCTTCAGGTGCCGGGATAGCTGGGACTATAAATATGTGCCGTGGCAAACAGCTAAAAAATATTTTTACAAATTGGAAAACTCACCCTCCATCTAAACTTTCTGGCTTGTGCCAAAGAAAAAGCATAATCTTGATATTTAAAGCCTCAAAATTCAAGTTAATTTGTTCAATAAAAATTAATTGAAATCTTCCTATGCACCTTCAAGTAAAAGAATGAATAAGACAGACATGGTCCCTGCTCTCCAGGATTTCTAATGAGAGAGTCTGGCACCAAATAAAGGAAATAAGCAACTAATGATTTATTGTATATTTCAAAATAGCTAGACGAGAAGATTTTGAAGGTTGCCAATACAAAGAAATAATAAAGATTTGAGGTGCAAAATAGGCTAATTACACTGATTTGATCATTGAATATTGTATACATGTGTCAAAATATCACACATTGTATCTCATGAATGTGCAATTGTGTCAATAAAAAATTTTAAATATTATTTTAAAGGAAAAGAAACAAACCCAAATTATGTTAAGTACTGAGAAAGGAAAAGACATGGGGCAGTGTAAAAGAAAAACAGGAGGAATGAATTTAAAATTGGGGAAGGGTGCAAGGAAGGTGTGAGGGACCAGGGCTGGGAGTCAGCCAGGCCAAGGAGAACTGGTGCAGAGCTTCATGGTAAAACTCTGAGATGAGAGGAGGCCAGAGAGGCTGAAGCCCAGGGGGGTGGGCAGAGTGGAAGCTGGTCTTGGCTGGAGGGGCAGAAGCAGGGCCAGGCAAGGAGGCAGGCTCTTCAAAGCTCCATGCCCAGCCCGGACCACAACTGACTTCCTCCCAGGAGCGTTAGGCAGTGGAGAGTGTAGTAGGATACAGAGGTATCCTTTCTACCCTCCCTTTTCAGTGCAACGTTGATCTTTTTCCTGCAAATAAAGTTCCCATGCTGACTCACTAATTTGGCGAGAAAAAAGAAAGGGTACAGAGAGATGGGAGATGTGCAAGAGGCACATCTTTTGAAGTTTTTTTTTTATTTGTATTGGTATATTAAAATTATATGTATGATATATAAGTGGGATTCATTATGTCATATTCACACTTACATATAACATAATTTGATCTATCTCATTCCCCAGTAACTTCCTTTTCCCCCCAGAGGCATTTTTTGGGTACATAAAGCTGAAGGCTCAGTTCAACTCCAATTAAAACCAATTTAAACCCAGTTACAACAAAAAGGTACTACTGACTCCAAGGAGAACATGCCCTACCCACCCTGGTGTTACTGTGTCATCACCTAGCACTTGATTTTCTCCCTTTCTGCTCCCCCAGGCTCTTTCCACGTCACTAACAGGTATCTTTTTCTTTTTTTCCTCCACTGACTATATCTTACCCCTAAAGGTGGTGTCAGGAGTAAATGTAGCAGTTGGTGTGGCTCATTGAAGTCAAGGTTCTAAGACACCACAATGCTTGCTTTAGTTTAGGTGACCTTGCTAAAGGATTCACCAGGTGAGAAGCAGAGCCAGATTTAAGAGAGAGGAGATGCTTCCCTGACTAAAATCTTCACCTACCAGTGGGTGGCAGAAATGTAGGCAGAACTGAGTAGCAGGTCCACCATCGCCCAAACCCTGGTTTGGGGTGGGCCAGTGTTCACAATTCTCCTCTCTGGAATTAATCTCTGGAAGATGGTTTGACAGGATGCCTCACACCCCTTGGGCTATTCAAGTTTCCACATAGTAGATGGAAGAGGCAGATTAGTTTAGTAATAAAGTTTCAACAGCAGTTTCAAGACAAATGGCTTGTGACCTTGACAGCAGTGCAGGAAGGATAACCTAGCACGCAGTCAACACTTAGAAAGATAGCCATATCCTGGCAAAGCCCACTTGATTAACACCTGGATGCATTTCTGACTAACTCAATTTCTCCTGCACAATGGGAAAAGAGCTCATCCATTGCAGGTGGCCAGAAGGTTTTCTCCACAACCTACCTCCACAGTTACCTGGGGAGCTTTTGAAAAGAATAGCACCCTAAGCTTTTGAAAAGAATAGCAATGGTTTATTGACTGCTTATCACAAGTTGGAGCCTGAGCTAACCACCTGATCTCCTTTAATTCCCAGGGCAACTCAATGAGGCAGGTACTAGCACCTGCCTATTTCAGAGATGAGGAAAGATGAAGCCAGGAAAAGGTGTGAAATGGCCAATTCATACCATTGTTAGAGGTGGAGTCAAATTCAAATAGCTTGACTCCAGATCCCTGCACTCCTCCCCCTTCATACTATTTAGTGTCATCTCCATTTGCTGGCACCATTCTTCTACATCACCTCCATCTAGGGCACCTGAGGAGTTGAGAGAAGGGAAAGGGATTCACACAGTCCAAGTGCACATCCCCTAAGCTAGGCATTGTGCAAGGAGCTTTTACAAATATTTCCCAAGTTAATTGTTACAATTCTATAGCTAATAGCTAACATTAAGCACACTGTTCCAAGAGCTTTACTCATCTAAGAACAGAAAAACTCCATGAAGGATATTCTGATATTCTAAATTTAGAGGTTCCTAAATTTAGAACATGAAGAAACAGGATCAGATAGAGGTTAAGTAACTAGTCCAAGGTCATAGAGCTGTTATGTGGCAGAATTGAGTTTAAAGGCAGTTCCAAAAATAAGGGTCTGAACCTCTTCATATGCTACCTCTCAGGATGGGCAAAATGGAATTAAGAGGTTGTCCAGCCCAAGGTCTCAAAAGTAAGAGGGGCCCATCCAGGGCTCAGAGCCCAGATTTGTCTGACACACCCATACTTGTTTCCGATTGCACCTCACTGCTAGAAGTAAGACTCTGGGGAGAGCTTCTTCCCACCTTGAGGAAGAAATTCAGATAAAGCCTCCAGTTCTGATTATGTTCTTTCTCCTTCATTTCCCCCTACCCCTTTTCTTCCCCCAATTTCTCTTCCCCTCCTCTTGTCTTTTCTTTCCTTTTCTCCCTCTCCCTTGCCAGTAACACTCAGAACACAACAAGGACATGATAGGTTAATGTGTAGCAATGCTCATTAATTCAAGCAGACTTTTATATAGCTCCACAGAAAATGCCAATCTGCCCAGAAGCCTGTTAATAACTGGAAAGTGCTTATCTCAAGAAATGGTGATGAATTGGTCCAATTGTTGGACAAAGGGGCATTTCCGTTTTCCTTATGATCAGCTAATCAACAAGATCATTAAGTGCTCACTGGACTGATTATTTAATAATCTGGTCAAGGGTTTGGTTACTGACGTGGTTGTTCAGATTAACCCAATTACAGTCTTATCCTTAGGCCGGATCCCAGGAAGCCAGCAGTTACCAACGTAGAGGCTGACAACAAAGTTCCTAGTTTGTTGGCCTGGAGAAAATAAGGTTTCTAAAAGACCCAAAATAAAGGAATTTACAAAAGCCATCAGTACCTAAAAGACTCCAGGAGATTTTTGGTACATGACACCATCTGTACACTTTCTATTTATGTTCTAGTGCTGTCCAGGGATCTACCTTGATCCTTTTCTTTTATTTACTTGCCTCCTTGTTCCCCATAATGCCTTCAAGTCCCCTCTCTTGCTGATGACTCCCAGATCTGTTTCTCTAGAACACACTCTCAACAGGTGTTTCTAATCATCTTTCTGAAGTCTCTACTTGGCTATCTCTCAGGAATCTTAAATTCAACCAAAAATAAATTCCTTCTTCTTTTCTCCCACACAATTCTATTCTTCGTATTTCTCAGCCTTACGTATTTAAATTCTTGACTCTTCCGTGAGTCCTCCCCCTCCTACACGCCATACTCTGGAAATGTCTAAGTTCCTTCAGTTTGTACTAAGGAGGTGCCTTCCCATTAGCCCCACCTGCCTTGGTTCATTGTCTCTGACAGGATTATTATTATTATTATTATTATTATTATTATTACCTTGTAACAAGTCTCTGGGATAGAGTATGTATCTGCTTCCCCATTTGTTTTCCCTTAAAATCTCTACACTACTCATGGGCAAGAATTGAGTCTTATTCATCTTTAGATGCCATTACTGGCAGAACGGAACTGGTTTCCAGCACTTTAGTTCACTATTCCTATTGCTACAGAAATTCACTTTCTACAAATCAGTCATCCCCCTTTCCATGAGTTTCCTATTACTTACAGAATAAAGGCTAAGCACATTACCATGCCAAGGTCTTTCACAATCTGGCCACAGTCTCATTCTCCACCTCCTACTCCTCTTATTCTTCTCCATCTACCTGAATTTCCTCCTGAACACAACATGCTCTATGTGTTCCCATGTCTTTATGTTCGTTGCTGCTCCAAAAGGTATGATCTCCTGTGCATCCACCCCAAAGTTGCCTGGAAGATATTTGCTTATCTTTTAAAACCCAGCTCAGTGTTCCATCCTCGGAGACACTTTCCCAGACACACCTTGCTCTTTCCTCGGCAACCATTCCTCACCTTGATTTTTTTCTCTATGTATGATGCTGTTTTGCAAAGAGTTATTTATTTGTATCACATTTGTGTTAGTTTCTGCTGGCTGCTATAATAAGTTAACCCAGACTGGGTAGTTTGAAATAATACTTTCACAGTTCTAGAGGACAGAAATCTGAAATCAGTATCATAGGTTAAAATAAAGGTGTCAGCAGGACCATATTCCCTCCTGAAACTGAAGGGAAGAGTGAGTTACCTATCTCTTCCAGCTTCTGATGGCTATTAGAGTTCCTTGGCTTGTGGCCTCATTACTTCAGTCTCTGCCTCCATCATTGTATAGTGTATGTTTACGTGTGTGTGTGTGTGTGTGTGTGTGTGTGTGTGTGTGTGTAGTCTCTCTACCTCCCTCTTTTAAGGATGCATGTGATAGCATTTAGGTTCATGCGGATAATCCAATATAATCTCCCCACCTCAAGATCCTTAATCACATTTGCAAGAGGTCCCCCCCAATAAGGGTAATATTTACAGCTTTCAGAGAGAATTAAAATCTGATATTTTGGGAACCACCATTTAGTCCCTACCTGTCCCAACTGGGACTTCCTTAAGAGCAAGGATTGTGTCTTACTCATTTTTTATTCCCAGCATTTAGCACTAATAGGCATTCAAAAAATGTTTAATGAATGGTGGGAAAATAAATTAACTAAACTCTTGTCCTGAAGGTATTGATAAGACAATAAGCATTCAACAATCATTACTCATTATTATTCATTATTCATCCAACAAGCCTTTATCATTTTTATGTACTAGGTACTGCACTAGGCACAAGACATAAAACAGTCATGGCATTTAAAGGAGCGTGCATAAAGAAATATAGATCACACTGTATAATAAGGATTGGGAAAGAAAAGTGCAAGGATCAGTGAGAGAAATTAAGGGGGTGGAAGTTATCGAAGGCCTCTTTGTGGAAGCCTCTCCATAGACAAAGAACTGAAGGATGAATAGCAGCTAAGCGGAGGTGAGGAGGTGATTATTCCAGGCAAAGAAAACAGCATCAACATATGCGCAGGCTTTAAGGAAGTACACAGCTTAATGAGTTCAAGAAACCGAAGGAGGCTAGAGGGTGACTTGAAGGGCAGGGAGACTGGTGAGAGGACTGGTGAGGCTTTGGGATCATGTTACAGATTTTGATTTTTGAGTTTAGGTTGGAACAATAGGAACTTAAGGTCATTGAATGATGTGAACAGATTTCTAATTTAAAAGATGCCTCTGGCTGCTCATTTGAGGACTTGTAGGAGAGGTCAAGGGAAGAAGGAGAATGAGGCCCCGCTAGGAGTTTAGATGAGAGATGATAGAGTAACATGGTAGCAGCCGATAGGGAAAGAAGTGCAGACACTTGAGACATGTTTGGAGAGTAGAATGGATAAGTCCATGCTAAATCACAAATACCTTTTTTTTTAAGTATTAAAGTATTTTTTAAGCTCAAATGTCCATCTGGTCTGAGTAGAAAAAATTACAAAAGTCAATGAAATATGTATCTACAATAGTTTTACTTTCAACAGCATCTGTCAATGGGGCAAGAGTAGACTTTTCGGCAAATAGTGTGGAAACAACTAGATTTTGACAAGCAAGAGAATGAAGCTGGACCCCTACCTTTTATCATACATAAAAATTTACTCAAAATAGATTGAAGATTTAAACATAAGGGCTCTTAGAAGAACTCTTAGAAGAAAACATAGGGATAAATCTTCATAACCTTGGATAAGGGAATGGATTCTTAGATATAGAATCAAAGCATAAAAAACAAAAGAAAAAAAATAGAAGTTGTACTTCATCAAAATTAAAAATGTTTGTGCATCCAAGGTAGTATTAAGAGAGGGGAAAGCAGCCTGTAGAACTAGAGAAAGCATACCTGGTAAGGGCCTAAGAGCCAGGATATGGAAATATCTCTTATAATAAAAAACAAAAGATGGACAACTCACTTAAAATGAGGCAAAGGATTCGAACAGATATTTCTCTAGAGAAAATAAGCAAATGAAAAGAAAAGTTGGCAACATCGTTACTTTAGGGAAATGTGGATCAGAACTACAATGAGAAACCACTCCATACACACCAGGATGTTCATAATAAATTCTTTTAAAAAATAAAAAAATAAGTATTGACAAAGATGTGGAGAAATTGAAACACTTACACATCGCTGGTGGAAATGTAAAATGGTTTAGTCACTCTATAAAACAGTTTAGCAATTCCTGGAAAAATTAAACATAGAATTGCCATATAACTTCACAATTCTAGACATAGGTATATCCTCAAAAGAACTGGACATAAATATTCAAACAAATACCTGGCACACAAATGTTCAGAGCAGCACTACTCACATGGTCAAAAGGTGGAAACAACTCAAGATCCATCAACTGATGAATGGATAAATAAATTGTGGCATACATACAATAGAATATTATTCAGACATAAAAAGGAATGAAATCCTGGTAACTGCCACTACATGGATGAACATTGTGCTAAGAGAAGAGGGCCAGACATAATAGGTCATGCCCTGAATAATTTCAGTTAGACATCCAGAACAGGGAGCTCCATCAAGACAGAAATTGCATTAATGACTTCCAGGAGCTGGGGGAAGGGCAAAGGGAAAGGAACTCTTTAGTGGGTACAGAATCTCCTTTGGTTGGATGAAAGTGGTCAGAATTAGATAGAAGTGATGGCTTAAAGTTTATAACTGTTCTAGATGCCACTGAATCTATGCTTTAAAATAGTTGATTTTATGTTATCTGGATTTCATCTGGAAGAAAATAAGTCAATGGAGTAGACTTTTGAGTAGAGTCAGATCAGAGAGATAGACCTGCAAACTCCTTCCTTTCTCATTTTGTAAAGAAAATACAAGTTTGATCCTCTGGGCAGATGAGATCAGTGGTGGGGCCCAAGGAAGTGCTGTGTTTTATAGCTGGCAAAAAGATATTTGTGTGATGTTTTGTTTTGGGAACCCAAATTACCGGTTATACTGAAAAACAATGACATCTTAAAATGGCATGTGAGTACTCTCAGAAGAGAATAAAATAATTAAATATAGAGACTGATACATATAAATATTTGTCAGCTGAACAAAGGAATGAGACCAGAATATTCCAAATCAGCAGGGGATGGGGTGATAGGAGTGGGGAAATTTGTCTGGTTTTAATACCAAATACTCCAAAGTTGTATTCTTAAGGGATTGAGGGGGCCAGAGGGAATAGAGATTGACATATAAGTGGGTTGAGCATTGAAGACAGATGCTTGCTTATTTCCAATACTATAATTTTCTCAACTGTCAAAGTTAGATCTACCTCAGAAAAATTATAGGCCATAGCAAGAATGCATTGAAAATTCCAGAGCCTGGGCCAATATTCCATTTCTAAGGAACTCATTCCCAAATGACTCATATATTGCCTTCATTGCATTCACCAAAAATAATACAGTCCACCGAAAGCACATGTCCCTATGTAATCTTAAGGAAAATATCAGACAAATCCCAACTGAAGGACATTTAACAAAGTACTCCTCAAAACTGTTAAAGCCATTGTGATGAACAGTTTTATATTTCAACTTGGCTAAACTATAGTACCCAGGTATTTAATCTAACACTAACATAGGTCTTGCTGTGAAGGTATTCTGTAGATATCTATAATAGGTTAATATCTATAATAGGTTGACTCTAATGAAAGGAGATCACCTTTAAAATGTTGGTGGGGTCTCATTCAATCAGTTGAAAGCCTTGAAGCAAAACCTGAGGTTTCCCAAGAAAGAAGAAATACTGTCTCAATACAGAAGCATTGACCATTGTCAGCTTCTTGTCTGCCCCATAGACATCAAACTTAGAACCTGCAACATCCAATCCTGCCTGACTTGTCAGCTGCCAGCCTGCCCCACAGTCATATCAATCGCTTCCTAATTAAACAAATACAGATGGATGGATAGATAGAGTCTTCTGTTGGTTCTGTATCTCAGGAGAAATGAACAAATACAGTCATTAAAAAATGACTGTAAAAGTCCGAGAAAGCATAACAAATGAGAAGATCCTAAAGAAAAAAGAAAACCAAATGTACTCTGGCATCTTGTATGGGATCCTAGGACAGAAAAGGACATTAGGTAAATTCTTTTTATAATCTGAAAAGAATATGAACTTCGATTAGTAATAAGTATCAATATTATTGATTAATTGAAATAGTAATCAATAATAATTTGAAATGTAGGACGTGGAACTACATGCATATGGGAAGTCTCTACTATCTTGCAATTTTTCTGTAAGCCTAAAACTGAAATTTTAAGTAGGTATTTTTTTCCCCTTTCCAAGGAACCAAAATAAAGTTTGCATTCAAATGTGCCTTCCATAAGGCTATAACTATTTCACATTAAATAAAAAGTAATAAGTATAATTATATAGATATATAAATATTAACATAAACATAAACCAGGGATTATTGTAATATTTAGATTATTTAGCAGACCACTGAATCAAAGTGACAAGAAAAATCCAGAGAATGTCTTCATTAAGCATTTCTGAGTTTGCGTCCCCAGAGAAGGACCACTTCTCTTTATGTCTATTTTTTTCCATGATTCCTGATTTTGGCTTTGGCCTGACATAGGATGAATCTGAAGGGCACCGTAATTTTGAACCACGTGAAACTGAAGTATCAGTGTTCATACAAACTTCATTGGGACACAGTCTTGCTTATACATTTACGTGTTCTCTGTGGCCGGTTTGGGTTATAACACTAGAGTTGTGTAGTTGCAACAGAAAATGTATGGCCTACAAAGCCTAAAATATTTATCTGGCATTCTGTGCAGAAGTGTGTGAGCCCTGCTGTAGATTGTAGTCTATATCACCTCCCTATAAGTATACATTTGTGTATCTAAAGTACTTTTCTTAGAACTAAAAAGCATGTCTGTGTTACCAAACCTTGATTGTAAGCCTGTTTTCCACAGACCTTTCCTTCCACAGACTATTGAGAGGAGAAAAGGGATGGGGAGCTTTTCTGTATTATCTAGACCTCTCCTGTATGAAAGTCACGGAACAACTTGAGAAATCTGTTGGCTAAATCATGTAAAAATCTGAATTGTCCACTAAAGATCCTACAAGGATAATAGTGCCTTGACATTGTCCACAGAATGCTTCTACATACAAATTACAGCAGCCTTCATATTTGTCAGCCAAACTAGTATCAGACAGATAAATAATGCTATTTGAGCCTGATCCCTTCCTTTCTTTTCTTCCTTCCTTCCTTCCATCCTTCCTTCCTTCCCTCTTTCTTTCCTTCTTTCTCCCTTACCCCTTTTCAATTTAGCTTTTCCAAAGAAGGGAATGACCATCTCCATCTAATAAAAGTGACTCTGAAATTTTATTTTTCACAGTCTATAAAAATTGGAAGAAACTGATTAGGAAGCAAAATGTTGATTAAGTAGTTCAGCCAATCATTGATCAACATTTTTTCATAGAACCAACTTATTTCAGTTTAATTGTGAGTACAGACTAAATGTCTAACTTTCCAAAATGATATGTTTGGAATCATCAGCATATATATTTACATTGCAAGTGTTATACTAGGTGAGCACATAAATGAGATTGACAGGCATGTGGTAAAACCAATATGTTAACAATATAATAATTAACCTTTATGGAACTCCTATTTATGGACCAAGAACTATGCTGTGATTTCCGAACATCTCCTCATATTACCCTCGCAACAAAGGCGTAAGGTGGATACTATTGTTTTCTGTTACAGATAGAGAAGCTAAAGCTTAGGGAAGTTAACATGTCAGGGCACCCAGCTAATGGGTAGCAGAACCAAAATTCTCAGCTAGTTTTGCTCCTGTTATGAGGTCACCTTAATAAATGTATTGGTGTGCCTCTTTTTTTTTCTATGTATATATTACCATGTTGTTTCATTTTTTCTCTCAGATGAATATAACCATCTCCCTAAAGTACATAAGGCATAGTGAGGATTTGGATGAGCTCAAGATGGGGGAAGATATGAGCTCAGGAGTGTTACAGTGGGAAGGAGAGACAGAGAGTGAGTTAATATTCAACTTTTGACATCTAAAAGCAGATTCCCAATTCCTTAGCAAAACAATAGGCTTGAAAGTCAAGCTCTGTCATCAGGGAAGGGGATTTTTCTAAATTCTCTTATCTCCTCTGTTATCAAATAAAGAACCATGTCTGGGAAAGTTGTTCAGTGACCTTCATACAGAAGAGGTCTAGATAACACAGAAAAGCTACCTCTCATTGGTCTGTGGAAAGAAAGGCAGAGTTAGACATCAGGCAGACATACATGTTGACATCTTCCCTTTCTGTTCCAATGCTCTTAAGAGGAGCAGTAGATCAGGTGAATAGAAAGCCTAAATCTGAGGGGGTTCTGCCCTGCTTTCTGTGGAGGACTCTGGAAAGGAACCACTTCAGGAAGAGTCTTGTACCAACATGGAGGCAGCCAGGTTGAAGTAAATTCAGATTGCAGGATGGTTAGGCAGGAGGAGAGTCTTACTTTAGTTCTCCTAATGGATATCAGTCCTACTTGGATATTTAGGCATTGAGGGATCCACTATGGATGAGTGTATAGAATCTAGCTAAGGAATCTGCCGCAGGCATGTGTCTTCAGTGTGTCCTCAGGCTCTATGAAGGTCAAGGTAGGGTTGAGGTGTCAGGAAAGAGAAGAGCAGCCTAACCACAAGCCAAGAGAGAAGACCACTCCCCTTCCTCTGTCACAGTCACCAGCAAAATACCAGGGGACTGGTCTAGTCACCCTCAGCAGCTGCCAGTCCAGGATGTGCCTCTTACTACTTAATTATCCTCCCCTACAGGCACTCCTCTGCCCACCCAGTCCCCCAAACATGCAGTAACATCTGGAAGAGAAGGGCCAGAAATCCAACAGATTGAACATTGTCTCCTAAAGAAAAAGAATATTTAATTCTAAAGAGATTATTTCAATTATTGATTGAAACTAGACTATGTAATTAAATGAAAATATAATTTCCTCCACTAAAAAATATATGATTATAAAGAATATCATATAAATAAAATATTCATGTCCTCAGTGAAAGTCTTCAGACAAAATCTGAGCACCGTGAGTGAATCTATCTGATCTCAGAGCCTGAGCTCTAGCTGTGAATTCTAATGCCAGTGTAGGCTAATGATAAAGCTTTGGTCAAAATCTTAGAAATTTTAAACATTTGAACATTTCTCATGCACATTTTTTTTTAGTTGAAGTGGTGGCAGAAGGTATATCGCATGCTATAATAAATAATAATAATATTCCCATTGGATGGTTGTGAGAATTAAGTGCTTAGAAGACAGCCTAGCAAGAGCTGTGTGATTGCTAACATCATCATTATTATTTTATATGGCAAATTTAATATTAATTGACTTGCTGGTTCATGTTCCTTTCCTAGTAGGTA
Organism: Marmota flaviventris; assembly: GCF_047511675.1. NCBI lineage: Eukaryota > Metazoa > Chordata > Mammalia > Rodentia > Sciuridae > Marmota > Marmota flaviventris. The sequence goes on from NC_092498.1 coordinate 55,414,558, forward strand.
GCATCCACAGAGTTTAAGTGGTATTGAGCCACCCCCAGCTTCACACATGGGTCCTGATTACTGATCTCTCACATTACCAATCTATCCCCTTGCCATAGTGATTGGCACAAATCACAAACTGGCTTGACCAGAGTAAAGCTGGCCCTTCTGTTTAATGTTTTGTGGGAAAAACTCTCTCTTTATACAGTGTGGTGAGTATAAAACTATGACCTAAAATTGCTGAGGACTATTTTGCTACTGTATTATCTGTATTACTGTATTAGGCTGAATGAGCAGTTCACAAATTTTCTGGGCTTAGTATCATTTTGTACCCTTAAAATTTTTTGAGGGCCACAACGAATCTTGTGCTTTTTTAGTTTCCCTCTAGAGTCTCCAAATAGAGTCCTTTCCTTGGCCTGTTCAACTTATGGAGGCTGCCAACTTTCCTTCATTTGCAGCTCCCTCCTTTCTCTCTAAAGCCACCAATGTAGTATTATCACAGCTTCTTCTTTAACTCTCATTTCTCTCTTGTAAGGAATCTGTGATTTTATTGAATCCATTCAGATAACCCAAGGATATACCTTCCCATCTCAGGATCCTTAACTTAGCAGGGTGCAGTGGTGCACACCTGTAAACCTAGCAGCTGGGGAGGCCGAGGCAGGAGGATCACAAGTTCAAAGCCAAACTCAGCAACACCAAGGCGCTAAACAACTTACTGAGACCCTGTCTGTAAATAAAATACAAAATAGGGCTAGGGATGTGGCTCAGTAGCTGAGTGCCCCTGAATTTAATCCCTAGTACCCTCAAAAGGGAGGGAGGGAGGGGGGGAGAGAGAGAGAGAGAGAGAGAGAGAGAGAGAGAGAGAGAGAGAGATCCTTAACTTAATCACATTTGCAAATTCCCCTTTACTACACAAAGAACATATCCCTAGTTCCAGGAATTAGGGTGTAGACATCTTTAGGGGGCCATAGGCTACCTCACTATTATTATAAAATAATCTATTAAAAAAAAACCAGAGGTCCTAATTGCCTACACTACAGAGACCCAAAATAGTACTGGTTTACACAAAATGATTATCTCTTTTCCATATTGCAGAAAAGACATAAGCCATTAAAGGTTGTCACAGCAGTTCAACAGTGTCAAGGATCCAGAATCCTTTAACGTTTGATACACCTTAATCTCTAGGGTCCAGATGATTTTGCCTTCAAAGGTGTCACCATCTGTACGGTTCAAGGTGGATTATTACCATGTCCAAATTCTATACAGCAGAAAGGAGGAGATATAGAGGAAGGCACTCTCCCTTCCTGCCTTCTGTTCATATCCTATAAGCCAGACCTGGTCATGAGGTCATGCCATTAGCTGACCAATCATGAATCAATGAAGTTTCTACCTCAGTTTTCAGGAGAAAAAATCTAAGCTGGTGATGGAGATTACAAAGAACAGACAAGCCAAGAAAATGCAGTACTTCCTTTCCAAAAGAAGAGAAGCCAGATCAAGCGTACTCCAAAGCCTACATTTGAACTTTCCAGTTGCATAAGACATTACTTTTTCCTTATGTCAAAACCTATTTGATTTGGAGTTTCAGTTATTTGCAGCCAAAGCTATGTGCCTCAGTAACTATCCAGTATTTCCCCAATCAAAAAGAAGAAATGCAGGGCATTATAGAACTTTGGAAAATGTTGAGGCAGAGGCATATTTTAGATAGTTAATCAGTGCTGGATAGATGAATGATAGAAGTCCAATCACAGCAAGCTTGTTGAGAAAATTGTAGAGCAGATGCTGATTTCTGTTATAGGAGCCAGAGACCTTGCAATTGATATTCCTGAAGCTCACAATAGATAGGAGAATGTCTCATTCACATTCTTTGGTGTCAAAATTGTTCCCTTTACAAACACAAGGAAAAAATATCTGAAAATATCTAAGAATTATAAGAAGAGGAAATGAGTGTTTTTCAAATCAACAGGAAAGAAAAGATAGGGACAAAAAGAAACCCTACCATCAGGAAAGTCCAAACACCACAGGGGTCTTCATTGCTGAGCCCAGTCTCACTTAATGTCTGAAAAAACGTGCTCTGGAACAGGAATTTTTATTTCTGACAATGATGTTTTGGAAAGTGAAAGGACAAGCCACTAAGACTGAATGTGTTTTGGAGATTTCTCAGGGCTATATAGATATGCAAAGTAGATGAAATTTGGAGTTGATAACAAATTCAAATTAAGTGTATAATGAATTTTTGAGATAACCATTTTTAGTCTAAAGGGGATGTAGAATTCACAATAGCCTGTCCTGATTCTGACTGCCTTTCCTTGCTGGATTAGCCTTGCTGTTGAATGTTTAGAACAAAAGAGAAAGCCAATGGGAACCCAGTCTCTAATATTTTAAAACAAAGTAATGCAGTATTGACTGCAAGTACAAAAAGTCAATTACTAGTATTAATAAATTGTGTCAAGAAAATTCTTCTCTTTTCAATAAGGGGAGTTATTTTTTGCTCCTTTTCATGCCCAGTTGCCCATGATCTATGTGTTTCTCCCTCAGTTTCTAAAATCTTAATTACTTGGTAAAGAATAAAGTTCACAGTACCTGCCTGTTCAGTTTCTTTATAATGAATTCAACAAAACATCCAAAGATTATAAATAGTGGGACAAGCAGTCCTTAAACTCATAATGGATTGCATTACTCAAAAAGATAAAATAAATCAAGAGATTAAGAGTCAAATCTGATTTTCTCACAGGAACAACGTTACAATAGCAGGGTTATGTTTGTAGCCAAATGTCAGATCCCATACTATTTTTATTTTTTTAAAAAATGACCACAAATATCCCATTCAATTGGTTCTACATTGTCTTGAAACCATACAATAATACACGTTTCAATGTGTACATAAATCAATTACCAATTCAGGCCAATAACCAAGTATAAGAACTGTACTTATTTAAGAGGGGAATGTTAACAAGATGAGAACAGAGGCCCTGAGAACAGAGGCCCTGAACAGCAGGCCACTCCAAGAAATGATCATACCTCGGGCTCAGAGGCAGAGTGGTTCCTGGGAAATTACCTACGTATGGAATAAAGAGGAGCCCTGAAAAGTCAGAGCCGCGAAGGGAAGGTAAGGGCACCCTTCAATCTCGCACATGAATTGGGAAGACCCAAGGGCAGCCCACGTGCAGAGGGGAGAGGCCTAAGTGCCTGGCTGTACCAGGTGGTAGTTCTTCTATTCGGAGTAGAAAGAGCAGTGCCTACTTCTTCTATTACAACATCTAGGAAATCAATTTCTGCCTTATCCACCAAAACCATTTAAAAATAAAAGATTAGTGCTATTTAAAGAGATAAAATAGGTTATTATAGTGTTTTCTTCTAAGTCTACTGAAGCAACCAAAAATCTCGTCTCTTGATCAACTTTGTTAATAAGTAAGTTAGGGTGATGGGTGGGGAATTTCATTTTTTATCCCATCTTTCCATAAAGTTTATTACTTTTTTACCATGAAAAAAGTAAAACTTATTATTTTTTCATGTCACTTTTGTACCAAAAGAATTTTTCCATTTTGAAAATGAATATGGAAAGGACAATTGAGAAATGAATTGACTTGAGTCACACTAAGGAAAAGTAGAAAAGAAAATGAAATAGTATGAGAGAACTAATTGATGCAAAGTCATGAGAGTTGACAGAGAAGTCAAGACTTCCCCTGCTTACCCATTACTCAAATTAGAACCATAAGTGTTTCCAGAACACTCCAGTTTGAGAAGGAAGGGATGTGACTGTGAGAAAACTTTACTCCAGGAGTAGCTCAGAACTCTGCTAGTGCAGAGTTCTATGGGGACAGCCGCAGCAACCCTTCCTCCTTCTAGAAGAAACTCCAAGAGCTCCACCAGCTCCCCAGCTATCAATGCTGTCAAGTACTGCTGTACTTGTCTAGTCTGTGATTCCAAAGTAGGCTCAAGGACAAAGGGGGAGAATGGAGGGATTTGATGATTAAAATGATTATTGTCAGAAAATTCACTTGGTAGCAGCATGTAGTATGAATTAGAGGATATAATAGTTATAGGAAAAACCTGTAGAGATAAAGTAGAAAATAGCATTTATTGAGCCCACTATGTGCCGAAACTTCATTTGCTTGCCTCATTGAAATTCTAAAATAGCCACCCTCCCAGGTGTAGGGGTTATTATTTCCATTTTATACATGACGGAATGAAAGGGTGATTAAGTGGCTTGTTCATATTCTCTGTGCAAATAAGTGACAATGTATCAAAATCAGGGCAGAGAAAGCCCCATTGAGAGGGAAGGATGAAACCAAGAGATGCCTGTAGAAGAAAGGGGATTTAGCAACTCTACAATGAAGTCAGAAAGGAAAGAGGAATTGAGACTGATTGTAAGCACTCAAGCCAGAGTGATAGGAAAGTGATGAGAATGAAATCAGGAAAAATAGGAGATTAATTTTTGTAGGAAAAAAGGAAGCATTAAAAAAGTGTTAATAACAAAACTCAATTTTCAAAAATCCAGTAATATAGTAATGGTATGTATTAAAGAGAAAAATCCTTTTCCTCTTTTTCTCAATCCTACTCTGAAGCCATAATGACTATTTATTGCTTCTTGAATATTCTTTCTTGAAATTTATTTTTATATTAATATGATCACACATGACAACTCTTATTTGCATTGTCTTTAATACTATATTTTTAAGATAGAGCTTTCTACTTCATTCTTTTTAAAGACTGCATGGTATTCCATTGTACTTAATATATTTAGCCAATTCTATACTAAATAAGTAGTTTAGTTGTCATTTGATTTTTGTAGGGTGTTGTTTCTTGATACTATTACTGCTTGCAACCACAAAATACTGCTGCAATGCAAATTCTTATATACAATATTTGACCTATTTATGAACATGTATGTCTAAGTCATGTTCTTAGAAATGGAAGTACCAAGTCAAACGACATTTTCTTTAATTCTAATAAATGTCTTTTAAATGTTGAAAAATTTACCAACAAAACCAAAGCTTTTCATCTTGCCAAACTGACCACATGAATAATGTTACTATGCTATTGTTTTCAGTTGCTACATGAACTTTTAGACATTCTAAGTTTGAGGAGAGTCAGGGTCCCTTAAAAGGAGTGTTCTTGCAGGTGGTCAAAAGTACAAGACTGCCTTTGAATGAGCAGCAATGACTATAGATGCTGATCATGATCAGAAGAGAATAAAGTTTTCTAAAAGGGTGAGTGTGCAGTTAAAAGAGCAGGGAAACATACCTAAGCTCTGGGGGACCGGGAGTAATGGCACAAAGAGGAAGATATATCAGGAGACTGATAAGAGACCAGGAAATCAAAGGAAATTTAAGATTATAGAAGGGAAAAGAGGAAGAGTCTCAGAAAGGAAGTGAAAAGTGTCCATATATTGCATCAAGAACTAGGAAAATAGCCACAAAAGAGCCATTTGATTAGGCAGAGCAATGAAAGTAGATTAACTCCGTTTCATTATCACTCATATGTTGAGACTTATGGGGACAACATCTAGGTTAGAAATCTTTACTAGAAAAACTCCACCACTGGGCTGGGGCTGAAACTCAGTGGTAGAGCGCTTGCCTTGCATGTGTGAGGCCCTGGTTCTATCTTCAGCATCACATAAAAATAAACAAAAAAAATAAAGGCATCTTTATTTGTCCATCTACAACTACCAAAAAATAATTTAAAAACGAAAAATTCCATAATTTGCAGGCTGCGGGGAAAGCCAGCTCTTTTCCAAAGATGAAGTTGGCCCACTTCCAAAATGTTAAATAATATTGACAATAAAGTGAAATGACGAATCGCATCCCACACCCATATGCACACCCATTATTTTACTAGGAGTCCCACCTCTGAAATGAAGACTCTGGCAATAAGAGTGAGCTTGGACATGATGAGGACAAAAGGTTATCATGCTGTATTTAAACATATAAAATTTAATTCTTCATTCCAATATTGCTATAAGGAATCTTATCATACTGTTACACGTAATAAAATGAATTGAAATAAGAAGCAATAAAGGAAATGTGACTTATGCAAGAAAGGAGAGTCATGAGCCCCAGGTGACTATTGTTCAAGATTGTACAAAGTGTACTTCCTGCAAGCATCTCAACATCATGTCCCACTCCTTCCCTTAACCACCCCCACCAGACGTGTATTTCTGAGAATGACTTTGACTCCACTAAGCCAAACTCTTGCCGGGGAAGGAGAAATTTTTAAAAATGTAGTTTACAGAATTAGTTCTCATTTCCTCTTTCTACTCTCAACTCTCAAGTTTGACCAAAATAAAATATACTAGACAGTTTGTTTCTGATCTCTGATTACTGATTAGTTTTACTGTTTTCTCTTCATTCTGATATTTGTGTTACTATCGGATATTTCTGGACTTATCTTGATACTAAGAGAGATTAATAGAGCTTCATATTAAACTGGGGAATTGTTTTCTTTGATGGAGCAGTCTTCATGAAGTCTGATTTCCAAAGTTCTGAAAGAAACAGAAGAAGATGCTCCATATGGGCATCTTTGTAAAGACAGATGGGGTCTATTAGAAGAATTTGTTTGACTTGAAATCAAGGCAGAAATAGAAGAGTTAAAAGTTTTGTTGTTCTCTCCATGACCAAGAGATTTGCCTCCTGGTTTAATTTCTTCTTCTTTTTTTTTTTTAATCAATAATGTTGGGGGACACACATACACTATGACAGGGAATTTGTTTTGATTTATTCATTAAAACACTGACATTTAACTCAGGAGAAGAAAAACAAAGCCGGTTATTCAAATGACTCCACTAATTTTTTTTACACAAAGCTTCATAATGGATCTCTATAACCACAGTATTAAGTGTGTTGACTCTGCTCTATAACTTTTCATATTTTTCTGCCTTTGAGAACCTGATGAAAATTATGGGAAATTTTGCTTAGAAAATTCATACTTGTATAATCTCAATCTCTCTCTCTCTCTCTCTCTCTCTCTCTCTCTCTCTCTCTCTCTCTCTCTCACACACACACACACACACACGTTTTGTAGGGCTTTGGTAGATTCTCTGAATTCTAATCACAGATCCCTGGGGGGGGGGTACCCAGATAAGTATTTCTGCTACCTTTAAACTGCATTTGGGTTATGAAAATTTTATTCAGAAGTTCTAATTTTTTATATTTTTTAGATGTTGGTGAACCTTTATTTTATTCATTTATTTATATGTGGTGCTGAGAATTGAACCCAGTACTTCACACATGCTAGGCAAGCCCTCTGCCACTGAACCACAATCCCAGCCCCAGGAGTTCTTATTTTTGACAGAATTCAGTACAGTGATAAGGTCATGTCTTTTAGTGCTGTAGAGTAGGGTGGTACCACATTACCAAACGTACTCTCTGAAATATTAAAAGTCACATGATGCCACATCTAAAACAAACATGTGGGTGAAAAACTTAGGAGAACCCAAGTAGGTAACAAAAATATTTTTTTACTCAATGTTAATTTTTTTCTTAAATGAAGCAAATCTCTTCCACTATAAATGAATAACAGAACAAACCCAAATTTGTAAATTGAATAAAATTAATATTTCAAAATTGACATTGTGGGTCTGTTATTAAAAGAGAGAGACTGGTAATTCTAGGGTTTTTTTCCTGTGCACTAAACTACTATGCTTACGTATTTGTTTATTAACAATAGCCTTACTGAGCACTGGCTGCAGGCCCAGCTTATGCTAAGCATTTAAGATAAAATGTAAATAAAAGATAAATAAATAAAACACAACTCATCTTCAGAATGAGGAGATGGTGAGGAGTCAAGAGAACTATTTTTAATCCAAGGAATCATAGCAATTCCAATGATATTTGACAGGATAGAAAAAGACTTGTTTTCTGAATATATGAGTAAATCAATAAATTTGTTATATTAAGTTTCAAATGTTAATTATTAATTTAGATGTATGATGGCTAGGTGCAATAGCACAGACCTGTAATCCCAGTGACTCCAGAGATTGAGGCAGGAGGATCACAAATTTAAGGTTGCCTTGGGCAATTTAGTGAGACCTCAAAATAAAAAGAGCTGGAGGTATAGCCCATTGGTATAGCACCTGGGTTCAATCCACAGTACACACAACACACACACACACACACACACATACACACACAGAGACAAAAATTCTTCCAGATTATAATCATATAATGGCATTAAAAATAGTTTGTTAATGTATAACACCAAAGGTGTAATCCCATGACACCAAGGCTAAACTTTTAAGGAATATTCCTTATTTTGTTGTTTGAGGGAGAAAACTTAAATAAATAAAACAAATATCCACTATAGGAACTAAAAATGGAAAACTGATAATATGAAGTGTTGGCAAGGATAAGGAGCATTTGGAATTCTCATATCTGGATCATGGGAATTTAAATTGGTAAAACCACTTTTCAAAAGCTGGTAGGCAACTTTACATAAGTTAAACATATTTCTATTCTATCTAGCAATTCTCACAGTACCAAAGAGAAATTAAAACATATACCCACAAAATATTTGTATAAGAATGTTCACAATATGGGCTGGGATATGGCTCAAGCGGTAGCGCGCTCTCCTGGCATGCGTGCAGCCCGGGTTCGATCCTCAGCACCACATACAAACAAAGATGTTGTGTCCGCCGAAAACTAAAAAAAAAAATATTAAAATTCTTAAAAAAAAAAAGAATGTTCACAATAGCCATAAGCTAGAAACAATCCAAATGTCCATCAACAAGAAAATTATAAACAAAAATTGGCATAGTCACACAATAGAATGCTATCCAGCAATAAGAAAAGAACAGGCAACTGATTCACATAACAATATAGATAAACTGCAAACATATTAAGCTATGAGACAGGAGCCCGGACACTAAGGAGAACATATCCTTTTATATGAATTTCAAGAATAGGCCAAACTAGGGGATGGAGCTGGAGCTTAGTGGTAGAACACTTGCCTTCCACGTGTGAGGCACTGGGTTCGAGCCTCAGCACCACATAAAAATAAATAAAGATATTTTTTAAAAAAAGAATAGGCCAAAAAAAAAATAACCAAGAAATTCAAATAAATCATCAATAATTTTTAAAAAAAGAATAGGGCAAACTAATCAAGAATGATGAAAATCAAAACAAGGTTTACTTCTGGGAGTTGTCTGGGATTCACTGAGAAAAGACATGAAGAAATTTTCTGGGGAGGGGGATGGAAGTGTACTCTGCTTTAGTGGGGTGGATGTTAGACAAAGCAATAAAGAATAATGACCTTTTACCTTATACAGCAAAAAGGACTTTGCAGATGTGATTAAGGTTAAGGACCTTCAAATGAGGAGACTACCTGAATGGGCCCAACCAAATCATCTGAGCTCTTAAAAGCAAAGAACCTTTCATGACTGTGATTAGAGGAAGAGAGACACTGTCACCAGAAGAAAGTGTAGAGAGATCCAAAATTGCTGGCTTTGAAGGTGGAGGTAGGGGTCATGAGCCAGGAATGTGGGAGGCCTCTACACATTAGAAAAGACAAGTTAATAGATTCTCCTCTGGAGCCCCAAGAAACACAGCTCCATTGTCACCTTAATTTTGTGCAATAAAAGCCATTTAGACTTCTGGCCTTCAGAAGTATAAGATAATAAATTTGTGTTGCTTTAAGTCACTAAATATGTGATAATTTTTAAAGGATCAATAAAAGCAAATACACAAGGATAAATGCATTAGAAAAACTCATTAAAATGTACATTCAAGATTTTCATATTTCACTGCATGTAAGTTATATCATATTCTTAATTGAATTGTGCCCTCCAAAAAGATATGTTGAAAATCTAATTCCCAGAACCCCAGGAAGACATTATTAGGGAAAAGGGGTCCCTGTGGATGTGATTAGTTATGCTGAACTCATACCAAAATAGAGTGGGCCCTTAATCAACAATGATGAATATCCCTAGAAGAAGAGGCAAGGATAGAGACAGTGCTAACACCATGTAAAGACACTGTCAGACATCAGATTGAGGAATGCTAAGGGTTGATGGCCATACCAGAAGGTAGGAAGAGGCACCCAACGTCTCATAGAATATGGCTCTGCAGACACATCCGCTTTGAACTTCTGCCTCTAGAACTATGGGAAAATAAATGCCTATTGTTTTAAGCCACATGGTTTGAGATACTTTGTGCTCTCATCTTTAGGAAATTAATATATACCTCAACTTTTTCCAAAATTCTGCAATAAAAAAAAAATATAAAACTTTACAGATACAGTTGAAGCCCACTTAGTAGTCCTCTCCAGAAAACTGCCCCTCTCTCCACAAAACAACCATTATCTTTAATTTCTTTTTATCATTCTATTGTTTGTTTTGCATACATTTGCTATGTAGCTATGAATCATAAACATTTTTTCTTTTTAAAATTTATTAGGACAAAAATATAAATTCCTCCTTTCTCTTTTTTGATAAATAAAAATTGTTAATTTAAGGTGTATAATATGATGATGTTACATATATACACATTATGAAATGACTACCACAATCAAGCTAATGAACACTTCCATCACCTCACATTGTTACCCTTTGTGTGTGTGTGTGTGTGTGTGTGTGTGTGGTCACTTAAAATCTACTTAGTAAATTTCAAGTATATAATATAGTATTGTTAACTATAATCATAATCACAATGTTATATGTTAGATCTTCAGAATTGTGTGTGCGCATGTGTGTGTGTGTGTGTGTGTGTGTGTGTGTGTGTGTGTGTTGGCAGAGGCAAACACTCGACCAACTGAGCTATATCCCCAGCCCAGATCTTTAGAACGTATTGACCTTATCACTGAAAGTTTGTATCTTTTTTTAACATTTATTTTTTTTTTAGTTTTAGGTGGACACAATATCTTTATTTTATTTTTATGAGGTGCTGAGAATCAAACCCAGTGCCTCACACATGCTAGGCGAGAGCGCTACCACTTGAGCCACATCCCCAGCCCCTGAAAGTTTGTATTTTTTGGCCAATGTTTCCTTGATTTCTCCATTTCCAGTCTCTGTCAACCACAATTCACAATTCTTACCCTTGTTTTTGTTTGTTTGTTTTGTTTGTGGTATTAGGAATTGAACCAAGGATGCTCTACCACTGAGTTGCATCCCCAGCCCTTTTTAATTTTTTTAAAAAAATTTTGAGACAGGGTATTGTAAGTTTCCAAGGCTGACATCAAACTTGCTATCCTCCTGCTTCAGCCTCCCAAGTAGCTGTGATTATGGCATACACCACCACACCCGGCCTCTACTCTTGGTTTTTATGAGTTTGACTTTATATTCCTCATATAAGTGATATCATACAGTATTTGTCTATGTTCATCTGGCTTATGTTATTTAACATAATGTCCTCCAGTTTCATCTATATTGTTGTGAATGGCCAGATTTATCTATTCTTTATGAATTAATATTATTGTGTGTACCTACCACATTTTCTTTATCCATTCGTTTGCCAATGGACACTCAGGTTTTCATATTTTGCCAATCATGGATAATGCTGTCATGAATGTGGGAGTACAGATATCTCTTGAACTTACTGATCTCATTTCCTTTGAATATATACCCCAAAGTGATATTGTTGTAAATTGGTCCAGAAATTATGGAAATTGGTACAGTCATTATGGAAAACAGTATGGAAACTCCTCAAAAAATTAAAAATAGAACCACCATGTAATCTAGCAATTTCATTTCTACATGTTTTTAAACTTTTTATAAACAGATTGTATTGCATTTGTTCTTTAATAATTTCTTCACTCAATTTGTATTTGTGAAATGAGTTCATGTTTTGCAGCTCTAATACATTAATTTTCATCATTGGATGTCTGTAATTCCATTTTATGAGCAAAGCAGCATTCTTCTTTTTTTTTTTTTTTTTTTTTGAGTGTAAGAATAGGATTTATTCAAGAGTGCACAGAAACAGAACTCCCACAGGAGGAGAGGGGGCCCAACAGGGGTCGCCCTACTGTTAATAGATGATGAGGATATTTAATTATTTTATTTTTATATTTTTGCTATTACTGCTATGGGCACACTTGAACACATGCAATTTTCCTTAAGAATATTTTCTTTAAGGATAATATCCTTAAGGATATCAAGGAATTTCCTGAGTCTTAGATAACTTGTGTCTTCAACTTGATAAGATAGTTACTAACTGCTCTGGGAAATCACTACCCGAATTTACACTCACAGCGATAGTATAAGAGTTCCTTGTCACACAGAAATCGATTATTTTGTGCAATTAATATGCATTAATAATTGCAGTAATTTTTAAAAGTACCCCTTCCTGATAAAGTTCCTATTGCTTCCCATCTCCTGTGACAATATTGTCAGGTGTGTGTGTGTGTGTGGGCGTGTGTGTGTGCTAGGAATCAAACCCAGGGCCTTGCACATGCTAAGCATGCATTCTACCACTGAGTTACACTCCCAGACAGGTATTGTGTTTACCATCTGATAGGCAAAAGAAAATTCACCATGAAACAAATGAAGTTTAAGCTTAAGGACCCTTCATTCCCATCGACCTCTTTGAAAACCTTGTAGCTAATATTGTATTTGAAATTGTGTTTTCTTTTTCTTAAAATGAGATCCACAAATTGCACAAACTTCAAGCCCCACCAAATCTAGACGCAGCCCTGCTGATGATGGGTGTGAAGTGTATCTCATTGTGGTTTCAATTTACTTTTCCCTGATCACTAATGTAATTTTACTCCTTTTTATGTGTTGATTGGCACATCAAGTTTCCTTTAAATTTAGCTTCTTTGTCTTACTGATTTGTAGCAATTCTGGACTTAATTGGGACAAATAACTCATCCAGTATGGAGTTTATCTTCATTTTTGTCATAGTGTCCTTGATGTTTTATTTATAATGATGCTGTATTTATCCATCTTTTTATTTATGATGTGCACATTTTTGTAACATACTTTTATGACAAGGTTATAACAGTATTTTTTCTCCTTCTAAAAGTTATGATCTGGAGAAAAATTGAAGGCATTCCCTCTAAAATCTGGAACAAGACAGGGATGCCCTCTCTCACCACTTCTGTTCAACATAGTTCTGGAAACACTGGCCAGAGCAATTAGACAGACGAAAGAAATTAAAGGCACAAAAATAGGAAAAGAAGAACTTAAATTATCACTATTTGCGGATGACATGATTATATACCTAGCAGACCCAAAAGGGTCTACAAAGAAACTATTAGAGCTAATAAATGAATTCAGCAAAGTGGCAGGATATAAAATCAACACGCATAAATCAAAGGCATTCCTGTATATCAGCAACAAATCCTCTGAAATGGAAATGAGGACAACCACTCCATTCACAATATCCTCAAAAAAAAAATAAAATACTTGGGAATCAACCTAACAAAAGAGGTGAAAGACTTATACAATGAAAACTACAGAACCCTAAAGAGAGAAATAGAAGAAGATCTTAGAAGATGGAAAAATATACCCTGTTCATGGATAGGCAGAACTAACATCATCAAAATGGCGATATTACCAAAAGTTCTCTATAGGTTTAATGCAATCCCAATCAAAATCCCAACGGCATTTCTTGTAGAAATAGAGAAAGCAATCATGAAATTCATATGGAAAAACAAAAGACCCAGAATAGCAAAAACAATGCTAAGCAGGAAAGGTGAATCTGGCGGTATAGCGATACCAGACTTCAAACTATACTACAGAGCAATAGTAACAAAAACAGCATGGTACTAGTACCAAAACAGGCAGGTGGACCAATGGTACAGAATAGAGGACACAGAAACCAATCCACAAAACTACAACTATCTTATAGTTGATAAAGGGGCTAAAAGCATGCAATGGAGGAAGGATAGCATCTTCAACAAATGGTGCTGGGAAAACTGGAAATCCATATGCAACAAAATGAAACTGAATCCCTTTCTCTCGCCATGCACAAAAGTTAATTCAAGATGGATCAAGGAGCTTGATATCAAATCAGAGACACGCTGTCTGATAGAAGAAAAAGTTGGCTACGATCTACGTACTGTGGGGTCGGGCTCCAAATTCCTCAATAGGACACCCATAGCACAAAAGTTAATAACTAGAATCAACAAATGGGACTTACTCAAACTAAAAAGTTTTTTCTCAGCAAAAGAAACAATAAGAGAGGTAAATAGGGAGCCTACATCCTGGGAACAAATCTTTACTCCTCACACTTCAGATAGAGCCCTAATATCCAGAGTATACAAAGAACTCAAAAAATTAGACAATAAGATAACAAATAACCCAATCAACAAATGGGCCAAGGACCTGAACAGACACTTCTCAGAGGAGGACATACAATCAATCAACAAGTACATGAAAAAATGCTCACCATCTCTAGCAGTCAGAGAAATGCAAATCAAAACCACCCTAAGATACCATCTCACTCCAGTAAGATTGGCAGCCATTAAGAAGTCAAACAACAACAAGTGCTAGCGAGGATGTGGGGAAAAGGGTACACTTGTACATTGCTGGTGGGACTGCAAATTGGTGCAGCCAATTTGGAAAGCAGTATGGAGATTTCTTGGAAAGCTGGGAATGGAACCACCATTTGACCCAGCTATTCCCCTTCTCGGTCTATTCCCTAAAGACCTAAAAAGAGCATGCTACAGGGACACTGCTATATCGATGTTCATAGCAGCACAATTCACAATAGCAAGACTGTGGAACCAACCTAGATGCCCTTCAATAGACGAATGGATAAAAAAATGTGGCATTTATACACAATGGAGTATTACTCTGCATTAAAAAATGACAAAATCATAGAATTTGCAGGGAAATGGATGGCATTAGAGCAGATTATGCTAAGTGAAGCTAGCCAATCCCTAAAAAACAAATGCCAAATGTCTTCTTTGATATAAGGAGAGTAACTAAGAACAGAGTAGGGACGAAGAGCAGGAGAAGATTAACATTAAACAGGGATGAGAGGTGGGAGGGAAAGGGAGAGAGAAGGGAAATTGCATGGAAATGGAAGGAGACCCTCAGGGTTATACAAAATTACATACAAGAGGAAGTGAGGGGAAAGGGAAAAATAATACAAGGGGGAGAAATGAATCACAGTAGAGGGGGTAGAGAGAGAAGAGGGGAGGGGAGGGGAGGGGGGATAGTAGAGGATAGGAAAGGCAGCAGAATACAACAGACACTAGTATGGCAACATGTAAATCAATGGATGTGTAACTGATATGATTCTGCAATCTATATATGGGGTAAAAATGGGAGTTCATAACCCACTTGAATCAAAGTGTGAAATATGATATATCAAGAACTATGTAATGTTTTGAACAACCAACAATAAAAAATTTTAAAAAAAATAAAATAAATAAAAGTTATGATCTTTTTATTGGGGCTTCTAGGGAATTTGAAAAAAAATTTGAAGTATGGCATGAAATTAAGATCTAAATTTTATTTACTGTACATGGATAGCCAGTTGTCTCAGCACCATTTATTGAAAAGTCCCTCATTTCTCTACTGCCTTGGAGCCTCCATCATGTTTCAAGTTTCAATATATGTTTCCAACACTTTTGTTCCATTGCAAAGTTGCCAGCACCCTGCCAGGGTAGATTGCTGCTCAGGAGGTGTGAGCTGCCTGAGAAATGGAAAGCCTGAAATAATTAGTAAAAAACAAGCCAGAGCCAAAAATTAGATTTTAAAAAGCACCTAATAGATCTTACAGTCCTGATAGGAGTTGGAACTAAACAACTAAAAAATGGCTCCAATTCTTTATTTAAGGGGGAGTACATGAAAGGCAGAGATAGGTTTCAGCAGGAGGAGTCTTGGTAGTCTTGGCTCTTCCTTCTCAGTGTTGCAGGGGTCTTGCAGTAAACAGTTTGTGGCTCCAGTGGGTCATCCCATCTCCGATGATATGCTGAACTTTTGATGGAGCTGGGTAGGAAGCCACATGAACCAAGCGTCCTCAAACCAGCAGCATTGCTGCTGGGAGTTTCCAGTACCAGGCTTTCCTGCCTAATGGCTTCCACATCACTTTAGTTCACACACAGTTCACGGATGACTCTCAGCATTCCATTGGTCTAATTATTGTGTTCATAGCACAAACCTGACATTGTCACAGTCAATATAGCTTTACAGCTAGTCTTTATATCAGGCAGAATAAGTCTCCCCATTTTTTCTTAATCAAGGTCATTTTGACTTTTCTTGGTCCTTTGTGCTTCCATACAAGTTTTAGGATGTTTGTTCACATCTATGGAAAAAAAACCTTTAAGAGTTTTATTGTAATAGCATTTGAGTAATAGACTTTTTGAAGAAGACTCTTTAAATATTGAGCTTTCACATCCATGAAGATGTATGGTTTTATAATTTTCTCAAGTTTTCCTTTTGTCCTTTAATGATTTTCTCATTAGCATTTTTCTTTAGATATTTCTTTTATAGTTGTAGGTGGACAGCATGCCTTTATTATATTTGTTTATTTTTATGCGATGCTATGGATCGAACCCAGTGCCTCACACATGTGAGGCAGGTGCTCTGCAACTGAGCCACAACCCCAGCTCTCATTAGCATTCTTATATGTCTTTAGATAAGATTTATTTATACTAATCTTTGTAGCTCTTGTTGCTGTCATCAAAGGTATCTTCCTGTTATATATTCTATTTGGTTATAGTGTATGTATGTGTGTGTGTGTATATATATATTTGTATATAATATTTGTTTTTATTCAGCTTGTATCAATTAACCTTACAAATCTCTCATTTGTTCTAAATAAGTCATTTTTAATCTGATCAGTGGTTCTGAGACTCTTCTCTTATGTACAATATTTTCTAGTTCTTTCAGCAACAAAACCTAAATACACAATTTGATCAATCACAGTGGTTCTGAATAGATGTGCTGTACGGTTCTTAAAATAATCAAAAGCAGTATTATATGTTAGCCAAAGAAATGATAAAGTTAGGCTGCCTGGTTCTAATTGACTCTACCACTTAAAGCAAATCTTAACATACTCATTTGTAAAAATACTGTGCTGCATATGGTTCTTGCAAGGACTCAATGGAATAAACACAATAAAATATGTTGTATAGTCTCTGGCCCATTGTAAGCATTGAATTAAGGTTAATTATTAAAAGCATGAGGTAAATGACACCATTATTAATTACATAGTAGATTTATAAACCAGAGATTAAAACATGGGTTAGATTAATTTAGAACAAACTCTTAGTGACCTGTCTAAATTATTTTGCAACTGTGTTATACCAAATACAATTTATTCATTAACTGTCAATCAACTAATATTGCTGTTCCATTATTGGTTGTTCTGTGATTGATTGACTCAAGGTATTGGGATGCAGTGGTGGGTACAACAGTCAAGATTCCTGCCCACATGGAGCTTTCACCCTAATAAAGGAGCCAAATTTTACATACATATATAATTGTGTATTTTTAAATTATGCTGCTGTGTTTAGAAAAACAAAGTGTAGGAAGCTATGAGAGAATACTAAAAAGGGGCATCTAGAGATTAAGAAGTCAAAGGGAAGTAACATCAAAGTCAGACAGAGGGAGGGAGAAGTGCATTTAAACAGAGAAAATGAGGCCTGAAAGGAGCTGACAAATTCAGGGGACTAACAGAGACCAGTATGGCAGGCGAGGAGAAGGCAATGGTGAGCGGGGCCAGATGAAATTGGACAGGGGGACATCATATAAGATGTTGAAGGCCTTTTATCCTATATAAAATCACTAGTCCCATGAAGGAGGTGAGCATGAAAAGTTCATTCCAGTTATTAGGTAGAAAAGAGACTAGGAAGGCTAAGAAAGGAAGTGAGATGGGCAACAAGAGGCTCTTGTAAGAGGCGGTGGTGGCTCAGGAGAGGGAATTAAGTGAAGATGAAGCAAAGTGATGGCTTTGGGGTATATTTGGGGGGTAGACTCAAGAGGACTTGGTAAGGGACTGGTTGGAATGGGGAGATGGTCAGTAAGGGGAGGGTCAGCAGAAGTTTCCAAGTTTCTGACTTGAGCAGAGGGGCATGTTCTTTACTACAATGGGGAAAAGTAGAGATGGAGCAGATTTGGGAGGGAAGATCAAGGGGTCAGATTTGAATGTGTCAAGTTTGAGATGCCATAGAAGTATCCAAGTAGAGATGTTGCGCAAGGATATAAATATATGGATCTTGAGGATTCCAGTTATATCTGAAGGTCACTGGGAACCAGAGAACTCTTTCGGAGAAGAGGAACAGAGAGAAGAGAACAGTAGTCCAGGACAGAACCTTGGAGAATGCTGAAGAAGGAACTGGATAGAAAAGGAGTTGGCAATGAAGTGTGGTGAGAACATTTTTTTAAACATTTTAAAGATGGTGCAATGAGTCGGATGTTATTATCCTATATATGGGTATGACTGCATGAATGGGGTGACTCTACATCATTTACAACCAAGAAATGAAAAGATGCGCTCCACTTGTGTAAAAAATTAAATTGAATTTAAAAAAATAATAAAATCAACATTTTAAAAGGAGGAAATTTTGAGGAAGAGAAGTAGCAGGGTCAGATGTAAAGACGTAAAGTCGAAGAGGATTGAAAGTATTCACTGGCTTTAGCAACATAGGGTTTACTGCTCTTAGCAAAAGCAGTGGTAGGAGCAGAAATTAGAGTGCAAACAGAGCACTGTTGCCTGGAGTTGAAAGAGCGTTCCTAGCAAGGACCTTTATCGTACCAAGAGTCAACTTGTACGCTCCCCTTTTGCAGTTCCTAAGCATTTCATGGAGTCATCCAGCCAAGAAACGACACCTCTGCACTTCCATCTAAACTGGTTGATAAAATGTCAGGGAGATAACGCTGGCGAAGGTTTTTTTTTTTTTTTTTTTTTTAAATCTCTGTGTGCAAATCTCTGCAAACCAATGGAATACACACAGACACACAGACACACACACACACACACAAGTGCAATAGGTGGTTTAATCTCACAAGGAACTTAAGGAAGCTGTTGTCATCATCACTTCTGCTGATCAGAGTCTCAAAGGTCAAGACCACATTGGAGTCCTTCCATTGTTGTAAAAGTTAATGAAAGTTAATTATTAAAACTGACAGAAAGGTAATTAGCTCACTGCCTTACATAACCTATATATAGACATCCATGAACATATGGATGCATGCAGAGCCTATAGACCTAAGTAACTGGACACTGTTTCTTCGAACTGGGCTGCTTTATCTCAAAACTTGTCCACAGTTGCTGAAGCTCCTCACTGAGTGCATTTCAGGTAGGAAAAAATCTTATATTTGTTTTACTCAATCTGGATTTCTATTTCTTGAAAATGGCATTGTCTTTCTGATCAAGGCCTGTGTAGAAGTTACTGTTGTATTCTTGAGTTTATTTCACAAGGATGAATATTTTGAATGATTCCACTAATAGGCTAAAAATGTATGTCGGGAGCACTGGCAATGTGAAATAAATATTTGAATAGGCTTTAAGTTACCAAGTTAATGTTAAGGTTCAATGGCCTTTTCAAAGATAGTGGTGAGTTTTACCTTAATTATTCAGCTAATTCCTTTATTCCCCACCCAAATCTGACTGTATAGTTAGATCATCTGCTCTGAAGGCTAGCAAACATAGCAAGCCTTTAGGAAAAGTTTTCTCCAGGAGGTAGAATCATCCTTTAGAGAGGATATAGAAAGGCCATCTGGCCCTGATATCAGGGATTTATCTGCCAGACACCCAGAAAGTCCAAGATCAAAGGAAAGGGGGAAAGGAGAAAAGGCAATAGAAGGACCAAGAGTCAATAGGGAACAGAAATAGGGAAAAAAAATTATCACTGGACAGCTGCAGAGAGCCCTATGCCACAAGACGTATAAGATCATGCAGGGGTACATAGCCTGTAGATTACCAACCTTACATAAATATATAAATCTAGTTCATTCTTTATAATAACAGGAACAAAATTTTACAATATTCTTTGTATGTACAAGTGGGAAACAATTTATTACGCCATTGAACTAAATTGTTCTTTTTTCCAAAGTAAATTTATCATTTGAGCAAACAGTATAGTGAAAGCTGGCCACATAAACATCATTTCTACTGAGAAATTAGGATGCCTCTATTTGATTTCAGAAATAGGTAATTTATAATGAGTGAATACATATCTTATCTCTTCCCTCTGGATAAATGGATTAGTAATACAGAAATAAATGAACAAATGTAGACAAGAAAATACAACCTCAGTTTCACAGTGTTGAGGAGCATAGGGGAGAATAAACCAGATCACGTCATGAAGATGGAGCCCTAGGCTGCCCAGGCTCACAGTGTGTGTGTGATGTTGACAGTAGGGGTGGGTGGTTCTACTCCCAAGGGCTAGGGTTCTAAGGGTGTCTCTCCTGGAGCTCTGAGCATGTGCCTTGCTTCTCATGAAGACAGGGGCTAACAGGTCCCACATTAACACTGCAGAGAAAAACATGCAGTGGAGTGTCAGTGATTCACAAAACCTGGTTTCTTTCTGGCTCTGTTACTTGCTAGCTAGAGATGTGGCTTTGTGTGTTTTTTTGTGCAGTGTAGTGTAGGGGCTCAAACCCAGGGCCTCACACATGCTAGGCAAGCACTCTACCACTGAGTTACACCCAAGTCATTTATCTTCTCTCATCTCAATGTCTTCATTTGTAAATTGGCGATAATAATATCTACTTTTTCTGCATAGTTCACAGGGAACCACTGGAGGAAGAAAAGTGAAAGGGCTCAGAAAACCACAAAGCCTTCTAGAAGTGGCTAGGAATTCTCTTTATCTTGTGTGCTCCTATTGGGCCTAAAACTTCTTGCTATGGTGCATTTATCTAATGGTTTAGTCTTTGGGCCAACAAAGCTTTCTGTTTCCGTTTTTGGGTTTCTTACTGTTATCTGGGTGTGATTTGTTCATTCCCTACAACCTTCTCATCATCCTTTCCAAACTTATCTGTTCTGTGAAGTCTAATTCAAGACCCACACTTCCTTCATGAACTTCATGAAACAGTTCCTTCATGAAACTTTTCTCAACTCCAGCTTACATCCTTTCTTTTTTCAACTTATTATCTGGACCAATCATTTTAGACACTTCTCCTGTATGTGCAAACTTCAGATTTCAGGGTGATATCATGTATATCTCTTTTGTTCACAGTTTAGTTTATTCCAACAAACCTTCTTGCATACTTACTATGTTATAAGACCTATGTAAAAGAGAAAAAATAGAATTTGGACCTTAACTTTTAGGGAATTTAATCTTATAGATGAGAGAAACATAAGCAAATAATGACAATACAATATGATATGGAATAGAAATATGTTCAAGGAGCTTTCAAGAAGGAAATGATTAACTCTTTCTGAGGGGTTCCATGAAGCTTTACAGCATTTTCTTATCTTGTACAACCAAGTTCCTGACAAACAATAGGCCGATCAATGCCTGTTGAAGCAATGAAGAAAGGAATCAATGGTTAGGGACAGATGAGTATTTTTAAAGATGAATTGGAATTTAGTAGATGGGGAGAAGAAACCAGATAAAGGAAACCATATGGGCAAAGACATGGAGATGTTAAATCATCATGGCAAGTTAGGAACCTATTATAATCATGAAGAAGCACCCAAGAACTAGAGACATAGGCCAGAGACAAAATATAAAGAGCCTTGCATGCCAGGCTAAACAGGTGAGATAGGTAGATTCTTTACAAAATTATATTCAAGGGGGCTGGGGTTGTGGCTCAGCGGTAGAGTGCTCGCCTAGCACATGTGAGGCCCTGGGTTCGATCCTCAGCACCACATATAAATAAATAAATAAAATAAAGGTATTGTGTCAACTACAACTAAAAAATATTTATTAAAAAATTATGTTCAAATAAACTGGGGTGAGAATGGAAAACTGTTGTTTCTGGAGATAAGCTCAGAGTAAACATGAAGATCTAGAAAAGGTGGCAGCATGAACATTTTCCAACAGGCTATGGTTGATTTTGTAAATTGGGCCTACACAGTTAATCCTAAAGCTTTTATATATAAAATCAATGCCAAGGTGTCTCTCTTTGCATACTTCAGCTTACCTTGACCACAGCCCTCAGGGAAGGCCTCCTCCTTTTACCATTAGACAAACTGAAGCTGGAACAACTTGCTCATAACAAACACAGGTAAAGAATGGCAAAGTGGGGATTTAAAACCAGGCCTACTTAGTCACCAAATTCTCACTCTTTTCTGCTTCAGACCTACCTAAATTAGATTTGGCTTTGTTTTCCAGCATTGTGGGCAGTGTAGTAAGAGAATTAATGAAAAATAATGTTAGTGACTAAGATTAAGCTCAAACTGAGCTAAATTCCTAGAACTATATATTAACTCAAACATGTAAGCATACTTCCTAAATTAATAATACAACACACATGTCATTGCCCACCATGGACACTGAAATAGAGATACATGAATTATCTACATAAATTTGGCCAAAGGAAAAAATAATCAAGAATATTTTCTTTAGCAGTCTTGCTTAGACATCTAGGGGAACCACTTCCACTCCCTTAGGATCCTCACCCAAGTCCCATCACCTTTAAACACCTGGGTCAGCTTATTATCCCCTCTTTCCCACTCTGGTTTCAAAATCAGTCTTGTGTTTGTGAGATGCCAATAGCGATTATCACTAAATAGCAGAGAAAAACTCAAGTGGTTTTCATGTTCTAAATGATAACAGACACACTTATTTCTTTCAAAGAAACAGCTCAGGTGTACATTCATAAGATACCTTCATTAATTATCCTATTGTGCTTCAAAACAGACATACAGGAGAATCGTAGCATTTAACAGGAACTCGCCCCCTTCTGACCTCTCTTTACCATTGAGTTACTCCTCATCACCACTTGGGCCCTATCCCATGCTGAAGCCATCGTCTCCCTACTCTACTCAGCTGGACACCAACAGATGTGGACCTTTTTGTGCCCTTGATTCTGGCTCCACTTTGCTGACTGGGGTGCCTGTGGTGGTGATCACCGCAATAGTTGTTCTACTTGTTCTCCCATCTCTCCCCACTCTCCCAAGGACAGTTATTAGAACACTGCTGTATTCCCTTTCTCCAAGGACCAATTCACAAAATAAGGCTAGCTTATCTATGGTTTTCCACTGATTGGCACAGGTGTATTTGAGATCCATGAAAGAAGCAGCATTTTCAGCACATGTTAGCCATAGTATGGCATTTGCAGTGATGCCTTCAGCAGACCCTCCTTAATGTGGATGGCTCTGGAGGGGTGATGTCAGGAGAGCTACCTGGTGCTCTGTGACTGAGGAGGGGCTGGGAAATGCTCTGCACACCTGCTTGCATCCTGGTTTCAAATTATCGCTAAGTGAAAACAAATCCTAGCATTGCTCATGAGCATTTGGGTTCAAATTAGTTGTCTCCCAGCAGAAAGGACAGACCTCTGAAAGTCTAGAAACCTTGATCAATGCTGAACTGTGGAAAGGTCAAAGCTGCAGACACCTCTCAGGAGTGGGCATTCAGAGTGGAGGCTCCCAGGTAATCAGAGGCCAGGAAGATACAAGTGCTTAGGCTGGAAAAGAGTGGAACCTGAAGTGGTGGGGAAAGGGTGTGTATATGACAATCCTTACAAGTATCAAAAAAGTTATTTAAAAACTGGAATAGTTGGGGCTGGGATTGTGGCTCAGTGGTGGAGTGCTTGCCTTGCACATGTGAGGTACTAGGGTTCAATTCTCAGCACCACATAAAATAAATAAAGGTATTGCATTTATCTACAACTAAAAAATGTATTTTTAAAAAACTGGAATAGTTAAATTGAGAAACTGAACTTCAGAAATTAACTCTAGGATTAAAATTCTACTTAAAAAAAGAGAATGACATATACATATAACTAAGACATGCACCAAGGTATACAGAAATATGTGTGCATACATGTGTGTGTCTATGTAAATAGTGTACACATCTAAAGGCCAAAAAATTTAAAAGAGCACATCAGAGGAAAGTGAATAAAAATGGGAATATTCACCAAAAAAAGTATCAGAATTCCAAAATTATTGGGAGGAAGGGTCCCTGAGAATGAATTTCAATTTCCCAGAAGCCAATGACACCCTAAGGAACCCAGAGAGAAATTGAACCACAAAGATAAAACAACATGAGAAGACATATGTTAATAGGGGAGTGATATTTGCAGGTGAAAATGTGTTCCAAAAATTAAAAAAAAAAAAAATTCCCAAGAATTTCTAGGGGAAAGGTAACTTGTTCAGGTGAAAACAAAGTAAATAAAATCACTTTTGAATCCTTAACTAAAGTAGGTCATTCTTAACAAGCTCAGAAATGATGAATGACATTCACTTATGACTCTCTGGAGCCTGCTTCAGCAGAGGCTCCATCTGGGTGTTGGCTCAGGGCTCATTTGTTTGTTACATGTGGATTACAAAGTAGCAGATTTGGGAGCAGGAGGCAGACTGGAATGTGGTTCTCAAGGTCTCCAAGTTCTGGAAAGATTTCTTGAGCTGCCCTGATTCCTTGCTCTCAAGCCCTCCCCTTGCAGGCAGTGCTGGGTGTGGAAAGGAGACTCTTTCCAGTATGCAGCAGGAGGGCTAGAGTTCAGGCTTTTGATCAGCTGGGGGTTTGAGGGAGCACATTACAGACCCAGTGTCAGTCATCCCAGGGAAGGAGCTACATTCAAATGAAGGTCTTTTCTACCATTATTGTCACTAGTTTTTTAAAAAAATTAGACCATGGCTTAGCAGAGAGAGCACATACAATAGTCAAAGGAAGAAAAGAAGTACCCTCAGGATCTTTCTTAGGGAAGAGAACCAATGAGTTTCTGTGAATTCCTCAGTGGAAACATGAATGAAGCAACAAAAAGGCAGATTTTTTTCTTTTCCTTTCTTCTGTCCAGAGCAGCATCTGAGAAAAGTAAAAGCACATAGTGCTTCAGTCTTTGTCCTACAGCTAGCTGGCCAGGCTGGATCTCTCACAGGATTAAAGCTGTTCTTGGAAGACACTCTAGACAGTCTTTGCAAAAGACCCAAGATGTCAACAGTCATTGACCATAGATTAGATATTAAATGTTAATACCTCAACCAAATTGTTGGTAATTGGCAAAAAATAAAGACAAAAATTTATGTTATGAATGGCAATGACCAAGCCAGCTCTACTTCATGAACAAGTTCTTTTTTTTTTTTTTTTTTAACCAAGGCTCTTAACCACTGAGCCACATTCCAAGTCCTTTTGGGTATTTTATTTAGAGCAAGTGTCTCACTGAGTTGCTTAGGACCTAGCTAAGTTGCTGAGGCTGGCTTTGAACTCACATTCCTTCTGCCTCAGACTCTCTAGCCACTGGGATTACAGGCATGCACCACCCTACCCAGTACGAGTATAGTTAGGGTATGCCACCTGGATGTGAGGATGGAAAGATGGAGGTGTGAATGGAGATGAGAGACAGAAGACAAGCTGCTTGACTGAGAAAAAGGCTCAGAAAGAATAGCAAGAGGATCTAAAAGTCATAATAAAACTCAAAGGGTCTCAATACTGGGGGCCATGCTAGAGGGTGAGGCAGAAGCACTTCACTGTGGTCAGAGAAGACCAATACAGAGAAAGATAAGGGCACTGAAGAATTGGAGTGGGCAGGTTGGGGGTATTGAGGAATGGATGGTCAAAGAGAAGTCAGGTGAGGCCAAAAGTTGAGGCCATCATCAGATTCCTGGTTGTAACATGAGCTCTGCAAACATGCTGAAAATGCCCTCAGGTATGAGAAAGCACCATGTAGCAACATACAGTCTAGTGTGACATAATTCATCTAATCACTGTGATTTCAGTCAGGGAACAGAACCCTGGGCATTATGGGTAATAATGCAAAATCAAGTGGGGGGGGATGGAATGCTAACAGAATGTTCTTTAAATTGTTTTTATAGGACAATAGAGAAATTGCACGTTGTAAAAGAAACAGCAAAGTTTGAAAATGGAAGTCCCATTTTGACACTACTCATGGTCTGACTCAATAAAAAGTACTTAGATTTTTGTCAAGGGGTGGATGTGTATGCAATCATGTTACTATTTGTAAGAGGAGAAGAATTGTAAGGCCTCAGAGAATTGTGAGGGATAAATTGACAATGTACATAAAAAGTCTTTGTAAAATTGATCTTTTAAGTGTAATAAAAATAGAATTAAGATAATAATTAAAAATTCAGATCAGACATATAAATGTTAAATAATAACTACCTGTTGATGAATGCTTATAGCTTGCCAGGCACAATGGCAGATGTTTTGAAAACATTCTCATTTAATTTTCACAATCACCTTGAAACTTGGGTATCATCATCATCACTGTTACATAGATGAAACTCAGAGAGGTTAAGTAACTTGCCCAGGATCTTTCCTTAGGAAAGTTCTTGTCACTTGTAAGTAAGTAACCAAGTCTAATTTTAGTTTGTGCCATAGTTTCCTCAACTATAAATTATAAAACTTTACCAGACTCCCAGAAACCATAGGAAAGTAAACAGATTATATATTTTAATTTCACAAATTAAAAGCACTTTATATGGTATCATAAAAATCCTGATGACTAAATTGGAATATTATTTGAACCTAGGGACAATGAAAAGACTTCAATCTCTCCAAGTTCTCCAATGCCTCACTTTGGAAACATTTCTAGGGGGAAAAAAAAAAAAGTCCACAAGATGATCTCACTTTATACATAGAAAACAGATTCACTCGTTTGTACACTGAGTCAATTTTTATTGCTTCTTAAAAAATTAAATACAAGCTCTTTGTTTACTTACCCAAAGGAGCAGTGTCCAGCTCATTGGAGGAAAAAGTGATATCACTGTCACAAAACACAATCTAGGTCCCTTAATCCTGCCTCTTTTGATCTCAAAAGGTGGTAACATTCAGTTCAGAGCTCACTCATCTGTAAATTGCATCACATTATCTCTGAGTTATTTAAGAAGCAAGTTCTATTTGGTTTCAGGCATTTTAACCTGCTAACGGCAAGAAGAAGGGTTCACCACATAGTTCCAAAGGTCTTCCACTTGCCACCACTGCCAAAAGAAGCAAAATGATCGAACCCATAGGAAATCAGTATGTTGTGGCCAGGCCAGTGTACTCTGCAAACACTTTTGGAGAAGAACATAAGAAGAAACACAGACATCATAAGACATTTCTGGATCATCTCAAACTGTGTTGTAGGTAAGATATTTTTAAGGCATTGACATTAGGAATAAACGGAGACTTTCTCCTAAATTTTCTAGCTTTCAAGCTCTCCTTTCTGGCTCTAGTCCATAACCAAGGAGTCTTTTTGTCTGAAGTTTCCAAGTCTCCTACTCCCTGCCAGAGTTGGAAAGTTATGTCTAAAATGAATACTGTCTCAGCTAACGACATAGTCTTTCCAAATCAGATAACTAATAGATGGGGACGAGGAAAATTCTCAATTGAAATATAGCACAGTTCAAGCTAAGGATGACAAACAAATTCTACTACAGCTAAAGAAAAGTTGGTCTTTTTATTTTTTTAATATATTTAATATATTTAAGTTTTAGATACACACAATACCTTTATTTTATTGATTTTTATGTGTTGCTGAGGTTCAAACCCAGTACCTCACACATGTGAGACAAACACTCTACCACTGAGCCACAACCCTAGCCTAGTATTTGTCTTAAAAAAAAAAAAAAAAATTCTATGATGGTGACCAGGGATCTGTTAACCTGGGTATAGTAGGAGTTATATGGCTAGTTTGATCTTTAATATATTATCATCTTTACCAATTTTCCACCCACAGGAACTGAACTTAAAATTTGATATTAATTAACTGACCTGTGGTTTTCAATGTTTCAGCTGTTCCACACAAAAGGCCAAGAGAATTGCCCTGTCTTTCTTCCCCATAGCATCTTGGTTACCATCATACCGAATAAAGGAATGGCTACTCAGTGACATCGTTTCTGGTATCAGCACAGGGCTGGTGGCTGTACTTCAAGGTACCCTCCTCTCCTTTTTAGATATAATGCATATGCCATAAAATTAGATATAATGCATATGTCTTTTTGTGGGGGGGGGGGTGTGGGTGTGGTATGGTGCTGGAGATGCAACTCAGGGTTTTGTCCATGCTAGATACTCTTTTTACCACTGAGTCATACCTGCAGCCACCCTTTTAATGTGTACGATTCATTGGATTTAAGTATATTCAACAGGTTGCATATTTAACACCACTAATTCCATAACATTTTCACCCTCCAAAAAAAATCCCTTGCTCATTAACAGACACTTCACATTCCACACACCCCAATTTATCCCCTTGACAATGATTCTATGTCTCTATGAATTTCCCTATTCTGGATATTTCATAAAAATGTATCCATACAATATGTGGCATTTTGTGTCTGATTTCTTCACTTGGTATCATGTTTTCCAGGCTCATCCATATTGCAGCATAGACAAATAATGTTTTACATGATTATTCCATTTTGTTTATCCATTCACCAGTTCATGGACATTTAAGCTGTTTGAACTTTGAGCCTATTATGAATAATGCTATTATGAACATTTGTGTACAACTTTTTGTGTAAACATGTGTCAATTGCCTCAGTATGTACCTAGAAGTGTAATTGTTGGATCATATGGTAACTTCATGTTTGATCACTTGTTGAACTGCCAAATTATTGTCTAAAGTGGCTGCTCTCTTTTACATTCCCACTAGCAGTGTGTGAGGATTCAGATTTCTCCACATCCTTAACTTTCGTCTTTATTACTTTAGCTATCCTAGAAGGTGAAGTGGTATCTCGTTGTGGTTTTTAATTCGTATTTTTCCAATGACTCATGTTAAGCATCTTTTCTTGTACATATTGGCCATATGTACATCTTTGGCAAAAAGGGCTATTCAAATCCCTTGCCCTTTAAAAAAAGTTTGTCTTTTTATTGTCAAATTGCAAAGGGTATTTATATTTTGCACATATAGTTGCAAAGAACTCCTTATCCAACATATATTTGCAAATAATTTTTCTCATTCTGTGGATTATCATTTCAGTTTATTTTTTTCCAGTGGTGCTGGGGATCAAATCTGGGGCCTTGCATATATGAGGCAAGTCCTCCACCACTGAGCTACATCTCCAGCCCTTAGTTTCTTGAAAATATCCTTCGAGTACACATTTTACAAATTTTAATCAAGTCAGTTTATTTATTTTTTTCTCCAATTGCTTATACTGTAAGGGGTCATTTCTTAGAAATCATAACCTAACCCAAGGTCACAAAAATGTATACTTGTTTTCTTCTAAGAGATTTATGGTTTTCATTCTTACATTTGTATCTTTGATACATTTTTAATTAACAAGGTAACTTATTTTGTTTCCTTAAGATAACTTATTTTAAAGTTCCAACCTCAAATATCAGAAAAGCCCTAATGAGAATTTGTGAGATTCCCTTGCACAAAATAAGGATCCTTCTGCTTGTGTGTTTACAGGTTTAGCATTTGCTCTGCTGGTCAACATCCCCCCAAGATATGGGTTGTATGCAGCCTTTTTCCCAGTCATAGTTTACTTTTTTTTGGGTACTTCTAAACACATATCTGTAGGTAAGTCAGTTATGGTGCTAATGAATGTTTTATTGCTTTTTCTTTATGAGTTCTATTAGCCATCATTTCCCGTAAGACCTAGGACTGGGATTTGGGTAAAGGTCAGTCTTTGTATATACTGTATTGTAGTATGTGCTCCAGAGAGGCACAGGCTGACCACAGTTTGCCTTCTATTAATTAGGACCATTTCCAGTTCTAAGTATGATGGTGGGAGCAGTGGTCACAAATGTAGTCTCAGATGCCAGTACCACGATGGAATCATCTAATAGCACAGAGAATAATGACTTGATATTGGAGCAGAAGAAGCTAGTGGTGGCTACAACTGTCACGGTCCTTTCTGGAATCATCCAGGTGAGCACTTTCTCATAATCCGCTTGTTTTGACTAGTGTGCATTTTTCTGGGAATGTTTTCCCCTCCTCCTACCCACTCTTCATCTTCCCTTTGGTTTGCGTCCCTTGTTCAGAGGCCCAGAAGAAGTGATTTAAAAAGTATCACTCTCCACAGCCAAAGGGTTGGGAAGGAGAGGCAGATCCATATTGCAAAAACAAGTGAATGTGCATCTAGATAGAAGGGGAAAAAAAGGAGGGGAACAGGGTGGTGCAACTGGTAAGGAATTCAATACTCAAGTCAATAAAATCACTTGGTACAGTCATAAAACATAACAAGTAATAGGGACACTAGTAACTTCTGGATTTTTTTCTTCCTAATCCTTCAGTGACTCCAAGCTAATTGCAAGGGTTAGGGGCTTTGCACTTTGAACTGTTCATATCAAAGATTTGAGGGACAGTAGAGAAGATCATGGTGGAACCTAAAGACTCACTCTCAAGCCACAACACTGACACCATTTTGAATAGAGAAAATGCCATGGAAACGTCAGGATGTTGCTCAAGTTTACTGTTAGTGAATTTCTTGAAGAAAGAATAAATCAGTCTCTACAGTACATAATGTGTGTCCTACTTACTGACAAACCATGCAGTCAGTTGTTTGTAATACATTTCTGAACCTAAGAACAGAAATAAAACCCAACTGGACTTTGTGTACCCAGAACTTTGTCTTCATTCTGAAGACATGAGAGGAAAGAAAGGCCAAATAAAGGCCAAGAAAGTCCATTCCATTCACTTTACTGCAAAACCCTGATGCTTTGAGAGGAATTAACTACCCTTGTTCCCCAGCTAGAACCAAGCACTTTTGATGTCCAATATGCAATAACGTGTTTCTTAAACAGTCAAACAATGTGTTTGAGGGGATGGGAATGGACACTCACCCGTGCATGCTGTAGCAGCTAGAAAGTGTTGATTTCAAATTACATCAGCAAATTTATGAGGGCTGATGATAGATAAGATTCTGCTATAAATGGTTTATGGTGAGTCTTCTAAAGACACCGCACCTATAAATGGGTTAAATCTTGGGGGCATATTGGACTTATGTCCTCTTTTCTTTGAACATCATGTAACTTTCAACCTGGGGGGTGGGATGGGAGGGAATTAGAGGGAGGAGTCCTGAATGGGAGTTTTCCGGGAGGAGAGACAGCAGCCTCTTCAAGGCCTGTGCATGCAGGGTGAACCTCTACGCTGGAATCCTTTCCATGGCTGATCCTTTAGCCATGGAACACACGCTTTTGTTCTTCTCTTGCCAGCTGATCCTGGGGGTTCTGCGGATCGGATTTGTAGTGATTTACCTATCTGAGTCCCTGATCAGTGCCTTCACCACCGCTGCCGCCGTTCATGTGTTGGTTTCCCAGCTCAAATTCATGTTGCAGCTGTCAGTTCCAGCACACACGGACCCATTCTCGCTTTTCAAAGTAAGTGTTCCCCTCACTTAAAAAGAACTATTGAAATACATAAAATTCACCACGTGTTTCCTAGAGAACCTTCCTTTAGTGCCTTTGCTGTAGGGCAAACCTACAACTTCCAAAAATCAATGGGTTGTGAAATTGATTCACATTATAAAAAAGGTTGGTAGAAAAGAGAACACTGAAAATCAACCACATCTACCATATAGTTAATGTTAACAACAGAGGGAAAAAAAATAACCACAATCTAAGTGTATTATTAAAAGGTTTGCTATTTTTTCCTGAGTTTTAAATTTTTTCTCAAAGTCTAATTTTCAAAGAAATTTGCTTATTAATTTATTATATTTCTCTATTTCTCATAAATCAAGTCTTTTGAAATTGAAGTTGTTGAGTCCTTTATGCATGTCTGTTCATATAGCAAAAGGAAATTGTTCCACAGGTAGATAGGGCAGTGGTTCTCCCCTCCTTCAAAGAAAGCAAAGTAGAAGTATTAAAAGATTAAATTACAATAAATCTAGTTTTGCAGATATTAATTGGCTTTATTTGTAATTATAGAATCAATTGGACCAAAATGGTTCAGAATGCTTCACTCCACCACACAGTCTGGTTACATTTATAGTCGGAGGAAAGGAAGTGACATAGAGAAGATGGAAGTAAGGTACAGAGACAGTCCGCCTGGTTACAGCTCATGTCTGTCTTTTTTTGAAGATGGTTTGAACTGTCAACCTCTTGTGACTAGCTGAGTGAGACTCAGCTACTTGTTACAAGAGTAGTTTAATCTATGTACACATGAAGTTATGTTATTACATAAAAAGAAATTTATTTAGGTCAAATTAAAACAGAGGTAGTTTTAGACCAAACCTTATTCCCCCACTTTGGTTCAACTTTTTAATTTTGAGAGATTAACCCAGTTTTGTGGATAGGGATGTCACTCTGTATCATCATCATAAATGGACTTAGTCTCAAATTCCATTGGGAAATAGTGGAACAGTGGGGTTGGTAAAGTGGGAAGAACAATACAAAAAAAAAATTGATTGGTTAAAGGCTGATTAATTCTGGTTTAGTTTCTCCTCTTTCCCCCAGGAGTTAAAGCAAAGGGGACCATCTTTTTAGGCTAAGTCAGACTGGAATCACCTGTGTCTAACAGGGGGAAACTGTTATGTTTTGAGATCTATCTGCTTTCGTAAAGTTTCATCTTGGTTATGTGGCATTCAGCATGAGTGACTTCATTTTGGTTTGATCTGGTCTGGGGGAGGTCTATTGCAGGAGCTCAGTTTAAAACAATGACCTTCCATCATTTCATTTAACAATAGGTAGTGCTCTTAGTACTTCTATCAAAACAATCTTGGAGACAGATCTTGCTCTTTATTGGAGCAAACAGTCTCTCATTCCTGTCCAGAGCAACTCCTGTCTTGGCCCCATAGATATGCAACCCTCTGACTTCAGGAAGTGAGAGCATGCATTTAGGGAACTATTTTCCAAAAAGTGATCTGGAAAATAAGCCAACAAATATGAGGGAGTTGAACCTTTAAAAAAACAAGATTTAAGGGAATACAGGCCAGTCTTAAAAAAAAAAAAAAAAAAACTATCAGGGGCTAGGGATGTGGCTCAAGTGGTAGCGCTCGCCTGGCATGCGTGCGGTCTGGGTTCGATTCTCAGCACTATATACAAACAAAGAGGTTGTGTATGCCGAAAACTAAAAAATAAATATTAAAAAAATTCTCTCTCGGGGCTGGAGATGTGGCTCAGGCGGTAGCGTGCTCGCTTGGCGTGCGTGCAGCCCGGGTTTGATCCTCAGCACCACATACAAACGAAGATGTTGTGTCTGCCGAAAACTAAAAAATAAATATTAAAAAATTCTCTCTCTTTTTTAAAAAAAGAAAAAACTATCAGGGATTAGGAGTTAGTCCTTGGATATAACAGCAGTAATGGTTGTGAAATAAAGAACAACAGCTAAAGAGAACTAAGTGCAGAAAAGACCTGTTGTAAACTGTGAAAAGTATCCAACAAAATTTGACACTAGCCAAAGAGCTTCTCAGAAAAAGAAAAAAAAATGACAGATGTCCCCCTACACCAGGGTATCACCTCCACTAGGCTAATTTACCCTTCTCATACACACCTCCATGCTGGTCTTTACGATTTTGTAGTTTACATTTGACAGGAGCAGAACAAAGACTCACTATCCCTCTTCTGCCAGTCCTCCTGCTTCAATGTATATTTTTATCTATTTGGAGGTAAGTGTTGTATCCAAATTATGCACTAATATAGGAGCTTGGTGTCTTTTTTTGTGACTGTAGGTACTAGAGTCTGTATTCACCCAAATAGAGAAGACTAACATTGCAGACCTCGTGACATCCCTGATTATCCTGTTTATTGTATTTGTGTTTAAAGAGATAAATCAGCGCTACAAGTCCAAACTTCCAGTGCCTATCCCCATCGAACTTATCATGGTAATTGATCATCTTAAAAATTTCTTTCATATTCTAGTGTCATCATGTCAGAAAGTTTTCATCATCTGCAGATTTTGAGGTTTTAGTGGGGCAGATGCTATTTCTGCAGTTTCTGGGTGTACTGTGTAGTAGGATTTTTCTGTTCATTCTGAATTTAATAACTTCCTGTTATGATTTTGGGCTTATTCTTTCCATGTAAGACAAAGATGGTGCAGAGAGCAAGACCTCTAAGAAGACCAGACAACAGACCCATTTGAATTAGAGCTGTGGTTCTTTGCTTAACTGGCAGTCAGGATTGCCTCAGGACCTCTTTTAAAAAGAAATAGCAAAGCCCAGGCTAGAGAGGCTTATTAAAATGTCCAGGGTGGGTTTTGGCAGTGTTCCCCCACTTCAGGTTCAGACTCTTGGTTGCATCAAACATTTCTCACTTGGGCAATTTGCAACTTTGCAGACGGTGATCGCAACAGGTGTATCCTATGGCTTTGACTTCGAGCACAGGTTTAACGTGTCTGTGGTTGGTCAGATGGATACTGGGTAAGTGTGTCTTCTATGCTGGTGTCTCCGTGCATCAGCAGAGAGTGAGTAGACAGCAGTCACAGGAGAGTGCCACCCTGGTAAGAAGCCCCAGCACTGCACATGAAGAATGAAAGCTGGCTGCTGTCCTTCAAGGAAGTAGCTACAAAAGGAGTCAGGGTCCACTGTTAATATCAGGAAGTTTCTCCTGGTTAGAAGAACTCACAGCCAGGCCAGCAAGGACGCACATGAAAGTAAATGTTAGGAAAGTAGTGAGAGTTTAAAAAGTAGGCAAAAAAAAAAAAAAAAAAGAAAAAAACACTTCTTCTAAAGAAGCATCAACTAAAATCAGATTTCCTTGTCTGTAAATTACTATAAACAATACATAGTGCTTTGTTTGAGGTTACTGGAGCCAAGTTCCGAAAGTTCAAAAGAAACACTGAAGGAATACCTGTACACCGCTTGAGCAATCGATAGGCACACTGGCACACTCTGTCCTTTCTCATGGTCAAGTTCAAAACAAAGCCAGAGCAGCTTTCCCAGCTAGTACAAGGAATTTGAAAATATATTTTATTACATTTAGTGGATTGAGAGGGGAGATCTCTTTTTGTGTTGTCCTTTCTCTGCCCTCCAGGTAGCACCAGTTTCTTTCTCCAAGGAAAGATCATCATCTGTCAAAACAAATTAAAGACCACTCCTCTCCCCATGCTTTCCAAGGTTTTGAGAATGCCAGAAGTCAGCAGTTTTATGTATATCCTTGTTTTAGAATAGCCAAATTCCTTTAAGAACAGATACAGGTATATTTTTAAGCAAAAATATATTTTTATCACCAGCTCTTCAGGTGTTCCACTTAATGAATCTCAAACATCACTTCTGTGAAGTTGTGAAGTGGAAAGTAGGCTGAGACTAAAAGACTATTTCTAGGTTTTCCCTCCACCCTGTAACTTTCAGGTGATTGCACTATAAGATGCCAAATCAAAAATAAATAAACAAAAGCAAAATCAAAGAGAGTCTGGTCAGAAGCAGACGTTTTGAAAATAAATGATAAACTTCAAGATCACTGAGTGACAAAATATAATTTCAAGGTCAATGGACCTCTCTCTACAAGGAATGTGGGGTGGGGGAAGAACCTAGCTCATATTTATTAACCATTACACTCTACAGAGAGGCAGTGTGACCCATTAGGTAAACTCACATGTTCTAGAGGCAGAGAACAAATAACTAAACTCTGTGCCTCAATGCCCTGGGCTATAAAATAAGGCTGAAAAGAATAGCTGTCATACAGGATTTTCAGAAGGATTGAACTAGTTACTGCATGTGCCATGGTTAAGTGCTCGACCTACAATTAGTGTTGAAACTGCATTATGACTATTACTCATTTAGCATCCGAGTTAGGTAAGAGGCACTTGATGTGCTGTTTTACACTCTCATTTTTTTTTCTAAGCAACAATTGAGCATTTTAAATGTCTGTTAATTGCAAATACAATATTACTGGAAGATAATGATCATTAATTATTGTTGTTAATGCATATTAATGCTATTAATGCATATGCCACTTTACAAATCATTTTCATGAAGACACATACACCAAATGCAAATAACTTGGCCAAAGGGAAGTGCTGGTTGAAATACTGGAGGAAACACAAAGGATGTCATTTAGATGCAGAGGGTCCTGTAATAGAAGCTGATAGGCACTTTGTATTTCACAGTGTATAAATAGCAGTCCTATTCATCATTTTATTTGACCCTCCCACAAAACTATGAAGAAAAAAAGAACAGTTGTTATCATCCTCACTTTACAAATGAGGAATCTGCAGCTCAGGAAGGATAAGTGGCAGACCAGAAATGAAAACTTCGGACTGTAAAATCTCCATCACAAAAGTTTATGGCATTCAGAAACTAAAACAAAAGAATAATAGTAAGGTCCGGGTTATTTTGGCATCAAATGCAAAATTTAATTATATCAGAAAACAGGGATGGGGATATGGCTCAGTGATAGAGCACTTGCCTAGCATGTGTGAGGGCCTAGTTTCCAACCGTACCACCACAAATAAATAAATATATAAATAAGCAAGTAACATTTCTACAACCTTTCTAATTTATGATGTCAGCCAAGTATAGAAAAAATAGTACTTCTTCCAAATTAAAGCTGAAAATGTATTATCAAAGATGTTTATAAGCTGGGCATGGTTGCACATACCTCTAATCCCAGCGGCTCGGGAGGCTGAGGCAGGAGGATCGCAAGTTCAAAGCCAGACTCAGCAACGGGGAGGTGCTAAGCAACTCAGTGAGACCCTGTCTCTAAATAGAATACAAAATAGGGCTGGGATGAGGCTCAGTGTCAAGTGCCCCTGAGTTCAATCTGTGGTACCCTTCACCCCCCCAAAAAAAAGATATTTATAGATTGGATCCAATTAACCCACTTCCAATATGTTTTAGATCAGAAACAGATGTTTATAGGAACTGAGCATTTTAGTAAATTGATATTAAGTTTAAGATATAATACAACTAATAAATATATCTAACTCTCTAAGTTCATGAGGCATAAGCACAGAAGTATCCCTTGTGAAATGAACATTTCTCTGACACTCTATCACTTTAAACTATAACCCATGCTCATCAGGGCCATGGTTGGCTCTGGCAGCTCTCTGGAGTGTGGGGCAAAGTCCAAGACCCACCTGTTTGCTAGGAGTTTTCCATGAAATGTTATGGTTATCAAATGACTTTTTCTTTTTCTTTTCTTTTCTTTTCTTTCTTTCTTTCTCTCTCTCTTCCTTTCTTTCTTTCTTTTATTGTTTTGTTTTGTTTTTCTTCCCTTGTCTCAAAATTGTTTGCTCAAAGAGCCTTCACCTATGGATAACTATTGGAGGCACCAGAGGCGATGCTTTGCAATGTAACAATACAAGCAGAATGTAAATCATTTTGCAAGAAGCTTGTAGGGATAAAAGTGGACATCATAATGTAGGTGTGCTGGCAAAATCATATCCATTGTACCACTCTCATTGGACTGGATTTAAAATATTTTTTTCAAACCCAGGCAGTGTTGCTTTTCAACAAGATGGCAAATTCCAAAGGTCTCAGTAGGACGAAATTTTTGTTAAGTCACACTCAATTATTCTCAGCTTTGTAGTCATCCAGCATTGGGCTCTAATTGTAAAACATATTCATAGTCTATTCATCACTATTCCCATAGATCTGTCACATAGACATAACTCAGGCAAGATTGCATTCATTCCTTGATTTTTTCCAATAATCACATGAATTTATAAGCTAGTTGGTGACATGCAAACTCGTTGCATTTCAATTTCAGATTTGAGCCCCCTATTACACCCGATGTGCAGATTTTCCAAAACACCATAGGAGACAGCTTTGGCATTGCGATTGTGGGCTTCGCAGTGGCCTTTTCTGTGGCCAGTGTCTATTCCCTCAAGTATGATTATCCAATTGATGGCAATCAGGTAAGTACATAATATACCCTGGGTCTGATTAGGCAACTGTAAACAATATTTTGTGTACACAATATTCTTCTAAAACAGAATACTTCTAAGAAAACTTCCTCCTTGTTCTCCTGTCAGGAGTTAATTGCCTTGGGATTGAGTAACATATTTACTGGATCATTCAGAGGCTTTGCAGGGAGTACCGCCCTCTCCAGATCAGGGGTCCAGGAGAGTACAGGAGGCAAAACGCAGGTATTTCAATATCCTTGCTGCAGGGGCCATCCCAGAATTCATACCCGGGAAAACCAAGCTAAGGGCAGAGTGCAAATTGTGAAGAGAACTGTTTTGTCTGCACAGATTGCTGGGCTCCTCTCCGCTGTCATTGTGTTGATTGTCATTGTGGCCATTGCCTTTCTTCTGGCACCACTGCAAAAGGTAACACTCCTCTCCCTTTAGGTAACATGGTTTTCCTTGGGGTGATACGACAAGGGTCTTGGCTCTTAAGTTCTGAAAGCACAAACTAAACTAGGGAAAATGAGGTAACAGCACACTCTCAAATATTCTCTTTAGCCAGTCCTCCATGGTTCAAAAACATTTTCTTTTCCTCCTGGCAGCATTTTATGAATGTTAGGAATGCAGATGCCCAAACTACCTTATCTACTCTGCTCTGTGCATGTACGTAATGCAGAATATAATTAATGTTTAAGCAGCAGGGCGCCCTGGCACTGGAGCCTCAACATGATTGACTGAAGTGGAGATTTTCTTCAAGGCTGAGGTCATCACAGGCCGTCTATCTAATGCAGAGAGTGGTGCTACCAGCCACACAACCTGTTCTCAAAAATACGCCCTGCAGCTCCTAGAGGTTTGGTTTGACTCCAAAACCAACACTGTCCGCTTGCAGGATGGGAGCAAAAAGTTCAAGGTGTCTAATCAGAACCAGCATAGGTTGTGTACTTACCTGATTGCCATCAACTGGATAATCGTCCAGGGAATAGATGCTGGCAAGACACAGACTTCACCTATTCACCCTGGTGCTCCCCTAACTGTGAGGGGTTAGTTAAATGCTTGTAAATTGCTGCAGCATCCCCATTTAAAAAAATAACATCAGACCGTGGAAAACATAGGATCGCTAGGTAACCAGATGATGATAAATACAATGCATTGCTCTTTGTGGTTCTAATATGATTCAGAGGTAGTATATAAAGTACTGGTAGATCTACTTCTAATTCTGGCTCTGCCACTTATTTTCTGTGTGCTTCTGTGCCAATAACTTTACCTCTCTGAACCTCAAGTTCTCTATTTGTAAAATAGAGAGGAAATTAGTACCCAACACATACAGCTGCAAAAATTAAATGAGATGGTGTAGATGAAGTACTTAACCTAGGTCATTAACATGAAAGTTCATTAATATGAAAGTCATTAATAGTGTTATTATTATTATAAAAACATTCTATTGTTCTTCTGACTAGAAGGATATATAGTTCACCAATGTCTACTGGCTGTTATTTAAGCTTTTTTCCCAAGTTGGTTGGTAGCTGAAATGTGAATTTAGTCCCAGGCTTCTGGACATCCATTGTGATCTTCCCAAAGAGCTTCATTGGTCCAATCTGTCTTTAAACAATGTGGAATACTGTTTGCCAAAAACACATATCCTTCATATACTGACTCTTGATTTCAAAATCGATAGCATGAAAGAAGTCAAGAAGTCACCACTATATAAATAGAAAAAATGTGTACCTCAATAAAATTGACTACGTACACTTACCCTTACATAGAGCACCCTACTGTGTATCCTCAGAGTATAAATGTGGGCTCTTCCTCCCCCAACAACTTGGAGATGCTGAAGAGACAGTTGCCATTTAAAATCCTCTTTCCTGAATAAACCACACTCCAGGACATTGTCCAGAATGTCAATCAAAACACCTTCCTCAAAGAATCCACGTGATAATTCTCTTTAGATGATCGTGTCAGGAATGTCACTCAACCTGAATAGCAAGTTTGCTTCTTTTCATCATATGAAGGAAAAATAGCTCATAATAAATTGGACTACATTTGTTGAGAACTTTATTTGTTATATATTTATTTATATATAAATATATATTTATATATTTGTTAAGTATCAGCAGAGTTTTAAGCATTTTATACCTATTTAGTCCTTTATATTAATTGCAATGTGAATGTCAGGTTCCTGGTAAAATCATCCTCCTTTCTTTTCTATGCTTTCTCAATGCTCTACTCTACTTTTAAAAGTACTCTATTGTATATATATATTTCATTATAAATTGCTTCAAAGTATTGTTCCATAGAATACTGACCAGTTGGGAAATAACACCTAATGAAAAAAAAAAGTCTCTAAAATGTTGTACTTTACCTATTTCACACTTATACTAAAGTCCTACAAAAGAAGGAGGGCCATTGAGTACAGAGTCCTGTGAGTCTCACACCAGCAACTACAGCAGTGACATTTCTTTTTTTTTAATATTTTTATTAGTTGTTGATGAATTATTTTTTACTTATTTGTATGTGGTGCTGAGAATCGAACCTAGGAAGTCACAAGTGCTAGGCAAGTGCTCTACCGCTGAGCCACAACCCCAGCCCCAGCAGTGACATTTCTTAAAGCTGTAGTACACTATCAAAACCTGGGCATTGACATTAGTACGGTACTAGCAAATAGATTACAGACTTTGTGCTGTTTCCCCTTACTTCTTAACTGACATTTATTTGTATGCAATTTCCTTTTTAAAGTTACTTAAGACCATGTTTGTCTAAACAATGATCTCTAGTCTCAGAATGAATCAAATGAACAGCTTAGATAATGAAATGTGAAAGTTACTTGTGAAAATTAGAAATACCCGAATCACTTAAACTTTCTTCAAGATATAAAAACAAATGCTGCATTTTTTTTGGATATCGGGCTTTCACGGTATGGAAGTAGTCAGTATACTCAGAGCAGAACAGCTCGTATGTTGCGGGGGCATTCCTGCCATTGTGTTAAAATCTGAATAAGGATGCATATACTTAGCTATTCAGCAGGTTTCACCAGACTTAGCACAACTCTCACAAGACCAATTATGGCATTCTTGGGTGCAAAGAACTGGAAGCCTGAAGCTTTTTGAGGAAATCTGAGTTTAGTGAATCCATAATTCTGTGATGTCAACACTAGGGCTTTGTGAGAGGCTGTGTTGTCAGTGGCAAGTACTAGCGTGGGGAATATTAGTTTGTTATTAATTATTCAGCTGAATAATTATAGAGCCACTCCCATATGCATTTACTGTAGTACCTTCTAAGGGTACACCAGGAAACAAGACACATACAGTTCATGCTGTCAGAGAGCCTACCTCAAGTCTTGGTTAACTTTTTGGGATCTTTAGCTTCCTCTTACAAAATGGCACCATTGCTGGTCTTCACCAAAGATTGGGATTCTCATTCCAGAACCTCAAGTTCCCAAAGCTTTTTTTTTTTCCCCACAAAGGGCAACCCCCATCTCCTCAACTTTAATAAATAGATACACATTACACGGGCTTTGCTTAGGGAAGAATTTATTCTAGTGCTTACCTGCCAAAGGTCTGAAGATCTACCTTTCTCTGTCCCAAGGTGGAGGCTAGTAAGTGCCATCAGATCATCTATGGCAAAATCACAAAGAGCAATTCAGCCCTTGTCACTGTGGGGACAATAAATGCAGGGGCTAGGTCAGAGTTCTAGCTCTAATGTGTCTGTCTTGCATGGCATTGGACACTGGAAAAGGGTGTATTCTTTGATATGCTTTGAGGCCCACTAAAGGACTCACTTATCTGCAGCCTTCACCTTTGCTTCTATATGGTTTATTTGATTAACTTAAAGTACATCTGCTGTCTCTGTGTTTCACAGTCTGTCCTGGCAGCTTTGGCACTTGGAAACTTAAAAGGAATGCTGATGCAGTTTGCTGAAATAGGCAGATTGTGGCGAAAGGATAAATATGATTGTGTAAGTAGATGCAATGGTACTGGAAAAAGAGATGACTCAGGATGGTAGTTTATTTGTTGATGTAAAATATATATTTACATTGTAAACTCTATGAAATTTTATTTTTATATGTCTGTTCAAAACAACCTCAGATTGTTTGATTTGCCGTCTTTAAATTGCATACTCTAATGGACATTCTCTGAGATTTTAATATAAAAGGTTGGACTCCCACAAGTAGAAAATGCTCCACACAACACTAGTGCAGGACTTTCTTAGATCTACCTTCTTTTTTTTTTTTTTTTTCTTCAGTACCAGGGATTGAACCCTGGGATGCTTAACCACTGAGCCATATTCCCAGCCCCTTTATCTTATTTTATTTAGAGACAAATTCTCACTGAGTTTCTTAGGGTCTTGCTAAATTCTTGAGCCTGGCTTTGAACTGGTGATTCTCCAGCCTAAGCCTCCTGAGCTGCTGGGATTACAGAAGTGAGCCGCCATGCCTTGCAAAACCTAATTTTTTCTTACAGTCATCATGAATGCCACAGAAACTCTGAATTTTAGGGGTGGATTTTACTTTTGTTCTTCATTACACAATGTATTCGTTTTCAGAAAATCTGTGAAGAATTGAAATTCTGAACATTCCTTCTGGAAAACACTTTTTCTTTTGAAAAGGCTCCCCCTTGCTCTCAACATGCCTTGCTGTGAGAAGCACAGTCCATAATTTACTCAAGGCCAAAGTCTATGATGTAAAAATGCTTGTCGGCATACACTGTGGTACTTAAAGAACTAAAGTAATAAGTTACCCTTGGTTTACTTTTGTTCCTGATAGATCATTGTGGGGATTTAAACACCCTTTTGGCATGCTAAAAGTCTCTTAGAAACAGTAGCCATTGATTAAGTGAGCAGACCAAGAATTAGATTGGTATAGGCTCTACCAGTTAATCTTCTGATTTTAACAACTAGGCTGGTTCTGAAATTTTTGTTGTGAAAATTAGACTGTTTCTTTACTGGTTCAGAGGTGAAATTAGAAATAGATGCATTTTCTTTGGCTCTTTTTATATTTGCTAGTGTTTCTGTGGCACAGACCCTGGGTCTGCAGAAATGACCTCTCAAGACAGTCCTCCTATGTACTTTGCTCCCTGGACCAAGATAACAACTTCCAACCTCTGCTTTTGGCCCCGGAAGTTCACACGTTCTCATAGCTCTGGGCATAAAACATTGTACTTTACTCAAAGTAAATTGTATGCATCTGTTGCTTTCTTTTTACAGTTAATTTGGATCATGACCTTCATCTTTGCCATTGTTCTGGGACTCGGATTAGGCCTGGCGGCAAGTGTGGCATTTCAGCTCCTCACCATCGTGTTCAGGACCCAGTTGTGAGTGCTCATTGTTCTCTGCATCCTGGCAGGCTTCGACCTGCACAATCAGAAGAGTAAAAACTTTGTCAAGGGTTAAGAGGAGTTTGGCTAATAGGCATGCATATCTATCAGGACTAACAAGTACAGCCTTCCTCAGATTGCTCACCTCAAGGATGGAAGGGTAATAGAATGGCCCAGCTACAGAGCGAGAGCCCAGGGAGAAGCTTGCTTCTGGTCTACTTCTGGCTTTGATAATAATTCAAAGAAATCATTTAGATCTCTGAGTCTGTTTGCCCACCTGTAAACCAGAAGTGATCTATGCTAAGTGAGTTTAATTTCATTGTCTCAGACCTGTTAAAACACGGGAATGTGTTACTGAGAAGACAGTGAAATTCTCCAGCCTTCTTCATAGGTTATTAAATTGCACTCTCATCTTAAAAGCCTGGAGCTGGGTTAGAGAACTTCTCAAAGGCCCCTCTAGGTCTTAATGTTCCACAAAGACTGGAATTATTCTTAATAGTCATGCAGTTCAAGCATCTTTCTGATGTTTAAATCTTTGTCATGTATCAACCTGTATTGTATTAAGTGGTGTGATTATAAGGAAAAAGAAGGCTCCATGGGAACTAAGGCTTTCTAGGGCAGAAGTCACCATAATAGTTAAAGTGATTCCTTGACTAACAGAATATGCTGGTACTGAAATACATTGGTATTGCTTTTGCACTTTTTTATTCATTTACATTTTTATTGGATTCTTTACTGGGGACCCATCAAATACAGAAACAAACTGAATGGTCATATAATCAAGTAATTTTACTTTTCCATGTCTTCATTCATATCACTGCCTTACCTCCTTTAAAAAGCTATAGTATCCAGAATGAACATGGCAAAAGGTTACGGCATTGCTTTGTAAACTGGCAAATAGGAAACACTGTTTTAGGAGCTGTGGGAGGACACAAAGATAAGTAAGCAAAGTG
Organism: Marmota flaviventris; assembly: GCF_047511675.1. NCBI lineage: Eukaryota > Metazoa > Chordata > Mammalia > Rodentia > Sciuridae > Marmota > Marmota flaviventris. The sequence goes on from NC_092498.1 coordinate 55,458,459, forward strand.
TCTGCCATCTAGAGTCTCTGATGGCATAATGATTCCCCAGTTTTTTAAACTGAAAAGTGAACCTGTGTTGATATGCTAGAAAGAAAACAATGTTAGCTTATAGGTCTAACAAATATGCATGAATAATTTATTTGCTGTTGTTTTTCCCTACAGTCCAAAATGTAGTACACTGGCTAATATTGGAAGGAGCAACATCTATAAGGACAAAAAAGACTATTCTGATGTAAGGGAGCTTCATTTTTGTCTTTGACTTGCTAAATGATATTTATATGAATCTACTGGGTACCATCTAATATTCCTTCTCTGCCTTATAGATGTATGAGCCGGAAGGAGTGAAAATTTTCAGATGTCCATCTCCAATCTACTTTGCAAACATCGGGTTTTTTAAGCAGAAACTTATAGATGCTGTAAGGTTTGGGGTTGTTCTTCTTTTTTTTTTTTTAATTTTGTTGAGTCTCTGGGAATGAAATGTTTGGTTTTTAACAAGAACGTTATTGACTTCATGTATTCTGAGGCTGAGTTGTATCAGCGTTTTTTGTGTTCCATGTCCCACGGCAGGTGAAACTGCCATATAAGGGATCCATTAATGTGTTCTGAAATAAGCCTCTTTAGATGAGGTCCAATATAGAATCCTTTAATCCAATTCTGCTATAGAGTAAAAAAAAAAAAAAGACTTACCACAGGTTTAGACTGCTGGTTTTTAATAGATATTATCTTACATATTTTCTTTGGGCATCAACTTCAGAGACAACAAAGGAGCATTTAATATTTGACTGGATCATGGAAGAGATAACAGTTGTAAATGAATATTTAACAGTAAATACTGGGTGTTGGTAAAGGTGAGAAGGAAGCAGTCTTTAATATTGGGAAACAAAAGCTCAGAACTCTTCCTAGATACAGACCTTTTGGTCTGATCTGTGCCTTGCATAAAGTTGCCCTAAGCCTCATTATCATTCAGTATGCATCAGATATTACACTACCTAAGTTGGGTTTTTGTTTTTTGTTTCTTTTTTTTTTTTTTCTTAAGACTCCAGACAGCTTTTATTGAAAAGATTATATGTGGTGCTGAGGATCGAACACAGGGCCTCACACATGCTAGGCGATTTCGCCACCGCTGAGCCACAACCCCAGCCCCTTGGTTTGTTTTTTTGTTTTTGGGTAGCAGGGATTGAACCTAGAGGCATTTAAATGCTGAGCCATATCTCCAGCTCTTTTTTATATTCTATTTAGAGGCAGGGTCTCACTAAGTTGGTTAGGGCCTCAATAAGTGCTGAGGCTAGCTTTGAATTCTCAAAACTCCTGCCTCAGCCTCCGGAGGCACTGGGATTATAGATGTGCACACCCCCATGGCCGGCTGCAACTATTTTTTAAAATGGGATCCTTTTGTATATATGGCTTTCTATATTCCCTTTCCACTTAATCTAGTATCTTTCCCTCTAACTACATTTTTTTTTTTGGCCAAAGATTTTTGTTACATATTTGATCCCCCTTTCTTACTACTCTTGAACTAAAATTATAGCAATAAGAACACATTTGTATTGAAAAGGGGGAAATGAAGGTTAACTCCAGAGCTAATAACAAAATTATAAAATAAAGTCATATAGGGATAGGTTTTATAAAATATAATCAAATAAATTGTAATAGAACAAAAATTATATACAGAAGCAGAATTCTCATTAGGTATCACTATACTCAAATAAAATTCCCTAACAATAGTGAGGGCTCAAAATACAAAAGAATTCAAATGAGGCTTACATCTATTAATGTATCATTTGTAGATAACTCCTGGACTGTATGGAGAATTTTAAATGTTGATAATTGCATATGGACTAAGCGAATCACAGGTCTGACGCAATGTTGTTGCCGATGTTGTTTAAATCATGTTTGGATTTTATCACAGTATCCTTATTTTGTGTCCTAAGCCCCCAATGCATGGCTAGTTATAAGAATTATGCTATTGAGGTGGAATATTCAGTACTCTTGTAACAGAGCAATGGGTTTTTCAGGTTGGCTTTACTCCACTTCGAATTCTACGCAAACGCAACAAAGCTTTGAAGAAAATTCGAAAACTGCAGAAGAGAGGCCTGCTACAAGTGACACCCGTGAGTTGCCTGGCCCATTCCATGTGTTATATAGTTAACAGTTCAGTAAGATATAAGTCAAGGTGTGAGTCCTGTTCCTTTAAATGAAATGCCAGATAAACAAGTTATTCCATGTGTCACTGTTATTTCAAAAATGGTCTCCTCAAATTTTTTGTCTTGGGAAAAGTACCAAGACAAGTGTCTACAGTCCCATTGCTTGACCTGACTTTAAATCTATGCTCTAGAAACTCCTTGGTTATCCTCAACATATCCCTTTCTTACTACTCTTGAACTAAAATTATAGCAATAAGAACACATTTGTGTTGAAAAGGGGGAAATGAAGGTTAGCTCCAGAACTAATAACAAAATTATAAAATAAAGTCATATAGGGATAGGTTTTATAAAATATAATCAAGTTATGTTTTTCACAGTTAGAATTATCATGCTTGTTATCCTCTCCTGCAGAAAGGATTTATATGTACTGCTGATGGATTCAAAGATTCTGATGAAGAGCTAGACAACAATCAGATGGAGGAACTAGATCAGCCCATCAATACCACAGATCTGCCTTTCCAGATAGACTGGAATGCTGATCTTCCCCTCAACATCATGGTCCCCAAAATCAGCCTCCACAGCCTTATTCTCGATTTTTCAGCAGTGTCCTTTCTTGATGTTTCTTCAATGAGGGGTCTCAAAACGGTAATTTATTTATTTTTCTTAATGGAAATAATCAATCATTAACTAAAAGTAAAAATTATAGTTATGGAAGGATGTTCCTTTAGATAATACAACACTGAATTAGAGGTAAAATTTAATCTTACAATATTCCATGAAAGGGCTGAAGGGGAGGGAGTGGTGTGTTCCATGAATTCTTTAAAAATGCATTTCCCATGGAACTGCTTACAATTTTGAAGGTGACCAAACCCCATTCTAAAGTAGGCTGAACCTTCTCTCAGACAACTATGCTCACACTCCTGTACAATCTGGGCATTGAAAATGGTGCTTTCAAATCCTGTGGGCATGTATCTAACATTATCCTGAAATCAGAGAAGATTTGGAAAGGTCAGGGAAACAGCGGAATAGTGCGTCTTTTTTTTAATCCTCATTCATTATAAGTTGGTGGAATTTCACTTGGCTATTTACAATAATATCAAAAAACAGATATATAAAAGAACAAGAGTTACATGTGATTTAAAAATATGGCAAAAACAATCAAGTTGCAGGTCTTTCCACAATTTCATTAACATTTTTAAAAGCAAATAAATATGCAACAAAGATGCAAAAACAGAAAATTTAAGAAATTCTACATTTTCCTTAGGTTTTCACAGAAATCTTCCTAAGTAATCTGAATTAAGATAAGATCTATTAAATATGAATAAGCTGGACACAAAATTAGGAAATGGGATCAGTTTAGTTTTCTTCCAACTTATCTTGAAATTGGTTTTGACACTACATAATTCTCAAGACTGCTTGCCTTTTCTTTTTTAGTTTCATTTTTGTTTATATTAGCTTTTTTTTTTTAATCCCAGCAGCATAGCACAAAGGACAGGGACAGGGGTTTTTTTCAAGCCCCAGCTCTTAGCTCCAGATTTCTAAAAATGTTTGTTGATGATGGTGATAATATTCATCATCAGCATCTAACCTGATCAACAGTTCATGGAACTGTTTAATATTGCTCCTATCATCACTGATATCTATTTTTAGCCTAAAGACTAATACAGAGGATAAATATTCCTCAGTGCTAGATATATCAAGTAACTGTGGACAGGAACAATGAATGACATATAGGCCGTAGTGTTTTGTTTTAATGTTACGTACCCAGAAAGCTCTAGTTCCTATCATCCTCACTAATGATATTAGTTTAAAATTAAATCATAGAGCCAGGCACAGTGGCTCATGCCTGTAATCCCAGCCACTTGGGACGCTGAAGCAGGAGGATGGTGAGTTCAAGCCAGCCTCAGCAATGGCGAGGCATTAAGCAATTCAGTGAGACTCTGTCTCTAAATAAAATACAAAATAGGGCTGGGGATGTGGCTCAGTGGTTAAGTGCCCCTGAGTTCAATTCCCAGTATCAATAATAATAATAATAAATTAATTAATTAAATCATTCTTGATGTTATGAGTTTGAGGCATGAGATTTTCTCAGAACACTTCCCTCAAGATTGATCATTTTTAACTTCTTATTGAGGAGGGAGGAGGGCTGTTCTATTCAGGTTTCTTTCTTTCTCTCATAGAGCCTTGTTTTTAACTTTAGTATCTACCTATGCTATTACCTCTTTTCAAAATGTAAAAGGTTCTGAAAGTAATATATCCCCCAGAATTGTTTTCCTTATGTATCTGATAAGTGATACTGTTCCCTAAAAAAAAAAAAAAAATGCACTTTTTTTTAAACAGATTTTGCAAGACTTTATCAGGATCAATGTAGATGTGTATATTGTTGGAACTGATGGTAAGTTCTTTTATATTTATTTTATGCTCTGATACTAACTGCAGGCTCACTGCCAATGCTTGATCTAGACAGCCTCTCCAAAAAACAGGTATTTTATACAATCATCAAAAAGGAAACCTAATTCGCAATTGAGCCAATAAAATTCCCTATGGAAACAGTTTCACTGTGTTTGAGTTGTGTTGATATATAATTAAATAAATTTTACAGTTTGAATTCTTAGTAAGCATCAAATGAGCAAACATTATTTTTTTACTCCAAACTTGCTGCATTAGTCATGTTTTGTGTCTCTCTTCCTCTCTTCCCTTGCATTCCTCTGCTATAACATCTTGATTTAGGCTTCCCTTGGATAATGAGAATGCCCTTGTCAATGTTATGGTGATGTCCAGCTTCTCAAGATTAATGGCCTCCTTTTCAGTCTCCTCCTGCTGGAGCTTGCTTGAACATATGACCGTTTCATTGGCATTTGTCTTCAAAATTCTCACTCCCTTGACTTCTGTGAGTTGAATTCCCCTCCTACCTCTCTAGTATTTCCTCTGTTTCTGACACTGGTGCCTCTCCTATCCCTTAGCAGTTTGTCTTCCCAGCCTTCTACCTTAAACTCCACAGTTCTTCTTCCATGAACTCCTAGTCAATATCCTTCACCCTTACGATAACTTCAAGCGTACCTGCATGTTAATGGATCCCCATACCATACCTCCAGCCCAGACCTTTCTTCTGAGCTGCAGATCCATGTATTCAATTGTCTGCCTGTCCCCCCCAGGCACCTCCGACACACGTATTCTAAACTATATAAATGACCCTTCTTTCCTTCCTAAACTGCTCCTTCCCTATGTCAATTACCACATCACTTTTCATCCAGTTGCCCAAAATGGAAACCCCAAAACTCTCTTTAATTTCTCCCTCTCTCCTTCCCTTTACAGGTAGTAAGCCACCAGCTCCTAAAAATATTTCAGTCTCTTCCTTGGGCGGGGATGTGGCTCAGTGGTAGAGTGCCTGGAAAGCATGAGGCTCTGGGTTCAATCCCCAGCACACATCTCCCCGCTCCCCTCCCCAAAAAATCAGTCTCTTCCTCTCCATTTCCACAGCCTTAACCCAGATCATTATAAGACCTTTCTAACTAGTGTTTTTGTCCATTGCTAGAATGATCTCTTATCTCATTTTTTTTTTCTGACTAGAAAATTCCTTCTAGAATTTTCCCCAACAATAACTGTGACAATTTCTTCCTTACCCAGGCAGTGCACTGGATCTTCAGACTGTTTGCATCTGTAGAATGCACATCACATAATTCTGCGGTTCTGTGTTTGCGTCCCCACTAGACTGTAATCTCTTCCAAGGGCAGTTATTAGTATTGTTTACCTAATTATCTAGTTTAGAACATGCCACACAACTACTATTTGCTCTGGGAGTGGCTATAGCAGTGAATGACAAATCCCTGCCCTTGTGGAGCTTATAGTTTCATGGGAAAGTCAAATAATAAACAAAGCAATATTTAAGATAGTACTATAAAGAACAAAGCAGGGTTAAGGATATAGAGCCATGGGCATGTTGCTATTTTAGACTAGCCATTAGGGATACCCAGTAATGTGACCCTTGAGAAGAGACTGAAATGAAATATGGGAGTCAACCTTGACAGTATCTGAAGTGTATTTTAAGTGTTTTTATTTTAAGTGTATTTTAAGGAGTATCTTGTACAACTAGTACACAGATCTGCAAGGAGACAGAATTAGCACCTTTAATCTCTCTTGCCCCCTATCCCAAGTCTACAGATATATTCAGTTCAAGGGTTGCTTAAAATTATAAATGTTCTCACTCAACTATTAACTCTTAATTTACTAAACAATTTTATTCCTTCCCCATCATTCCAGATCTCTTTGAAAGTGTCCATTCCTGCTGCCTGGTATCCCTTCTCAGTCAAACCAACATCACCCCTCTCCCCTACCCTCTCCCTCGGTCACCTGTCAAAAGCTTGCCTGTGAGCACTTTCCCATCTCCATACTTTTGCTCCTCCTCTTCTTCCACCTTTCTCCAAATCATAGATACTAGAAAAGTGACATCTATTCAGTTAATTTATCCCAGATACCCACCAAGAGGAAACAATTTTTACCTACTGTCTCAGAATTTCCATAGTACATACATGTCCTGCACCTCTCTTCTTGAACAACAAAAAGATAATACGAATACCTATTGTGAGCTGGGCATTATTTTTGAAACTAGTAATAAAGAAAAAACTGGACTGCTCCTTTCCCTAATTATTTTATAAAACACTTTTTCCTTTCAGTACTACAATTATATATAAATATTCTATGTTCCTCCAGGGTGAGATTCAGATCTAATTTGCCTTTTGATCCTTTTTATTACTCAGCCAGAGCTTTGCACATAGTAGACATGAAGTCATATTTGGTTGAATGATCTGTACAAACAAATGCTGTTTAGTGCCTATGAGAATGGGATTTCTCAAAGGTGATGGCAGTGGTGATATGAAATCCTAAGGAAAATGCTTTCTAATAAATCCCGGCAGCTCTGGGAAAATGGGCTACAGTTAAGTAACTGGTAAATGATAGGTTTGGCAATCAAAAACCAAAGCATATCACAGATCTATCATGTTTTGTGTTTTGAAAGAATACCAATTTTTAATAACTATATTTGATGTTCTAGCCATTGAACAGGGAGATTAACTTACTAGGTTCCTGCCTAAATAAATGTGGATTAATTTTCCAGGAACTACTTCAGATTTTCCCATTTGAATCTTTTCCTTCTTCCTTTTTACAGTAGGGCATTAAACAGGTATGTTTATTAGAAAGGTACTCTTTAATTCCAGGAGACATTGCACTAGTGATACAAAGTTATCCTATTGTTGGAACCCACACTTAACCAAATGTCAATGAAATGCACATTTGCAAATGGAATTTTAAATTATCAACCTCAAGAGGAAAACCTGCAGCCAATAACTTCTTCCTAAGTGTGACAGTTTCTTTTCTCTCTTCAGATGATTTCATTGAGAAGCTTGCTCGGTGTGAATTTTTTGATGATGAAGTAAAGGACTCAATATTTTTCTTAACAATTCACGATGCTGTTTTGCATATTTTGATGAAGAAAGATTATAGTAATTCAAAGTTTAATTTCAATCAGGTACCAGCTCTTTGATGACATCACATTTATAACAAACCATTTGCATTTCTTAATTTTTCATTATATTTGAACATTTTAAAAACTATACTTTCATTCTTTTTCTTAGAAGAAAGAAATGAAATCTGATTTTACCATAAATACAAATGGAGGATTGCGTTATCGGGAATATCAGGTAAGATTCTTCAACAGACTTATCTTTATCTAGATATCACAGCAAATAAATAAATAAATAAATAAATAAAGTAGTAGGGCCTCTTCCAGCATACTGTAAAAAGTCTAGTAGTTGTTTGTTTTTGAGTCTCTCTGCCTCATCCCTAGAAAACTGAAGCAATGCCAACCAATCTCATGGGAAATTTTGAAGAAAATTAACTCAAACCAGTAAAAACAACCCCCCCGCAAAAAAAAAAAAAATAAAGCCAGGATAGAAAACAGTGATGATAGATCTCTATTCATACAGTACTGAGAATATCTTTTTTTATTTTTCAAACTACTTATAGCCATGATCTTATTCTAGCCTTGTACTAAGTCATGAGACAGAAGAGGTATTGCTATTGCTGTAAATAGATGAATTAGTGATGGAGTTGAGAAACTAATCCAGGTGCATGGGATGTCCTTAGCACAGTGCTTAGCTCAACATGAAAGTTAAGTTCTTTTCCTTCCTTATGAGATGACTTACCAATCACTTAACTGGATAGTTCCATTTCATTCTAGAATGTCAAATCAAAATGGGTTTCTGTTTCAGGACAGGTATATGGTGGTGGATCCCATTCATTAATTCAATCCTTACAACAATATACAAAGAGGATATCAATATTAGAAGTGAGGAAATTGGGAAAGAGTTTCAAAAAATTTGTTTAAGGTCACACACCAAATGACTATAACAGAATTTAAACTAGCACCTACTGAGGACAAGACCTGAGCTCTGTTCACAATAACTACTTGTATTCTTTGATGAAAGACTAATGGATTGAGGATCCTGCAAAAATCTACCAACTTATCTTCAAATACAAGAAGACCGGTGGTATTTTTCTTAACTGAGGAAAGGTCTAAGACAGCAAAAAAGAATGTAGATTAGAAATGAAGAAATGTTTAATGTAAAATAACCTGGACCAAAGAGTAATAGCAAAGGTTAAATGAAGAGGTCATTGCAGAAAGTTAGGGAGACCAAAGATGAGAGGAGAGTCAAGTACCACCATGCTACCTTCCAACACTGGTTGAATGATCTGTAGAAACAAATGCTGTTTAGTTCCTATGAGAATGGGATTTCTCAAAGGTGATGGCAGTGGTAATATGAAATCCTAAGGAAGATGCTTTCTAGTAAATCCTGGCAGCTCTGGAAAAATACAAACTCAGCTCCTTGCCCAAGTACAATAAAAAGTACCTGGAGATAAGTGCTCTATCTGATGTGTGTGTGGTAAGAATTTGTTCCTAATTAGTAGGCTCTCCATTCACCTGATTGTTTCTTTTGCTTCTTTTGCTGAGAAGCAGCTTTTTAGTTTGAGTCCATCCCATTTATTGATTCTTGATATTAATTCTTGTGCTATAGGAGTCTTATTAAGGAAGTTGGGGCCTAATCCAACATGATGGAGATTTGGGCCTACTTTTTCTTTTAATAGACACAGTGTCTCTGGTTTAATTCCTAGGTTCTTGACCCACTTTTGAGTTTTGTGCATGGTGAGAGACAGGGGTTTAATTTTCTTTTGTGGCATATAGATTTCTAAAACCCAAGAACAGTGTTTAAATATGATGCTGATCCAAGCTTTAAAACTTTAAAACAAGGAGCCATGCTGTACCTTGCCTTCCCATATTAAAAAAAGAAACATTTTGGCCGGGCTCAATGGCATGTGCCTATAATCCCAGTGTCTCAGGAGGTTTATGCAGGAATATTGAGAATTTGAGGCCAACCTCAGAAAATTAGTGAGGCGCTAAACAAATGAGTGAGACCCTGTCACAAAATTAAAAATGAAATAAGAGGGAATGTGGTTCAGTGGTAAAGCACCTCTGGGTTCAATCCCTAGCACCAAAAAAAAAAAAAAGTAACAACACTCCTGACTTTGCTTAGAGGAAGTCAGCATTTGTGGATAGGCTACTAGCAATAATTAGAGGTAAAAACTGAATGTGGCTGGGGCCAGGCACTGTGCTACGAAAATTCCTTGGAGGAATTCCTTGGAGTTTGTGTGGTCCCTAAAACAAATATAAAGAAATATATTTCGACAAAACATTATATTGTTATTTTGATTGGGCAAAAGCAAGTCTTTGAAACACACACATACTAAAAATAATATAACATGGATCTACATTAATCAAGTAGTAAATCATCAGTGCATTCTGATCACTAAAATTGAACACAAAAATATTTCTTGATGACTCCAGAAAATGCAACTCCTAAAATGATTATTGAAAGACAAAATTTAACAAATCTTTTAAAACAAGAACTTTTTCTTTTTGCAGGTACCACTTGAAACAAAATTCTAATCAAAATATAATTCAGAGGGACCCTCATCTGGCTGTCACATGAAGAACAACTTTATACCCAGAAAGTTATTGATAAGTTCATACATTGTATGAAGAATATTTGTATTTGACAGAATTATGTTTCAAACTTTGGAACGAGATTGTTCTAGCATGGTATATTTTTCACATATCTATATAAAATTATGTAAATACTCTTTAATTTTATACCTGTAGATTTATCAAAGGAAAATTATTTTGTATATATGTATTTTTGTAGCACTGTCAGATTTCCATTCAAGTCAGAACTTTCACAATGCTTCGCAGTGTCTTTATACCACTGCTTTGAATCTCATAATTTATACAAGTCATGCTAATATTTCTCCATTTTAAAAAATTCAGTTGTACAGCAAATGTGTTGTTTTATTAAATTTGTTATAAGCTTTCTGATACATGCTTGCTGTGGGTCCTTTCTATAGTGGTCTGAATAGAAAACTGCTACATGAGAATCTTAACAAAACCCCTGTGATGAGACTTCTCTGCACAGATTTTATGACTGCTCCTCCAGCTTTTTAAAATATCTAACCTACTATCCAGATTGACACAATCCTCCTAATGTCATATGTGTAACTATAATTAGCTTTTGAGGCAAATCCTTATTTTCCCCTTCTTACTATGAAAAATGTATAGGCTAATGTGGGCTATAAAATGACAAAGCAAGGTAAAGAGAGACCATGATGGACAGATAGCCAATTTTTCCTGGCCTCAATGGGAAGAAAACAAGTGGTAGGAAAAGGGATGACTCTTTTCTTTTTTCACTGCTGGTCATTGCAACTGAAAGGGCAGAATAACATTTCTCGAGCTCAATTTCACTAGAGAATGAGATTCAGTACCCAGGCTTCTTTCTCACTGGCATTGTTCCAAACATCTTGTCAATGGGAAAAGCTGTCTCAATTGTTTTAGATTTATCTTTCAACATTTATTGTCAAAATACTCTTTCATCATTTGTTAACAGTGTCTTATACTGAGAGGGTTTGTTTACTGGATGTAAGCCCAAATAGAGAAAAGCATAATAAAGGTTATTTACATAGCTGATCTTAAATCAAACTATAATATCAGTACTCTTTACAGTGTTTCTTAAACAGTTTGAATCATGAACATCTCATACAGTTTTATGCACCTTGTGGATTTTAGGGGAAAAAAATATACATACACATGTATGTGTGCCCTACAAACCTCAGAATAAGATCTTTTCCTTGATATAAGGTATAGACTAGAAATTGAAAACAGGAGTCTATTTAAGTGATCATTTGACTTGAGCAGGGGACAAATGCTTTATATAGGGCTGTGGCTGAAGGCTACAGTATCTTCCCAGGAACTGATGCCCTCCACATTCTTGCCAACCAAGATCACAGGGAACAGGCACAGGTGCTTCAGTTGTCAGGCCCACATCACCACACATTCAACTTTTATATCCTGAAATGTTTCTTTTCTTCTAGGTCTCTAAGGTGGATATGCTTTGAGTAGTGGGAACATGTGGGCCTGGGCCTCTACTTAGTAAGCAGTAGAATTTATTTACTAGTACAGAAATCTGATCCCTGATTTAGGATAAGGTTAAGAGATCACGATGCAAGATAGAAATAAAATTATGTAAACTAGAGGAAGATTGAAGGAGAAAATACAATTGGGAGACAGAACCACCTTGAGGAGACACAAATACATTATTGAAATTAAAAAGTTTGAAGCTATACATGTTGAGCAGTTTGTCTTATAATAATTAAACATTTGATAAATATTTGTAATAAGTTGCTACTTAGAAACATAAATAAAATGCTTTAAACAAAAGTCTGACTATTCACTGTATGAACAAGAATAGAAGAGGAATAATTAATTCACTTTTTTTGGTACTTCTTCCTGGATTTCACCTTGTTGAAACTGATCTGCTCCCCTTATTGTGTTCTACCAGCATATTTTCTGACTCTGTGATTCTACAACTCCACTCTTCAGGCTGCTCAGGCTGACAAATCTATCAGGAAATCCTATTGACTATGTAAACATACAATCAATTAATTCTCAAAATAGCCCTTACAGGTAGACACTATGATTATGCTGACTTTGTAACAAAGTAAAACAAGGCTCAACAAGGATACAAAAACTAGTCTAAGGTATATAGTTGCAGAAACCTGTCCAGAAATCCAACTTCAGAGCCCAGGTTTTTAATTAGGAAATATTACTTCCTAAAGGAAATTAAGACCTGTCTAAAAACTGATCTATTTCAAAGCTGGACATTTTTAAAGGTTAAAAAAAAAAAAAAATCTGCCACTACAACTTGAAAAATACATAAAAGAAAATCTCTTGAGAAAATCTTAGGGATGACTATCAAGGACAATTCCAAGACAAGTTAAATTGTGAGCCCCTAAGGGGCAGGGACTGTATCTTTTTTGTTCATTACTACATACCCACATCTAATACATATTAGGTGCTTAATTTTTATGTATATTTATTTATATACATATATGTATCCTTCCTCAAGTCACCCAGTTCTTAATGCCTACAATGCTACCACCATTATCTCTTGTGTAAAGTATTAGAACACCCTTCTGAATTGTCTCTGCCAGATTCTCCACTCTTTTAGTCAGGAGGCTACAATGGCTTCTCAAATCTATCGGAGCAGAGTCAAAGTCTACAAGGCCTATTATTTCCCTATTCCATTATTATCTCTGACTCCCCCCGCCACACACACACACACATATATAACACTGGCTATTAAACTCAAGGTCTTTCTTGTACATGCTAAGAAAGTGCTCTACCACTGGCCTAAAACCCCAGTCTTTGACCTCCTAGTATCTCATTTATTCTACTCCAGACTCCTTGCTTCTCCTCAAATATGCAAGGTGCAATCTCATTTCAGGCCTTTACAAACTGCGCACTATGCTTCAAAAGCTCTGACCTACATTATCTACCTGACTTTCACTCAATATTTTTCATCAAATGTCACTTTTTCAATGAGTTCTACCTAGTCCATTTTACTTAAAATCACAAACACCTAGTCCAATTACCCTTTTTTTTTTTTTTTTTTTTGCATAAGATTTTACCACATGGTCTACAATCTAATGTTTATAAATCACTTTGTCTCTTTTAAAGATTGTGCATCCCACCTATCTGGAGCAGGGTCAAATTCTTTACTAAGGCCTTTCCATCACTGAAAAATACTTTCAGAATGCTTAAAATAACACTTGTGTTACAAGTTTAAAACTTTACTTAGTGCTTACTTAGCACTATGTCTAGTGCATAAATATTTGAATGAATCTTCATATTCCACAATAGGAACTCAATATATAATTATTGAATAGAGGTTATGAAATTTACATTTGGCATGGATTAAGATGCTTACCAGCTGAGCATGTCTATTTAAATGTCAGATCTATAAAATGATTAGTCATACAAGTCAGTTTTAACAATCAACAAGACTTATCAGAAGCTCACTGGGCAAGTGGTTGAAGGTATCTCCTCTGCCTTTATTTGTAATATTAGTTTGTTTCCCCACAGGATATCATACCTGTGTAACTGAAAGTGACTAAAATTTTTTTAAAAATAAAAGATTTTAAACAAGGAAGTAAAGTAAAATGGAGCAGGAAATTTCCAATCTGAAGGCAAAAGGACAATTTAACAGCAAATGTGCCGCAGTCCAGCTGGGCACAATAACCAGGAGGTGAAAAGCGACTTGAAGGTTGAAACGGGAACTGCTTTATTGCGGGGAAACTCAGCGGGAACTCAAGGTAGCAGGCACCCAAGGTAGCAGGAGCCGCTTTATTACAAAACAGCAGAGGTATATATACCTAACTGATTACACACTGCTTGACTCAATTAGCATCATCCTGTTACAGCAATCAGCCAATAAGGAATCTCCACCAACTTAATGGCTCAGTGGCGATGCCTCACAAACCCCTCCTCCTGGTAAACTGCCAGGCGCCATCTTGACTTGATTTGTGGTCCCCAACAAAAATGGGCTTAAATTCAATATGACAGGGCTTACAACTACTTAAAATAGAAATGATAGATATTCTTGGGTCATAGAAAATATTTTGTAATGAGTTATTTTTTTAAAAGATGATCCTGAACAATGTGAGAACCAAACCCATTACTTACTTTTCAATACTATGATTTTGTAAAGCCTAAAAATTCATAATTTTTAAAGATGGGGAAATTAAGCTTTAACACAAGTGTTATTTTAAGCAATCACCCTTAAAGTATTTCTCAACAACGGAAAATCCAAGGGGCATGAATCAAAACAAGGTGTTTGAAAAGCCAAGAAAATTCTTATTAGTAGTACTACCTAATATTTCATCTGGCATAATTCCCATTCCTCTTTCAGCTTAGTGTATTATCTAAACACTGCTTTACTAGAGTGTGCATTTATTGTAGTAAGTAAATTCTGCTTGGTTTCTAGGCCATACTCATACAATACATACAAATTACTCACAAAAAGTAAATTCCCTTCATTCCGGCTATAATGTTTGAATATGATTATGTCAAATTTCATTTAACGTTGATCTACTGATTTGATGGCTAATCTGAGAAGTATATTTTTTAGATATTTGTGTTTTTTCATGTACTTATAAGACTATTTTTAAAAATTCATGAAAGACAGCAGTGTAGGTCTTTTTCAAAAAGATACTCTCCCAGAATATCATTCAGAACAAAATTTTAAAGCAGTTCTATATATTTCATAAATAGTCACTTATTTTTGAGTTTTTAAATTAGGCTCAAATCTCTTTTCTACTTATATTTTGGCTAGATATGATTAGTAATTACACAATTTTGAGTAAAATGGATAGTTTCTTAAGGTCTTTGCAACAGATTGTTCCCCAAATACTATACTGTACAAATACGCACCAAAGAAATAAAACAATTTGTTGGTTTTAATCTTTAAAAAAGTGAACCTAATTTTGCTGTGGAAAGTTACAACATAAACATCGAAAATTTTGTATTCTCCCAAGCATGTCATCATTAGGTAAAAACTCATCTAGGCAAAATAGTATTTATGCTTCCATTTTATTGTTTTTAAGAATTAAACTGCCACCTCAGTAGTCTTAAGAGCAATATAATGAAACATACATACATTTAGACTTATGTCCATCATAGCTTCAAAGGCTTCCCTGAAATAAGGCTGGGATTCACATCTTTTTCCTTAAGAAAAGAAACACTAACAGTAATTTTGTTTTCCTTCTACCCACCCACCCTCATTCAAACAATGAACTGATGAATTCAAGTCTAACACCATTTAAAATTTTTGTCCGCTACAAGACATTCATCTGATCTGCCTCCCTGCATATTTATTAAACATAACTGAAAAATAAATCATTTTTAAAAGCCTATAAGAATTATTAATGTGGAATTTCACCATGATAATTTTTTTTTATCCAAAACACAAAGTGGTTTCTTGCCACATTCAATGCTAGTGAATTTCAATAAGCGCAGGAGAGCTTTTCATAAATAGTTGAGAAGCTCTAAAGTGAATTTGGCTATTTTTCTAATTACAAGAAACAAAGAACGGTTGGGATTTAAACAGTAATATTTTAACAGCTCCTAAACAGGGGCATGAAAAGGAATCAAGTTTGCACCAGTCCAAGTACCTACAGTAATATGATAGAAGCACTCACCACCATTTCACACTATTTCACTCCCATGCTTCTAATAACAAGAATTTCTCACTAGAAATAGTGCATTAACAAACTAGACTTTCAAACTGCTAAGTGTGAAAAACCACTTGCTTAAGAAAAAAGTGTATTACTTATTTTCAGCCAAAGTTGAAATGGCCATTTGTATTATTTCTAAATTCTGCTCTAAATTCAGAAATGATTTTGCATCTGATTATCCAAGAATTATGTTTTGCCTATTCCTGACAGAATCAAATGGTAAATTAGCAATCAGTTTATCCTTTGTCAAAAAGAAATGTTCTAAATTTATATACTATACAAACTATCTAATAAATGATATCTGCATTCTACACATCATGTTTATGTTATGCACCATTTTAGGGGGGGAGGAAAAACTTCACAGGGTTTATTCAAAGGATATACAATAATATCCTAAGAAGATTGATTTATACATATGAGATCTGTATAAACTGTAAGTGGTCATCTCAGCTGGACTGTAACAAGCCCCTATAATGCAAAAGCTGACTCTAAAGGCACCTTATAAAGCACTGAAATTCACAATTTAGTCATTACTTTTCTCTTCTCCAATACAAAATTATCTGGTAGTCTTTACTGTTGACTCCATGCTAAAATATTCCAAGTTTAGACTGTTTTACCAACCAAAGGGAAAGGAAATAGTTTTTAAATTTCAAGTTAGAGGAAAACCCCTTATTACACAGCAATGAAACCTGAGCAAATGCTAGTTTGTGATTACAAGAAAACATCCTTCATTAATACATTATTTAAATTCCTCTACAACATTCAAATTGTAGTTTAAAATCCAATAAATGAGAATCCACATAAGCACAGAATTAAGCTACCATGAAACGAGGATTTATATAAAGTCTATTTAGCCCTAAATATTTAAGACAATGAACAGAGTAGAACACACTTCATCTAAATAACACCATTTAAACAGTTATATAAAATAATGTTACTTAAGATTAATAAGTGTGGTGCATCATGTGATTCCAACCATTCACTAAAAAAGCATTAATAAGTAACAGTATCCCCCCACCAGCTTGGAGCCTACAGTGTTGAATCCTTTGGCCATATCTTTTCAAATAATTAGAATATTTTTTAATATTACAAACATAAATATATCTTAGTATTGGAATTCCAATGTATTTTGGTGCTCCTGAGGCTGCCTAAACATAAAAAGGCATCCAAGTGAAGTGTATTACATACTTACGATATCGCAAAATTTCAGTGCCTAAAATGTGAAATAATTCTCTATCGTTTAACAGTCTGCCCTTATAGCAAATTCTAGCAAATTTTTACTTCTAGGATTTTATTGTAACTTTGGGAAATTAGTGGTAAAACATATGGTTTTATAAAACAGTATGTGGCTGCACTTAAATTCACATAAAAATAGCATTTTTACAACCATATTGAAATTTAATCCTTTTACACAGGTTAACAAAAATGTATCACAAGAAAAACTAAACATTGGGTTTAACAAAAGCAATACTTTTGAAAGTGGAACAATGAAAATTTTTTTTTCAAAAAAATTTTTTTTTTCTTACAAATGGTCTCTTCTGGGTCAATTTACCACCTAGAGAACAAAGTTGTTAAAATATAGCTGTGCTCAACTGAGCCACTCATCTGCACTATAGCATAGTACTTGAAATCAATCCTAAGGTCAAGATTTAAAACCATTTTAGAGACAAGACCCTACGTGTTTTTTATAGTCACCTCAGAGGTACTTTTCCTTCCCCAAACAGTCAAAGCTTAATTAAAAGATTGACTACACGTTAAGTTTTTTTCCCTCATCATATCTTCAGTTCAAAATACTATTATCATTGGTAATAAGGTCTGTATCTTGTCTGATCTGGATGATGTGGTCCAGGAAGTGGGGTTTGAGAAGGCGGACCCTGCATTCGTGGAGGAGGAGGTGGCCCTCTTGGTGCAGGCCATATACCAGGACTCATTCCCCCTGGTTGTGTAAATGGAGGGCTCAGAGTTCCTTGATCTTCAGTAAATTGGGGTAAAGAATTTGGATTATAATGGTGAGGAGGGGGAGCAGTTACAGGTGGACCACCATGTTGAGGTGGGGGAGGTCCTGGAGGAGGATGATTCATATAAGGTGGCATCTGGGCAATAATATGTCCAGGGGGAGGGGTTATTGGTGGTGGAGCAGAGGTCATTGGTGGAGGTGGAGCTTGGCTATACACCAAGTGAGGAGTACCTGCAGCCTGGGGAGGATGTGGCATTGGATGGCTTATTGGTGGTGGAGGAGGTGGGGGTGGTGCATAATGTTGTTGTGGAGGCATAATATGATGAGGGTGCGATACCACTGGTTGACCCTGATATTCAGGATGATGGTGAGCAGGTGCTGGGGCAGGAGGTGGTGGTTCTCTAGCACCTGAATTTGAGTCATCCTGAATAGGGACAGTTATTAAATTGCTGTGTTTTCTTGTTGAAATGCGAAAGGTTTCCTGACTGACCGAACGAGGTGGAGGTGGAGCCATGGACAATTCTGCTGGAGGAGCACGAATATCCTCATGTGGCTGATTATAGTGCTCATGAGGCACATGTTGCAAAGGAGGTGGTGGCATCATGATGTGCTGCTTTGGCGGAATATGACTCATATGGTGCTTGTCTGGTGGCATTATAAAACGATCAGGGATGTCGGTTGGTGGTGGGGCAATAGGAGGATGAACATTTTCAAGTGAAGCACGGGTAACAGGTTTTCCAGCTCTCATATGGCGATGGTTGATATGAGCCTGTAAGTCTCTCTGAGACAAATACGTTCTCTTGCACCCTTGAACAATGCTACACATGAAGAGAGAACCTCGTGTACACTGTTCAATTCGCTGCACAGGATCACTACAGCTAAATTAGAAGGGAAAAAATTTGATTTACTAAAAAGGTAAAAATAATGCACTTATTTTTAAAAATATACCTACTTTTAAAATGTTATATAAACAGCAAAAGAGTACATTAAAAGTTATAGTTACTCTTAAGTAATTTTAATCTCCCCTACCTTGTTTCTAATCATTATTTCTGTCAACCTTGAACTCTTCGTGGTATTACCAGAATATATCTTAAAAGGAGACCTTATACTTCCCAACACCTTGAAATGATTTTATAAGTGGCTTTTTATTCATTTGTAAAAATAATAACAATAATAATCCAGAAAGAACTAAGCCAAGGACCTGTCACAACCAAAGGAATTCAGACCTTGAATTACGGGAGCAGTATTTGCTGAGCAAATACTACTAAATGGAGAACAGTAAGTGGGAGATGCTGCAAGGACAATAACAATGGGTAAGATCATCCTAACCATTAGTGCTCTTAACATTAAATATAAATAACTTAAATTTAAACCTTGACTATCAGGGTCCCTTTAAGAAAGGAATTTTTTTGAATTGGGAAGTCATTGACCCATTTTGAATGTTTCCTCATTTGTCAAGTGAAATTAAATTATGTACTCTAACTCACAATGTTGTTATATCTATTTCACCTTAAAAGAGTGTTCTTAAGATCAAATAATGAAAGTGACAGTATTTAATCACTGGTTAAGTGATATTGTTTAGATACAAGCTGTTAACAATGACTATGTGTGTCAACTGACATTCTTATTAAATATATATTTTTTTGGTATTAGGGGTTGAACCTGGGGTACTTTACCCACTGAGCTACATCCCCAGACCTTTCTAGTTTTTTGAGATACTAAGATGATGAAGCTGGTCTCAAGTTTGTGATTCTCCTGCCTCAGCCTCCACAATCACTGGGATTACAGGTGTATGCCAATAAGTTAGGTTAAATGGTTCTATACTCTTGAAGTTGAGTTCTATTTCTCCATCCTGCTATAAGGCTGGCAATTCCTGTTGATACTAAAATGCTTCCTTTAAGTGACTATATAACACACTTCTAATTTTTCATTATAAACTCAGAAACATCCCTACATTAAGAGGATGTGAGACACTTTCTCTGGGTGATGCCTAACAGCAGTAATATATAATGTTTATATTAACTCTGGTTGTCATTTCTTCACTTCCTGATCTGGGTATATTAATCCAGATAGGCTTATGTCCTAAAATAGATAAGGACAGCACAGGTGAGGTGCTTACTAGAATTATATTTAATGCCTTGAAAACCAAATTTCCTGTTAAACATTATCACTGAAACCCTTATGTAAAAGAGGAAACTTCTTAATGTCCTTTACATACTGTTTTATCACATATGAAACCCTTTATCCAAAGGAAGCAATCTAAATTTACTACATGACTTAATGTATACTGGGTTGAAAAATTAGGCATTAGAGAAAATAACCAAAACAAGCAATATAAGCTTCTAATTTCATAACTCTTCTGAATTACAATTTTACAGAATACTGTTTTAATCCCCAATAACAAATTTTATAATGTTACTTCAAGCCAAGAAAATCAGTTGTCATTGGGTTCTCAATGAATCATTCCTTTCTCAGTAATGCCAATTTCCTACACCAAAAAGGGAATCACCCCATGCAATCATTCATAGCTTTGTTAGCAACCAATACTACAAGCCTTGGAGTGCTTCAAATAGAGGTTATAAGTAATCTAAGAAGCCTAAGGCTGGGACTGGAGTTGTAGCTCAGTTGAACGCTTGACTAGCATGTGTGACGCACTGGGTTCAATCCGCAGTACCACATAAAAATAAAAATAAATAAAGACATTGTGCTCCATATACAACTTACAATCAATCAATCAATCAATAACCTAAGGCTGTTCCAAGGAAGTTTCTATTAGTCTTTCTCAAGCCTGCCTTATCAGGGGTTCTAAACTGATATAAAAATTCCTACTTTATTCTCAATTCTTTTAGACTATCCCAAAATGGACCTACCTCTTCATAACTTGTTTGGGTCTATGTCACAACTGTGAATAATTCATTTCCTCATTTGTTAAATGAAGTTATATAATAATCATATTTGAATAGCTTATATATACATAGTGCTTATGTTCTATCAATCAATCAGTCTTTGATGAATCCTGAAAATAATCTAGGAAGGTCAGTATAATTACCAGTCCCATTTTATAGATAAAAAATAGCTTATGTCACATAGCCAATAAATGGCCGAACAGGGATTTGAATTTAAGAATTCTAATACCAGGAGTCTCGGTTCTTAATCACTAACCCATACTACACTACCTCTCTAGTGAGGAAGAGGGAAAGAACAACCAAAAGAAAACGAAAGACTGACTATCCCAAAATGGACTTAGTTCTTCATAACTTGTTTTGAGACTATGAAAAGCAAACGAAAACATAATTGCTTCTGGTTTAGAATACTAATTCTATGATGGCACAGAGATTTTATCATGTGGGTCAGTTTAAGTTGACTGATGGAGGCTGCCCATCATCTTGAAAAGGCTAAAGCCAACTCTGGGCTCACAAAGATTAGCCATGTCTACATATTTGATATTTTTGCCTGGTCTACATCACACCCTGACCTTTAACCCTTTATAAATCATTATACCACAAACTTTACCAATTAAAAAAGTAAAAATGACCTTATCTTACCCTGGACACATCTTATCTCCTTTTTTTTCATGTAAAATAGCACAGTCATAGCAAAAAACATGCTTGCATGGAATCTGTAAACAAAGACATTATAGTTAAGCACACTGGAACAACTTAAAATATTTCTGTAAAAAAAAACAATAAGCATAGTGATCTATATCTAGAAAGCATATGAAAACTGATCAAATGAACATTTAATAAGTACTAACCATATAAAAGTAATAGTTAACACTCTTTTTAATCACAAAGGCTTTGAGAATGTGTTAAAACTTTGATCCCTTTTTTAATAATGTATATATACACATACAT
Organism: Marmota flaviventris; assembly: GCF_047511675.1. Taxonomy (NCBI): domain Eukaryota; kingdom Metazoa; phylum Chordata; class Mammalia; order Rodentia; family Sciuridae; genus Marmota; species Marmota flaviventris. Next base: position 55,480,079 of record NC_092498.1, read on the forward strand.
CTGTTTACATTTTCTAGATGTGTAAGTCCTATAAATTTCTAACACAGTCCTTGCTGGTTAAAAGCTCCTGAAAACCACTGTAAACACGTTTTATCTTATCTTGTTTCTCCTGAAACTATTCCAAAGTAATAAATAATAATTATATTAAATTTGTTGTATTCCCTTCGTTAAAATTTCACTTATGGGGCTGGCATTGTGGCTCAGTGGTAGAGCATTTGCCTAGCACACATGAGGCACTGGGTTCAAACCCCAGCACATTTAAAAAAGAAAAAAACTAAACAACAAAATAAAGGTATTAAAAAGAAAAAGATTCACTATGATGGAAACATTTCATGCTCTTAAAAATTAAAGTAACAAAACTTTGCTTACATATTTCATACTTAAATGTTACAAACATAGTTATTAAAGAATGAAAAACTCTGTCTACTTAAATTTTTCAGAATTCTACCTCTACACAAATGCTTACATTCACAAAAACAGAATTTAAGTTAATTATACTTACCATTCGCCCATAGATTTTAATAGGCAATCCACATTTGTCACAGAAATGAACTGGTGTATCATCCTTTTCACCTAAGATGTTGATCTGTTGAAATGATATAATTAAAATTTCCTTCTTATGCAATTCTAAAAATTTTAGAATTCACAGTGGTATGGTTAGAATTTTATAAACATTGTTATAACAATTAGAAATAGAGGTTTCTTAGTTTAATCCTCACATATTACCCACCATTAGTTTGTTTTTCTTCTTAAATAGTGGTTATTGATCTTATTTTACTTCAATGAACATCACCTCAAATTATTTTTGAAAATAACAGAAACCTGGCATTAATAAGTAAGTTATTTGTGTATGATGAAAAAGTCATGGATATTAAAAATTCATAACATTCTTCACATATTATGCATTTCAATTATTTAATACTTAATATTTTATTTTTAATTATACCTTAAAGTCCCAAAAAAGGTGTCCAGGAAATCTTCGCTGATTTCCAAACAGTTCGCCCCCTTTACAGTCATACCGCTCTTCTTCATTATAATCAAATCCTTCTGAGGAAAAAAGAACGTTACCCATTTACTTTTCAAATCTTAAATTTCATTTGGGAACTATATGTATATGACAAAATAGGCCTATTCACTAAAAAGTCCATCTTATGTCTTTCAAAGTTCTTCTAAAAATAAGGTAATTAAGACTAGTTTAAAACACCAGGTAAAAATGATCATATAGTCCATCCTATTACTTTATAATTGACTGCAGAATACTCAATAATTCAACATACAAGATTAGTGGCAGAACTAGGCACGGTGCAACACACCTGTAATTCTAGCTACCAGGGAAGCTGAAACAGAATAAGTTCAAGGCTAACTCCAACAACCTAGCAAGACCCTGCCTCAAAATAAAAAAAGGACTAAGGATGTAACTAAGTGGTAGAGTGCCCCTGGGTTCCATCTTGTATATGGTGCGGGGGGGGGGGGGGGGGGGGGGGGCCACAGGGCAGGGGTGTAATTAACAGCAAAATCAATCTCGACTCCCATTCAAGTGCTCTTATCAATTATAACCATCATGCTTGCTGTATAATATTTTAAGATATCATATTTATTCTAATATCTACAAAAGTAGATACAAGGCTACAAGAAACTGATTTTATTGCCAAAAGAACATAATGAAAAAGAGCAAATTCTGAAGATTTTCTATGACAAGTTTTTCTTGTTTTTTTATTTTTTGTTTTTATTTGTTTTAATTACACATGACAGTACAATGATTTTGACATATCACACATCTGAATCAGATGGGATATAATTTCTCATTTTTCTGAGTGTACAGGTTGCAGAATTATATTGGTCATGCAGTCACGTAAGATTTTCTTCTGAAGATTTTCTTAGGAATCCTTACCCACACACTGGGCATGACTTTAGAATCAACATATTCATACTTCATCCTTTCAATTAAAACCTCTTCCTAGTTAATCACCCAAATAGCAGGAGCTGTATGATTATTATCTATAAACTTGAGACAATAAAAAGATCAAATACTCTCACCTTCTCTCGCCTAATTAAAAAGTTGAGATAGCATTCCTCTCAATCCTTTCATCTCATACAAAAGCACAGAAAACTGATGGAAATTCTAGGTAGAATCCAATTTCCTAAAGTAAAGCTGAGAAGACAAATATATCCCTCCTTCAAGGCTTCTCATGACTCTTTTGGCCCTAGAACTGGTAAACAAAGTAGCCAAAACACTTTTAATCTTACCCACATAGCTAAATACCAGCACCTATGGACAGATGGATGGACAGGCGCACACGCGCACACACATAGTGACGCAAGAGTTTTGTGAATACTCCAATATACTATTTAATTACCTCTAACACAAATGTATAGTTCAAAGTCAGGGTTTTCTTATCATTTGTACCCAAGCTCTTGTATGGCCATTTACACCTCATAAAAGCTGGGGTCATTTAAAATTCCAAATAAAGAAAATCATTGCTGGAAACCCAGAAAATTACCAAGATGAATGACCAAGGAAATGAGAAATATATAATAATTTGTCAGAGTGGCTTAACCAGTAATCCTATCATTAAATTATATATCTGTGCAGATAATATACTAGCACCCAAAAATCACTATTTTGATCAATGCCTTAGGGGGAAAAACAATTTCTTAAGAATACCAAATAAGTGAACCTAAATATCCAATAATTACCTTCAACCTAAGTTAATGTTATTAAGAGAGACTTGTAACAGTAATTCCCTCTAGAAAGAGCTGTAGGATTGAGGATGAGTGAGGCCATACCTAAGAGGAAACATGAGCGCATTTTTTTTTTTTTTTGCATTGTTTGGATTATTATTAAGACAGAGCTATTGTACATCATGTTTAGTTTAAAATATTACTTAACAAAAAAAGGGGGGATGGGGAGCCTATATAGTAGAGTAGCTGCCCTAGGCTGTAACTATTGTGATTTTTCATTGATTTATTGGTGCTAGGATTCCAACCTAGGACCTTGAATATGCTAAATATGTTCTACCATTCAACCATACCCCAGCTTTACCACCATGATTTACCATGTTTCAACTTCAAGTAGACTTCTTTAGGCAGAAGAGAAACCCTATGGTAAAAGGAACCATTTTATAAGGTAACTAAAGCAGTCTGATACTTTAAATAATAATAATAATAATATACAGTCAGATTGCTAGAATACAGTAGAAAATCTAGAAATATACCTACTTTAAGAACTTTAACATATGTTAATGGCAAGATTCCTAGTCAGCAAAAAAATATATATACAGACTAGTAAATGGTTGCAAAATGGCTAGCTGCTATGGAGAAAAATAAGTAAGACCTCACTTTCTGTTAGGCTTTTCATTTGCTTGTTTTTAATAAACTAACACAGAGAATGGTGACACACATCTATAATCCCAGCAACTTGTGAGGCTTAAGTTTGAGGCTAACCTGAGCCATTTAGCAACGCCCTAAGCAACTTAGTGAGATCCTCTCTCAAAATTAAAAAAAAACACACAAGTTGGGGAGCCCTAGGGATATTGCTTATGGTAAAGTGCCCTGGGTTCAATCCCTGGTACTAAAAAAATTAAAATAACAACAACATCAACAACCACAACTAAACACATATCCATAAATGTCCCAAAACAGGGGTTAGCAAACTTTTTCTGTAAAAGCCCAGACAATAAATATTTTAGAGTTTGTGGGCCATATTGTCTCTATCAAAAATACTCAGCTCTGCCATTATAGGAGAAAAGCAAAACAGCCACCAATAAAACTTACATGGACAATCATGGTTGTGTTGTAAACTTTATTTATAAAAACAGGGCCAGATTTGGCCCACTGGCCAGTTTACTGACCTCTACTAAATAGTAAAATAGGAAAACTTATATTCATGGAATAAGGAATTCCACTTAAAGAATGTCTTAAAACCCAAAAGTCCTAAGAGCAAGACTAATTTTCTGGCTACACAGAGTCTTCAAGATCTTTACAAATAAAAATTTTATTCAAATAAAATTCAAAAGACAAGTGGAGAATACAGACAATATATAACAAAATGGCTAACTGCATTAATTTACAAAAATCTCATAAAAATTGGAGAAAAGACTGCCAAACAGAAAAACTGGAAAAGAATATGAATGGGAAAAACCTAGGCAAAAGAAATGACCAATACTATGAAAAGATATACTATGAAAAGATATATATAATATATAAAACCTTACATATAATTAAAGAAATATATATGAAAAGAAAAAAATTAAGTTAATAATACCAGAAATCGATGTGTGGGAATATAAGCTAATATACCTTTCCTGAAAAGCACTTTGACAATATCTGACAAATTCTAAAATGTACATTATCATCAAGTTTTTAAATGTCCAAAGTTTTTGCAAAGTATAAATTTTACAAAATAATCATATTAAGCCATATACACAAGGATATTTGCTGTACCATTATTAGAGGAAAAAAACTAAAAAATTTGCTAAATAAATTATGGTATATCATAAATGAAATATCCAAACCTATTTCTTTTTTCTATTTTTGGTACCAAGAATTGAACCCAGGGGCACTTTACCACTAAGCCATATCCCCAGCCCTTTCATATATTTATTTAGAAACAGGGTCTTGCTGAGTTGCTTAGGGCCTCACTAAATTGCTGAGGCTAGCTTTGAACTTACATTCCTCCTGTCTCTGCCTCTTGAGCCACTGACAAAACCAATTTTTTTAAATTATGTACATCTGAATGTAGTGATAAGGCAAAATTTCAAATGCACTTTACATGAAAAACTACCTAGGAAAAAACTGTACTTTTGTACAAAAGTCTTCATAAGATTATCTTTGGAAAGAAGGATTATAGAGGGAGCTATTTTACTTATGCTATGCTTTCTGGAATACCATTTAGGTTTATTTTTAAAGGGGAAACTTATAAAGGGAGAAAAAAAGCATAAAATATACCAAAATGAAATAAAAAGGCTGAAAAGAGCATGTAGGATTAAAGTAGCCATAAGTAAATAAGATCACAGACGTATGGTGCAATGAGATAAACAAAAAGACTATTGAACATATTAGTTTAAACAAATTACCTTCATCACCAGGTGGAGCCTTTGTAGGCATCCTGTTTATAGTCCTTTGAGTTCGAGGTGCAGGTTTGGCTTTGTTTGCTTGTTTGGAGATGAGTTTTATAGGAATTCGTCTGCGAACATCAAGACCACCCAATGATCCAGAACTATTAGTGCCTTGTAACTCATTATCTATGTTAGAGGAAAAAACAAATTTTAATTTCTTTTAGTTTTTCTTTTTGAAGATTATTTCATCTCAGGTATTAAAACAACATAACCAACATTATCAAGGGTTAACAATATTAGTCCTGATTTTAAATATTACACTAACACAAATTTACTGCTAATTTTCTTTATTTTAGATAAACTTTTAAAGCAACGCTTTTTGAGACACGGAACCCTATTAGAAACTGACAAAGCTATAGTACTTTTATCTCTCTTAGAGAAGTGAACAATAAAAATTTTCACTAATTCCACAGTTTACAGAAAAATAAAAAACTTCATGAACCCAAGATAAGAACCTCTGTCTTGAACTATAAGAATTTCTTAGAGGTAAATGAGAACACTGATACAACATATCAAAATCTCTGGGACACTATGAAGGCAGTACTAAGAGGAAAGTTCATTGCATGGAGTTCATCCCTTAAAAGAAGAAAAAGTCAACAAATAAATAACGTAACATTACACCTCAAAGCCCTAGAAAAAAGAACAAATCAACACCAAAAACAGTAGAAAATAGGAAATAATTAAAATTAGAGCTGAAATCAATGGAATTGAAATAATTGAAAAAACTGACAAAACAAAAACTTGGTTCTTTGAAAAAATAAATAAAATTGATAAACCCTTAGTCATGCTAATGAAGAGAAGGGGAGAGAAAACTCAAATTACTAAAATTTGTGATGAAAAGGAAATATCACAATAGAAACTACAGAAATACAAAAAATAATTTGAAATTTATAATCCAATAAAATAGAAAATATCAAAGACAAATTTCTAGAATCATATGATTTTCCTAAACTGAATAAGGATGATATACACAAGTTAAACAGATCAATTTCAAGCAATGAAATAGAAGACGCCATCAGAAGCCTATCAACCAAGAAAAGCCCAGGTCCAGATGGATACACAGCTGAGTTCTACAAGACCTTCAAAGAAGAACTAAAACCAACACTCCTCAAATTATTCTATGACATAGAAAAAGAGGGAACACTTTCAAACTCATTCGATGAGGCCAGTATCAAAGGCCTGATTCCAAAACCAGACAAAGACACATCAAAAAAAGAAAATTTCAGACCGATATCTCTAATAAACATAGATGCAAAAATTCTTAGTAAAATTCTGGCAAATCAAATACACGATTAAGTGGGGTTCATCCAAGGGATACAAGATTGATTCGACATATAGAAATCAATAAATGTAATTCATCACATCAATATATCTAAAGAATCATATGATCATCTCAAGAGATCAGAAAAAGCATTTGACAAATACAGTACCCCTTTATGTTCAAAACACTAGAAAAACTAGAGATAACAGGACCATATCTCAACATTGTAAAAGCTATCTATGCTAAGCCCCAGGCCAACATCATTCTAAATGGAGAAAAATTGAAAGCATTCCTTCTAAAAACTGGAACAAGTCAGGGATGCCCTCTTTCACCACTTCTATTTAACATAGTTCTTGAAAACCTAGCCAGAGCAATTATACAGATGGAAGAAATTAAAGGGATATGGATGGGAAAAGAAGAACTCAAACTATCACTATTTGCTGATGACATGATTCTATACCTAGAGGATCCAAAAAATTCCACCAGAATACTTCTAGAACTAATAAATGAATTCAGCAAAGTAGCAAGATATAAAAATCAACACCAATAAATCAAAAGCATTTCTGTATAGTGACAAAGCCTCTGAAAGAGAAACTAGGAAAATCACCCCATTTACGATAGCCTCAAAAAAAAAAACCAAAAAAAAACACTAAAATACGTGGGAATCAACTTAACAAAAGAGGTGAAAGGCCTCTACAATGAAAACTACAGAACACTAAAGAAAGAAATTGAAGAAGACCTTAGAAGATAGAAATATCTCCCTTGTTCTTGGATAGGCAGAATTAATATTGTCAAAATGACCATTACCAAAAGTACTATACAGATTTAATGCAATTCCAATTGAAATCCCAATACATTCCTCATAGAAAAAGAAGTCATGAAATTCATCTGGAAAAATAAGAGACCCAGAATAGCCAAAGCAATCCTTAGCAAGAAGGATGAAGCAGGTGGCATCACTATACCAGACCTTAAACTATACTACAGAGTAATAGTAACAAAAAAGGCATGGTATTGGCACCAAAATAGACTTGTAGACCAATGGTACAGAATAGAGGACACAGAGACAAACCCACATAAATACAGTTATCTCATACTAGACAAAGGTGCCAAAAACTTATACTGAAGAAAAGATAGCCTCTTCAACAGATACTGCTGGGAAAACTGAATATCCACATGCAGCAAAATGAAAATAAACCCCTCTCACCACACACAAAACTCAACTCAAAATGGATCAAGGACCTAGGAATTAGTCCAGAGACCCTGCGCCTAATAGAAGAAAAAGTAGGCCCAAGTCTTTATCATGTTGGATTAGGCCCCGACTTCCTTAACAAGACTCCTATAGCACAAGAAATAAAATCCAAAAACAATAAATGGGCTGAATTCAAATTGAAAAGCTTCCTCTCAGCAAAAGAAACAATCAGTGAGGTGAAGAGAGAGCCTACAAAATGGGAGCAAATTTTTAGCACACACACATCAGATAGAGCACTAATCTCTAGGATATATAAGGAACTCAAAAAACTTAATACCAAAAATAATAATAATAATCCAATCAATAAATGGGCTAAGGAGCTGAACAGACACTTCTCAGAAGATGATATGCAGTCAATCAACAAATATATGATAAAATGTTCAACATCTCTAGCAACTAGAGAAATGCAAATCAAAACTACTCTAAGATTTCATCTAACTCCAGTCAGAATGGCACCTATTAAGAATTTAAACAACAATAAATGTTGACAAGGATGTGGAAAAAAAGGCATACTCATACATTCCTGGTGGGATTGCAAATTGGTCCAACCAATCTGGAAAGCAGTATGGAGATTCCTTAGAAAACTTGGAATGGAACTACCAATTGACCCAGCTATCCCATTCCTTGGTTTATACCCAAAGGACTTAAAAACAGCATACTATAGTGACACAACCACACCAATGTTTATACCAGCACAATTCACAAAAGCTAAATTGTGGAACCAACCTAGATGCCCTTCAATAGACGGATAAGTAAACTGTGGTGTATATATACACAATGGAATATTACTCAGCATTAAGAGAGAATAAAGTCATGTCATTTGCTGCTAAATGGATGGGGTTGGAGAATATCATGTCAAATGTTTTCTCTGCTATGTGGATGCTGATACATAATGGGGGTGAGGGGGAGCATGGAAGGAATAGAGGAACTTTGATTAGGGCAAATGGAGGGAAGGAAAGGGAGGGGGTTTGGGGGTAGGAAAGATGATGGAATGAGATGGACATTATTACCCTAAGTACATGTATGAAGACACAAATGGTGTGACTCTACTTTATGTACAACCAGAGATATGAAAAACTGTGCTCTATGTGTACTATGAATTCAAATGCATTCTGCTGTCATGTAAAACAAATTAAATATTTTTTTAAAAAAAAGTAACTATGAGAATTTAAAAAAAAAATGAAAAAGGAAAAGAAACAAAACCATCCCTATCTCCTGTCAAGCTTGCCACGTAGACAGTCAATAAAGTTGCTAAGTTTACATTAGGGTAACCAATAAAACTGAAAAAAACAAACAAAAAAAACCTAACCCTGATGAAGGCAAAATTAAATAATGCACCTGAAAATGAAGTCAGTTTTAAAGAGATTATTTCCTTCAGCCTAAAATGAAGGAAAAGGGTTGAGCAATAAAGTAAAAATTTATTATACCCCGTAATAACAGAAACATGCAATAATTTGTACTACAACATTTCTAGAGATACACTGAGTTATTCTTAGCACTGTATTGGAAAATTATAATCTAGGAGGATGCAAGGTTTCTAACTCCATCTATCTAAGTCTAAACAAATGACACCTCTGCTTGTTATCATCTATGAAACAAATTAACTTATGTTCCATTATTATTTCATAGAACCAACTCATGTAGAGCTTAAAGAGTTACCTTTGTTCAAGTAAATGAAAAGATATTATAACACAGAAAATAATCAACTTTACCTAGAGTCAAAAAGGAAAATGCTCTAAAATGAGAAATACAAAGAAACAAAAATTTTAAATTATGTTTTAAACATAAGTTATTGAACAAAGTTGTATAACTGCCCCTGCAAACAATATTACAATCAAAACAAATAAACTGTCCATATTAATTATGAGTAAAGACAAAAGTAGTAACTCAGTACCAATGACCTCCAAGGCTGTATTACATGTACACTTTTTGTGTTAAAATAGGTCCTGAATGATTATTTTGAATTTTTTCAGTCTACTTTCTACTTTTTTAACAGGTAATCTTGCAGGGGGATATGAAGAAGGGATTACATGGTTAGCTAAACTCTTGAATTAGAATAAATTCAACTTTTCCAACTTTATCAATTTTCAACATTTCACTAAATGAACTAACAAGCTGATTAATGTATTTCATTCATTTTCAATGCATTTGTTTATTTATGTAAAAATACTTAAAGCAATGCAACAGCCAAAAGGCAGATATTTCTAAATAACATTTTTCTTAAAAAGTATTCCTGACTTTCCAATTATTAAAAAAGAGTTAATATTGTCCTTCAGCTATCAAAAGGATTCTTAAGGGTTTTACCTTTGTGAATGAAAATACCAACACTTCATTACAAGTTCTTTTCACACCACCCTGAACGCTTGAGGTCTCTTATTGTTGATCACATAGCCAGCTTGCCATGTGCAAGAGCCTGCTGCCCCCTAAAACTTTGCTGTTTGCTTCACAAATTTCAAGTTATAAAGTAGAACACTTCACAGTGACAACAATCTGGGATTGTTTGAGGAACTTTTTTTTGGTTTGTGTCTTTTTAAAATTAAGGATCAAAACATACAATACAATTTCCTTTTGAATTAATAACTAAACATACAGTCCATAGTAACAAAGTCCTTGGATATTATTCAAAGAGAAAACTAAGGATAACTGGCCATTTATGGTGAATTCACCTTACAAGAAACAGCACTTTTTATTATGTAGCTTAAAAAGGTTTTGGATTTTTATCTTGAATAAAAGGAACAAAGAAATATTTTACAAAATTTAGGTTACTTTACAAAGGTGCTAATTCAACAATGCATATGAGTGACCAAAGAATGAATCAAGTGTTAACTGTTTCATGGAAAATTTTTTCTCCTTAAAATACTTCATTTTACATTTCAATTTTACGCATGACCATATATACAATGGGTCATTTTTGCACTAATATTCAAGGGTTTCACCAATTTTTCCAAAGACCACTTGATCCTTTGATATTAAAATCATTCTCAAGATGCCTATTCTGTCATGATGTCTTCAATTAACTAGCTAACAGCATTTCCTCATTTGTCAATGGCTTATTTGTGATTGTCATCAAATTCATGTTTATGAACTCTGATATCTGAAACTTTCACAAAAGTTTCTTCCTCACAATCAGTGTATAGCAACTGGTACTGTCTTCTGATATGAAACATTAAGGAGAAGGTCTCAAAAAGAAATTAACTTTTATTTCCCATGCAAACTTTTAACTTAAAAAGTTTAAAATTAGAATAAAGCCTCTTACACACCCATCCATTTTCAGATTTCCTAATATAACAACTTCTAAACTGTAAAAGGGACTTCACTCCCAGTTCCAGTAACAGGATAAAGGAGAAATATTTTGCTAAAATCACACATTTGTTACCCTACCCTCAAGACTCCAGAGTTTCAACTCTATATATTTTCCAAACTCTGGAATTCCTTAAAGCCTGGTTCTAGGCCCTCTTCTTTTCTATACGCCTCTCACTAAATGATCTCTCCCATGCTCATGCTTTAAAGAGATCAACTATAAGGTATTAACTCCCAAATATATATTTTTGGTCCATATCTTTCCTTTGAGCTCCATTTGGTACCGCCCATCCTATATCAATATACATCTCATACCCAGCAGTCCAAAACCAAATTCTTGTTCCCAAATTCCTAACTTCCACTGAAACCAGAAGCCCAGGCATTTCTCTCCCATACCCCCAAATCAATTCATTAGCAGGTGCTTGAGCTCTACCACCAAAACATCTATTGCATCTGCCCTTTCTCGCCCCTCATCCCACCTCTCTCCACCTTTTGTTGTTGTAGTGGTGGTGGTGCAGGGGATTCAAACCAGAGCCTTGTGAACTGCATGTTAGGCAAGTACTCCATCACTTCATTTTCACTAAACCAAGCCTCCTTTCTGGTCTACTACAATGACCTCCTAAATTGTCTATTTTCTATTATTCTTGACTTCCACAAAACAGTCCATTATATATTTAAGATTATGTTCCTTCTTTTACTTCTATTCAGAGACTTCATATTCACTCAAACTAAAATTAAACTCTTTAATGTACCTTTCAAAGTCCTGAAGGTGGTGACTTAAGACTTCCTCTGCAACCTCAACTTAGGGCTCTTTTTCCCTTGCCAACTAGGCCACAACCAACTGGCATTCTCTACATTTTCCTATCCTGGAGTCTTTGAACTTGCTGAAAATGTTCCTTCTGTTTTATTTCATGGCTAGATTCTTCTTATACATGAGTCTCAACTACTAACCTTTCCCAGAAGACCTTCCCTGCCCATTCTCTCTGAAACTTCCTACTCCACAGCATTTGTTTTCCTTGAAGGCATTCACCACAATCTGTAATAATATGTAAACGAGTTTATATATATATGGGGGTGGGGGGAATGAGAATGTGTGTGACTGTCTGTCTTCCCCAGCAGGATGTAATGTCCAAGAGGAAAAGAACCCAGTTCTATTGTTAACTCCTTCATCATTCCATCTTCAGGCCTGCAAGTATCTAGACATATCCGGCATAAATAAACATGTATGTACACACACTCAATAAATATGTAGCTGATGATTGAGAACATTCAGATCAATGCTTAAGAAAAAGTCTATTCCCCCTACGTGTGCTATGATCGATGTAACTGAAGCACTTACTAACTTCAAGTGCCTCATTCAACATCCAAGAACCACAAGAAAGCGAAGCACATAACACCTAACAAGAGGTGGAGCTACCCTTGGCGAAAGGGATGAGAATGTCTTGATCTTTTGTGTTCCTATATAAGTGGCCTCAACTGATGATGAGAAAAGACCACAGCCGAAGCATAGGCATGGTTTAGGCTTAGATGGAAATTTCTAGCTGCTCTGTTTATGAATTGGAAAACTATATCCGACTCCCTTCCCTTCTGTAACCTCTAATCCATGATGGACCGAAGAGACAAACAAGAAATAACTGCAGCACCCGCCTAAAGCTGAGAGCAGGAAGTCTTCAACTAACTACCAGCGCAAGGAGACTTCAATCACCGCTGGTGTCCACCCACCAGTACCCCATAACCTAGGGCAGAGCAACTGTGTTGAGTTTAAATAAATAAAAGATACGGCGCTCTCCCCTTGCCAGGAAGCCTACGCCGCCCACTGTCCCAGCTGGGAGCTCAGCAAAACCAGACACAGAAGCGGTTGTTGCCGGCACCGAGGATGGAGGTACCGCACCGGAGGGTAGGCCGAGAAGCAGCAGGCCCTGCGGGGCACGGGAAGAGGGTCTATGAGATTTCTTCCTCACCGCCACACCCCAGTGCTGTGGGGCAAGCGTAACCCCTTTTGCCCGCTGGACGACCAGTCCCAGACTAGCCAAGGGGGCATGAAACTGGGACCCCCACTGCCTCCGCCTCCTTACCAGTGTGATCCATGATTCGGCTCGCAGGGCACAGTGGGAGCGGAAGTCAACCGAGCCGAAGTCTCAACAAGCGCGTGCGCGCTACCTTCCGGAGCCCAGAAGACGGAAGTGTGGCCGGTTTGCCCCACTTTGCCCTGCAAGAGCTCCCTTCTCGCGCCTCCACCACCCTTCTCTGATGAGGGAGTCAGGCATAGTCCAGGCAGAGGCAAGCGGAGCCGGGAGCTTCGGTATTGAGATTGTTAAGGCTTCCCGTTTGCCTCAAAGAGGAAGTAGCCTTTAGCGTGGGAAGGGAATAGATGGGGCCAGGGGGTTGGGGGGCGGCGGCGGCCGGAGAGCGGTAGTAGCTAGAGGAATAAGCTTGGGGCGGCTAAGGTAGACGCCCGCCCACGCAGAGCGTTGCCTTGTGGGACTTGTAGTGTCTTGGAGCCGGCTGGCTTAGCGCGCATGCTCGGCCGTTGGGATGGCCCCACCCCAGCGGGCGGAGTAACGGTTTGGAATCCCCCCGGGTCCGCGAGGGCTGCTTTACCTCCTCCTGCTCTAGGGAAGGTGTAAACAGCGCGCTCCTGCAGGCGTCCTCCAGTGGGAGGTTGCCCAGGGAATCGCTGAGCTGGGGGAAGCTCCCGGCTAGAGGGAAGCTCTGTGCTTATAGTCTAAATTTCGCTTTGTCCTGACGGGCTGCCTAGACCCACGCAGAGCAGACAGTTCCCCGGTTCCCACCTCCGAAGTTCCTCTAACAGTTGAAACACGTTTACAGTGCTTGACTACCATTCATTATCTAGGGAAACTCCGGCGGCGCTTCGAACCCTCCGGACGCTTAAAGGACTGGAGGACGAGCGAGGCGCCCTTGCCTCCCCTTACAGGGACACCTAGCAGTAACGTGCAGAGTGAGACGGAAGAAGAGAGGATCAAGACCAGGGGGGTGACGAGAGCACTAGGGCTTGGCCGGAAGAGAGGTTAAAGAGGAAAGGCCTCACTGGAGAAAGAGAGAGTTAAACCACAACAGGCAGTACCTAGTTCCAGTTCTTGGTCCCAGGGGTTTGTGGTTGCTGCTTTCATCTTGCTCAGCCAAAACAAAAGGAAAGTGTCAAATGGCGATTCCTTAGGACTTCCAGTGCAGTCTCCACCTCGCAGATTTGGCTCATTTGTGTCCACTCCTTTCCCTAACCCTTTATACTTGATGCTCTCAGATGAGTAGAAAGGAGCACAATTAATGGAAAACACAGCTTGGGAGTCAAGGGATTTGGGTTCTATTCTTGTCCCTTGGTGACGACATTACTTTGGGTTATTCACACTTTCAGTGCCAGAATTCCTAGATCGATAAAAGATTATTACATTGACCTCTTATAGAAATGTTTTGACGGTACTGAATTCCTAATAAAGTTGTGTAACAATGACCTATATCTGTGTAGTTGTACTGTAACAGCTATGAATAACTATGATGATCAGTACTGTAACTGCACCATGTTATTGGTGATTGTTTTAGTGGGATCTTTTAAAGTCTCACTTTATTTCCCTCTTATATACAAGATTGTACTTATATTCTGGACTAGATGGACATTTATGAACACAAGTCATTATTAATTTTGTTAAAATGTGAAGTTCTTTCTACTGAGTGTTTTTCAGGATGCTTTCAATTGCTGGCATTTTTGCTTGGGGTCTGGAGGAAACTTAAAACACTTCCTCCATACCTTCCTATTTCTCTAAATATGATACTGATGTGGTTGAGTATTATTCACCAATTTAGGGTTTTCTGGGAGATAGTTTCCACCCAAAAAGTGCTCTTTTTTTCTTCCCCTATCAAACTGATCTCTATCAATTAAACTTAAGGTTGATGCAAATCTAGGTTCAGAATGATGTTATCATTAGTGTCCACTGGTGCTAAAGAATTAAAAAGAGCTTTTAAATTGTACTTGAGGAGGTGGTACTGGTAATTGAACCCAGAGGTGCTTAACCTCTGAGCCACATCCCCATCCCTTTTAATTTTTTATTTTGAGACAGGGTCTCCCTAAGACATTGCTAAATTACTAAGGCTGGTCTTGAACTTGCAATCCTCAGCCTCCCAAGTTGCTGGGGTTAGAGGCTTGCATCACTGCTTACAACCTAAATTGTATTTTATATAATTTAATCAGCAAATCAGAAGTTTTATAAGCATTTTATAGTGTATTAAGTTATGAAATTGGCTGAAGCAAGAATCACTTATTTTAAATTTGATCAAATATTAAATATTCATTTTACTCGAAATCTGTCATTTTTATGCATTGTTTTTGAATTATGCTCTATAATCATCCCCCCACCTTAATTGTGGTTGCCTCACTTTACCAATGCAGTAGCACTGTGACAAATTGATAAGTGAGACTGTACAGAGAATTTTATTACTACCCACTAACATCCCTTATTACTGGCCTGTAAGTTGTAATCAGTCACAATTTTTTTCTTAAGAGTTGATGTTAACATTTATTTTTATAGAATGATACTGACATAAAGTTTATAAAAGTGAAAAGTCAATGTGCAGTGGACAATATGAAGCACTGAGGTGCATATTTCCTTTTTTTGTTTAGTTTGGTTTGGTACTGGAGATTGAACCCAGGGGTGCATAACTACCGAACCACATCCCCAGCCCTTTTTTATATTTTATTTAGAGATTGTGTCTCATGAAGTTGCTTAGAGCCTTACTAAATTGCTGAGGCTGGCTTTGAACTCACAATCCTGCCTCAGTCTTCTAAACTGCTGGGATTACAGGTGCCTGGCCCCATTTTCCTCTTATTGACAGACTACTAATCTACAAACTATAAGATAATGGTCTTCAAGATGTCTTGGTAGCCTTCCATTTACCTAGTACTGTTTATGCTATGAGAAAAATAGAGTGAGTATCAGAGAGTTACTGAGGAGTAGCTTGTTTCCTCAGTGCCAAGTCAGGACAATAATCTTCATTTCCTACTGCTCTTTCAATTTTTGTACAAAGGCAAGAGCTGTGTAAATAATAGTCCCTACCTTACGGACCACACAGCATAGCATTTATAGAAATTGTTAAAGACCCATATAATTAAATTCTAAATGTTTCAAGGAAATGCAATGCTGCCCACTTTTAGAGAAAGTAGTAAGCAGTGGGATTGAGAGTATTAAAGTAGATTTATGAAGTAACTTAAGCTGAACCTTGATGAACAGATAAAATTTGGAGAAGAAGAGAGCAGTGACTGGCACATCATTCAGGGAAGAGAATGGGTACAGATGTGAGAATTGTTATGGCTTATATTAAGGGCTGTGGTCAGCTTGACTTGTACTTTTGATCCATGTTTAGGAGTAGTAAAAATAAGGTAAGATTGTAGGGAACCTTGAAAAAGTGAGATTTCAGAATAAGATTTGGAAAATAGAATATATAATAAAGCCTAGGATGGTGTGGTCATTTAAACAACATAATTCAACAAGATACATTAAAAAACAAAAAGCAAATTTTAAATTTGGGAAGGAGGTAGTAAATCAATACTATTAGACTAAGAGAAAAACAGTTGACCAGGAAACCATGGACAAAATGCTGGCACTTCTTAATGAACAGTTCATAAAAGAACCAATGGAACTCGGTGTAATGTCACAAGCCTGTAATACCAGCCACTTAGGCAGCTGAGGCAGAAGGATCACAAGTTTAAGGCTAGCCTGGGTAAATTGGCAAGAGCCTGTCTCAAAATTTAAAAAAGGGCCGAGCATATATTTAGCTCAGTGGTAAAACAATCACCTCACATATGCAAGGCTCTAGGTTCAATCCTCAGTAACACCAAAAAAAAAAAAAAATACTGATCAGGATAAATAATATTTACCATATGTTAACATAGTTACTATATGTTTGATTAAAATGGATTAGTAAGGTGCACTGGGTAGATGGATGCCTTTTCAATGTATGGTAGTCAGCTTTCTACACACCATCAGATAATGGCCAAAAGACAAATTCAGAGATTAAGATAGAGGGCTGGAGGTGTGGCTCAGCAGTAGAGCGCCCTTAGCATGGGCAAAGCCCTGGGTTTGATCCTCAGCACCACATAAAAATAAATAAACAGATAAATAAAACATTTTAAAAAGAGAGATAGAAATGAAGACTAATAGAAATGAATGCTGATGGTTGAAGGCATTTTCCCATTTATCTCTAAGGAGATTACATCCTTTGGGGCTGGAACTGTATGTACCCATTTGGAAAGGATCTTTTTGAATTAGCAAAATCCTGCACCCTGCCTCCTTTTTTGAGAAGAAAAATTTTGCTGTGGGTATCCTTTGAACTGGATAGACCTGTACCTCTATAGAGTTTCTCTGCTAAGAGATGATTGCCTTGCTTTTTCTCTACCCATTTCTATTCAGCTCACTCCTGAAAAAAAAAAAAATGCTTAGGGTATTGCTGTAGTTTGAATATATTTGTCCTCAAAGGTTCATGTACTAGAAGCTTGATCCCCATTGTGAAGGTACTGGGATATGGTGTCTTTCTGAGAGTATTAGGTAATTAAGAGGGATGGATGTTTTTTCTCATAGGAGTGAGCTCTTGATATTGTAGAACTAGATCAGTTACCACAAAAGTGAGTTGATATAAAGCAAGTTGGGCTTCTTCTTTCTTGCTGCTTCTCTCACCATGTGATATCTCCCCACCATGCGTGTGGCCTGCTCTTTACCATGAGATATTATGTATCATGAGGCCCTTATCAGAAGCCAGTGTTGGCACTATGTCCTTGGACCTAGAGAGCTATGAACTAAACCTCTTTTCTTCATAAAGTATTTAGTCTCTGATATTTTGGTATAGTAACAAAGCAGGGTAAGACAGGTATTAAACTGCTCTATAGCTATGCCAATTATGCTGTAAATAAATAGTCTTTGATATTGCTTTCTGTATTTGAGAAAATTTTGCCCAAACACTTCCTGACCTTAAACTTAGATACTTCATTCCAGTTGGAAAAACCATGCAGTCTTAGTCTCTAATTATACATTTTGAATATATATGTTCCTCCAAAATTCATATGTGACACTTAAACCCTAAGATGGTGGTATTAAGAGGTGGTGATCTTTGGAGAAGTGATTAAGTCATGAGATTTATGCTCTTATAAAAGATGCTTCAGAGAACTGCCTGTCCCCTTTGCCCTTCAGCTGTGCAAAGTCACAGTGTTCTCCTTTCTACTTCTTTCTACCATGTGAGGGTGGAGCAACAATGTGCCATCTTAGAAGCAAAGACTTACCAGATACTGAATTTGTTGATCTCTTTACTTTGGACTTCCTAGCCTTCAGCACTGTTGGGTAATATGTTTCTGTTTATAGATTATTCAGTCTCAGATATTTTTTTAGGGTAGCACAAATGGACTAAAACATCTGGTATATTTGGTTTATAAATAAAACTTTCTCATTATCAGGAATACATTTTACATTATAGCCTAGTACCATAATCACAAATTCATGTACCTAAATATATTCATAAGTGTCATGAAATTTCCTTTTATGCAATCATCTCTGCTCTTTCTATTTTGACATTTTTTTTAAATGTCGATTATACTGCCCTAAACTAACTATATGGTTGTAATTTAAGTTTAAAAACCAATGATTTACATTGAGAGGGGAGCTATAAATCAGAGGTAGAGCGTTTGTAAGAATTATGTGTCTCCATTGAGAATTTCAGCTGTAGATTTATAATTCTTACTCCACCTTAATACTGACCTGTCTTTTAAGATATGTGCTTATATGCCACCTCCACCAAGCTTTCTCTGAATAGATAATATAAAGATAGAGCTTTGTATCCAGGCAGAACTGTATTAAAATCTCAAATCTCCCTGTATGATATTAGGCAGTTACTTAAATTCAATTTGTATCAGTAAAATGGGGGCAGTGACAGCTTTCCTCAGAGTTGTCCTAAAGATCAAAGTAGATGACATCTCTAAAGGTTCTTTATTGCTTACCAAATATCAGGCCTTCAGTAATTGTTCATTTCCTTCATTCCTCTTGAGAATTACTACCCCTTCAGAACACCCAAGCATTGTTTCTTTCTTTTTTTTTCTTTTTTTGTAGTTGTAGATGGACTTTATTTTATTTGTTATTTTTATGTGGTGCTGAGGATCAAATCCAGTGTCTCACACATGCTAGGCAAGCGCTTTGCCACTGAGCTACAGCCCCAGCCCCAAGCATTGTTTCTTTTAAGACACGATTTTCTACTTCTTTGTAGCAGAATATTTATTTTAGCCATTCTACAAGTCAAGCTTGTTGAGGATGGGGTCAGTTGGTTATCCATATTTGTATACATAGTATTTAGCAGAAGAGACTCACAGAATATTTGTTGACCTACTGAAGAATGTCATCTAAGAGAAAAATGGCCATGTCAGAATTTTAGGAAAAAATGTAACTTTTGCACATGAATGTGACAACTAGCTAAAAGCTTCCAAGAAAAAAAAAATGTGATAAAAAGCACTAATTAGTAGTGTATCCAGGCAGAACTGTATTAGTAGTTATTATAAATAAATAAACTGTATTAGTAGTTATTATAATAAATTAGTAGTAATTTGTTATACCAATCAATATTTAGCATTCACTCAATAAAATAAGCAAAGAGCATCTAATGTCAGAAGATAATAGCCAATGAGTACAGAGCTTCTGCTGGGGGAATTATGACAAAGAATATTGTATCCAGTAGTTCCAGCTTTCAGAACTGTGAGAAAATGAGTTTCTGTTATTTATGCCACCCAGTATATTGTTATGACAACCCAAGCTAATACAGATTTTGATACTGAGATTTGGGGTTGAGAAACTAATGTGACTCCATTTTTGAGAAACCAGCTTCTACCTTAAGGCCTGTCCAGAGGGAGGGGGTGTGACCCTTGTCCTTCGAAAAACCCACAGAACGCTCCTAGGCACATACCCACCCTGCTGAGTTGTTTAACCTGAGAGATCTTCCGTGCTAGGTGTCCCTGACTCAGTTATGCTAAGTGAAGATCCATAGCAACTCCCTAGCAACTACCAATCAGGGAAAATATCTGAAATGCCAGGTGACCCTCCCAGTAGTTTTGGTGATTGATAACAAGATTAGGCCACCTTGCAGTTCAGCATATACACTCTTGCAACCCCTCTCAGCCTAAACCAATCAGTTCAAATGTATCTACCCCTTGAACTAACCAATCACGCTTACCCAACTTGTTCCCGCCAGTGAATGTGCTAATCAATGTTAAGAGTTGTTGTTTGATTTTCCCGCAGTATGAAATGATTTGCTGTGTGATGTTGTGACACATAGAGTATCTCCCCCCAAAAAACTTATAAATCCTCACTGAACTAAGGGCCAGGACTCATTCCCTGGGACCGCTGCATCCAGCTCGATGAGTCCAGGTTCGAGCTTGCAATAAAGACTCTTGTGTGATTGCATCGAATTCGGCTCCTGGAGATCTATTGGGGTCCCACGAGTCTGGCATTACAGGGTAATACTATAAAAAAACATAAATATGTAGAAACATCTCTGAAACTAGGTAACGAGTAAAGAATGGAAGAGTTATTTGAATGTGTTTTTTTTTTAATATTTATTTTTTTTTAGTTTTCAGCGGACACAACATCTTTGTTTGTATGTTGTGCTGAGGATCAAACCCGGGCCGCACACATGCCAGGCGAGTGCGCTACCGCTTGAGCCACATCCCCAGCCCAAGGATGGGAGAGTTTTGTGATATGCTAGAAATATGGATGGTAAGGGTATTTCTGGTGAGATCTCAAATGGGAATAAGGAACATATTGATGGAGGAACTTGTTAATTGGAGGAAAGTTGATCTTTGTCATAAAGTGGCAAAGAATTTGGCTCAACAGTGGACTACTGTTTTGTGGGAGGTAAAACATGTGAGACTTGAAATTGGATATGTAGCTGAGTAAGTTTCAAAGGATTCCTCCTGACTGCTTACGGTAAAATGTGACAGAAGAAGGAATTGTTAAGCAAAGGGAACCTGAACTTGAAGATTTGAAAACTTCTTAGCCTATCAATATTACAAAAAGTGATTAAACTTTTTCTGCAAATACTAAAAGTGTGGCCAAACTGTTACCAAAAGCATGGGTTGTTGTTTTTTTCTCACTTCAGGATAGAAATGAAAAGACAAAGTAGAGCTCTTTGATATTACCATCTTATTTGGTATTCCAGCTTTTAGTTTCACCAGCTTATTCAAGGGTTCTTTTCCTCAACTAGAGGCAGACATCAACAAGAAGCAAGCAATACCATATGAACGAGGCTTTATGGGGCTTGTGCTCAAGCACAAGTGAAACAGCACATAGGTTAGAGTCCCTACACTGCTCCCCGAGGACACAGTAAAGTTTATATAGACAGAAAAAGGCAGGCTTGCACAGGCACACAGTCAGCTGTTGCCCATGATCCCAGGGTTTCTGCACACATCTTGTTAGTTCTTTGCTCTCAGCACTGCACCAGATTTGTTCAACAAGGCAATTTGCATGCAGGTTGGGTTCATTTGCACCTGGCTCCATAAAGATGGGGGAGGTACTCATTACTGCCACTCCAGGAACGTTCATGTATTGTTGAAGTTCAGGCCTAGTCATATGTGGGGCTGCGGATTGTGGTAAGGTTTGGGGGAGTCAGCAGCTCCTGAACCTGGTTGTTGGTGAAAACAATTATTTCAAAGAAGCTTGCATTCACTGGGAAACCTAGATGGGGGAATCAGGGGCCTTCCCTGCTTTGTCTCAAAACAGCCAGTTGATGAAAGGTGTGATATTGGACTTAATCAGCCACTTAAAGAGAAATCAGGAATAGGGATGGTATTATACCAAGAGAGACATTGCCAGTTTGAACTGAAGGGGACAAAGAAGTCAAGACAAAATGAAAAGCTGGATGTGGTCAAACACACCTGTAATCCTGGCAGCTTGGGAGGCGGAGACAGGAGAATTGTTGAATTCAAAGCCAGCCTCAGCAATTTATCAAGGCCCTAAGTGACTAAGCAACTCAGTAAGACCCTGTCTCTAAATAAAATACAAAAAAATGGCTGGGGATGTGGCTCAGTAGTTAAGTGCCCCTGAGTTCAATCCCTGGTTTTTTTTTTTAAAAAAAAAAAAAAAAAAAACAAGGAATGCTGTCAAGACTTCTTGGATTTTTCTAGAACAAGACCATACAGCTATTTAGCTATGAATACATTATTTTAATAGAACTGGGAAGACATATGTTAAAGGTAATTCAGAAA
Organism: Marmota flaviventris; assembly: GCF_047511675.1. Classification (NCBI taxonomy): domain Eukaryota; kingdom Metazoa; phylum Chordata; class Mammalia; order Rodentia; family Sciuridae; genus Marmota; species Marmota flaviventris. The sequence continues at coordinate 55,502,248 of NC_092498.1, forward strand.
TTAGGGCTGCCCTTTCCCCCTTTCCACCACAGGCCCAAAGTGTTGCTGAAGCCACCCAGTCTGTGGTATTTTATTATGGCAGCCCCAGCTAACTAATATGTCTGGGAATGACTTAATTTTCCTGAGTTACACAGGAAATTCTTAACAATGTCCTGAAGGTCTACTCAGCAGAAAGAAAGAATGTGCACTCAAGTGTGATGAACTTCTCATTTGGAGGCAAGAAAATGACATACTCTCCTTTTATCAAGAGTATGCGCTTCACGTTGTCAGAACAGAGTCTGAACTATCTTGTTTGCTGTAGGAAGAGAGCATCAGTCTTCACTGTACTTCAGCTCTTCCATTTATTGCTACTGTTTGTTACTGTTTGCTTATCTGCTACAATAAGAGACAATAAAATTGATAACCTAGTTCACCTTCACCCTTCCCAGAATCACCGGAGGAATTCAGAACAAATCTTATCTACCCATGATTTAGTGCAGGACATTTCTTGGCCCCTTCTTAATGACCCAGGAGATAGGCAAACTGTTCCTTGGAACCTGTTAGTACTTAACTCTTCTTCAAGCATCTCCAGGGTACAGAACCACACCATCAACATCCACTTACCTCCCAATATTGTACTGATTTCTCTAATTGAAGAGGTGACCCAGTGTTTTAGTATAGCAGTGGGCTCTGGAATTTTACCCTTGCCATTTACTTCCTGAGTGACCTTAGATAATTCTTGACTTAGTTTCCATTATCTGTAAAATGGGGATAGTTGTTCCCACCACCATAATGTTGTTTTGGATACTAAATTAGTCAATAAATTTAAATAAATTAATGCTACACCTAACCCAATGCCTAACATAAATAAGCGTTTAATGAATTTTGGCTATCTTCATCAACATTGCCAAGTAGATAAAAATTCTAGACTCAACCCTGTTTAAATGATGCCCACTAGGTGGCACCAGTCACGGGTAAATAAAATCTTACAAATATATTGTACTTTATCAAAAGTTTGGAAATTTTTTGAGTTCTTTATATATCCTAGAGATTAGTGCTCTATCCGACATGTGGGGGAGCAAAAATTTTCTCCCAAAATGTAGACTCTCTGTTCACCTCATTGATTGTTTCTTTTGCTAAGAAGAAGATTTTTAGTGTGAGTCCATCCCATTTATTAATTCTTGATTTTATTTCTTGTGCTTTAGGAGTCTTGTTAAGGAAGGTGGTACCTAATCCCACATGATGAAAATTTGGGCCTACTTTTTCCTCTATTAGGCATAGGGTCTGGACTAATTCCTATGTCCTTGATCCACTTTGAGTTAAGTTTTGTGTGTGATGAGAGATAGGGGTTTATTTTCATTTTGCTGCATATTGATTTCCAGTTCTACCAGCACCATTTGTTGAAAAGCTATCTTTTCTCCAATATATGTTTTTGGTATCTTTGTCTATTATGAGATAACTGTATTTATGTGGGTTTCTCTCTGTGTCCTCTATTCTGTACCATTGGTCTTCAAGTCTATTTGGGTGCAAATACCATGCCTTTTTGTTATTATAGCTCTGTAGTGTAGTTTAAGTTCTGGTATTGTGATGCCTCCTACTTCACTCTTCTTGCTAAGGATTGCTTTGGCTATTCTAGGTCTTTTATTTTTCCAAGTGAATTTCATGATTTCTTTTTCTATTTCTATAAGGAATGATGTTAGGATTTTAATTGGAATCCCATTGAATCTGTATAGCACTTTGGGTAGTATGGCCATTTTAACAATATTAATTTTGCCCATCCAAGAGCATGGGAGATATTTCCATCTTCTAAGGTCTTCTTCAATTTCTTTCTTTAGTGTTCTGTAGTTTTCATTGTAGAGGTTTTTAACCTCTTTTGTTAAGTTGATTCCCAAGTATTTTAGTAGTTTTTTTTTTTTTTTTTTTTTTTTTTTTTTGTTGTTGTTGTTGTTGTTGTTTTGAGGCTATTATGAATGGGGTAGTTTTCCTAATTTCTCTTTCAGAGGATTCATTACTAATGTATAGAAATGCATTTGACTGATGAGTGTTGATTTTATATCCTGCTACTTTGTTGAATTCATTAATTAATTCTAGAAGTTTTCTGGTAGAGTTTTTGGATCCTCTAAGTATAGAATCATGTCATCAGCAAATAATGATAGTTTAGTTCTTCTTTTCCTATTCGTGTCCCTTTAATTTCTTTCATCTCATTGCTCTGTCTAGAGTTTCAAGTACTATGTTGAATAGAAGTGGTGAAAGAGGGCATCCCTGTCTTCTTCCAGTTTTTAGAGGGAATGCTTCCAATTTTTCTCCATTTAGAATGATGTTGGCATTGGATTTAACATGGATAGCTTTTACGATTCTGAGGTATGTCCCTACTATCCCTAGTTTTTCTAGTGTTTTAAACATGAAAGGATGCTGTATTTTGTCAAATGCTTTCTCTGTATCAATTGATATAATCATATGGTTTTTATCTTTAAATCTATAACCCAGTCAATGAATGGGCTAAGGAGCTGAACAGACATTTCTCAGAAGATATACATTCGATCAACAAATACATGAAAAAATGTTCAACATCTCCAGTAATTAGAGATATAGAAATCAAAACTACTCTGAGATTTCATCTTAATGCCACTCAAAGTAGCAGTTATCAACAATACAGACAACAACAAATGTGGGTGAAGATGTGGGGGAAAAGACACACTCATACATTGCTGGTGGGACTGCAAATTGATGCAACCAATCTGGAAAGCAGTATTAAGATTCCTTAGAAAACTTGGAATGGAACCACTATTTGACTCAGCTATCCCACTCCTCAGTCTATATCCAAAGGACTTAAAATCAGCATACTATAGTTACACAGCCACATCAATGTTCATAGCAGCTCAATTCACAATAGCTAAACTCTAGAAGCAAACTAGATGTCCTCCAATAGATGAATGGATAAAGAAACTGTGGTATATGTACACAATGGAATATTACTCAGCATTAAAAGAATACAATTATGGCATTTGCAGCTAAATGAATGGAATTGGAGAATATCATGCTAAGCAAAGTAAGCCAATTCCAAAAAGCCAAAGGTGGAATTTTCTCTCTGATAGTGGATGCTGATCCACAACGGGGAGAGGGGAGGCATGGGGAAAATGGAGAAATTTTTTTTAATATTTATTTTTTAGTTTTAGGTGGATACAATATCTTTACTATATTTTTATGTGGTGCTGAGGATTGAACCCAGTGCCTTACACGTTCTAGGCAAGCATCTACCACTGAGCCACAACCCCAGCCCCATAATGGAGGAATTTTGATTGGGCAAAGGGGAGGGAGAGAACATGGAGGCAGGAAAGATGGTGGAATGAGATGGACATCATTACCCTAGGTACATGTATGACTGCTAATACAGTGCGATGCTACATCATGTACAACTATAGAAATGTAAGTTGTGCTGCACTTGTGTACAATGAATCAAATCAATTCTGCTGTTATATATACTTAATTAAAATAAATAATTTAAAAAATGATTTTAAAATGGGCCACAGGTCTAAATGCAAAACTACAAAACTCCTAGAAGATAACATAAAACGGTAGGAAAGGACAAACAGGTGAGAATAGAGAATGGAGGAATGAACTGGCAACCACAGAGGATTTTTATAGCAATGAAACTACTCTGTATAAGGGACAGGGTTGTGGCTCAGTGGTAGAGCACTTGCCTAGCATGTGTGAGGCACTGGGTTGGATCTTCAGCACTGCATATAAATAAATGAATAAAATAAATGTCTATCAACAACTGAAAACAAATATTTTTTTTTAAAAGAAACTACTCCGTATGATACTATAATGGTCAATATATGTCATTTCAAATTTGTCCAAACCCATAGAGTGAATGTACACCACTAATACTGAAACGTAAGGTAAAGCATGGATGGGGGCAATAATAAAGGGTCAATGTAGTCTCATCAGTTGTAATAAATATACCCTTTGGTGGGGATGATGCTACGGGGTAGGTTATCCACTTGTAGGGGCAGGGCTTATGTGGAAAGTCTCTGTACTTTCCTTGCAATTTTCCTGTGAACATAAAACTTCTAAAAAAAGAAATGTCTGTTCTTTTTTAAAAAGTCAAAAAATAAATAAATAAAGTTGGGGAGTCATGAAGAGACAAATAATAATAACACAATGTGTTCAAATAAGTATAAATATATTGTGGCCTCCAAACTAAGAACTGAATCCATAATAATTACCCAAAGCATGCCTTACAAGTCAAATATTGTGTTTGTGATTCCCAGACCCTATTTGATGCCAGGGTTAGCAAACTGAGAAACCCTCTGATTCTGTATCCAAGTATGGTGAGACAAACAACTGAGGCTTTCATTTTGTAGAAATCTGTTCCTCCAAATTCTATAGAATGGTATGATTTGGAGAAGACCCTGCTGAATGCCAGAGATTTTTGTACAACCTTTGTCTTCACAGAACTTTATTCAGTAACCATTGAACATTTCACTCAACACTGTTCTATGTACTATGATGTACAGATAAATGAGGTACTGCCTTAAGGGTGTAGTCAACTTATAACAGCAGGGTTATCTGGCCTGGGGCCCAAACAAGTAGGATACTGAGTCCTATAATGTTGGTTGGTAGGTCAGGTACTACCCTTTGGCTACTGTGCTATCACAACCTGATTTTCTGACTGCTTGCTCAAATGCTATTTCATCATAGTATTAACAATTTTCCTATCAACATATTGTCCTAAAATTGCTGAAAAGGTGACCCTTTGGGAGGAAATAACAACTCTTTATGGTTCCCAAACTTATCTTCCACCCCAACTAAGCTTACCTTATATTCTCTTGGAGCTTGCTCTCTAGTGGGGTAAAACTGATAGTTTACATGTAAACAAATAATGATTTCAGATCAGTGTAAATACTATGAAGTAAATAGAGCAGGGAGATGTGATAGAGCAGGGCAGGTTGGTTTATATAGAATCATCAAAGAATGCCTCTTTAGGAAGATGATAGATATTAATCTGAGACCTGAAATATGAAAAAGAATTAATCTTCAGTACAACCTGGGTAGGAGGGGAAGCTAGGTGGTGAGAAGAGTTTAGTGCAAAGGTACTGAAGAACATGGAATGTTGAAAGAATTGGAAAAATAGCCATAAACTTTGTGATATAATGGTGGTTAGAACAAAGAGGGAAAGGTGACACTCTAATCAGAATGGCAGTTATCAAGAATACAAGCAACAGTAAGTTTGGCAAGGATGCAGGGGAAAAGGTACACCTATACATTGCTGGTGACACTTCAAATTGGTGCCACCACTCTGGAAAGCAATATGCAGATTTCCTTAGAAAACTTGGAATGGAACCACCATTTGACCCCGCTATCCCTCAGTCTATACCCAAAGGACTAAAAATCAGCATATTATAGTAATTCAGCCACATCAATGTTTATAGCAGCTCAATTCACAATAGCTAAACTGTGGAAGCAAACTAGATGCCCTTCAAAAGATGAATGGATAAAGAAACTGTAGTATATGTATGTCCACAATGGAATATTACTCAGCATTAAAAGAGATTACAATTATGGCATTTGCAGCTAAATGGATGGAGTTGGAGAATATCATACTAAGCAAAATAAGCCAATCCCCCCCAAACCAAATGTCAAATATTTTCTCTGATCTGTGGATGTTGATCCACAGTGGGTGGGGGCGGGGGAAGAATGGAGGAACTTTGGATTGGACAGATGGGAGTAGGGGAAGGGAGGAGGTATGGGGGTGGGAAAGATGGTAGAATGAGAAGGTCATCATTACCCTAGGTACATGTATGATTGCACAAATGGTGTGACTCTACATCGTGTACAACCAGAGAAATGAAAAGTTGTGCTCCATTTGTGTACAAGGAATCAAAGTGCATTCTGCTATCATGTATAATTAATTAGAACTTTTTTTTTTTAAAAAAGGGAAGAGGTGAGTCTTGCTTTATAAAATGGGAGATGTTAATACAGCATGTTTAAGTGCTAGCAGTTATGATTCAGCAGAGAAGGAAGAATCAGGAGGCAGGAGAAGGATCCCTTGCCCAAGTGGAGGAGGCTATTTTGATAAGAGCCAAACACATAGCTTTTAAAGCTCTTTTCCCTTAGTTTTAATGTCACTCTTTCCTCTCCCACTCTTTTTTACAGTGCTGGGGATTGAACCCACAGCCTTGTGGGATAGGCAAGCACTCCATCACAGAGTCACATCCAGCCTTCCACAACTTTCAGTAGTCTTACCCCTAACCACACCAATATATATCACTAGATTTCATACTCCTATCCAACTTCAGATACTTGCTTTAATCTTCCAGGTTTATATCTACAGTCCTTGTCTGTCTTCTGAGCTTTTGATTTAGCTGCTTATTTGACACCTTCACTTGTGCAAAGGCATCTTGAATTTTTTTTAATTAGTTAATTAATTAATTTGTTCTAGGGCATCTTGAATTGAACATGTTCAGAATTGGAATTCTTGTGTATACACACACACAACCCAACACTGACCAGCAGGTTGCCATGTCTTCTCATAACCCCTACCCCATTCTTTGATACATAGATGAAATGTCATTGACAAACTTTATTTGTGTTCACAATATTTTTAATTCTCTTTCCCTTCCTAGACATTTGAAAGGATTATATTTATTCACGTCCTTTACTTTGGCCACTGAAATGTAAATGAAAGTTACATTTTGCTTCTGGACAGAACTCTTTAAAGCAGCTCCCCACTCTCTCACCTCCCCAACCCCAACCTCTACCCTTCCCCCACTTTCCCACCCATCCCACCTTCTTTTGTACCAAGGAGATTATGTAGATGTCTAAGAGCTAAACAGCCTGGAATGTTGAGTCATCCTGTGAAGTAACATAATATCCCTAAGAGTCACTTGGACCTGCAGAAAAGTTTGAGCAAAGAAAAAAAAAAAAAATCTTTATTATATAGATCATTAAGGTTTTTGCTTTTTTTAGTTCAGAAGCATGGTGTACACGTGTGTGTTTTAGGTTACTGCAGTATAATAAATCCTATCCTGCTGATATAAATGCTATTTAAATGCACATTCAATACACATCTCTCTTAGCCTCTACTTCCAACTAGCTAGTCACCCATAAGCCACTCTAAACAGAAATTCCAGAGCTGTGTGTCCCAAACTCCCTTTTCAGCTCTCCCCAATTTCAGTAATTATCATCTCCATTTACTGAGTTGCTCAATCCAGAATTTTCAAGCAAGGAGGGAAGGCTTTTTCCTTTTCCTCAATTCCTCCCCTTTTTCTCGCCTCTTTGATCACTAAATTAGTTCCTGAGTATGTTTCACATACCTCGGACCTCTACCTTAGCCTACTTCCTGTTCCTGTTTCCAGCCTTGGAATATACGTGCTTTTCCATGTTACAGAATCAGGAGTTATTAAAGAGTCAACAGTAAAATTCTGCCTCCCACTCTGTCCCCCGCCACCCAGTTTGTTCTGTTCCTTGTGTATCCTGTGGGAGATAACACTCTGCACATAGTAACAGACAAGTCTGAATTTCTCTCAGAATAATCTTTTAAAATGCTAATCTGACCATATTTTCCCCAGTGTAAAGCCTCTTACTGCCTTCTGGTTAACAAGCTTTTCGATGCCGAGGATTCTGCCTTGGCAGCCCCCTCACCTTCCCTTCCTCTCACTACATTCCAGATCTGCTGATCTTTCCTTTCCTATTCAACACCCCTCCCAACTGACTTCTTTCCTGTCTCAAGATCCTGCGCAGTTCCCTCTGTTTTAAGAGCTCCGCCCCCACCCCCTCTACATACTAATCCTCCCATAAATACTGTCTCCTCTGGGAGTAAGCTTAGTCCTTCCACCCTTGTTGTTTTTGATCATTGCCCTCCATGTGTCATCTTCAAAGCCTGTACCACACATGTCATTTATACAGTCAGCCCTCTATATTCACTAGCTCTGCATCCATGGAGTCAACCAACCACAATGGAAAGTATTTGAAAAATGTGGTAACTATGGTTGACAACAATTCATTGTATATTTTAAAAGGGGTAGAGAGAGAATATTTTATGTTCCCAACACGAAGAAATGATCAATGTTTGAGGTGATGGGTTATGCCAGTTACCTTGACCTGATAGTTACATATTGTATACATGTGTTAAAATACCATGTTGTACCCCATAAATATGTGCAGTTTTGTGTCAAATAAAAATAAAAAATGGTTGATAAGGTGGTGCACACCTATAATCCCAGCAGCTCTGGAAGCTGAGGCAGGAGGATTTCACATTCAAAGGCAGCCTCAGTAACTTAGTGAGGCCCTAAACAACTTAGTGAGACCCTGTTTCAAAATAAAAAAACGAAAAAATGGGCTGGGGATGTGGCTCAGTGGTTAAGCATCCCTGGGTTCAATACCTAGTACCAAAAGAGGAGGAGGAGGGGGAGGAGGAGGAGGAGGAGGGGGAGGGGAGGGGGAGGGGGAGGGGGAGGAGGAGGAGGAGGAGGAGAAACTGTGTCTTATGTACAGACTTCTCTTGTAATTATTTCCTAAACAAAATAACAGTAAAACCGCTATATTTACATAGCATGTACATTGTATTAAGTATTATAATTAATATAGAGTTGATTTAAAGTATATAGGAGGATGTGTGTAGGTTATCTGTAAATATTACACCATTTACAGAGGGGACTTGAGCATCTATGGATTTTGGTATCTGTGGAAGTCTGGAACTAATCCTCTGTTGTTTACTTCTTTGTTGATCACTTCACATTAAAGTTTCATGAGAAAAGAGACTGGATAACAGTCTCTTACACAGCCCCTACTTCTGTGCCTGTCATAAAATAGGTGCACAGTAAACATTTGATGAATGAATGAGGAATTGCTGGAAAAACTAGTGCCCTGGGGGTGAGGATGGGTGGAAGCAGATGAAACAAAAAAGAGCAAATACCCTCTATGACTTGAGCAGGCAAATTTGGCCTCTGTGTTTCCTCTCTCTGACCCCAGAGATTTTGATCCCAAGCTTCCTCACACTGTGTGGCTGCCCATGTGGCCAGCCACCCAGCATGGACAAGAGGGGCTGAGGAAAGACAGAGCCGAGTGTCACTCCCAAAGTTTGAAGCTCTTTAATTCCTTGGGATGAGGTGGCAGCAAACACAGAGCCCTCATTTGCCAGAGCTGGTATTTTGTCACAGACATTTAATAACTGGTTTAAACAGAAATATTAAGCAACCATTCTTCCTTTGTTTTAGGGACTGAATGTTCCTTTTTTTTTTTTTTTTTTTTACAAGCAAATAAAACCAGAAGAAGACAGTGACTCCCACATAGAAACAACAACATATTTATAAGGAAATATTAACTCCATCATCTCAAATCAGATTCTGATTTTGCTTTATATATTTTAAATTCTACATATTTATTTTTCTGATCATAAAATAAGGTCTCATGTAATTATAAATAATGTAATACTGCAATTATCTTAAAAGGATGAACTATAGAAATGAAAATCACCATCATGGAACAAGGCCTTTGTTTCAAAATCACGAAAGCTTTCATCTCTTACTCTGTCCTTGGAAACTAAAACACAAAAGCCCCATTCATTCAGTTTAATTTCACCTTCTGAATTTATTTCTAGGTACCCAGATCAGCTGATTGGATTAGTCAGGTAATGTAACCCAACCATTTTTGCCTTTATCTCTTACCAGAAAAGAGGATAAAATCCAAGCTCCTTAATGTAGGATACAAGACCCCTCATTATCTGGCCCCAGGCCAGTCTCTAGTCTTGTTTCTCACTACTTCCTTCCCTGACCAACTAAATGGGGAGCTTACTGGAGAACGGCCATGAGCTCACAAGTGTGTTCTAAGGATCCAGAACTCTCCTATTCATGATATACTTCTGGGCCAGAGTATAGAAGGATTCCCAGCTCTTTCTTTTGTATATGGTACAAGCTTGGGGGGAATAATTTAAAGGATCCTGCTGTGCTGATTCACAAATTGATGCACTAGGAAATGAATTCAACTGGGGAAAGTAGGCTTGGCTATTTTGATCATCACATAGATATAAGAACTATCCTCAAGTGTTGGGGCAGTGTCACCTAGTTCACAGATGCCTTAAAGAAAACCTCTTCTCTGAAGACTTCCCTAGCTTGCAGTACTGTTTGGTCAAGGACTTTTAGCATTTCATCACATGTAAAAAGTGACATTTAGATGTTCCTGCTATATGGCCTGGAGCTCCTCCATGCCTGGGATAGTAGTGGGTAGAAATGAAGCTGCAGAGAAAAAATATTTGCTCATTGGAGGCTCACTAGAAATTATTGCAAACAAGTTTTTAAATTTTTAAAATTCATTTTAGTTATAAATAATATTAGGATTTATTTTTACATAATCATACAAACATGAAATACAATTGGCTTCAATTCAGTCCCCAGTACTTCACCTTTCAGTATAGTACAGTGCAGTAGAGTAGCAGGCATTTAACCTAACCTGGCCACAGGAAGGTTAATACCAGAAGTGCTCTTCCAACTCAAAATGTCCTTGTTCACATCATGGTGGTGATGGTGGCAAGGTGAATCTGCACTTGGGAGTGCTTTTTGAAAAAGGGCCCTGAGGAAGAACTGGGAATGAATCTGACCTAACTTTCCTATGTCCATATATGAATATACCACAGTGAATCTCACTTTCATATACATCCACAAGGCACTAATTAAAAAAAAAAACTATAAATAAGTGTATCAGTAGAGGAAAGGGAACAGGGGAGGGAAGAGGGATGGAAAGGGCAAGAACTGGGGACTGAATTGTATTAAATTATCTTCCATGCTTGTATAATTATGTCAAAGTGAACCCTAATATTATTTATAACCAAAATGAACTAATAAAAAAAATAAAATATTTTTAAAAAGGGAGCCCTCAGAAGAAGTCTTGTGTTGACAGGGTAGTTAAGCTTGATTGTGGTTCAGTTGTTTATATGAAGTTGTGCAAGGGATAACATTGCATAGAGTTACCAAAAGAAGAAGAAGAGGAGGAGGAGGAGCTGGAGGAGGTGGAGGAGGACGTGTAATTGATAAAATGTGAATAAGCTCTATGGTTTGTAAAACACCAATTTCCTGGGTTTATATTATATAGTCACTATGCAAGATGTTAACACTAGGAGAGATGGAGAGAAGAGTGCCCTGGGAAAGTTTTAAGTGAGGACAAAGGAGCTCAGTCCTGGAGCAAATGATCTAAAAAAAAAAAAAGCACTAGGAATGATCTTTTTTTTTTTTTTTTTAAAGTATTTTAGTTTTCGGTGGACACAACATCTTTATGTGGTGCTGAGGATTGAACCCAGCACCCTGCGCATGCCAGGCGAGCGTGCTACTGCTTGAGCCACATCCTCAGCCCAAGGAATGATCTTGAAGCTTGAAAATATATACAAAAAAAAAAAAAAAACAGTATTTCCATGTCCAGACCCAAAGATGTTCCTGAAGAAAAAGATAGAGTGGGCTAACTTGGTCAGCGAATTCAAAATGAGTACAAAGTCTAAAAGACCTTCAACAGCATGCTCTCTGTTAGCAGCTAAGTGATTTGTGAGCCCCTTTCCTGTAGGCCTTAGAAATAATCTTGAAAGCTGGGGAAACACTGCATGTTTATATATATATATATATATATATATATATATATATATATATATATATATATATTTAGTTTTCGGCGGACACAACATCTTTGGGGTTTTTTTTTGTATGTGGTGCTGAGGATTGAACCCGGGCCGCACGCATGTGGCGAGCACGCTGCGCTTGAGCCACATCCCCAGCCTTACCATTCTCAGACCATGTTAGCCTGGCTCAGCATCACTAACTGCAGCTTAATTCAGCCATTCAGCAATATTTATCGAGCACCTAATGTGTGACTGGCCCTTCTGACACTTCTAAGTGCTGGTGTTATGTCCAGGAACAAAACAAGAATTCTGCCCTGGAAGAGCTTATGTTCTAGCATAGAGGAGGAAACAGGAAGAGGAAAAACAACTAACATAAGTGAATTATAGGGCAAACCAAAAGATGATAACTATATGGGGTGAGGGAATAGACCCAGGTAAAGAGGACCAAGAGAGGGTTTGGTGTGTAGGACAAGGAGTGTCACTCACTTCTCTTGAGTTTTTAAAGGATGTTTGTATTGAAATCAACCCTCTATTTGAATTTTCTTTTCCTGCCACCAAATTCTCTACCTCCTATTCCTTTCCTAATTTTTTTTTTTTTTTCAGAACTGGGGATCAAACCCAGGGCCTCACGCATGCTGGGCAAGTGTTGTACCACTGAGCTACAAGCACAGCTCTCTTTATTTTGAGATAAGATCTTAGTAAGTTACTCAGGCTGGCCTTGAATTTGGGATCCTCCTGCCTCAGCCTCCTGGGAAGCTGGAGTTACAAGTATGCACCACTGAGTTCAGCCCTCTAATGCCATTTTCTTCATCAGTGACTCTCCCCCTTTTTACTCTTTTACCCCTCTGACCTTTCTTTCCTCTTTCCCTTACATTTGTTTTTCTCTTTCTCCCAATTCATTTTGTCCCATTCACTTGTTCTTATGTAGTTTTCTTTTGGAACTAATGTTCATTTGATTAAACTAGAGTCCATGTGCCTTGTGTTACATTGTTTATTATATTGTTCACTTGACAAATGCTTTTTATTCTAACTGATGTAGTCAGAGATTAATCCTACTTCCACGGACTCTCATCTCTTAGGGCCACGCCCCATATAGAGGACCCCACCCCAGATATTTCTGGAACCTGGAGGAGCACCTCACAAGAATGTTCAGAGCAGTCCTATTCATGAAAGCCCATGGATAAATAAGTATTTAGATAGTGGGATACTATACAGCAGTACAAATTAATGAATGGTTGCTGCTTGCATAAACAGGGATGAAACTGATGATGATAACATTGAGTAAAAGAAAACACACAAAAGTGAAGGAGGAAAATAATCTTTGCTTCCATTTATTGCCATTCAAAAAATAGGTTTTATGACTGAGGACAGTGATTACCCTTGGCTTTACTAGGCAGGAGGAGTTTGGGAGGGCTGCAGGGCACTGATTCTATTCTGCTTGTTGATGTGGGACTGGCTGACGAGTGTGCTTGTGAAAATTCTTTAAGAATATACTAGGATTTGTATTCTTTTTATATGTATGTTGAACTAGAATGAAGAGTTTGCTTAAGATAATGAAAATCATTGTACAAAATAAGCTGTAAATATTTGGTTAAGAATTACGGATTTTACTGAGATTTGTGAATAACATTATTTATGCATTGATAAACCTACAAAAAATTACCTACAAATGGAAGTAGGGCTATGAAGAATACATCAAAATGATGACTGATAAAAGTAATGGCAAGGGCTGGGATTGTGGCTCAGTGGTAGAGTGCTCCCCTAGTATGGGCGGGACCCGGGTTCGATCCTCAGCACCACATAAAAATAAAGGCATTGTGTTGTGTCTATCTACATTTTTTTTTAAGTAATGGCAAACTTGGAATATGGGATTTTAAAATTATATTTAATAGTTTTTCTCAGAAAGGACACACCTCAGCAAAAGGCAACTTTGCATTTATTAAATTTATGTGTAAATATTTTCAAATTTATATTATTTCAGGTTTTTCTTAATAACACTCCTTTGGCACATGAATTAAAATCAAGAATCAATAAATGGGATGGACTCAAACTAAAAAGTTTCTTCTCAGCAAAAGAAACAATCTGTGAGGTGAATAGAGAGCCTACATCTTGGGAGCAAATATTTACCCCTCACATATCAGATAGAGCACTAGGGTATATAAAGAACTCAAAAAGCTAAGCACCAAAAAAACAAATAACCCAATCAATAAATGGGCCAAGTACCTGAACAGACACTTTTCAGAAGAGGATATACAACCAGTCAACAAATATATTTAAAAATGTTCATCATCACTAGTGATTAGAGAAATGCAAATCAAAACCACTTTAAGATTTCATCTTGCTCCAGTCAGAATGGCAGCCATTATGAAGACAAACAACAATAAGTGTTGGTGAGGATGTGGGGAAAAGGTACACTCATACATTGCTGGTGGGACTGCAAATTGGTGCACCCAATTATGGAAAGCAGTATGGAGATTTCTTGGAAAATTGGGAATGGAACCACCATTTGACCCAGCTATCCCTCTCCTCGGACTATACCCAAAGGACTTAAAAAGAGCATACTACAGGGACATAGTCACATCAATGTTTATAGCAGCACAATTCACAATAGCTAAACTGTGGAACCAACCTAGATGCCCTTCAATATATGAATGGATAAAAAAAAAGTGGCATATATACACAATGGAATATTATTCAGCAATAAAAGAGAATAAAATCATGGCATTTGCAGGTAAATGGATGGAGTTAGAGAAGATAATGCCAAGTGAAGTTAGCCAATCTCAAAACAACAAATGCCAAATGTTTTCTCTGATATAAGGAGGCTGATTCATAGTGGGGTAGGAAGAGGGAGCATAGAAAGAATAGACAAACTCTAGATAGGACAGAAGGGTGGGAGGGGAAGGGAGGGGGGATGGGGTTAGAATGATGGTGGAATGTGATGGTCATTATTATTTAAAGTACATGTATGAAGACACAAATTGGTATGAATATACTGTGTATACAACCAGAAATATGAAATATTGTGCTCTACATGTGAAATAAGAATTGTAACGCATTCTGCTCTCATATATGAATTTAAATAAATAAATAAATAAAACATGGAAAAAAGTAATGACAAACTTGGAATATGGGATTTTAAAATTATGTTTAATAGTTTTTCTCAGAAAAGACACACTTCAGAAAAAGGCAACTTTGCAATTATTAAATATATGTGTAAATATTTTCAAATTTACATGATTTAAGGTTTTTACTTGCTATTAAAATTCATATGTAATACTACAATCATCCTATAGGTTAAGAATATGACAGAGATAGTTTTAATTTCAAGTAAAATTTCCATAGACAATACAGAATTAAGGGTATACTTGCTATTCACAAAATGCATAGGAGAGTATTTCTAGAGTGTGCAGGTGAAACAAGTAAGACTGGTCTTCTTAGTCGCAAATGGACCCAAGATTTTACAAAAATCCAGCTTATAAAATGGAACTTTGGTATCTCCTTAAAAAAAAAAGAGAGAGAGAGAGAGAGAGAGAGAGAGAGAGAGAGAGCAGTGCACACATTCCCTCTATTGAACAGAGGTATTCTTTCATTTTCTGCAAGACTATTACATTCACTCTTTAGAGATAATTTTTGCCCTTATAATCAGGTATCACTATGAAAATGAGATAGCATTATAATTCTGGTTTTGCCACAACTAGATATAATCACAATTCAGGATCACCTAATTTTATATTATCACTGATCATCTTCCTTCAGAAGTGGGAACATGGTTTCTGATTTTATTTAAGAAAAAAAAAACAGAGATGACACATTGTACCTTTGGATAACCAAACACATTTGGGAATTTCACACACCTGTGCTAAAGGGAAATATAGCCCTCAATCAAGCAGGACACTGGCTCAACTGAAGACCTAAGTACTTATTTGTTTCTGGAAATGGTGACTTCACTCCAACCTATATATTATACATTAATACCTAGAACTGTATTTGGAAAAGACTAAGTAAAAATGAAAGATAAAATTTGCTGGCTTAAGATATGGATTTTTTTAAAGTATCTATTTCCAAAGTATATATTCCAAACCATTTTTTCCTTTTGAGTTCACTCATTTTAAGTACAGACTACTATAGACATTTTATTTTTAGATTTCTTTTGAAAAGTAGTTAGAATTCAATTAAATATTACTTTATGTACTGATAAGTGGAGAAAAATATAAGCTAATTTTAATCATCATGATCTTATATCAAAATTGGTTTTGCTCATAATAGCAGTTTTCAATATATCATACCTATATAAAGTTTCACACAATGAGCATTTCTATAAGGATAAGTTAAAACTTCATTTTTAAGCTAGTCTGTCTCATATTTTATTTTCTTTGATCTTAATTGTGATCTATGATGTTATCATATCAAAAAATTATTTCTATAAGCCATGAAAATCTCACTTCTCTGCCCCAATATTTTTAAAATATATGAGCCCCATTCTAATAGTTTTTAAGTGAACCATGTCCAGCATTAAAGAGATCCTAAATTCTGGTTATATATCTGGTCACACTTCATTACTAAGTACTAACCAAACTTGCATTTTAAAAACTTTGACTTATTTTGCAAAAAGGCTATTATTGATAAAAGCATGAATAATTGCATTTCAGCATTTTCTGAATGTGCCTTTACTCTGTGATCAGTGCAGCTCATGGATATCAAGGTCAATCAGAAATAGATCTTTCTTTATGATTAGTCCTTCCTGACTCACCCGCCCACAGAAGCTATTAGGTCAACACTTACTCTGATTGAACAGAGATATGCCAGTAACCTGGTGCACATTGCTAGTTCATCTGCATGACAGATTTGCAGCATCTTACAATGTCAGCAGATCCTGGACATTACCAATTTGCCTGGGCAATTCTCCTTGCCACTTTGCACATTTTAGAGGTAAGCTGCTTATTAAATAAATAAGGCACAGAAATTATCTAAATGTTTTCATCATTTAATGACTAAGAGGTTAAAAAACTCAATGACTTAAAAAAATGCAAAAGGAAAAGAATGAAGTGTTTCAAGTCCAAAGAAATAATCAATGCAGAAAATGTTTGCATATAATGATATTGTTGGGTAAATTATGCCTTGCAGTCCTTGTTTACAGTGAGTGACCTCCTGATCCCACTTTCAGGAAGCAAGTCTACGCATAGCCTGTGGAAACAAAAGGGAAACAGTGTTGGTGCGACTTGTGTCTACATCATCCTCTTATAAATACGTTTTTATGGTATTGGTTGCTTAATTTTATACATCTTAGGTACATATTGTCACAATAAAAGTAGAATAAAACTTAATGACCTTCATCATACTTTAATTGGATTTATAGAAAAGCAATAATTACTATTTATTGAGCATTTACTATACATAAGACACTGCTCTTGTTATTTCACATGCATCCTTCACTTTTTAGAACTCTGTGGTATTTTCTATTTTACATGCAGATACCAAAATAAAGACAGGGTATGTAATTTACCCTGGGCTGTACAGCCAATATATCGCAGAATCAGGACTAGCCCGCAGATCTGTCTGGTCCTAAAGCCCATGCCGTTGAAACTGCTATGCCATACTGCTTCACCACCTATAGAAGCCTAACTGAATGATCCTTTTATGTGGTAGTCAACAAAAATCCTATAATATAACAGCTTCTTCTTAAGTTCCAGTTTTGATAGGAGTTTTTACTCAAACTAAGGCTGCCCTATATCCATAGAGTCATAAGTTACTAAAACTGGAAGAAATTCTCAGCTCATAATAACTTTCCTAGGCTCATTAAGCTGGTGGGCTAAGATGCAGGGCCTGTGATTCTCACTCTAGCAATATCTTTATCAAATTTGCTGCTCATTGTCTCTATTGCCTGATTTTATGACAGGGGTTTGGATGTTATTCTTTTTTAAAAATATTATTTATTCTGTGTGGGAGGCCGTTACTCTATGTTACCAGCATTTTCCCTCCCTGATTAGTTGAGGCTCTGTCGGTCACTTCCAAGTGATTTGGCCACATCAAAGTGGCCCTAGATGGCTGCCCCGATCTTGGAAGTCACAAAATGTCACAAAATGTGTTTTCATGTGTAGGCGTGCCTTCTTGCAGCCCCATGGGTTGAGCTATGCTCAACTGTTCCTTTGTGATGTCACCCCCTTGCCCTGTTTGGGATAGAATGTTCCACAGAAACGCCCTTTGTGTGTCCGCTTCTCTTGCTCTGCCTTTGGATGTGGCCTTCCTAGATGTCAGTCAACCTGCTGACAGCAGACATCATGAAGCTAGACTCAGCCCCTTGAAACTTGACCCTTTGCCTCATTTGAATGGCATCTCCTCAATAAAAGGGGTCAGCACGAGCTCACACACTCTCTCTCTCTTTCTGCGGACCCTTAAGGTCAGAAAACCATTACAGGACCCCCAAAGAAAAAGGTATCTCTGTCTCTTGTGTGGTTATTTCCTCAGCCCAGTTCCCCTGGAGTGACCCTGAGTGTTTTTGTCGCCGGGAATGCGACAATTCTAATTTGTTATACATGACAGCAGAATGCATTTCAATTCATAGTACACATATAGAGCACAATTTTTCCCTTCTCTGGTTGTACACAAAATAGTCACACCATTTGTGTCTTCATACATGTACTTGAGGTAATGATATCCATCTCATTTCACCATCTTTGCTTCCTCCTGCCCCCTCCCTTCCTTTCCCTCCCCTTTGCCATATCTAAAGTTCCTGCATTACACCCATGCTTCCCCCGCTCCAATCCCCATTATGGATCAGCATCTTCATATCAGAGAAAACTATTCTTATGAACAATTTTTATCAAGACCTGGAAAAAAGGCAGAGAAGGCATGCTTATCTGATTTGCCTCTGATATAGGTTGAGTTGGGGAGTTAATAGTTGATTGATAGGTTCAAGTTGCCAAACTGTTTCAATAAACTGGAACCATAGGTACAATCTAGCAGAAATATGTGTAATCTTACATTTGGGCCTAAAATCAATAACAATATACATGAGCACCCCTGCTAGACCACAGTTTGTATGAAAATGTCTTTAGTTGACCCTGTTGGGTAGATGCTAAGATTTGCATGTAGCTACAATGAAAGCAGACATTTTAAAGTTACAGTAATAAAAAGATCTTGATAGGCTGGGGTTGTGGCTCAGTGGTAAAGAGCTCGCCTCACATGTGCAGAGCCCTGGGTTCAATCACCAGCACCACATAAAAATAAATAAATAAAATAAAGGTATTGTGTCCAACTACAACTAAAAAGATTTTTTTTAAATCAAGTTAAGTAGTGGTTGTATAATGTCCATCTGGGTCTGACCACCTTTAGGACTTTTTGTTCCCATCTTGGACAGTGAAATATTGACAAACTGCATGTCTGTGAGGAACAGTAGAAGAAATTGGAGGAGTTTTCCTGGAGGAGAGTCTGGAAGAGACATAAGAGCTATTCTCTGTTAAGTGGGAAGGTTTGTGTTGCTAAGGAAGGCAGATCTCATTCTCACTAGGTGGTTATTATGGAAAAGCCAAATTCAGTTTTGTAAACACAGCTAACATTTAGAAACTTGTGTCCATGTAGCAAACTCCATTGAGCATCACTTGTTGCCCGTTTTTGGAAATGTTCACACAAAAGTAAACATCCATCAAGAATGGTGCAGGAGGGATTTCTACATAGGGTGGGATGTGACACTACTTTTTTTTTTCAACACTGAGGACTGAACTTAGGGACACTCTACCACTGAACTGACCTACATCCCTAGCCCTTTTTGTTTATTTTGAGCCAGGGTCTCTCTAAACTGCTGAGGTTGGTCTTGAACTTATGTTCCTCCTGCCTCAACTTCCCAAATAGCTGGGATTACAGGCATGTGCCACCATATACCCAGCTAACTTCATTTTTAAGAAATCTTCCAACTTTAAAATTCTCTGATCTTGGGGCTGGGGTTGTAGCTCAGTGGTAGAGTGCTTGCCTAGCAAATGTGAGGCACTGGATTTGATCCTCAGAATCACATAAAAATATAAATAAATAAAATAAAGGTATTGTGTCCATTTACAACAAAAAAAAAATCTTTTTTTTAATTCTATGATCTTCCATTGTTGCTACCATTTTACTCAGGGGTGGAACCACAAAGCTTATTCAGACATTAGAAGTTCAGGCAAGTTTCCTAGGAATAGTCCAATGCCACAGAGCATCTGAAATACATAGAATCAGCCTCCAGTGGAAGGAGTATCTTTTTAAACCATTATCAGTCAGACGAAGAAAAGTCATAAGGTTTCTATTCCTTATGTACTATTCCTGAAGCTTATGAAATTCCTGGGTTAAAAATTCCTCCATTCACCTTCTCCCTATCCCATGGCCTCAGGTCTCTGAACAATATTTTTTGGAGTTAGGTATAAAATCAAGATGCAGTGCATTAGCTACTGCAAGTTGCTGATCATCTCTATATGCTTTCGACAAAAGGTTGTCAAGTATTTCATGTCTTCAAGGGAGAATTCTTGTTTTCTATTTTTCCCTCCTTTCAAGCCATCCTTTTTATATTTTTTGGAACTCTTTTCCCTGAATGGTTCTTTTTCAAAAAATATTTATTTTTTAGTTGTAGATGGACACAATATCTTTATTTTATTTTACTTATTTTTTATGTGGTGCCAAGGAGCAAATCCAGGACCTCGCACATGCTAGGTGAGAGCTCTACCGCTGAGCCACAACCCCGGTCCCGTGAACGGTTCTTAATCAGACATACTCACTACTTGCCTTATTCGGTTTACTCAAAATTTAATCCAAATTATTTTCTTCAGGAGAAAATAAGTATCATACCTCATCCTGGACATCAAGTTCTTCCTCAGTCAACTCCGCTTCCATTAATTCAAGAGGATCTTTACAATCTTGAATGAGGGTGATCTTGACAAAGAGAACACAAAGTATTTATTGGCAATATAATAGCATTCATCCATCTGATACCACACTGAAAATTTGAAGCTCTGCTGGTGCTTCTCATCTCTAATCCCAGACTTCAGAATCCTCTTCAGATTTCTTCTTTTTTTTTTTTTTTTTTTTTTAATTTCCCACCTTACCATTTTCCCTATACCATTTTTTCACATTCAAGTGTGAAATAGAGAACTGGAGTTCTCTATTGTCCAAATTCCTTTTCAGCAGTCTTCCCCAACCTCTGAAGTGCATGCCTCTCAACAGGACAACCCCTGCCTAAAGGACTGAGCAGTCAATAGCTCTCTTTCAACAGCTAAGCTAAGAGCACTCCGTGCAGCACTGAGCAAACAGTGAGTGCGCTGTGAAGGGCTTGTGATTCAGGTCATTAAATGGTCCCAACTTGAATTGGATGGAATTAATTTTATTGGAGGTGGAAACCAACAATCTATAGACCAAGCTGGCTGTTCCAGAAAGCTCTGCTTTTTAAGGGTAGTGCATAATTTAATCTGCATAAGGGAGAACAACAATCTAGGGGTTAATGCATGAAGGACATTTCCAAAGCAACTCCAAATATATGCCAAGGATAAAATGTCATCTTGTGGTGCTACTTTGCTCTTTTTCATCTCACAAACAACCCACTTCTCTTTTTTAGTATGGAAATTAATTAAAAGATTAAGTTGCTATGGTCATGACAGAATGGGAAAAGTACAGTGAAGTGTAGTGACAAGTTGGGACTGTTCTGGGGGAAGAAAAGGGATAGGAGAGGATCATATTGCTGCTTCTACAGTGTCCTTAATATACAAGTAACTGTTTTTGAAAAAAAGGAAAGTAACACAGGTGAGGTTTGTCATCATTTACCATTTATCTATCATGTATGGAGCTTTGTGCTAGACCCTAAGGAGACACAGAAGTGTAAGGTTCCTGATCTCACCGGCCACCAGTAATGCTCAGCCTACTCTTCAGTGAACCAGGAAGTATGTCATGCAAGCATTCAGTTACACTCAACCTAACATATTCGGAAAAAAAAAAAAAAAATTCATCCCAGCCACTCACAGTGTCTCTCTGATTGCAAACAAGATGGAGCCTAATATGGTGGGTGTACTCTTTGTTTTAATATATATTTTTTAGTTGTCAATGGATCTTTTTATTTTATCTATCTGTCTATTTATTTATTTATATGCAGTGCTGAGGATAGAACCCAGGGCCTCACATCTGCCAGGTAAGTGCTCTACCATTGAGCCACAACCCCAGCCCCAGTGGGTGCATTCTTGGTGAGTGGGTTTTGTGACATTCACTGCCTAGGATTTTAGATCAACTTGTGTTATCAAAAATAACTATTTTCATGTTGATAAAGAACTCAATACCTTGGTTTTGCTTTTATCTTTAAAGTGGAATCTTTTTTTAGATATATGATCCCCCCCCCCTTTTTTTTTTGTCTTTGGCTTAGAGAATTTTAAATTGAATAGAAAAAGGTTTATGAGTTTTCAAAGATGAGCAGCTTCCATGTAAATTTTTTAAAAATATATTTATGGTTTTACTACTTTTTCTCTTTTTCATATTTAAAATTGACACTTCAATATTTAGGGCCTCTCTTTTTTCCCTGGGACCATTAAGCAGAACAACCTCTCCACTGACAGAAGCTGAAATAGAATATATAATACTTTATAAATTAGTTTACTTCAAACATCAACTTCCAATCTACAATAAAGATCTACTTATCCCAATTTTATAACAATGAGAAGCAATTTAATATTCTTTATGCCCCTAGAATCATCATCATCATATTTTTGTTGGCATTGGTTCTAGTTTCCCAAATTCACTATGAAAAGGTCAAGGTCAAAGAGAAAGGAGGATCTTGTTCCAGGCCTACCAGTAGCCTCATGCAATGAACTAGACCAGAATGTTCTCCTCTCCTAGATATTTGATAAGAGAACTGACAAAATAAAACCAATAGGAAATTAAGGCCTATTCTGTTTTGTGGGAGAAAATTCACCCTGGGTTTATTTGTGACCTTAGTATTTTTTTTTTTAAAGATCACTTATAAACTAATGGATCCTATTTAAAGATATTTATAATACAAGGATTTCCAGATTGCTAAACTTTATCTTGCATTTATATATACAAATCATGGAAGATCCAGGACTCAGTGCTATCTTATAAAAAGGCATTATAGCTAATGCCCACTTTTATTAGTAAACCCAAACATTGTAGAACTATTACACTCTAGGCATCCCAGGTATGTTCCTATAAAATATCTCATTTAGTCCTCATGTCTACTCAGCAAGGTAAATATTTTTACTTCCATTTCACAGATGAGAAACTGAGCCTCTGAGAAGTTATGCAACTGGCCTAAAATTCAACAATTAGGCTGGATTTCAAACTATATTTGTATAATTTTTGCAGTTTATAGAAAACTTGATAGTTTAGGAAAGATACAGATGCAGAAAGATTAAATACTTACCGTTTCTAAAATGGAATCTTGTCCATCTTGGGATTTAACCTGGTTCTGTATATAGATTATAGCATCATGAACAGTCAGAAAGAATGTGTCCTTTCTAATGTTATCATCAAAGAAGCCACATTGCTCCATCTTCTCTATCACATGATCTACAGAAGAAAGAGATAATGGTTAGTAGTTGATAGGAAAGGTATTTTTATAACATCTACCAATACTGGTTTTGTAGCTCCTTTCTTTTTTTCTTTCTCATTTTCAGAATGTGACCCTTTTCTACACTGACTGAGATTTTTTTTTCCCAGTAGCACACATAATGATTATCCCATAACTGCTTGTAGATGGCCTTAGTCCATGTATCTTTTGCCAAATCAGTGTACCAGCTGCTGCGAGCCTGGCTACTAACGGTTCACAGCTCTGCTCCTCTCTGGGTAATTTTCCTTGGCCAATAGGAGCTGTTTTGCCTGAAGAGACCTGGAGGCTATACCTGTATCTAAGGGGGATCTGCATCAATGATTAACTATAATAAGAATACAAAGGCAGGCCCCTTGCTCAAGATGGTATAACCTCTGGTGATCTTCCTGCTGTGGAGCTCTCTATGCAATCAGGAGTCTAATGTCAAACTTCTGAAACTACTTCGATGACCAGCCTCTCCTGCCCTGTCCTGCTTTCTTCACTTCTTCAGTTACTAACGCAAGAATCCCTGTCTCAGGCTCTGCTTCTAGAGAACTCAGTCTAAACATTATCACTTTCCTACACACATACAAAGACACGGACATAAATTTCTATACATTCCCAGCTGTGTGACACAAATTCAAGGTATTATCTTTGACATATAAAATGTTCTCAGAATTATTGTGTCATTGGTACAGAGCTTCTGTTTGTGATGATGAAAAATTCTGGAAATAGTGATGTTTATAAATATTGTGAAGATAACGAATGCTAGTGGATTAACTATACACTTAAAAGTGCCTAAAATGGCAAATTTTCTTACACATTCTTTATAACAATATTAAAGAGTTTTGTTTTTTTTTTTAAAAGACCTTCAGACATTATGTGCCCATATTCCAAAGTAGGAGAGAAAGGACTTAGGGAAAAGTCTTATATATTGGCACATAGATGCATTTACCTTGAAGTGATGCAAAGTACACATTCACATCAATTCTTTGGAATTCTTTGACAATCTAAAAGTAAAAACATCAGACAGGTAAGCATCAGAAAGGTAAGCAGACTAAGGCATGACAATCAGATGTAATAATATGAAGCAGATTTCTAACAGAGGTTTAGCTTAGCTGGGGGCTTTGGGGCTACATCTGCAAGGACAGGAAATGATTCCAGGGTGTGGGTACTAGGTAGGTAAGATAGGGAAGTAATTATGCTTGGCAAAAGTGTGTGAGAATATGCTGAAAGGTTCTGTTCTCTTAGCACATCTGGTTATTAGCTCACTGGAGAACACACACTTGTTCTTTGTTGTTCATTTCACTCTAAGCATTGGCTTAGATCCATTTTAGATTGTAATGGCCCAAGGGTTTAATGAATTACTTTTGAAGAAAGTCTAACATATTTAATGCCAGAATATTTCCCATACTTTAATAGTTGCTTTCAAATACGATGATGATTATATAGAATATATTGATCATAGGTCTAGTGCATTGACTTTTTAAGATTAAATGTTTTATGATCATTGTAAATGTAGTTGTAAGGAATTGTAGAGAGATTTTATGTACCCCTTTCCCAGTTTCTCCCAATAGTAATATTTCATAAAACTACAATACAAAATTACTGTCAAGATTCTGACATTGATATATTCATAACAGAGATCTTGAGGTCTACTGGAAGTTTCACCTAAACTTGAAACCTAAAGGTGACATTCTCTTTAAAGACTTCTTCGGAACACTTAATACAGTTGTTAAATTATAAGATTACTTAATGTTTACCTTCCCTTCTAGACTGCTTAGTCCCATGAGGGTAGAGACCATGGCTACTTACTTCATCACTAGTCTCTTGTGCCTAGAAGAGTGCTTAGCACATATAAGGCATTTAACATCTACTTGAAAGAAGGTGTGAACTTGAGCTTGCATAACTGCTTTCTGAAATCATGGATGTTTTCACCCTGCATGCTTCTCAACTCTTGCCTTGACTTCCTACATGCCTGACTATTCTAACCTCTTAATAATGCCTGGTTTTTCGAGTCCTACCATGTACCTGGTGTTCCTTATGCTGCTGCTATTCACATAAAAAGTAGAATAATAATGACACAAACTTTGCCCATTTTCCCTTCTTTTCATATTCCATTTCCTATACATTCTCAGAAAAATAAAACACAATAAGTGTTCATAGCTGGGTATAATGGTATTCACCTGTAACCCCAGCATCTTGAGAGGCTGATGCAGGAGGACTGCAAGTTCAAGGCCAGCCTCAGCAATTTAGCAAGGCCCTAAGAAACTTAGCCAGAACCTGTCTCAAAAACAAACAAAAAAAGGTCTGGAGTTGTGGCTCAGTGGTAGAGAACTTGCCTGGCATGTATTAAAGCACTGGTTTTGATTCTCAGCACCACATATAAATAAATAAAATTAAAGTATTCTATCCATCTACAATTAAAAATATTTATAAAATAAAAAAGGGTCTGAGGATATAGCTCATTGGTAGAAGACCCTTGGGTTCAATTCCCTGTACAAAAAAGAAAAATAAATATTCATAATTGCTAAGGGGTACGTATGTGCCAGTCACTCTTCTAAATTCTTTGCATTTATTATCTTATTTAATCTTCATAACACTCCTGTGAAGCAGATGCAATCTTTACCCACCCCTCTATTACAATGAAGAAATAGAGACACAGACAGATCAAGCAACTTGTTCAAGGTCACACTGCTAGTGCTAATGATGAAGCCAGAATTCAACTCTGGCTCCAGAGCTTATGCTTTTAAATATCACACTCTTTAGAAGAAGGAGATCAAGGGGGAGGGAGGAGGGAAGGGAAAGGGGAGGAAATGTGGAACAAATTTAATAGAATCACATTATTTGCATATGCAAGTACATCACAGGGAATTTAAACCTTTATGCATATGTAGAAAGCACCAATCAAAAATAAGCGAATGGGGCTGGGGTTGTGGCTCAGTGGTAGAGCCCTGGCCTGGCATGTGTGAGGCACTGGTTCGATTCTCAGCACCACATATAAATAAATAAATTAAATAAAGGTCTAACAACTACCACAACAACAAAATATTTTTTTAAAAAAAATAAGTGAATGAATGAAAGGAAGATCAGTAGAGGAAGGAAAATAGGAAGAGAGTGGAGGGAAAGAGGAAAATAGGAAGAGGGAATCGGGACTGAAATGGAGTAAATCAAATGCATAATTTTGTTAAAATGAACCTAGCTTCTATGTAAAACTATACTGCTCTAATAAAGTAAAAAATATTGCATTCTATCACAAAAGTATTCACTTGGAAAAATTATAGAGCCCATGCATTAACTCTTTTGCAAAACGGGGTAACCCATTTTACTCTTGTCAAATCTCCAATTTTATAGTTCAAATAAACAGAATCTTACCAGCCGCAATGACCTCACTCCAACGACATCCAGGAAAGATATAGCTCCACAATCAAGCACAAGGCTATGGATTGGTACCTTGGGAACATTCACTTTGACTGGAAGCTCAGAGTTCCAATCCACTTGAACCTCGATTTCCTTGGTTGGGATATCAAGTTCTTCAGGATCTTCAATATCTTCATCAGGCTCGAAAGCATTATTTGATGAACCAGCATCACTAACGATGCCATTCTAAATAAAGAAAACTCTGCCATCTTAATTGCCATTGATTTGAAATGTCTTTCAACCATTCATTTCAAGTTATTTAAAAGTCCTGCATACAGTGTTCCTTGGTAAACAAAAATGTCAAGAGAATGAACTCTTTTTTTTATGGCGGGGGTGGGGGGTACCAGGGATTGAATCCATGATGCTTAACCACTGAGCCACATCCCCAGCTTTTTTTATTTTGAGACAGGATCTTGCTAAATTAAGTTACTGAGTCTGGTTTTGAACTTGCAATCCTCCTGCCTCAGCCTCCCGAGCTACTGGGATTGCAGGTGTGTGCCACCACACCCAGCAAGGGAATGAACTCTTAAGGAAAGAATTTTACCTCAGCCCAAACTTTGGTGTTCTCTAGGAAAAAATGGAAAAACAAGGAGCCAAAATATTCTAGATTTCTGGAAGATAGTAGAACTTTGTCAAGAGAGATATTGGTAGGAAAATCTAAGCAGAAGTTAATAGCTCTGAAAGTTTATGAACTTACTGCCTTCTATTGTAATTTTCTGGCATTGAATTATTACTTTTGTTCCTTTAAAATTATTTTTGAAGAAAAACACTTATTTTTAAAATAAGGTTTTAAAATTAATACAGATGATGTTCATGCTGAAAAAAAATCACACCCTGTGTTTTGAGGGAGCCCTGCTGATTTCATTTTATTCCCACCCATTCCTCTTGCCTACAAGGACAGCTCAGCTGTTCTCTGACATACATATGTCATTCGTTCCTACACATCTGGATTCTAAAGGGGATAGATTTAATTTTAGATCATCTGACTGCTTTCATGGAGAAAGGAAAAAATTTAAGGGAGAAGGCTGGGGTTATGGCTCAGTGGCAGAATGCCTGCCTGGCACATGTGAGGCACTGGGTTTGATCCTCAGCACCACATAAAAATAAATAAATAAATAAAGATTTAAAAAAATAATTTAAGGGGCGGAAGAAAGATGGAGCCTCACCTTTGTTGCCCTTAACTGTCCTTTTTTGATGAGTTTCTGTATTCTCCTCAATGCCTTCAGCCTCTTGTTATATACTCTAATGGCATCAAATCCAACCTTTGGAGATAAATGTCAGGTTACTTAAAATGTCTGGTTCCCAATGCTCATTAGTGGCAATTGTTATCTGAACAGTTATTTCTCAAAAGATATTGTTTCTTTGAGACACCCTGCCAAAAAAGAAATTGTGCATTCTGATGGAGTAGATCCCCTCTACTATCAGGTCACCCAACCCCCACCAGAGACTTGAGGAAGACAACAGCATATTAAAAGTTCCAAGAGAGTTAAAAAAAAAAAAAAGACAATAATGGCAAAAAGTAATCTCCTTAGCTTTAAAACTCTCTTTTCCAAATTTCCGTAACATCACAGAGCCCTTTTGTTATTTGCAAATTCTATGAACATTCCTCTGAACCAGTTTGCCCTGGAGCTCACTTAGGAAAACACTGATCCAGAGGCAAATTCCAAGTTCAAGTTCGAAGTTTAGAGAGGCATTCAAGACCAGAACTTCCTTCTTATGTATTCCTCTATTTACTCTTTAACTGGGCAACGGGTCCTCCCAATACACTGCTTCCGTCAGTCTCCTCGAGGCTCACATGACTCCCAAGCACCTGACATGATCCTCTTTTCCTTATCCCGGCTGTCTAGTTTGTCCAACTATCTTGGACATCTCTCCCTTCTATGAACATTTTTTCACTTTTAAAACTATTTGTTAATTTAAAATAATCAAAATAAACCCAATATGTGTCAACAAAAATACGTTTTATTTTTAATGAAGGAAACTATTTTTCCAAATAAAAATATTTACAACAGTGGCATTGTTTTGCATAGTTGTTTATCTCTTCGATATCTGCCTTCCCTATCTGCTCCTCTGGGCAGTCTGTTGCACAACACAATTTACATCGCCTCTGGAAAACTCCGCAAAAAACTCTGCAACCAGACCTCTGCCTGTTGGAATCCCAAAGTCCTAGGCAGCGGCCCTGGGCAGCACTGCAGGTTCCCGGGGCCACTCCCTGGGTGGCTCCCGGGTGACTACAGTTCCTTGGTGCCCGCAGCGATTATAACGTCCTGGGAACTTGGCCCAACTCGCCAGTCCTGTCCCGGTAGTGTAGCCAGCAGTCCACAAAGGAGCACTTAACACTTTCTATGCTATTTGTTTAGAATTCACTAAATTCTGACTGGACTCACCTCTAGCGTTTTTGCCTGGCAATTGTTGCTAGATTAACATGTGGATTAAAATTCCCAATAGATGGAAACCACTTATTTTTCTCTCCCTATATAGTTTTTGAGGGGAAGGATATTATATAAAATGTCCATCATAAAAGGAATATGCATAGGGCCTTATTCCCAGTTGGAGCCCAATAAATAAATGAGTGAAATCTCAAGGTTAGAAACCAGACTTTGAGGGATCAAACACTTACTGTAGACTTGATACATTTTTTAAAACCATCGACGTTGCCATAAAAAATAGGACTCGAAAATCTAAGAATCTTCACTCCTTCAAGTTCTTCAATCTGGCATTTGAGAAAAAAAAAAAAAACTTTTTGAGGTTAAATAATTCTGGCATCAAATCATCCATTAAATTTCTGGTTATTCTGCAAGGAGCCAGGACAGAATTGCTTAGGGGAGCTGGGTGGCAACGCCCAACTATTCTTTTTTTTTGGCAGCTATGTAACAGGATTTATTAGAGTACTAGAAAGAAAGAAAACAAAGCTCTCAGGGCTGGGGTTGTGTCTCAGTGGTACAGTGCTCGCCTAGCACATGCGAGGCCCTGGGTTCGATTCTCAGCACCACATAAAAATAAATAAATAAAATAAAGGTATTGTGTCCAACTACAACTAAAAAAATAAAAAATAAATTTTAAAAATCTGAAACTAAGGGAAAAAAAAGAAAACAAAGCTCTCAAAGGTGAGGAGTCCCAAGAGACGGATACCCAACACTCAACTTCCCACAAATAGGGACTTGCTTCATCCCATTTGGGAAGTAACAGATGGCCAAAGCTCTGGGACTTCCACAATACCAAAAAAGGTCAAGTCTGAAAGGGCACAAAGAAACTGGGGCTCAAAATGGTGAAATGATTTGTCTCCAGTTCATACCGCTGACCCTCTAGATTTTTCTAAAATTCTTTGAGTAGTTTGGGAGGCAGGGGGCAAAATCAGGGTTTTGTAGAAACTGAAGCCTATGGTGTCATCTGCTTATTCGTACCCTGACACACAGTGGCCATGCAAAGAGTAGAATTCACAGAATCAGAATCAGGCTTTTCTGTTCTTTAGGAATCATAGCAGTATTAATCTGGCCCTTTGGGGTAAGAAAACTGAGGCCTTGAGAGGCTGAGTGACTTGGACAGTCTCACCAAGGCGGAGCCTAGATTTTAGAACTCCCAAAATTCAGGCTAGGGTTCCCTATGCCAGAGTCCAAAATCATTTTTAGCTCTTGATGCACTTGGTTCAACATAACAAAAAGATTGTGAAAATAAATTAGCAGCTACAGAAATTCCAGGTTCAGTGTCCAGTAATTCTTTAATATTAACATAAAATTAGACTATAACTTCCTAGGGCTCACATTTAT
This sequence comes from Marmota flaviventris, assembly GCF_047511675.1. Classification (NCBI taxonomy): domain Eukaryota; kingdom Metazoa; phylum Chordata; class Mammalia; order Rodentia; family Sciuridae; genus Marmota; species Marmota flaviventris. The sequence goes on from NC_092498.1 coordinate 55,532,567, forward strand.
GCCTTATATGTTACATATATATATACACATATGCATATATACATATACACATATAAATATGCATAAGTATGGTTTTGTTTTATATGTTTGTTGCTAAATTTCTGTTTTCTTTAATTTACTTTTTCCACTTTTTCATCTGTTTCCTTTAGTGGTCACTAAGCAATTGTATTTGCAGGCAACACAAGCCCATCAGCTTAATTTGTTTGTTTTTCATTTCCTGTGTCCTAATATTTCTTCCAATTTCAAGGATAAAGCAAAATATCAAATAAGCTCTTGATGACAGAGAACTTGAAAATCTCTTGTTAGAACTGAAAGAAGAACATCTTACAGGGATTTCAGGCATTTTCATAGAGGCTAACAATTACATAACAGAGAAAAAAAATTTGATTAAACATCTGGGAATAATCAAATTGCCTATTATTTAAAATTTCTTACTGCAATGGTTTTTACATTAAAATGACATTCAACTAGCACAGAGTTCAGATAATCCATATGTCAAAAGATGCATTGAATCAAAAGTTCTTATGACATTTCCAGTATACTAAGGACTTTTCCAGCAGAAGTCTCCATCTTTGACCACCATGTTATGAACATGATAAGAGAGAACTATGTGACTCCTGGATTGCAGGCTAGCAGACCCATATCTACCAAAAATATCACAAAGGCACTTACATTTTTGTAATGCTTGATACTTTTGTAGATGTCTGTACTAGGGATGCTTCCAAGGCTATTCCATGAAGGACTAAAAGAAGAGAAGTTAACATCAGGGGTTTTTTGGAACAGCCATATTTTGCACTAAGAAGTTGTTTTTTTTAAATAACAGCTACTGAAGAGCCCATCATTCTGGTGTTTTGGACTCTGTCTTTATTGCAGGTGACATTTTCCCAAAACTAACTCTGAAATGAACAGCTGGTGTTTTTGTGGAACTGGAAAAGGAACTAACTGTGACTCTCTTCTGATAGCTCAGAGAAATAATGAGCATCATGCTTTCACGTGCCTAACAATTTATAGGATAAGCAGAGAGCTTTCTCACATGTTAAATCTATTTGAAGCTCTACCATAACCTTGAAAGATCAGTGGTGCTATTCTTACTTTTATTAGTGAGTAAACTGAGATTTAGAGAAATTAGAAAAGACCCAGGGGTAAAGAACAGCATAGCCTCTGTCTCTTAACTCATATTTCTTTGGTGTCTGGTACTTATCTGTGACTTATGGCAACTTCCTGATGAAATATGGAGAATCTGCGGGTGATCAAATTAGTCTCTTTTTATAGAAACAGCAGCCTGGGAAGACCAGAAATAAGTCCTTCCTGTCAACTAGACTGTTGATTTCCTGTTCCCAATGCAATCAGATAAATTCCACGTTTCTTCAAGTGTGACTAGGGACATATGCTAAATGCAACTCCTAAAGAAAGACTATCTGTTTGGGGTCCTTTCAGCATTGTGCTTTCTGGATCAGCATTATAATTACTGAAAATTAAATACTGTGCAGTATACTACTTTTTGATGGCTAAAAGTCTAGTTACCAAACCAGCGGCTAAAATGTACCACCAATTTTTCCTTGGCCTGCTGTGTTGTGCTGATCTTTAACATAATACTCACAATGTAGTCTTCCTCTCCAAAACCCTTCTGTCTCAACCCACACTCACTTAAGAAAAGAAAAAGACACTGAGGCAGATATAGGAAGAGACATAGCATTCCCACACCCTCTTTTCTTTCTTTTTTTTTTTTTTTTTTTTTTTGCAGCACTGGGGATGGAACCCATGGGTACTTTACTACTAAGCTACACTTTAGTTCGTTTTTATTTTTTATTTTGAGACAAGGGTCTTGCTAAGTAGCTGAGGCTGGTCTCAAACCTGCAATTCTTCTGGCTCAGCCTCCCAAGTCCCTGGGATTACAGGTATATCTACTTTGCTTGTCTGAAAGGCAGCATCTTTTAACGGCAATTTCTGAGATATTTCCTAGCAGCAAATGAGGCACTCTGGAACATTATGTGCCCTTTCAGGTCCCTGGGCTCCTAGGAGGCTGAGGCAGAAAGCCACAGGCCTTTTGAGTAGATGTGATGTGCTAGGGAAGGGAGGAAGGATAAGAAGAACTGTTGAAGGAATAGGAGATGTGAGCCTTTGCTAAGCTAAAAACATCTATGTTGATGTTTTTCCAGGTTTCTTCTTCCTTCACGGCCCAAACACAGGCAGAGAAGAGGCCAGAAATCTGGAAAGACAATGGAAGAATTGAGGAGAGAGAGAAGCTCTGTTTCCCTCAAGGCCCAGGAGGACACTTACCAAATCCTCTCCAGAGTCAAAACAAAACCAAGGACACCTTCAGGCTCCCTGACCTGCCCCCACAGATTGTTTTCCTTTATTTAACTTGTCTTTGCTGCTTTTACTCTGCATATGAACTAATTATGTTTACTTCTCAGAATTGTGTGACTTTGGGGTTTGTGCCTTATTTGACAGATTTGAATGAATTTTGGCTATAATTAGCTGTTCTAAAGTTCCCCTGTACTGAGTTGCATAACTTTTGGGTTACTAGCTTCAAAAGACGAAAATGAGCTATAAATTTAGCAGTTGCTTTGCCTGACCTTGGACCCAGTGCCCACCTTGCATCTTATTTAAAGAAAAAAAAAATGACAAAGCAACTTTGGACTTTGGCTGAACCATGTTTCTTTTAGTCTGACCATGGCTAAAAGGAGAGCACAGCCGTGGAGCATGTGACTACATGCCTGGACTTCAGGGTGAGGTAATCTGGGTTCAAATCTTAGCTCTGCCAATTGGTAACTGTGTGACCTTAGGAAAGGTCCTTTGGCTTTCTGAGCCTAAATTTTCTAACCTGTAAAATGAGAATAAGCCATCTTATTCATAGGATATTTTTGAAAATTAAGTATGATAAAGTTTGTAAAGCACTAGGTGGCTTAATTCATAGAATCTCTCAATATATAATAACTATTATCAAAGGAAGAAGTTTCATGTAAACATAGGAAAGTAGAGGATGTGTTGTCCCTTTCATAGAAAATCTGGATTTTAAATACTCACAACTGAACTCGCAGGACCACGGTCAATAGTCCAAATAGAAGGCCAGCTAGTAAGCCCAGGTCCAACCCCAGAATGATGGACATGATGCATGTAAATACCCAGATAACCTACAGGGGAATGGAAATGAAAAGAATTACATTGATTCATAGGGTACTGTCAAACGTTAGGCTACCTATAACAATAAAATCAATCATTCACAATTATACCTTTTAAAAAATATTCTGACATCATTCATTTTATCCATCCATTCATTCATATTTAAGTGAAACTGGAGTTGGCCTTCCCAATAAAGACCAACTGTCCCATTTTATTTGTTTTTAAATATTTGAATAGGGCTCAAAAGAGAATTAATTTTAAGAGCTTTACAGTGAAAACTCTTGCTCACAATTTCTTTCCTCTCTCCACCCATTCCCAATCACCCTCCCTACATGTAGTCTCTTCATTTTTGTGGGTATGCGCGCATGCGTACACACACACACACACACACACACACACACACACACACTTTTCCCCAGCATTTCTATTCTGGTCTCTTTTTTACACATCAATATATAGGAAGTTTTCTCTGTGCATGTGTGTGTCTAAATTAGAGTAAACTGTAGAGGACTCATTTCTGGCTTTTGTAATTCCTCAGAATAGTTGTGAAGGACATTTTAGTCACAAACTCAGCATGGGGTTTTGTATTTTGTTTTTGTGTTTTTTTTTAAATTTGTCCTTTAAACTAGGTTTTAAAGAAAATGTGGTGTGTTGTGTTTTGCTTTGTTTTGGCTTGAGAAGGCCCAGGGCCTTATATGGGATTCTTGTTAGAAATCAGTCTTCTCAGAGATAGAGGAGCTTCACTAATGCAGTTCACATAGAATACAACAAGGCTTTTGTTTATGCACACAATTCTAATTTCTGCTCTGAGGTTTCCAAAGTGCAGGTAAGATTTAGGAAACGGGGAGACTTAGTGATATGAGAGGAAGCATATGAAAACCAAATCTTATTTCAGAGAATGGGTGGTGGGTGACTTACAGCATCAGTCTTATTCTGCCTCCACAAACGAGGAACATCACACACCTGCATAAACATCCCTTTCAGGTTGGCAATTACAACAGCTGCCAGGACTGACTGCCAAGAGAGACAGGGAAGGCTGTGTTATTCAGGGGAATAGCTTTCCATGTGATGATTTTTAAATCCCCTGTTATTTCTCTGGTAGCAGAGTGGTGACAGGAAATTATGCAATCAGTATGCAGAGAAGCAGGGTTTTACCTTCTGCAAGGGTTCCAGAAGCTTCCCCAGGGCAACAATGGCGATCATCACAATCCCAGCAGAGATGATGCCAGCAATCTGAAAGACATACACCTTGCATGAAGAGGGTTCATCCTCCTCCCTAGTGTCTTTCAGCTCACCACATGATCATGAACGATCCTGCACACAGGCTCATTTGGTGCTTCTCTGATTCCTCTCCTCCCCCAGCTTCTGCTCAATATTGGGAGAAATGAGCATCATTTGCTAAATCAATACAAAACTGAAAAAAAAAGGAAAAACATATATGTGTGTGGAAGTGTGTGTGTGTGTGTGTGTGTGTGTGTGTGTGTATGCTATTGCAGAGAAATTAAAGAAAATGTGGAAAGTGGGCCTGCTGAAGTAAAGCTACTTTAATTAATGTGGATTTTATCGGATAGATTATACCTACAGTTTTAGTGTCAATTCTGGAGCCAACCTTCTAGTAGTTGCCAAGCCATGAAACATACCAACTCTCTTCCTAACAACAGAGATTATTATCATGTTCTTGGGAAATAAATCTCACAGCATGTATCTGATTGTTTTACACTGTTGAAGCAGTGACCACAATAGCCACTCTGATAACATGTTGTACTTGTAGCACACGGTTCCCATGAAAGTCTCAGAGAAAATAAGTTTATCCATTCAATTGCCAATTCATAGTGCCACACTGGCATGCTGAGAGGTGGGACCCTGTCTCCTGCTTCCTCTGATATTTGCACAGGTGCAGGCTCCAAATTTGCCCCAAAGCAGCTGCAGTGATGGAGCAATAGCAGGGGTAAAGAAGTCCAGAAACTTTACCTTCACTGGAAAATAAAAAAAGAGCTCTCCTTAGGTCCACAGATAGGAGAGAGACTGAGGGGGCGGGGGACTATTCTCTGGTTTGATCAGATGACCAATGAATTCTCTCTTGAGACAGCTGGGGCAGGGCCAAGGTGGAGACTAGAAGCTCTGAAACAGAGGAGAAAAGAAGACAGGAAACCAGAAGCAAAGCTGTCAGAGAGGAATCAACAGGGAAGATGGTGTTGAGTACAAGCATTGCCTAGTACAAGAGATCTGAGTTAAAGGAGGAGGCAGGCACAGCAAATAGAAAAAGGAAATTAGCATACTTAATTAGAAAGTATTTGCTTCAACTGGCAAATGATATTCAGCTTATGTTCATTTATGTTCGGCTTATGGCTGGGTCAGTCTGGGCATACCTGTGATGTACGAAAATGCTCACTTTGTTTATCGAGCTCCCTACTCTATGCCTTTCCGGGCACCATGCCTCCAGGTTCCCAGCACCTTGGTGAGCTTTCCTCTTTCCTAACTAAGCAAAGAAGTTAGTACCTTTCCAATGACTCATGCAATATTCACTGAGCCATTTGCATCTCACTGTAGATAAAGGCCTCTGTGAAATGGTGAGAGAGATGGAGATTTGCAGACAGGAACCATAGCCTGCTGCCCAACTCAGGACAAGAAAGCATCCTCTATTCACCAGTATATATAATAAGTCTCCAAATATGGGGGTCTAGGCTAGTTTTGAATATCATTAAGATCTGTGAGGGGTCAATTACTTGTACTTATGGTATAAAGGCTGACTTGTGGGAAACTCTGTAGATTTTATATCTATGAGCAGATTCAATTACCAGGGAATTAATTATTCTGTTAAGTGAGAGAGTAATCAGAGCTACAGAGTAGTTTGTAATCAGAATTACTTTTTTATGAATTGATAAGAGTAAGATAGAGTGAGAGAAAGAACACATGGCCAATGTTCAGCTCTTCTACATTGTAGAGATGTGCTGAAAACACCAACACTTTTTCTTCTATTCATTCCTTCAGCAAATATATGCTAGGTGTTTCTTACATGCCAGGAACAATACATGTATCATAGATGCTAAGATGCCATTCCTACCTTGAGCCCAGCAATCAGCACTTACTGGTATGTGCTTCACAAACACTTCTGAATCTAATCCTCTCACTGTTCCTATAGATGGATACAACTTTAGTCCATTTTATAGGTGCTGAAACTGAGGCTTCAACAGAAGAAAAAAAATATGAGAAGCCACACAAGGGAAGACCTGCCAGTTTATTTGGTCACAGTCCAGGCACATAGATGTTGAACCCCAGAACTTAGAATACATTTCAGTAATTAAATATCAAGCCATTTCTACACTTGTTTCCTTCTTCAGTGCTGAAATCCTGGCATCCATCATTCCTAAATATAATACACGCCAGTGTGTGGCAGAGGATATTAGCTTACCAGAATGCCATTATCCCCCAAGCCCTTTGCCAAGAAGGTCACTTTACATGGGCATTCTTACTGGGGCAGCCAGCCCATGACTCATTTGAGCTTTTGCACTGTCTGGTGAGCAGCACATCTGCAACTCTCATATAAAGTTTTTCTATGTTTGGAGGTAACAGCAGGAGAATGGACACCAGCAGTTCAGGATTTGCCTGCACCCTCTTAGGACCACGTGCCCTGGAGAGCTTATCAATACTCTGTCTTCAATGCAAGCAGCAAGAACTCCTGCTGCTGACAGCTGCGGCATAAAATGGGCACAGCTTTGGAAATTAGCTCTGACCTCTTCCCCTCAACAACAGATCTCTGGCTGGTTATGCCTCCTGGTTTGGACTATATTATTTTACCTGCTCCCTCAGAGGTAGAAATGCTTGCAAAAACAACTTAAGAAAAATTCTGAGAATTAACAATAAATTTTTGTTTCAAAGGAGCCCAGACATTGGAAGAGGTCAATTCTTCAAACTCTGTAATTATCACAATCCATTATAAATAGGAGAGGAACAACCTGTGTACCATGGGGACAATTAAAGCTCTCTCTAGACAAGCCACTGTTGGAGTCTTTTGTTTTCTTAGTTGTTCTCTTTCATAGTTATTTGTGTGTGTGTGTCTCTGCCTTAATAAAATGCTGTAAGAAGATGCTGTGTGTGTTTTACACTATTTAGTTTGGATCTGTTTTACTTTTAGAGTCTGAATGCACTTTACTTTTAAATAATGCTTCTTCCTGTGTTAGGAGAATAAAACCCTTCAGGCATAAAAGAGGCACAATTCCTGAGTCTGTCCCTAGCCCAAGGTCACTGGTTTGGCATATCTGATTCTGTGCCTGGCTTTGAGAACCATTCCTGAGCTTTCTGACTCACTGGGACTGATGGATTAACCAAAGATTAAGTGGGATGCTGGTTCTATGGTCATCTCATGAAGACAACCGACAGCCACATTTAAAAAGGCAAGATTAAGTACACATTCAGAACTTCAAGAACAAAAATCATACTCGGGAATAAATGCCAAAATGTGACAATACAAGATATTCTTGGCTAGCAAACTCCTATTCTGTGGGACCAAAGGCCTCTGGAGGAGGTTCCTGATCCTGGTAAAGGAAATGTGAAGAGAAGTTTTCACTTTCCTGAAAGCAAAATAACACAAAGCCATGAAGTGCTGGGCCTTCACTTTCCCCAGGTTAGAAATTACTAACAACCAGCATTCTTCATCCCCATCCTTGGCAGTAGCCAATGTCCCTAGAAAATCACTCCAAGTGCAGTGCTACGTGAGCATTGACACAAAGGTTTATAAGAATTGCCATCTCAGGAAATCATAAATGTTACTTTTCAAGAGGTTTTTGATGAGGGGGTGATTCAAACAGATGAACAGGCCCAAGTTGGATCCAATGAGGAAACACAAGTCCCTCTCTTCTCAAAGGTCAACTGTCCTGCCTAGTTCTTTCGCAAGCCTTTTTGAGCTGCCATTCCTTGGCTTGTTCTATGTGATTAATGTTATCTGCTGTCATTCCATACCTGTGTCTTTCCCCCTGTGCTCTCTTGGACAGCTGTCCGGGACAAGGCAGTGGTGGCCACAAAACAAGAGAAGAATCCTGAGAAGATGTTGCTGATCCCAAAGGCAATGAATTCCTAAGGGAGAGAATGGATGATGTAATACTACAAATAGACTCTTTGTAAGACCCTCACCTCATGTTCAAAGGAAACTGCTAAATCAATCCTGCCTGGTGGTCCAATTTCATTTTTACCATTAAAGGTATATGAGGATCTTATAAAACATCTGGGGTTTGGACTCCATAGAATCTAAAAGAAACTTCACAGCTGTTGATTGTACTAAAGGTTGACAAGAAATAGTAACTTGTGATCCTTTGCTAAGATGCTTTTACACTGCCTGGTGAGCAGCACATCTGCAACTCTCATAAATATAAGTTTTTCTGTGTTTGGATATTTGCTATAAAACATAATATAACTAGCAGAGCTATCATTCTGCTTGATTACTAGTCATTTAGCTGTAATTGCTATTCTGCTTTCAGAAACATCCAACCATAAAACCTGCAGTCACCTGACAATGTATCATATACTTACAAAAATTGTCCTGTATTCATTAATTGCACTGTGAACTAACCACAACATAAAGTGGTCATAGCTATTAATTGTATTTTTACCTTGTTTTGTCATATTGTGCTGCCATTAAAAAAGAAATGACCAGAAAGAGTTCTCATTCTGATCTAACATGATAACTTTGAGGGTTCGTTGTGTCCTGATTGAATTAGCTCTTTTAAGATTAGGGTTATTTCAACCTATTTCTTAAAAAGCAAAGTGATTTGGGAGTGGGGTTGTGGCTCAGTGGTAGCGTGCTCACCTAGCATGCTTGAGGCACTGAGTTTGATCCTCAGAACCATATAAATATATTGTGTCCACTTAAAACTAAAGAATAAATGTTTTTTAAAAAGCAAAATGATTCAGCATGCATATTTCAAAATAATTTCTAATTAGGAAGCCCGAGAGAAAAACCAACTCATTAAGGACTGCTGGAAAAATCCAAGTCTTTCTGTAGCAGAGACCAAAGTCATTCTTGTTTATGTTTCTTTCTTGTTTTCTGCTCTATAAAAGCAGCTCAGCATGAGGGCTCGCATACCTGGTTCCCATCGATGGTATAGTCGTGCTTAATGGCATAGACTTTTCCTACAGATACCGCAATAGCATAAGCCACCACAGCGATGGAAAATGATGCAGTCAGCATCTTGGAAAACAAGTTCACCGGGGGGAGTGCAGGAGGCAGAAACCTAGGAGTTTTTAAGTGAAAAATGCAGTGAAGATTTGACAACAGCTCCTTTTTCCCACCTCATCAAATGCTGCATCCACTCAGGCACATGAAAGAATGAAAGGTCATGATCCAAGAGAATGAAGAGCACATATAATGCATGAATGGCAGCATCCATATCCACACTTTTAAATCAGAAGTCAGTGCTATCTCACTGGCTGCTTTCTTTGAAAGCCTCTCCTAAACCTCTGACATGAATAAATCTGCCTTGACTGATTGATTCTTCAAGGCCATATGGTTCACATATTAGAATTTCTCCTTTCGCAATTTAAGCTTAAAGGTCTTTGAACTTAAAAGATATTCTAACCACAATATGAGATTTACTCGTGTGAAGAGATGTCATTTTGGTTAAAGGGACCAATGGTATGATATTAAAAGAGTTCAGTGAAAAAGCTGGGTGTGGTGGTGCATGTCTGGAATCCCAGTGATTCAGGCAGCTGAGGCAGGAGGATTGCAAGTTCAAGGCCAGTCTGGGCAATTTAGTGACTAAAATATCCCAATGAGTGTGTGGTTAAATGACTACTGTTTGACAAAACTAGAAGTGATCTATTAAACTACATAAGTAAACCTATAATTTTATAATCATGAGATTGTCCCCAAATGTGTAAATTTGGGGGATGACCTTCAAGTACCCATAGCTTGATAACTATCCATATGGTGTAATTTCAGACCCCCCAACCATAAAAATATCTCTCCACCTACCTCATTTATGCCTGAATAAAGATAAAGTGGAAAATTAGATTCTTAGAGAAAACCACAGATAAATTTAGAGTTAACAAGAATCCTAGATATTGCTTAATCTACCTCTTTCATTTTGTTGATAAGGGAACTGAGACCCAGAAAAGTCTAGATATGAGAGTTAGATAGTGTGACTTTCTAGGTAACAAGATCTTTCTGGTTCTCTGCTCTCATTAGGCTTTCTCTTCCCAAGGGGAGAGGCTTAGTTTTTAGATGCCTTTTCTTCCCATATCCCATCCTACCTAGGTGTAGGCTCTAGCATGCACCCCATCTGTAGGCAGGCAGACAGGACATTAGAAACCCTGAGTGACTCACCATTATATCATCAGATAGTCTGGATATGATCTTAGACCTCACTTCTTAAAACCAGGCTTCTTGGGGCTGGGATTGTAGTTCAGTGGTAGAACACTTGCCTAGTATGTGTGAGGCCCTGGGTTCGATCCCCAACACCACATAAAATAAATAAACAAAATAAAGCATTGTTTCCATCTATAACTAAAAAAATATTTTTAAAAAGGCTTCTTTTTTTCTGAGACCCAGTCAACCCTACTTCAGGTAACTATGGGGCCTCAGGATAACTTTCCAGCCCTGCAAAGAATTTAGTTTTCATAATCTCCTAATGTCCATTGCCTACCCACTGCTTCCTTCTCCAAATAATACCTGATCCTTGATTGTTCAGGGTCACAAAGGTAAGGGGCAAACTTGAAATCAAAGGACCTCAATCTCTCTGTGAGTAACTTTATGACTTGGGCATGTTGTTTAAACCTGCCAAGTCTCGGTTTCTTTGGCCATCTAGTGGGGACAATGCACTGTTCTCATAGAATTAATTGCAGTATTATATAGTGAGGAATTAGTACCTACACACATATTAGGTGCAGTTTAAATGGGGAGAATCTAAGTCTGTCATATTCCTGCCACCTTTCATTCTGTCTTGTTGGACCTTAGTGGTATCAATTATTTGCCCCAAGTCAACTGAAGCCCTGGCTTCTGATGACCTCTGCGTAAGCCTTTCCTCTAGTACTTGTCCTCCTTCAGTGGCTATAACTCTTTACAAATTGTATGCTCACTCAGGGGGCTTGTTTGGCCCCAGCCAACCCTGTCTGACCTGATCATGAGATAACACTACCAAGAGCCTAAAGGGGAGACAGCATATGAAAACCCACTGATCTGAAGATGAGGATGGGAAGGCGTGAGCCCTGAGGTGCCACAGAATCCATGAAGAAAGTCAGGCATGTAAACATGGTGCTACTTCCAGTTGGACCTCAACATTTGACAAAAGTGCCAGTGCTCCAGCTAAAGGAGGAAAATGGCCCTCAGAAATCAGCCAGGAGAAGAACTTCCAGAATTTTTTGGCCACTCTCCCCACTCTGTGTCCTTCCCTGGGCCACACTTCCAAGTACAACCACAAACAGCATGACAGGGAGGAGCCCTGGTGAGGAGAGGACCAGTCACTGCTGAGAGATGAGGCAGGAATGAGTTTACATAGGGATTAAAATTTAGAGAATAGGAGCTAGAATTGTAGCTCAGTGGCAGAGCGCTTGCCTACCAAGTGGGAGGCACTGGGTTCGATCCTTAGCACTATATAAAAATAAATAAAATAAAGTTATCATGTCCATTTATAACTAAAAATATTTTTAAAAAATTAGAGGACAGAGCAGAAAATTGTGTTACAGCTTAAAATACAACAGTGACATGTGCCTGTAATCCCAGTGACTCAGGAGGCAGAAGCATTGCAAGTTCAAGGCCAGCCTGGGGAACTTACTGAAACCCTGTCTCAAAATAAAATAAAAAGGGATGGAGATGTAGCTCAGTGATGGCACATTCCTGAATTCAGTCCCCAGTAACACAAAAACACAGCCCACCACACACAACCATGATGACAGAGGGGTAAATGAAAGCCCAGGTTGTGATAAGTAAGAGACTGGACACATTAATAGCTATAGGATTGGGCTGAGTTGTATGAGGAGAAAGGCAGGCTGTGATTGCTCTCTTGGAACGGGAGCTCCCAGTTTGAGTGAAATCTCAAACGCTGACTGGACATAGACAGGTATCACTATCTATCCTAGCTGGCGACCTAATGCTGGGTTCAAAAAATCTGACTATTCCAATAACTTAAGAAAATGGCAAAGAAAGCACACAAACACACAGAAGTACCTTTTCAAAATCCGGGGATAGTTCTGGGACCTTAGAGGTTCGTGGAAAGAGAGCCACTGGCATTCTTTATTCTTAAATAGGGGACACACAAGGGGAGTTTCCATGGAACATTCTATCCCAGAAAGAGCAAAAGGGTAGGATTACAAAGGAACAGGTGAGTGTAACTCAACTCCACCTGGTGACGCCTACTCCTGGAGCCATGCCTCATTATCTGAGCGAAGGTAAAGCCCAAGTTATTGCAGGGCGCAATAATTGTTCAGTATCTCTTGCTCAGGACTTAAGGGCGTGTATTTCCGGACTGGCTCCCGACAGACAGGCTTATTTATTTTTTTTTTAGTTGTAGATAGATACAATACATATATTTTATTTATTTTTATGTGGTGCTGAGGATTGAACTCAGTACCTTACATGTGCTAGGCACGCGCTCTACCACTGAGCCCCAGCCCCAGCTCAGACAAGCATATTTTTACCAGGAAGGGAGTAGAGAAAAGGACAAGGAGTTACAGCTTTTGTCAGTCTAATGTGACATTTTTATTGGGAACCAAGCAATCCTAACATATGGCTCTGACCCTGAATAGGATAAAAGCAAGCTGCCAACAGCAGCCTGATTGGAGGCATGAGGCAGGGAGGAGATGAGAAGGTGGCACACCCCCCTTTCTCCCTCTCTGTTCTTCGGCCTTTCCCAGGACTCGCCTCAGCCACTTGAACATCTCTTTCACTTGCTCTTTTCCAATGTCTCAGTGCTACCCTTTCTTTCTCAGGTTTATTAATATTAGAATTGTTTTTATGCTACCAAGTGACATCAGATAACAAAGGCCTTTCTTGTGGCTTGTGTATAATGACACAGGCCTTGGTATTTTAACCCTTCAACAAATATTTTCTGAGAGTCTTCTGTGAGATAGGTACTGTGCTAGGGAGACAGAGCTGAGCAACACAAATGGGTTTATTGTCCTGTTGGAAGAGCTTATAGTCCTCACAGCCAGCAGGCTGTTAGCTGACCAGGTTGACCAGGTGGTCTGTCAGAGGATTCAGCTCGATTAAACCCAAGGCAAGAGGCTCCCGATCCATTCTCAGGAGAAGCCAGTCAGGAAAGTTTAGTAGAAGGCCGGGAAGGACAACTAAGGGCAGCAATCAACTAATAGAATATGGATTTGGGGGGCAGGGGATATGCTGCCCCCCATATCCACCTATAGTTTGTTACATATTAGGGGGCCTGACAAAAGGGATCTATGAAATATAGTTTTGTATAATTTTTATAACTACCCCAAAAATTGAATATTAGGGTAAAAACTCCATAACTCAAGTAGCCACATTGCAATTTTTTATCATTAAATTCCTCTCAGCTTTAGAATTCACTACTAAAATTCAGATCTTCTAATATAGAGTTTCCCATATTTATCTGATCAGAAGACTCATTTGAGGCAGTTTTGAAAAATAATAATTTCCAGGCCCCTATTCTGGAAAGCTTGATTCAATAGTTTTGGGGTGGGAGCCAAGAATCTTTGTAAAGACAGGTCTCACATGATTCTTACATGTGTAAGTTTGAGAAATGCTATTATGGGTAATATGTAACTCAAGTCCCATGTAGCTAGTTGTTTGTTTTGCAGTAATGGGGATTGGACCCAGGGGCTCTCTACCACTGAGCTATACTCCAGTCATTTTTTTTTTTTTTTTTTTTTTTTTTGTACCAGGGATTGAACTCAGGGGCACTTGACCACTGAGCCATATCCCCAGCCCTATTTTGTGTTTTATTTAGAGACAAGATCTCACTGAGTTGCTTAGCACCTTGCCACCAAAGGGATCTATGAAATATAGTTTTGTATAATTTTTATAACTAAAAATTGGAAGTTGTAGATAGATACAATACATATATTTTATTTATTTTTATGTGGTGTGCCACTGCTGAGGCTGGCTTTAAACTCACGATCCTCCTGCTTCACACTCCCAAGCCGCTGGGATTACAGGTGTGGGACACACGCCTAGCCAACTCTCCCTTATTTATTTATTTATTTTTATTTTGAAATGGGGTCTTGGCCAAATTGCCAAGGCTGACCTTGAACTTGGCGTCCTCCTGCCCCAGCCTACTGAGTCTCTGGGATTACAGCCCTGTGCCACCAGGCCCAGCCATTTTTCAAATATTTTTTGAGGTGATTTGGAAGAAATTGTGAGATTAATCAAATGGGAAGGTAGCAGTTTCCTGTGGAACAAGCAGTAGGAATTAGCTCGCCTGAGTAGTTTCTATCAGGATAATGGAAAAACAAAGACCAGCACAAGGTGCCTCAACTAAGATTAAGCGAAGGGAAACCAGTACTTACCAATCAGCAGCAAGTCTAGTCATAAATGCTATAAGTTAATGTTACATATGTGATAAACATCTGGGATTCTTTTTTAACACCATATAACAAATTTATAGTGTAAAACGCTTTTTCCACTTTGCATTTTATGAGAGCTCTCACTGGCATTTCACAAGCTTGAATTGAGGCTTCAGTTGTTGTAATTACCCTTCACATATAGGCAACTTCCCGAAAGCCATACAACTACACAGTGACAGAGATGGACACTACCAAACTTATTTAAAACTCCCCTTAAAGGGCAGGGGAAGTGGCTCAAGCGGTAGCGCGCTCGCCTGGCATGCATGCGGCCCGGGTTCTATCCTCAGCACCACATACAAACAAAGATGTTGTGTCCGCTGAAAACTAAAAAATAAACATTAAAAGTTCTCTCTCTAGAAGGGAAATTGCATGGAAATGGAAGGAGACCCTCATTGTTATACAAAATTACATATAAGAGGAAGTGAGGGGAAAGGGGAAAAAAAATCAAGGGAGAGAAATGAATTACAGTAGATGGGGTAGAGAGAGAAGATGGGAGGGGAGGGGAGGGGAGGGGGGATAGTAGACGGGAGTGGGGATAGTAGAGGATAGGAGAGATAGCAGAATACAATAGTCACTAGTATGGCAATATGTAAAAACGTGGATGTGTAACTGATGTGATTCTGCAGTCTGTATACAGGGTAAAAATGGGAGTTCATAACCCACTTGAATCAAATGTATGAAATATGATATATCAAGAGCTTTGTAATGTTTTGAACAACCAATTAAAAAAAATAAAAGTTCTCTCTCTCTCACACACACAAAAAAAGTTCTTTTAAAACTCCCCTTAAAGATAATGCAACTTATGTATAGATACAAAAGATATAATTATTATCTAAAATAGATTAAATGGTAGAGAATTTAAGCCAGATGTCCCTGACTTCTCAAGCAGATTGTTCACAGTGCAATAAATACTACTGATCATAACTGTGTAATTCTATTATGTTGTAATTATACATATGAGTTTAAATCAGGATTCTGGTGTTAAATGTACACATCCTGCCACATTTTAAGAAAATGAAGGGAAAAGAACATATATAGGGACTACTTTTAAACAAATGGCTTGAACTTTATCCATGCATGTGCTATTTGTCTGATGCTTTGCACAAATAGGTGTTTCTTTAAGATCATACACAAATAGGACTACTGAAAAAGCACCAGTGAAGTGAAGCTTGTAATAAAAGGTTTCATTTAAATAGAAAGTACTGGCTTTATATGTTAGCATTATCTAAGAGGAACGTCATACTCACCCCCTTGGGATGGATTTAACAATACCAGCATTGTAATTTTTTTCTAAGTTGGCTCCATATGAAATGGCAGTGGCAATTATGGTCTGAAATAAAATAAAAGAAGATATGAAATAAAAAAATCCGCAATCCCTCACTGGTCAACATAATTAATGCTGAATTTTCTAACTATATGTTCTACTTACCACAATTACTTCTATAGGAATAGGAACTGGGATTTTGTGTTTAAATCGATCATTTAATTCCTTAACTGCCATACAGATGACAATGGTGAGTAATCCAGCAATGAAATCAGCAAGATTTGTCTCACCAATATTTTGAAAAATCTCTACCAGAGTCTGTAAAGAGAAAATAATCTTATATACTTCCTGCTGCAGAGACATACACATACATAAAATCAATTCTCTCCTGGATTTTCCCACATGAAAAATCAGATCATCAAACAATATGTGAACATTTTATGTTAAATCTTAACAATGTGTTGGTTAATACAGGGACCATTAAGTACATGCTGTCTCTGCTAAGTGTAGATATATACATGTGTATATGTAAATATACCCAAACATATATGTACATGTATGAGTATACACTAATGACAGTCTATTTGAAGAAGTAAAACTATGGGTGGTTTCTACATTTTTATTTTTTATAATAAAAAGTGAAGAGCTTTTTGGGGGCTGGGATTGTGGAAGAGTGCTTGCCTTGCATGCGAGAAGCACTGGGTTCGATCCTCAGCCCCACTTAAAAATAAAATAAAGATATTGTGTCCACCTATAACTAAAAAATAAATGCTTTTTTAAAAATAGTGAAGAGCTTTTTAAAAATGCCATTACATTCTTGTCCTTGCTGAAAAGCTTCAAAAGTTTATATCTTAAACTGGTTTTTACAGGTGCTATTAAATGGCCTATTTTTCACCAGGTGGATAAGGAATTATTGAGACTAAAAGTTAACAAACAAAAAAGTCCCACTTGTTTTCTTTTGGGGTGGGGGGTAGGGTCTCAATTAGCCAGCAGCTTAAATAATGCTTTTCCCTAAACCCAAATAATACAGGTAATAAAAATAAATAAATAATCCTAAAATACATCCATATGTAGATACAAGTACACTGATTTATTCTTTCTTTCTTTTCTTTTTTTCTAACTGGATATCAGACCCCCAGGGGTGATGTACCAGTGAGCTACATCCTCAGCCCTTTTTATTTTTTAGACAGGCTTTCACTAAATTGCCAAGTCTGGCCTTGAACTTTCAATCCTCCTGCTCAACCTCCCAAGTCACTGGGATTACAGGTGTGCACAACCACATCTGACTGATTCATTCTTCATGGCAAAGGCTATTAATTTGATCTGTAGGCCGTGTATATATATTTTGAAATTAATTTGGTACAGAGTTTAAACTTGAACTAAGATAACCACTAAAGATAATTCTTTCCAAGTGAGCAGAGAAGCCAGGTCAAGAAATGTAAGTTTTGTTTTGTAAATAAGAAGTTTTTGGAATTGAGGGTATTCTTAAAGGAAATTAGCAAAGGAGTCTGCAGGAAAGAACACTAACATCTTTGTTATATTTGTCATGTATAAGTCACAACTTAAGAAGACATCCCTTAAATCTTTGAGATTTGTGATCTCTCAGTGAAGCTTATTTTTCTTTGAATGAATCTTTATATAAAGATAAAGGAATGAAACATCTTACAGTTCACAACAGACACCTTGTTGATTTTTGTAGGTAATTAAAATTCTTAAAATAATTATAATGATAATCTGGTAACCGTTATATAAAGAACACAAAGTCATCTAAGAATCATTTTGCGAGCAACCTCAACTCTGGAACACATTCAAGAGTGAGGGAATGAGGGAGTATTTTGCAAACAGAATACATTCCACCAAGAGCTTGGATGGGAGCTCAAACATTGAGCTTGTAGGAAGCCTTTTGGACTTTCACTCAAAGGGGATTTTTGTTCTTATTTTAAACCCTGTACTCCTACCAGGTACTGGGCTGTCTGCTTCCCAGAATCACTGAAAATTGCTGGAGGCAGATAGATAGGCTGACAGAACAAGATTTAGCCAGCAGCCCCACGGTGGAAGAGAAAGGGAACTTTCAGGAGCTGACGCAACAAGAGCTTTGGCCATCACACACAGGAGCCAACCGCCCTATTCCTTACACAGAGGCTTGAAGGCTGTCATTGCTGTTTGACGTTTAGGAAATCAATTTTCTAATGAAGACCTTCATTAATTCATGAGCTAGGTATAATATTTTGATTATATAGATTAACTGTCTATATAATAAAGGTTGACTTTCCAACTCAGCATGGGAAAATTCCAACTTAAAAAAACAAAACATTTGGACTAATTATCCTAACCAAACAAATATTTTCACATTATAAAAATCAGTGCAGAAGAGCTGGGAATGTAGCTCAGGGGTAGACCCCTTGCTTAGCATGTGCAAAGCCTTGTGTTCAATCCCCTATACCACCAAAACAAAACAAAACAAAAAATCACTACAGCATAGTCCCATTTAATCTAAGAGACAATTAGACCTTTGAATAAAAAGCACTTCTTGCAGGGTGCAGAGGTACACACCTGTAACCCCAGCTATTCGTGAGGCAGAGGCAGAAAGATCACAAGTTCCAGGCCAGCCCAGGCAACTTAGCAAGACCCTGTCTCAAAAGAAAAAAAAGGGGGGGGGGGGGCTGGGGATGAAGCTCAGTGCTAGAATGCCCCTGAGTTCAAGTCCTAGTACCACCACCAAAAACAAAAGAAAACAAAACAACTCTGTTGGGTCAAAAATGTAATATGAGCTGCAAAAATCAAAATCAGTTCATATTATACAATTGTTTCAGCAAAGCATATATATATATTAGGTTTCCTACACACTGAGTAATCATTCAGGATTTCTTATGAAAAGTTCTACAGTAGAAACTTTAGTCTATATAGAAATAAAACTCAGGGCTGAGGTTGTGGCTCAGCGGTAGAGCTCTCACCTCGCACATGAGAGACCCTGGGTTCGATCCTCAGCACCACAAAAAAATAAATAAGTGAAATAAAAGTATTGTGTCCAAGTACAACTAAAATAAATAAATATTTAAACAAACAAAAAAGAAATAAAAGTCAGCCATATAAACTGAAATAGTCATAGGAAAAACAGTGGAATGAATCTGACATAACTTCCTATGTACATATATGAATATACCACAATGAATCTCAACATTATGTACATTCATAAGACTGGGATCCTAAATAGAATATGATAAATTCCATGCTTGTATAAATATATCGAAATAGATCCTACTGCCATGTATAACTAAAAAGAATAAAATTAAAAATAAACAGAAATAGAATGTACTCAAAGAGAGAAGAGACACTCCAAGGATGTACTGAAAAATAATGCTAATTGAGTTTTCTATAAAATACTAAAATGTGGATAAATATATGATCCTGTATTTTAGTCTAGAATTCTAACATAGTTCCAATCATGTTATTGACTTTTCAGTAATGTATAATATTTCACTATATTTCTTATGACTTTTGGGGAATTTTAGGACCATTTCATTTAGATAACTATTCTTGCCCAGCATTACCTAGGTGTAAAGCCATAGGGAAAAAATTACATCTGATCTTGTATATAATGAAATTTACTGGTTAACTTTGAAACTGAATTTATTTTAGTTTATCTTATCTCCATGAATATAACAAACCTTCATAATCACCTCTTGCCTTCAGGAACTTTCTGCTGTCAGATATTTTGTGTATATGTATATTACCCCTTAGTGTGACTTTCTGCTTTATTAAGGGTGTAAATTTAACAAACTGAAGTAAGTGAGAAGTTTGATCAAGCTAAGCTATGGCTTTCAAAACTCTCAGCTTTGGACAGAACTTCAGTGCATTCTTCTTCCTCACCTTGAAGCAAGTAGCATGAATTTAGTAAGCAAACAAAGAAACAAACCATTCAAAGTGAATGGAGGAAAACAACCACTTTACTTTAGCTACATGGTAGCATTAGTATTATTAATTAATTAGTATTATTAACTCTGAATTGCTGCCAACACCCTGTCATGCTCACTTCTGCATTCTATACCCAAGCATCTCTGGCACTTGTGAACTAAAGGTTTTTCTTTCATTCCTAAGAGTTCCTCCTTCAAATTTTTGTATTCATTACTTCTAATTATCAGTACGTCTTTGAAGGACAGGCTGGAACAAACCAAAATACATTCTTACAATAAAAATATTTTAATTTGTACATGATGTTGTAATAAGTTAATCACATTCCAGGCAAAGTATTTTATAATAATCCTATAATCTTTCCTAGAAGAATCCACTATTGCTGAATTTATTGAAGGAGACTCTTATAAATGCTTACAATAGTAATGTCATAAGCATGGGTCCATTCAGGGACCAAGTGGCTCTTTGAATTTCATGCAATAATTTCTAGACCTGTTCATTCTTTTTTTTTTTTTTCCAGAATAGTATGCTTGCCGGGCATAGTGACACATGCCTGTAATCTCAGCTGCTTGGAAAGCTGAGGCAGGAATATCTCAAGTTCAAACCAGCCTGGGCAATTTAGGGGGATCTTGTCTCATAAATACAATTTTTAAAAAGAGATTGGGATGTAGTTCAGTGATACAGCACTTCCATAGCATGCATGAGGTCCTAGTTCAATTCCTAATACCAGAGACTTTTCAGAATAGAAAGTTTATATTTACTGTCAAATAGGGGTAATTGAAATTCTTCATCACACTTGACTGGCCTATAAGTAATTTCCTACAAAATTCTACAACAGTAAGCTCATCAGTTATAAGAAATGTACCACTCCAGTGCAATATACGATGTTAATAGTGGGAAGGTTGGGGATGAACAGTGGGTATATGGGAACTCTATACTTTCTGCTCAATCTTTCTGTGAGCCTAAAGCTTCTCTGAAAAGTAAAGTCCATTAGAAAAAATCCTATGGCACATGCTAAACTGAAACTTCAGGAATAATATTCAATAGGAAATAAGTGACACAATGATCATGTTTGGTTTTGAAATTGTGTTTGACCTTGATCTTACATGTCCATGTTGCTTTAGTCCCTTGTGAAACTGGGGCCATTAGCAGCAAGTTTCTTCTTAAACATAGTCCTAGAAGACTATATGAATCATTTCTCCTGTTCTCCAGATGTCCAGCAATGGCCAGGATCCCTGGTCAAGGGCTGGCTTATGCCTCCCGTGATCTGAGTGGATGTAGGCCTAGCACTGTTCTCGGAAGGGGTGAGCATAGTTAGTAAGAGATGTCTTGGTGAGTTTGTACTGGGAGTGAACAGTAACTGGCACATTTGGTAGCTATTCAATAAATCTTATTGCATAGGTCAGTTGAATGGATGAAATGAAGGAGTAGATGAAGTGTTGATGGAGAAAGTGTGAAAGCAGCCGAAGATATGTGAGAGGCTGCAGAAGTGACAGAGCCTATCTGAATAAGAAGTCTGAAGTTCTCAAAAAGAACTGAGGACTTGGAAAGGGGAAAAAAAATAATTCTGAATCAGAAAGGAGGCTATACTAATAACGTTTTCTCATAGGCTGGTTCTCTGGGAGGTAAATAGTAACCTCCATGAGGCCTATTCTTCCATGATAATGAAAATAATAAAAACAATAAACTGAGTTCTTACTATATGCTAGATATTATTTTTAACGCCTCACACAAATTTTCTTTTAAAATCCTCTGAGATAGATATTACTATACTCTGAGAGATAGATATTACTATCACTCCATTTTATAATTAAAGACATGAAAGTTTAGGGAAGTTAATTTTTTGTTGTTTTTCTTTTTCTTTTTTTCTTCTTCTTTTTTTTTTGATTGATGGTATTTTTATTTGTTTGCTTATTTTGCAATACTGGGGATTGGACCCAGGGTAACCTAGCAATGAGATACACCACTATTGTAAAATTTTTTATTTTGAGACAAAGCCTCATTAAATTGATAAGGCTAGCCTTGAACTTGGGGTCCTCCTGCCTCAGCCTCCCGAGTAGCTGGTATTACAGGCGTGATCCCCTACACACAGCTAGGGAAATTCGTAGTAGCATAACCAATCACATAGGTAGGTGGTAGAAACAAGACTCCAACTCAGGTTTGTTGAAGTTTAAAGTCCATGATCTTAATCACTATGTTGTTCTCCTCCTATATGTATTTCTATCATAAGCATACTGGCAAGCTTGGAGAGAACACTTGGGAATACTTATTGAATGGATGGAGTAATGTGAGATTGTGGCACTATTGTGAAATTGAGCAAATTTTTGACAATATCACTAACTCTTTGATATGTATGCAGAGCCTTACATTGTTTTAGATGTTGAAGTTTAAAGTCCATGATCTTAATCACTATGTTGTTCTCCATGATCTCAATCACTATGTTGTGGGTAATGAAAGGATTCAAACCCCACTGGTACCTTATTTTTGCATGGTATAATTCCCCTCAAGCTAGAGTGACATCATGTTACTATTATCACCCATTTTTTCAAGCATTAGTAACAGGCTTTATATAGAATATATATTTAGATCCAAGAACTTCTTCAAATCTAATTAGTGTGATCTATATCCTTCTTTTGCATCTCTTTTGCATGTTGAGTCATCTTGAATTTAATGTTCCTTTTCATTTATAATTGCTGAGACATTTGCATTATGCATTTTATGGACTCTCATAATTAGAAAGGGCTAGAGAAATACATCTCCAATCATTTCATTTTTAAAATAAGACAGAAAAGAAGCCTTGAAATAATAATTTCAAAATAACAACTTTTTAGTATTTGCTATGTGTTAGCTCCTGACCAAGTGCTCCTCATCTATTCTTTTGTATGTGAGCCTGTGTGGTACTGGGTTTAACCCAGGGCCTCTGACTTGCTAGGCAAGCACTCTACCACTGAGCTATGTCCCCACCCTTCACTTTTATTCCTATTTAACAATCCAATCAGGTAGATACCATTAACAACCCCATTCTACAGAAAAGGAAACTGAGGCATGATGAGTTGCTCATATGACTAGTAAGTAGCAGAGTCAGAATTTGAATCCAGGTCCATCCAATTTTAAACCTGAACTTTCAGCCATTACCTTACTTGATGTATTCAAGGTCATTTATCTTGTCATAGCAAAGCAGAGACTAGAGTTCCAGTCTGTTGCACCTCAGAACTGTCTTTATTTCAGCATATTGCTTTTTTCATAAATGTTTTTAGGTACAGTAACATTTCAGAAACCATTCTGACCAGTTGAGAACACTGATTTGCAAAATCTGCCTTCTTCAATGTTATTTCTGATTCTATTTCTTCTTTCAGAGAAAAATGGTTTCAATGGTTACAAAAGTATATATGGGGACTGGGATTGTGGCTCAGTGGCAGAGTGCTTGCCTCACATGTATGAGGCACTGGGATTGATCCTCAGCACCACATACAAATAAATATATAAATAAGTATATATGGAAAACAGGTTATCCAGGCTCAAGTTAAATGGAGAAAGAACAATGACCCCTCCCCAGAATAAAAAGCAGCACTTACATAGATAATGGAGAGAACTCCGTTATAGTTTTTGGTTGAAACGTTGAGGACAATCTTTAGCTGCGAGACCAGTACCTGGAAGGCAGCAGCTGTTGTAAATCCTCCAACCAATGGATCTGCCAAGTACCTCACTATGAATCCAATCTGCAAACCTCCAAATACCAGCTAGGATGAGAAGAAAGTAAAAAGTTAAAATGTTTTCCTGAGAAGCTAGGTTTGTGGCACACACCTATAATCTCAGCAACTCAGGAGGCTGAGGCAGGAGGAGAATCATTAAGTTCAGGGCCAGCCTCAGCAACTTAACAAGACCCTATAAAACTTAGCGAGACACTGCCTCAAAATTTTTTAAAAAGAAAAGGGTTGGGGATATAACTCACCCCTGAGTTCATTCCCCAGTATCAAAAAAAAAAAAAAAAGTCTGAGAAAAGAACCATCTTTCTGGAAATATTAATAAGTTAAGTTTAATATCAATCAAAACCCCTTGAAATATAAACCTCAAAGTATTTCTGTGTATGTACTAAGAAAAGCAAACATCATGTAGATTTTTTCTGTGACTTCCAGGTCCCGTGGCTCTGCTCACCAGTATATATACTTTCTTTCTCTCATCCTCAACTGAATCAGGCATTTTCATCTGCTTTTTTTCCCCCCTTCTATCTCTACTTTTGATAGTAAGTAAATCTTAATAAGTGAGGTCTTTCAAACTATCTTAACATCTGGCTAAGATAATGTATTTGGAAAATAACTTTTGGGTCCCGGAAATTACTTTGTTTTCCTTTTAGATGAATCTTTATGTTCACATGTTTGAAGTTACTTATTGCAAATAAGAATCACACAATGGAGTTGGGGCTGTGGCTTAGTGGCAGAGTGCTTGCCTAGCATGTGTGAGGCACTGGGCTGGATCCTTAACACTGCATAAAAATAAATAAATAAAACAATTATTTAAAAAAAAAAAAAGAGAGAGAGAGGGCGGCTGGGGTTGTGGCTCAGCAGCAGAGTGCTTTCCTAGCATGTGCGAGGCCTTGGGTTTGATCCTTGCACCACATATAAATAAATAAATAAAATAAAGGTATTGTGTCAACTACAACTAAAAAAAAAATTATAAAAAAAAAAAGAGAGAGAGAGAGAGAGAATCACACCAATCTATATTTTACTTGTATGACCATTACCTGTATGATTCCAACCAAAAGGGTAAGGGTGCTTGCAATCATTACTCTTGCAGTATCTCTGGCTGCTGTATCTAGCATGGTAGTATTCAAGGTACTTCCATTATTGCTGGACATGAGAAATTGTTCGTCGGGGGCCATACTTAGAACAACAGATCCCACCATTAAACTGACCACAGGGAAAGGTCCTGGGGAAAAAGTCTCTTATCATTAATCAGTTATTAATCACAAATATTTAGACTCAACACGTCTATGTAGGATTATAAAAATGTATGAAATAATTAGCTGTGGCTAGGAAAATATTGCTTATTCACAAAAGAAGTTGAGAAGTAGATATCTCAAGTCATTCATGATCCAGAAATGGCCACCAGACATGTCAGTAAGTGATCATGATACCCATTCAGGATGCTTTGTGAATACATAGGAAAGGTGTTTAGCTCATTCTGTGTGTGATCCTCTTGTGTATGGGGGATAAAAGTTGGGGTGGGAGTTGACAATTAAAGCTTTCCAGACAAAGGCATCATATAAAATTGAATTCTTACTTGTTCCACCTAATTGTTAGTCCATAAAATATTAACTTTCTCATGTGTCCAGTATCCTGATCTCTGAATCCAAGTGCCTTGATCAATATCACAGGGTCCAAATTGGCAAAGGAAGTATGTAGTTTCTCTTTCTGTCTTTGCAAGATAAATTATTTTTTCATGTCAAATGCCAGTCTGTAAGATTGTAAGTTTAAAAAAGCTCTGATTTCTCAAGGGTTGTGTTTTCTCTTATATGTGGAAGCTAGAGAAGAAAAAGAAAAAGAAAGTTGGAGTGGGGATCTAATTAAAATCAAAGGGAGATCAGTAGACTAGAGAAAGGAACTAGTGGGAGGAAGAAGGGGAGGAACATGGGAAGTACTGGAAAATGATATTGGCCAAATTATATTGTTTCATTGTGTGCATGTACCAATATGTAACAACAAATCCCTCCATTGTGTGCAACTACAATACACCCATTAAAAATGTGGGGGGAAAAAACTGATTTCTTCCAGGAAGTGTTCCATTCACTACTGATATTTATACCCAAGATGATCCTATTATTTGACCAACAAAGGGATTTGTTGTTGGGGGAACTCAGTACCCAAACCCAGTAACCTGGAATGTCTAAATGTAGAGAACACTGAGGAAAAAATAAACTCTTATGTTCCTTGCATTTGACACTGATGGATCTCCAAGATGAGAAAGTTCTTTCATTTAATAACCTCTTTCTGGTATCCTCCAGACAAGGCAATGAACTAGATAATGAGAGAGATACAACTAAGCACAGGGACATGGGTGGTGGGTAGAGTAGATGGTTATATTTGTTTCAAGAGGATCATCCAGGTAGACATGTCTAGCCAACAGATGGATACAGGAACAAAACTATCTTTAGTGTAAATGTCAAATTTGCACGAAATAGCATTAAAACATTCATTTACTAGAACATTCTAACAAAAGAGAACTTAAATTTTAGAAATGGCAGGAAAACCTTTTATGAGCCTTGCCAAGAAGAAAAATCAAGCTTGGTTTCTACATTTTTTGGCAAGATTTTGCTAGTCTTCCAATTTTAGTAACTTAAAAATCAGTATGCTCTTTAATTTAATGAATATGTATTTGATGAGTATAATTTAATAAATGCTAAGTTAATCCAGTAAAATACTGATTCAAAGACCTTGCGAAGATTTGTTACCCTGTCATTTTATATTTGGGAGAACAATTTCTAAATATAGAGTCAAATTTATTATATTTTTAAAATCAAAACATACTAAGATCTAAAGGCAGGATTTTTCAGTCTTTCAAATTTATCCTCTTAATTTTAAAAAGGTATGTATACAGTTAACTAATATTGACTAGGAAGAATAGACAAAGCATCAAAGCCTGATTTCCTTGGAAAGTATTAATAAAGATAAAGAAGACTGATGCACATAATATAGCTAAACACTTTGAACATGAATGAAGACAATTATAAAATATGTTTATATTTACCAACTGAGGGGCTGTGGTTGTAACTCAGTGGTAGAGTTCTCGCTTAGCAAGTGTGAGGCACTGGGTTTGATCCTCAGCACCACATACAATAAATAAATAAAATAAAGGTATTGTGTCCATTATTAAAAAAAAAATTACCAACTGAAATGTGTCTTGATGTTCCAAAGATGAAGTATGTCAGGATAGGAAAAAAAGCAGAGTAGAGGCCATATCCAATAGGAACTGCAGCTAGCAGAGCATATGCCATTCCTGAAATTACATTCAAAGTGATTAAATTCACAAACAAAAGTTACAGTATATTTAGATATGTAAGACTTTTCATTGATACTCTCAATTTATGGGTTCAAAACATCAGCCTGTCCTGAGTGGTTTCTTTATCTTGCATATAAACTGTGCCTAGGCTACCATGCAGCATATGATTTAAATCAGAATAATGATTTCATCTATGTGCCTTACCTGCTCAAATGAACAGACTTGATCAGTATTTCCATCATTGACTGATCATATCAAGTCAGATATTGACTAAGAACTTAGTAAATTCAGGGCTGGGTCTGTAGCTCAGTGGTAGAACACTTGCCTAGCACATGTGAGGCATTGGGTTCGGTCCTCAGCACGACATGAAAATAAATAAATAAAATAAAGGCATCTACAACTAAAAAAAAAAAAAAAATTAAGAAAAAAATCTTAGTAAATTTAGTGAAGGATCAGACCAGTTTTTGGATGTGGACAATTTTGTCTGAGTTCATTCACTGTCCCTCCATGTTCAGTCACTGTTGCATTTATCCTTCTCTTTTCTTTTTGGGGAGCAGATGTCAGATACAAAGCAAGACAAAAAAAAAAAAAAAAAGACAATTGTACTTAGCAGCAGGCAAGATAACTCTATCCTGGTAAGGGAAAACAACTCCACCAGTAGGCTATGCCAGCAGCCTATGGGCCCACAAATGTTAAGCTATAGAGAAATCAACATTTCAGTGTACATGAGGGTTGGAAGAGGATAATGACACATTCTTTTTCTTGGTTAAATACTTAGGCAGTCAGTATAGCTTAATCCATAGTACCTCCCCATCCTTCAGTCTCAACAAGAGAAAGTCAAGTCTTTGGACCCTGAGTTGTTAGTAAAGGCCTATAACAATTTTTTTTTTTTAACAGTAATAGCAACCCAACCCAAATGATCTGGCCTACAGGCACTCAAACTATTTTCTGAATGAAATATCTTCAAATAGGAAATGGCTAGTTAAATTATACTTCATCTATGGTATTTCTAAGTTGTTGATTTTGGGGGGGTGGGCAGGGGGAATGCATGTAATTCCATGAGATGTAATTGATGTGATGTATAGCAGGACATGGAAAAATGTGAAGTAAATTTTTTTATAAAGTGAGAAAAATAAAGATTAAAAACTGATAGTGTAGGCATGTTCCCACTCTTATTAAATTATTTTAATACCAGCAGTGACATAAGCAGTTGGTCTCCTGGTAGGGGGGGTGAGGCACAGTCACCCGAGTCTCCTCAATTTGTCCTCGAGCCAGAGGGGAGGAGCCAGGCCGCCGCCAGCGCCCAGAGCAGGCCCAGCGACTCGCCAGCGTGGTGACCGCGTGACCCCAATTGGAGAGGGGGCGGAGCGGAGCCGCCACCCGCACCCGCAAGGTGGGCAGACCCGCGACCCAGTGGTACATGGGCGTGGTAGGTGGGGCAGGGCAGAGCCGCCGTTCGCGTGGGCAAGGTAAACAGACCTGTGACAGCCTGGCGGGTCAGGCCCAGTGGCTTGCCAGTGTGGTACACACATCACCCCAACTGGAGTAGGGGCAGAGCAGATCCTTCTGCCACGCCCGGATCAGGCCCTGCCGGTGTGGTGGTCACGTGACCCCAATTGGAGTGGGGGCGGAGCGGAACCGCCAACCGTGTCCGCAGGGCGAGCAGACCAGTGATCAACCTGCAGATCAGGCCCAGGGGTCCGCAGGCGTGGTAGGAGGGGCAGGGCAGATCCGCCGCCCGCGCCTCCAAGGTAGGCAGACCTACAACAGACCGGCGGATCAGGCCCAGGAGCCTGCCGGCGTGGTACAAACACCACCCTAATTGGAGTAGTGGCAGAGCAGAGTCGCCGCCCGTGCCAGGAACAGGCCCAGCGTCCTGCAGGCGGGGTAGTCACGACACCCCAATTGGAGTAGGGGCAGAGCAGAGCCTCCACCCGTGCCCGAAAGGTGGGCAGATCTGCGACCGACCAGCGGGACAGGCCCAGTGGCCTGCCGGTACGACAGACACGTCACCCCATTTGGAGTAGGGGCAGAGTAGAGCCGCCTCCCGCACCTGCAGGGTAGGCAAACCTGCAACCGACCGGCGGATCAGGCCCGGTGGCCTGCCGGCGTGGTACACTCATCACCCCAATCGGAGCAGGGGCAGAACAGAGCCGCCGCCAGCTCCCAGAACAGGCCCAGTGACCTGCCGGCGTGGTAGCCACGAAACCCCAATTGGAATAAGGAGAGAGCAGAGCCGCCGCCCGCACCTGCAGGAAAGATACGCAAGCAGTATGAAAAGACAAGGAAAGAAAGGACCACAAGCAATGCAGGTCAACGCAACTTTAGAAGAGGTAACAGCTGCAGCAGATGGAATGTCAGATAAAGAATTCAGGATATACATGCTTCAAATGATCTGGAGTATCAAGGAAGACATTAAACAGCAAAATCAGACAATGAAAGACCACTTCGACAACGAATTATGCAAACAAATCCAGGAAGCAAAGGAGCAACTATACAGGGAGATAGAGGTTATAAAAAACAAACAAACAGAAATCCTAGAAATGCAGGAAGCAATAAACCAACTTAAAAACTCAATGGAGAATACTACCAGCAGAGTAGAACACTTAGAAGATAGAACATCAGACAATGAAGACAAAGTATTTCAACTGGAAAAGAACATAGACAGCTCAGCAAGACTGTTAAGGAACCATGAGCAGAACATCCAAGAAATATGGGATAACATTAAGAGACCAAACTTAAGAGTCATTGGGATACAGGAAGGTACAGAGCTCCAAACCAAAGGAATGAGAAGTCTATTCAATGAAATAATACAAGAAAACTTCCCAGACTTGAAGAATGAGACAGAATCCCAAATCCTAGAAGCCTACAGGACGCCGAATGTGCAAAATCATAAGAGATCCACACCTAGACACATTATAATGAAGATGCCCAACATACAGAATAAGGAGAGAATTTTAAAAGCTACAAGAGGAAGGAAGCAGATTACATTTAGGGGTAAGCCAATCAGGATAACAGCTGATCTCTCAACACAGACTCTGAAAGCTAGAAGATCCTGGAATAACATATTTCAAACACTGAAAGAAAATGGGTTCCAACCAAGAATTGTGTATCCAGCGAAATTAAGCTTCAGGATGGAAGATGAAATTAAAACCTTCCACGATAAACAAAAGTTTAAAGAATTCGCAGCTAGAAAACCATCTCTTCAAAACATCCTCGCCAAAGCATTACAGGAAGAGGAAATGGAAAATAACAATGAAAACCAACAGTGGGAGGTAGGACAATAAAGGGGGGGGGAATAATCAAAGAGGAAAACAAACCATGTTTAGTAACAGAAATAAACAAATATGGCTGGAAGAACAACACATATCTCAATAATAACCCTAAATGTCAATGGCTTAAACTCACCAATTAAGAGACACAGGCTAGTAGAATGGATCACAAAACAAGACCCAACAATATGCTGCCTACAGGAGACGCATTTTATAGGAAAAGACATACATAGGCTGAAGGTGAAAGGTTGGGAAAAATCATATCACTCATATGGACTTCGGAAACAAGCAGGAGTGTCCATACTCATATCAAATAAAATAGATTTCAAGCCAAAGTTAATCAAAAGAGATAAAGAGGGACACTACATACTGCTTAAGGGAACCATACAACAACAAGACATAACAATCATAAATATTTATGCCCCAAACAATGGTGCAGCTATGTTCGTCAAACAAACTCTTCTAAAGTTCAAGAGTCTAATAGACCACCATACCATAATCATGGGAGACTTCAACACACCTCTCTCGCCACTGGACAGATCTTCCAAACAAAAGTTGAATAAGGAAACTATAGAACTCAATAACACTATTAATAACCTAGACCTAATTGACATATATAGAGTATACCACCCAACATCAAGCAGTTACACTTTTTTCTCAGCAGCACATGGATCCTTCTCAAAAATAGATCATATATTATGTCACAGGGCAACTCTTAGACAATATAAAGGAGTAGAGATAATACCATGCATCTTATCTGATCATAATGGAATGAAACTGAAAATCAACGATAAAAGAAGGAAGGAAAAAGCATACATCACTTGGAGAATGAACAATAGGTTACTGAATGATCAATGGGTTATAGAAGACATCAAGGAGGAAATTAAAAAATTCTTAGAGAGTAATGAAAACACAGACACAACATATCGGAATCTATGGGACACATTGAAAGCAGTTCTAAGAGGAAAATTCATTGCTTGGAGTTCATTCCTTAAAAAAAGAAAAAACCAACAAATAAATGATCTCATACTTCATCTCAAAATCCCTGAAAAAGAAGAGCAAAACAACAGCAAAAGAAGTAGAAGGCAAGAAATAATTAAAATCAGAGCTGAAATTAATGAAATTGAAACAAAAGAAACAATTGAAAAAATTGACAAAACTAAAAGTTGGTTCTTTGAAAAAATAAACAAAATCGACAGACCCTTAGCCATGCTAGCAAAGAGAAGAAGAGAGAGAACTCAAATTACTAGCATACGGGATGAAAAAGGCAATATCACAACAGACACTTCAGAAATACAGAAGATAATCAAAAACTATTTTGAATCCTTATACTCCAACAAATTAGAAGATAGTGAAGGCATAGATAAATTTCTTAAGTCATATGATCTGCCCAGATTGAGTCAGGAGGATATAGAAAACCTAAACAGACCAATATCAATTGAGGAAATAGAAGAAACCATCAAAAGACTACCAACTAAGAAAAGCCCAGGTCCAGATGGGTATACAGCAGAATTTTACAAAACCTTTAAAGAAGAACTAATACCAATACTTTTCAAGCTACTTCAGGAAATAGAAAAGGAGGGAGAACTTCCAAATTCATTCTATGAGGCCAACATCACCCTGATACCTAAACCAGACAAAGACACTTCAAAGAAAGAAAACTACAGACCAATATCTCTAATGAACCTAGATGCAAAAATCCTCAATAAAATTCTGGCCACTCGGATACAAAGGCACATCAAAAAAATTGTACACCATGATCAAGTAGGATTCATCCCTGGGATGCAAGGCTGGTTCAATATACGGAAATCAATAAATGTTATTCACCACATCAATAGACTTAAAAATAAGAACCATATGATCATCTCGATAGATGCGGAAAAAGCATTCGACAAAGTACAGCATCCCTTTATGTTCAAAGCTCTAGAAAAACTAGGGATAACAGGAACATACCTCAATATTGTAAAAGCAATCTATGCTAAGCCTCAGGCTAGCATCATTCTGAATGGAGAAAAACTGAAGGCATTCCCTCTAAAATCTGGAACAAGACAGGGATGCCCTCTCTCTCCACTTCTGTTCAACATAGTTCTCGAAACATTGGCCAGAGCAATTAGACAGACGAAAGAAATTAAAGGCATAAAAATAGGAAAAGAAGAACTTAAATTATCACTATTTGCAGATGATATGATTCTATACCTAGCAGACCCAAAAGGCTCTACAAAGAAACTATTAGAGCTAATAAATGAATTCAGCAAAGTGGCAGGATATAAAATCAACACGCATAAATCAAAGGCATTCCTGTATATCAGCGACAAATCCTCTGAAATGGAAATGAGGACAACCACTCCATTCAAAATATCTTCAAAAAAAATAAAATACTTGGGAATCAACCTAACAAAAGAGGTGAAAGACTTATACAATGAAAACTACAGAACCCTAAAGAGAGAAATAGAAGAAGATCTTAGAAGATGGAAAAATATACCCTGTTCATGGATAGGCAGAACTAACATCATCAAAATGGCGATATTACCAAAAGTTCTCTATAGGTTTAATGCAATGCCAATCAAAATCCCAACGGCATTTCTTGTAGAAATAGAGAAAGCAATCATGAAATTCATATGGAAAAATAAAAGACCCAGAATAGCAAAAACAATGCTAAGCAGGAAGTGTGAATCAGGCGGTATAGCGATACCAGACTTCAAACTATACTACAGAGCAATAGTAACAAAAACAGCATGGTACTGGTACCAAAACAGGCGGGTGGACCAATGGTACAGAATAGAGGACACAGAAACCAATCCACAAAACTACAACTTTCTTATATTTGATAAAGGGGCTAAAAACATACAATGGAGGAAGGATAGCATCTTCAACAAATGGTGCTGGGAAAACTGGAAATCCATATGCAACAAAATGAAACTGAATCCCTTTCTCTCGCCATGCACAAAAGTGAATTCAAAATGGATCAAGGAGCTTGATATCAAATCAGAGACGCGCCGTCTGATAGAAGAAAAAGTTGGCTACGATCTACAGTCGGTGGGGTCGGGCTCCAAATTCCTCAATAGGACACCCATAGCACAAAAGTTAATAACTAGAATCAACAAATGGGACTTAATCAAACTAAAAAGTTTTTTCTCAGCAAAAGAAACAATAAGAGAGGTAAATAGGGAGCCTACACCCTGGGAACAAATCTTTACTCCTCACACTTCAGATAGAGCCCTAATATCCAGAGTATACAAAGAACTCAAAAAATTAGACAATAAGAGAACAAACAACCCAATCAACAAATGGGCCAAGGACCTGAACAGACACTTCTCAGAGGAGGACATACAGTCAATCAACAAGTACATGAAAAAATGTTCAACATCTCTAGCTGTCAGAGAAATGCAAATCAAAACTACCCTAAGATACCATCTCACTCCAGTAAGATTGGCAGCCATTAAGAAGTCAAACAACAACAAGTGCTGGCGAGGATGTGGGGAAAAGGGTACACTTGTACATTGCTGGTGGGACTGCAGATCGGTGCAGCCAATTTGGAAAGCAGTATGGAGATTTCTTGGAAAGTTGGGAATGGAGCCACCATTTGACCCAGCTATTCCCCTTCTTGGTCTATTCCCTAAAGACCTAAAAAGGGCATGCTACAGGGACACTGCTACATCGATGTTCATAGCAGCACAGTTCACAATAGCAAGACTGTGGAACCAACCTAGATGCCCTTCAATAGACGAATGGATAAAAAAAAATGTGGCATTTATACACAATGGAGTATTACTCTGCATTAAAAAATGACAAAATCATAGAATTTACAGGGAAATGGATGGCATTAGAGCAGATTATGCTAAGTGAAGCTAGCCAATTCCTAAAAAATAAATGCCAAATGTCTTCTTTGATATAAGGAGAGTAACTAAGAACAGAGTAGGGACGAAGAGCAGGAGAAGAAGAATAACATTTAACAGGGATGAGAGGTGGGAGGGAAAGGGAGAGAGAAGGGAAATTGCATGGTAATGGAAGGAGACCCTCAGGGTTATACAGTGGAGGAGGTAGAGAGAGAGGAGGGGAGGGGAGGGGAGAGGTGGGGAGGGGGGAGGGTGGAGGACGGGAAAGGCAGCAGAGCACAACAGACACTAGTATGGCAATTTGTAAATCAATGGATGTGTAACTGATGTGATTCTGCAATCTGGGTATGGGGTAAAGGTGGGAGTTCATAACCCACTTGAATCAAAGTGTGGAATATGATATGTCAAGAAATTTGTATTTTGAACAACCCACAATAAAAAATTAAAAAAAAAAACTGATAGTGTAGGCATGTTCCCACTCTTATTAAATTATTTGTTTAAAATATATATTTTAATATAAATTCAGATATGCAAAAAGATAATGAATATTAAAACACTCATGTATACATAATCTAGCTTAAAAAATGTTATTGACAGTACCACTGAACCTCTCTGTATCCTATTCCTCAATCACATTCCCTTTTCTCCCTCCACCCTCAAAAGGCAAACATTATCCTGAATCTGGTGCTTATTAGTCCCGGGCATTTTGTATACTCTTATATAGATATGCATTTTTGTGTTTAGTACAATACTTACTAACACATGAATATCATAACATATGAATGGGTTATATGGTAGGATCAGAAAAGACTTCCAGTTTATAGAAGTGATTTTTTTCATGTTCCATATATATATATATATATATATATATATATATATATATATATATTTTCTAGTTTTCTACATAAGTGTTCATTCATTCAACAACTATTGATTATACACATATCAGGTATGGTACTACTGAGGTCTCTGCCTTGTGGAATTTGCATTCTAGAAAAATATGTATTATTGGTGTAATCGTTTTAATAGGTAAATTACAATAAGGAGTTACAACAATCAATAGTTCCAGGAACATGGATTTAGAATAAAAAGATGACTCCTCAAAAGGAAGACAATAAAGGAAGGAGGAGGGAATTAAAGCACAACCTGTTTCTAATGGACATTCTTCAAGTTCTTCTCAAAGTTCCATTTCCCTAAACTGGGCTCTGTAGTTTAAAATATATATATATTTAAATATATATATATTTGTAGTTGGACACAATACCTTTTATTTTATTTATTTATTTTTTATGTGGTGCTGAGAATTGAACCCAGCACCTTGCACATGCTAGGTGAGTGCTCTACCACTGAGCCACAACCCCAGCCCTCTGTAGTTTTTAGTATGCCTGGAAAAATGGGAACTTTTTCAATATCTGTTTAGAAACACCTGCTACTCAAGTATATTGCAATCATCTTTATTACAAAGAAACTTGGTACAATACTTTTAATGAGTATTCAGTTTGTAAAGAAACCTAAGCCATTAATTTAAATTATGAAATCTCTTTGTTGGTCCTATGATGTGTAGGATGGTGGCATCAACTGCTAAAGCAAGGGCTACTAAACATTTGGAAATACCCAAAAGGCAAGTCCTCCCACTATGTGAGGACACAGTGGTCCCTCACCAGAAACTGAATCTACAGGGGCCCTCATGTTAGACTTCTTACCCTCAAGAACTACAAGAAACAAATTTCTACATTTATTAAATAAGTAAATGTCAAAGATAGAAAGTAGATAGCAAAGGAGGGTCCAAAATTGCATATTAGAAGCACATAGCACAGCTGGACCTGATGGTGCATGCCTATAATCCCAGAGCTCAGGAGGTTGGGACAGGAGGATCACAAGTTCAAAGCCAGCCTCAGAAAAAGCAAGGTGCTAAGCAACTCAGTGAGACCCTGTCTCCAAATAAAATACAAAATAGGGCTGGGGATGTGTCTCAGTGGTCAAGTACCTCTGAGTTCAATCCTCAGTACCCATGCCCCAAAAGAAGCATCTAGCACTTGCCCATTTCACCTGGGTTAAATCTCTAGGAGTGCACACACACACACACAACAACAACTGAACTGCAAGGCATAAGGGAACAGAAGTTTCCCCTTCAAAACTGTGGTTTGGGGAGCCAGCTGTAAGAGTCCAGGGGAATAAGCAGCCATGTGTGATTTCACTTAGGAGCTAAGTCACACTAAGTAGAGTCACGAGCAGTACATTGTGAGGGGACTGCCCACCGCTTTCCCCACAATAGATATTTGTGATTATATAGCTTCTTCCTGCACCAGTATACACTACTTATTTCTTGGCTCACCTCCCATGGTCCAGAAGAGGCAGCAGAGGCCATTCACTCTGCCACCTTTGTTTATTCCTAAGCTTTTGAGTTCTGGATATTAATCCTCTGTCAGAAGAACCCCAGATAGACATAACCAGAAAAGAATGTCTCCATAACATGTAGTTAAACAAAGTACAAAACAAATAAATAATATTAAAAGCTTCAAAAGAGAAGCATAAAGTCACATTTAAAGGCAGACCCATCAGAATTAATTTCTCTGTAGAAACTCAAAAGTCCAGGAGAGCATGGAATGATGTATCAAGAAGATATAATGATTATAAATATATAGAGATATATGCTGAATCAGAGCATCCAATGTTATAAAACAAAAACTACTAGACATAAAGGGAAAGATAGGCCACAATAAAATAATAGTTGGTGACTTCAAAACTTCACATCATCAACAGAACATCCAGATTAATAAAAGAAAAAGAAAAAAATCAACAAAGAAACATTGAGTTACAGATCAAATGGAATTAAGAGATATCTATAGA
The DNA here is from genome assembly GCF_047511675.1 of Marmota flaviventris. NCBI lineage: Eukaryota > Metazoa > Chordata > Mammalia > Rodentia > Sciuridae > Marmota > Marmota flaviventris. Next base: position 55,569,352 of record NC_092498.1, read on the forward strand.
ATATCCCATCCAATAGCTGTGGGATACACATTCTTTTCATAAGCACATGGAACTTTTCCTAGAATAGATTAGATATTAGAACATAAGTTATAATATTTTTTTAAAAATTGGAATAACTTCTTGCATATTATCAGATGATAATAGAATGCAACTATAAATCAACAGCAAGACAAACTCCAGAAATTATACAAACACATGAATAATTTAAAATACACTTTGAATGAACAGTAGGTTATTGAAGAACTTGGGGAGGGGTGGAATTAAAAATTCCTAGAATAAAACGAAAATGGAAACTCAATCTACCAGAAACTATGGTATACAGTGAAAGCAGTACTAGTAATGAAGTTTATATCTATGATTGCCTACATTAAAAAGGGAGAGAGAGAGAGAGAGAGAGAGAGAGATCTCAAATAATAATCTAATGATGTATCTCAAAGTCTTAGAAAAACAAGGGAAAACTAAACCGAAAACTAGTAGAAGGGAAAAATAGTATAGATCAGGCAGAAATAAATGAAAAGAGACTAAAAGAACAATACAAAGAATCAATGAAACAAAGGTGGGTTTTTAAAATTTGTTTTTTGTGGTATTGGGGATTGAACTCAGGGCCTCAATGTTAGGCAAGTTCTCTTCCAATGAGCAACACCCCCAGAAGAACTAATGAACAAATTCAGCAAAGAAGCAGAATGCAAAATCAACATTAAAAAATCAGTAGCTTTTCTATATTCCAATAATGAACTCACTGAGAAACAGGAAAGCAATCTGATTTACAATAGCCTCAAAAGAAAAACAAAAACCCAAAGAGTAGTAAACTTAACCAAAGAGGCAAAAGATCTCTACAAGGAAATGGTACTGGGGAAAGTGGATATCCACATGTAGAAGATTGAAACTTGACCTTTATCTATCAACCTGTACAAAAATCAAATCATAATGGACCAAAGAGACCTCAATGTAAGACCTGAAACTTTGAAACTGCTAGAAGAAAACTTACAGGAAACATTTAAAGATATTGGCACAGGAATGATTTCCTGAATAGAACTCCAATAGCTCAGGTAACAAAAGCAAGAACTGACAAATGGAGATTACATCAAATTAAAAACTTCTTCATTGCAAAGGAAACAATCTACAGAGTAAAAGAGAACCTACAGAATGGGCAAACATCTTTGCCAACTATTCTTCTGACAGAGGATTAATATCCAGAACTCAAAATCGTAACAACCTAAGAACAAATAATCCAATAGTAGAAGCGAAGGTGGGAGTGAGGTGCGCCTCTGTAGTCGGGCTGAATGGCCTCTGCTACCTCTGCCAAACCATGGGAGGTGAGCCAAGAAGTCAGACCACTCAGGACACAGAGGTGGTGAGGTGGTGGTGTGGGCAGCTGTCAGGGACCTGAGTGTGGGGAGCCTGCTGGCAGCTGGCCTGGCCTGGCCAAACTGGAATTGCTATTCTTGGCCACCGCAGGGCAGTCCACACTGTCTTCCAGAATCCTTATCACACAGGAAGAACATTTTCCTGACATTTAGGTGCTTTTATATTCATCTCAAAACACATCCTGAACTCAGGACCTGGCAGGTATTCTTATGTTGTCTTCTAGAGTAGGTAGTCCTGCTTGTCTCATCCAACCACTTTCCCTATTGAAACATGGATATCTTTCTACACATTACCTCCATGGTTTGGAATGGAAAAGATTGCTTTTCTTTTGTTCCACCTTTCAGATTCAATACAGAAAGAAGCCCTTAGGATGCAGTTATCTTCATCAGGAAGGAAAAAAAAAGTAAGCAACTGATAATGCATCATCTTCTGTAGTTTGCTAATTATTGAGAAATTATTCTGCAAGCTGAAGGCTGATGTTTAATTTGAAACAGGTGCTTAGGATGTGGTACTGCCTGGTGAGCCCATTCCTCAGGAATTGTGCTTTTCTCTCAGACAACTTCTAAAACCTCCCCTACTTTCCTCAATACAACCATTTCTCTCTTCACCAGAGTAGAAGAGGCACATCTCACCTTTTCATTGAAAACATGGAATCCAGGAGAGATGCTCCCAGGTTGCTTTTCATCAGAATTTCAAGCCTCTCTGAATCTGCACACTTTGAACCAACTATCTTCCTTTGAAATGGAGGAAATCTCCTCCTTGTCCTTAAGGAGTAATAATCCCACTTCTGTCCAGCAACCTATCCATATTTGTCTCCTTCTCATGAATTTGCTTCTAGAAATTTCTCCTTTACTTCTTGAACCACGGATCTCTTTCTTTCTATGAGGTTATTCCTTCCATTTCACAAATAAATTCTAGTAGCTCTTGTATTAAAAGGAAAGCAGATCTTTCCTTCACTCCACCTGTATCCTTTATCTCCCTCCAATTCACAGCAAAACTTGCTAAAAGCAGTCCTGAATTTCCATGGGAAGCTTTATCCTTTTTTGTTTTAAACTTTTCTCTTTCCTTCTGGTCCCTCATTCCTTTGATCGTATCTTTTTCTCCAGCTTTCTGAGTCCAACTTCCTCAAGTTGTTTGTTACCCCTTCTCATTTTCCTGACCTCTAAGTACACCAGCCCTCTTCTCCCCATCTGCCCTTCTTTCCTACATAATTGCAGACCTTTCCATTCCTTTAATCCCGCCCTCCCCCCCACCCCACCGCCTTTTTTTAAAGGTACCAGGGAGTGAACCCAGGGCCTTGTGCATGCTACATAAGTGTTTTACCACTAAGCTACATCCCCAGCCTGTCCTGCCACCTGTTCCTTTAAATATCACCTCTAAAGTGATGTGACATTCAGCCCAGGCCTCAACTTTGATCTTTATACTTGTAAGAGTTCCAACTTCTGTTTGGAATCTCTATTTAGATGTCTCATGTGTACCTATCTCAAACCTAGATCATCCAAAAGGAAACCCTTGGTTTGTCATTCCAAACCTGCTTCACAGCCAGTTTTTGCCCCCTGCCCCTGCCCCTGTACCTAGGGCCTTGTGCATTCTTGGTATGTATTCTACCACTAGGCTACATCCCCAGCCCTTTTTAAAATTTTATCCAATCAGGGTCTCCCTAAGTTGCCAAGACTGGCTTTGAAGTTGTGATTCTCCTGAGTAGCTGGGATGACAGTTGTCTACCACCAAGCCTGGCTCAGTCTTTGCCTTTTTGTTTGTTTGTTTTTTGTACTAAGGATTGAACTCTGGGGCACTCAACCACTGAGCCACATACCCCAGCCCTATTTTGTATTTTTATTTAGAGACAGCAACTCACTTTCACTGAGGCTAGCTTTGAATTTGCCATTCTCTGGCCTCAGCCTCCTGAGCCACAGGGATTACAGGCATGCGCCACTGCTCCCGGCAATCTTTGCCATTTTAATAAATGACATAACCATCCACCCAGTTGCACAAGTCAACAATCAAGGAGTTGTCTGTGGTTTTTATATGCACTTATCAGTTATACTGGTGAGTTCTTGCTGCAAAAAAATACTTCAGATGTTGCAGATCTCACCATGTTCTGCTTGATCTGGTTCAAGCCAAATCACCTATCCTAAGGGCTGGGTTTGGGGTGAGGCAAGTGAGGAGCCTAGGGCACAATATTTAAAGAGGCTCCCTGGGAGTGAATGACCCTCTTGCCTGGCCCTAAACCCTGGCCTTCCTAACCTTATCTCATCATTACCCACCCTCCCTCGCTGTACTCCACCTAGACCAGAATTTTTCCTGCTCCTCCCAGATCTAGCCCAGGCCCTGGAAAAGACTAAGCACTTTTTGCCCTCATGGATTTTACATCTTTACCTGGTGCCCTTTTCCTCCTGCTCAACACTTGGCTGCCTCCTTCTCTTCCTCTGGTCTCTGTCTATAATTCTACTTCTTCAACTCGGCCTTTTTTGACCATTGTATCTAAAATAGACCTTTCCTCTCAAATTAATTCCTATTTTTGGCATTTCAACTCCACCACAATGGTTGTCACAATCTATAAAATATTTTTTATTTATACACTTAATTATTTAATTCCCAGAACTACCACTAGAAAGGAGCTCCATGAGGTCAGTACCCGTACCTGTCAATAAATCATTGAATCTCATGGCTCAATACCTGGCATACAGAATTAGTCTACAAATATTGATTACACAAATGAATAATAAACAAATATATGAATGAGCCAGACTACCCTCCCAGAAAGTTATCTTATAAAGATAATGTTTCTGGAAAAACCACGTATAAAGTAAAGAACATCAATGTACAAGTTAAGATCTTAGAAATTAGACTCTGAATTCAAATTCAGCTCTACCACTTGCAGCTCCCTGAACTTGGGGAAGATTTAATAGATTTCTCATCTATTGAAAAAGGAGATGATAATAGTACCTACCTTGCAGGGTTGGTGTGAGGATTAAATGAGATAACTAGGCAATATCTTTTGTATAGTTTCTAATACAAACTAAATAAAATTAATCCATAGACTAAATACTTGTCTATGAAAACTCAGAAGACCTGGATCTTGAACTACTATTTTCATATATAACGACAATTAGTTATCAACAATTCAATCCTCTTCACTAAATATTTATAGGGCCATCTATTATGTACCAATTTCTATGCTAGGCAAACATGAACTGCTAAGCAAACATGAACTAGACATGCATGGTTCCTGTTCCCAGGAGCACTGGATGTTGCTTTGTCACAGTCATTAGAGCCAGCTGCATAGAGCAATGCCCCATTCTGTTCTCCCTCCTATGGCTTTGGGAGTGAGACCCCACATTGGGACCAACAGAACATTCTCCCCTGTGGGAATCTACCTGGCCTGCTCTGAATAATCTGGAGCGCTCCATAACCAAATTTTAGCTCAACACAATATTATTTACCATGTATTACTAACTTCAAAGTAGTCTGTTTTCAAGCCACCTTTCTACACACAGCCATACCCTCCACTACTTCCCATCAGCTGAGACTCAGACTTAACCTTCAGGGAAACAACTTTGACAACTTAAGTTCCAGGAAGCCATTCCCAATCCCCTGATTGGGTTGTGGGCTCCTCGATGGCACCCCATTAGCAGGCAATGTTGCCCCTGCCACAGCCTTCAACACACTAAATTGTGAGCCTCCATTTCTCCACTAAACTATGAGCCCCTTGAAAACAGGTGGTACATCTTATTCTTGTCAGTGTACATCCTAGGTGCTCCATAAAATTATAATAAATAATGAGACTTCTTTTCCATGACTTGGAGGCTTTGAGGGATTGGACAGGATGGTGGTGCCAGTAGTGCTGAAACAAGATAGTGAGGATGAGGGGCAGAGGAGAATATCTATACTGTTACACACAAACTATGCAACAGATTTCTAAAATGCTTATGGAAATGTTATGGAATAAATCAAGTTCCAAAATAAAACAAAAAAATCTCACCTGTGTTGGAACATTTTCCCAGAAGATTAAAATAAGAGGATGGATAAAAGGGGAGTGGAATATTCATGTGTGTCCAAGCTAAGACACTTTGTTTTTAATTTCCTTTAAACCAGTTTCACACTACAGGTGAAGATCCATGCGTAAAATGTAAAATAATTTAATGAGCTAAAATAATAATTTTAAAAAACCAGACTAGAATAGGACACATTAGAAGGTATTAATACAATGAGAATAAACATTATTTCACAAAAATTTAATTGTGATTAAATTTATTTAATATTTATCACTATAAGTTGTGGTTTATAGGGGCTGGGATTGTGGCTCAGCAGTAGAGTGCTCACCTAGCACAAGTGAGGACCTGGGTTTGATCCTCAGCACCACATAAAAATAAATAAACAAAATAAAGATATTGTGTCCAACTACAACTAAAAAAAAATAAATAAATATTTTTAAAAATTGTGGTTTATAAATGTGCAAAGCCACGGTTTGGTATATGCCTCTAAGTTGGAGCCACACAATTAGAGAAGCTATAGCATTTCCCAGGAAAAGAACTCAATGAAAGAGGAGAAAAGAGGTGAATTTTCCCACTGAGGGACTCTAGAGGAAAGATGAAGGCCTTGAAGGGGGAGTAAGCATTTGGTACAGAGCCACGGTAGAAGGAGTGGGGCCAGGCCATTGTGGACTACAGCAGAAGACAGTATCTCTCAACTACTTGAGACCCAGCCCACCAACATCTTACCTTGCAGTGTACCCACAAGTCCAGTACTAACTCCTGAAATGATATCACTGAGCAGCCATTCCTTGATTCGGTATTTGGGGAGCCAGTCCAGGATGGGCAAGAGAGACTTTAGCACACCAAAAGCTCTCCTTCTTGAACAACTGTCAAAAAATGAGAAAGCTGGGTTTCCAATTCAATTTCAGTCATAACCAATTGTAAATCCTAGAATTATAGAATAAACTCCTCTGATGTTTCTAACCATTTAGAAAAATAATTTATGGAAAATACTAGCACTGGAGAGCTACCACGATTTTGCCAAGAATTGTAGCTATCCTTTTAAGTGCACTGTACTAGGAAACACAGGATTAAATGACCCCTCCTCCTCTCCTCCACCTTTTTAATCCTGTGAGAAAATATCCCTACACAAGAACCCATTTTCTGGTCCAGCCAAAGAGGGATCAATGTGGAGTCTCTAAGTGGAGATTAATTTTTAGACTTCTAACCTAGGTACTGCCTTCTTTTCTTTAAACAAAAATAAACACACTGAATATTTTGGCAATACAAGCTTGGAGTCAGTTAAGAAAACCTTAACATAATAAATGTATACCTTGTAGCAACTTTAAATTCAACAACCTACACACATAAGAGGAAAAATATCAACAATAATAGGTAAACATTTGACTCATAATAGAAAATTGTGTTTTTAAAAATGATGACATTTATGAAACAATTGGAAATGTTTAATGCTGAGCCAATGTTTTTATGTTAAGGAATTGGTTTTAGGTAGATAACAATATGTGGATATATAGAAAGAATATATATAATATAATGTATATTTTATACATTATGTATAAGTTATACATACATATTTTATATATAATTTTATGCAATTTTTTTTTTTTTTTTTGGTTCTGGGGAATGAACCCAGAGGGGCGCAAGCCAAACCCAGACAGGGCCTTCCTAAATTACTGAAGCTGATCTCAAACTTGTGATCTTCCTGTGTCAGACTCCCAAGTCTCTGGGATTACTGGACTGGGACACCACACCTGGCTTGTGGTTATGTTTTTAAAGAGTTCTTAGAGGTACATACTAAAAGATATATACAGTGGGCCCTCCTTTTCCATGCATTCTGAGTCAACCACAGATCAAAAATCAGGGGGAAAAATTGTGTCTATATTGAACATATGTAGATTCTTACTTCCTAAGTAGCACACTATAACAACCATTTACACAGCATTTACATATGTTGGTATTACAAGTAATTTATATATATTATAGCCATTTTATATAAGGGACTTGAGCATCCTTAGATTTTGGTATCTTCCAGATTCCTGGAGCCAATCTCCTATGGATGTCAGGGTAGAACTGTAATTGAAAAAGATACTACGTGGGATTTCCTTCAAAATATTGGAGGGGTAAGGGAATGGTTGTAGGTAAAATAAGATTAACTGAGTTGGTCATTGTTGAAGCTAGGTGATGAGTAAAAACTTCGCAGGGGGGATTATTATACCTTTCCATATAATTTAAGTGTTGCATAATAAAAGGGTAAAAAAAAGAAAACAAAAATTTGCAATTAGTTGACGTTTTCTAAGTTCTTCATGTTTGGATTTTCTAATTCTGTGTGGCACATTTGGGCTTAGAGACATGGTGGTTCTCTGTAGGGGTTCCCCCTCTCTCCTGGTGAAGTAATTGGAGTACACCACTTGGAGCTGTTTTCTTTCATCCAGGTCTCTAACTAAATGGTATCAACCCGCATTCTCTTGAGGGTTTCAAGGACTCCTGGCCTGGTGGTGGGTTTATCCACCATTTCCTTTAAATGAGCCGTTTTCTTCCCTTCTTTCCCCATGCTGTCCTTCAAAAGAAGGCAACACAGAGACCCACAGTACCTCAAGGTACACTCCAGATTTCATCAAGAGAAAAGAGATGGGGCTCCGGGAACCCACTCCCTCCGAAGGCGAGTTTCCCCAGGCAAGAGTTACAGTGATTCCTGGTGGGAGACTGATGGAGCCACCGTCGGACAAGGAAAGGTGGCATTGTGGTGGTGAGACTCAGAATCAAGTCTCTCAGAGAAGCGCCGGGCAGTGCCGCGGGTAGGGCGGGAGCCCCCCACCCCGCACACCCAGACGCCCCGCTCCACATCTCTCCGCGCCTCTGGCCAACTACCTGCAGCTCTTGGCCAGGCTCTCCCGCAGAGTCCTGCGCTCCTGCAGGCGCCGCTCGTGCTGTTGCTGGAAGGCGAGCTCGTTGTAGACCGGCCGCGACACCACGTAGCTGCAGCTGTACTCTGGTAGCTGCGGCGGATCCGATCTGCTGCCCGGCGCTGCCATGACCTGCGAACCCGAGGACAACCAAGAGGGAGGAGAAGCGGAAAGGGAGGACAATCTGAGTTGAAGAGCAAGAAACAGGCTGTTAGCATCTGTTAGCTGCCTCTGGGCGCCACCTGTTGTGGCCGACCGTGGCGAGCCTGGTCTGCGTCCTGCAGCCCTCCGCGCCAGCGACACGCAGTTCCACGGCACACACGGCCAACCTGGAGTGGGGCACCTGAGCACCTTCGTGTCCCGTGGCCTTCACCTATTGCCGGGGACTGCCCCACTCTGAAGAGAGGGATCCTTATTCTGAGGGCTTCCAGATTTGGAACAAGTCGCTGCCTTGGGCAGCTGGGGCGCTGTCCGCGTCCTGAAATCTCTACAAACCACCCTTCGGACAGGGGCCTCAAGAGCTTGCCAGGGGAAAAGCACCCTCCCTTCCTGTACCAGACCCAGGGCACTGTTCCAGGCACGTAGTGGGAGGGGTGCACCAAGCAGGGCGTGGGACCCCCAAGATGTGCTCCTGAGGTCTCGAGGTTGCCTACGCTGCAGGCAAATTCCAGCGATAGGTCCCAGCTCTCCTGCGGGGTAGAGGAGGAGGACCCCACGTCTTGTTTTCTAACCCCCTTACTGTCAGCTTCTCAGAAAGAAGGCTGTACTGCCCCCTGCCCGCCCGCAGCGTGCCCCTAGACTAGTCTCGTCCCAGGGAGTTGTGCGAGGGCGGGGCGGAGTGAGGTAGTCTTCAGCGGTGAACTCACCTGCTTCGCTCCTGCGCTCCGCCCGGAATGCCCCGGGACAGCCGCTCCGCAGCCTTTATAGCGCAGACAGAAGTCGGTGCGACGTTTTATTTATGGAGCAACAGAGACACCTTGGTCAAAAGGAAGGACACAAGGACTGCGGCCTTTCCCCACGGACCCTACCGGGAAAGAAATCCTTTCCCTGCAGCGTTCTTTCCCTTTCCCGAAGCTGGAGGGCTGAGTGTGTTACTGGCTGTCACACAGGGGCCACCCAGATCTTCACTCACCCCCCAATTACTAAGGCGGGTGGCGAGGTCAGGGGCGGGGCAGCCCCTGTGGTATTCTTTTCCGGAGAGCAGCACCAGCTGGGAGGGCTGACCTTGATTCCTAGGTTGTGTGAATCCACGATCCACAGTCTAGCACAGGTGCTCTCATGAGGTGTGGCGGGCGGGGAGGAGAGGAGGAGTGGTTGGTTTTGTGTATTAATAAGACTTTGGATTTCTAGAAAGTATTTAGGAGTACTCAGTGGGTGATGGTTAGAGTGTTCATAATTTACTCGTAGATTTAGGTACATGTTCTGTGCACATATTTCACAAAGTCAAGTGTTCAGGTGGCCCCTCTGGTTCTTTATTTTTTCTCATGCACCTGGACAATCAGGGAGGGAATAAGCTGGACTAGACAGGAATCAAGACTCAAGGGTGAGGGGCAGTCAGATCTATTCTACCTTATCAGTGTGTTGTCTTCTGTGGGTAAGTACATGCTGGGATAAATCTTGCAAAAACTAATACTTGATTAAGATGAACATCAAAGGAAGGATTATCACCTGAGTTTCAATGTTTTGAGGTAAAGGAAGAAGAGGCTTCAAAATATGGACCTTCTGGACACTGTCAGTTACCCATATTGAAAATATAGAACATGACTCATCTTTCGGCTCCTGGAAACAGTACTCCTCAGTGTAAATTCCCTAGTCAACACCATGCAAGCATGCGGTGTTTTTCTGAGGTATGACTCAACAGCTTTCAACAGATTTTCAAAGACTTTCTTGACCCAAGGAAGTTAAGAACTAGCTGGGTGTGGTGGCTCTGGCGAGTAGGCCCAGACACTCAGGAGGCTGAGGTGGAAGGATCACTTGAGCTGGTGAGTTCAAGACCAGCTTGGGCAACACAGTGAAACTCTGACTCTGAGAGGAAGAGAGAGGAAGAAAAAGGCCACTTAAGAAGGAACCTAAAAAACAATTGAGGTCATGAAGTGAATTCTTATCCACTTGCAGAGAAGAGGGAAAGAATCACTTGTGTGTTGTGGTTTCATATACCAGAGTTGCTTAACTAAAGGCTATTTTGCCCCCTCCCACCCATGACAATGTTAAGAGACATTCTTGGTTTTCACATCTGGAAGAATGTTACTGAGATCTATTGGGTAGAGGTCAGGGGTGCTTCTAAACATCCAATAGTGGAGTTCATCATCCTGCTAAGGTTTTGTGTGTGATTCAACTTTTACATTTACTAATAATTTCCCACCTGTATTAAATATACTCATCTTTCCATATATTTGTATGTGTGTATGTATTTCTTACAAATAGCACGTTGTGGTTGAATATATAACTCAGCTCCACTGAAATAGAGAGAAATGTTTATTTTAAAGTGGATTCTGAATATGCCTATATTATATACCCTTACACAAACTTTCAAGGTCCAGTTAAAATGCCATCTTTTCCATCAACATTCCTTGATGCTTTCAGTCAGAATTAATATAACCCTTTTTGTGGTTTCTCTTGGCACCTTAACTGATTCTCTCTTAAGATGTCTCTCATAATTACCTTAGTATCATATTTGTATTTACCAATAAGTCTTATCTTTCTCACTAAACAAAATCTTCTTGAGGACAAGCAATATATTTCCCTCCAACAATTATTGCCTTCTATCATGTTCTCTAAACAGACTTACTTATAGCCCAAACATGTTTTTTAAAACTAAAAATTATATTACATGTTTGTCTACATTTTGTTTTTCAGGTAAGATTATGATATAGGTAAGTACATGTGGATTTTTCTAGCCTGGGCCAATGGCTGTCTAGGATTCCAGAATATCAACTCATATATACAACTTCACAGGAAATCACCTAGATAATTCAAGCCTTTCTTTAATTTAGGGGCATTCTGTACAAACATAAAGACAACCATATATTTATTTTAGTCTGGTCCAGTCAGTCCTCTGAACCACTTTGCTTCAGGACTTGGCAATGGTTTGGTGGTGATAGTGATTCAGAGGATTAAGGAGTGAGATAGAGATGGCAGAAGGACAGAGGAGAAAACAGACTATCAAATAACACCAGGAGTGAACAGTGTTAATTCTCTTGACGAATAAACAGAATTTTTGGAAAGGCAAATGTATAAGAATTCCATTCAATAATCACTATATGTCCTGCATGTAAATGGATGAAGATATTGCTTCCTTTTTCTATTAAATACTTTCACTATAGCAGAAATAAATAGTGCATGAACAGAATAGCATTTCCATTACAAAATTCTATAAGAGGATAAAAATTCTTTTCTCATAGGTAAGAGTCTGTGAAGTTGGCTGTATTTTAAAAACAGAGAAGAGTAGGAGGTGATAACAGTTTTCTCTCCTCACACAATTTACTTGTTATATTAAACACATAAGATTACTCACTTGGGCTTTACAAATCAAGCTTCACCTATTTTACATAGAGGTAGGTGGTTCTTATTTATCAGAATTTAATCATATCCAGGATTCTTTCCAAGAGATAGATGTGTCACTTCAAAATAAATGTCAGACAATAATACTGTTACTTTAGATTTTTAATTAGCAGATAATGATGATTTAAAATGTATATTCTGATTTATCATATCATTTGGAGTGTTAGATATACACATTCATTCATTCGTTCACTCAAGGGTTTATTAAAAAATTTTTTGTTGGTCATGGATAGAATGTTGAACAAAGTCATGCACCTAGCCTCATTTGTGGGTGTAGCAGATACTTACCAAATGGTCACAAAAAGTATATACTATTTCAATGATTTTAAAAATGCATATTTTCTACAATTTATCAGGATTCATCTTACAATTGATGATGTGCAATGGTTCAATTGGCAGCATTTTTTCTTTCTTAGTCAAAAATAATTTTGAGCTTTATAATCAATGACATCCTAAAACTAATGAAATATATATTTCTATACTTTCATAGTATATCTATGCTTTTAAGTGACTATTTGTGCTACAAGAATGATTAGATTCCTTTGTTTATTTAAGTGCAGCTAATTTTGTTACATTTTCCTTATCTAAACAGGAATATAGTGTAAATTTTTTTTAATTTTCACAACGTAAGAAGTTCTGTAATCAAGAATTGCAGAAGAAACATTCAAATAATGCCCAAAATGCTATTTTAAAAAGCAACCTAGAGTTTGATTTTTATTATTTTCTACATTTGAAGTGTGATGTATAAAGCCTATTTATTATTTTTTATGTGAAGTTGAATCATTTTTGCTAGGAGGCAGTGTTTGGAATTCTAGGGATGAAACCCAGGGCCTCCTACATGATAGGCAAGCACTCTACCATTGAGCTATATCCCCAGCCCCAGTTATCCACACTTAAAACTGAAACCCTGCTCACATTGCAGATTGGCATTCATGGTCAATAGGAAACCCCAAAAATCACTAGGGAAAGAGGTAATTTTCCCCCAGGAAAATTTAACCCTAATTTTGATCTTTTGTTTTTATTATGGTTGTTAAGTTTCTTCTCTCAATTTTCTTGACTTCTCCTGCTCTGAACAATTTACTGAGCTTATTGTCAATAACCATACAGTTTTGCCCTCAATTGTTTTGTTTCCTGCATGTTACTTTTTTTTTAAAAAAACAATATCTTTATTTATTATTTTTATGTGATTGATGCTGAGGATCGAACCCAGGGCCTCACATGTTCTAGGCGAGTGTTCTACCGCTGAGCCACAACCTCAGTCCAGCCCCACTGCATGTTACTGTTTTTTCCTCTCTCCAGTTATAAGATATGCTCCTTAAGGATATAAATAACATATATCTTTTATGGTATTAAAAAATAAGATGTGTCTATAGTAGAAAATTTGGGAGGGCTGGGGTTGTGGCTCAGTGGTAGAGCGCTCATCTAGCATGTGCGAGGCCCTGAGTTCAATCCTCAGCACCAAGTAAAAATAAATTAAATAAAGGTATTTAAAAAAAGAAAATTTGGGAAATATATTAAATTAAAATTAAAAATGGCAATCACTTCTTATCACATTGCTCACATAATAACAGTTATGAATTTTGCTTATTTCCTTTTTTTGTCTTTTTTCCTCTGTGCATACAAAGGTGTTCCTTCCTTCCTTCCCTCCCTCTTCTTTTCTTTTCTTTCTTTCTCTCTCTCTCTCTTTCCCTCCCTCCCCCCGCCTCTTTCTTTCCCAGTGGCACTTGACCATTGAGCCACATCCCCAGCCCAATTTTGTATTTTATTTGGAAACATTTTCTGAGACTGGCTTTGAACTCCTCCTGCCTCAGCCTCCTGAGGTGCTGGGATTACAGGCATGCACCACCGCTCCCAGCAAAGGCGTGTATTTTAATTAAGATTATAATGTTAGGGGCTAAGGGCTGTGGCTCAGTAGTAGCGTGCTTGCCTAGCATGTGTGAGGCACTGGGTTCGATTCTCAGCACCATATATAAATAAATAAATGAATAAAGGTCCATTAATAACTAATAACAATTAAAAAATATTATGTTAGCCTGTTTTGTTTCCTACCTTGGCAAATTATGATAATATAATAGGAACTGGAAAAATACTTGCTCGATTGATTGGCTGATGATAGAATGTTAAGTAATCATTAGATAGGAATAAAAGTAATTTTATTTTAATGTTTTTAAGAGACAGAATCTCATTATGTTGTCCCAGCTGATCCTGAACCCCTGATCTCAAGTGATCCTCCTTCCTTAGCCTCCTAGGTAACTGGGAGTAGAGGTGTATGCCACCATGCCCAGCTTCAAATTAAACTAACTTTAAAAGGTGAGAATCCACCCTTTGAAAAAAAAATTCTTTGTAATCCTTATGTGGCAATCTATGCAGTTTAAAACAAATTTAGTGTGACTAAAATTACAATTCAATAAATTTCTCAGGCTATAGGGGAGATCCTGCTTTTTGGGGGGAGGGTAATGAGAATTTAACCCCAGGGGCATTTTCCTACTGAGCTAAATCCCCAGCCCTTTTTATTTTTTATTTTGAGACAAGATTTCGCTAAGTTGCCTAGGGCCTCACTAAGTTGCTGAGGCCGGCTTTGAATTTGTGATCCTCCTGCCTCAGCCTCCCGAGTTGCTGGCATTACATTCTTACATTACATTCTTTAATATGAATCCAAACTTAAATTTACTGCTATTAAAAATATTCTAAGATACATTAATAGAAAAAAATAAACAAGTTACAATATAAAAGAAATCTAAATTTAATATGTAGTTTAATAGATTTGTCTCTTCCTACCATAAAACAATGGGATAGTTTTTCCTTTTTTTTCAATGTGGTGCTGGGGAGTGAACCCAGAGAGTTCTTCGGTGGTCTTCCTGCACTTAAAACTTACTTTCCAAAGTGACCAAAAAGAGTTTTAGAAATGCATATCTGGTCAGGTGCATCTATCCTTAATTTAAAACCTTTCAAAATGGCTCTCCATTGTCATTAGTCTCCTCCTTCTATGAACTCAATAGTACTGAGCTCTCTTTTATCTCTGGATTTGGTGACCTGCTTCTTTCTTAGTTTAGTTATCCCTTTTGATAATGGCTTTCCTAACAGGCAAAGGTAAAGTTAGATGTTCTTCCTATACATGTCCTTAGCACTCTTACTGTGTGCACTTCCCACACTGAACCCAGTATTTTCTAAAACCAGTATTAGGCCTTAAATTCCTTGAGAGTAAACACTATTTAGAATGTTGTGGAGTCAGACTGAGTTTCAATCTAGGCTGTATAGTTTTTTACCTGTGTGACCTTGAGGAAGTTATTTGGTTTTCCCTGGACTCAACTGCATCAATTTAAAAATAAGACTATGTGAGAATAGTATTATCTCATAATGTTGGAGTATTAAATGCCCATGCCTGGCACATAGTAAGCATTTGAAAAATGTTAGCTATTATACTTGAATTTCAGAGCCCTAGAGAGCCATTTAAGTTAGATCTTCGTGTATTTTGAGCTTCATTCCAGAAAAAGGTACATGGGTGTATGTATACGTTATTTAATGTTGCCAGGAATAGCTAATTTTATCTGTCAAAAATTTCTTTCTAGCACGCTCTTTTGAGTCATGGATTTTGGCTTTTAAGTAAGCTAAAGGTTGTTAATTGGGAAAAGGGCCAGAAGAACTTATCCACAGCTTTGGAATCACATGTTGAACAAATCTGGCATCACAAGCGTCAAGCTGCCTTCTGTTTCTAATCGTTTTTCTTTCTAATTTAGTTTCTCCCACTCAAAGGGATTATAATTTATTTTCATTGCAGAGTCCATGAAGATGTCACAAGATGTGAAGGCAATCATTTTCAAGTAGATAAAACCCATATTTGCTGAACATCATAGTTGGCTTTATCCCAAGTGCTAAGCAGTAGCAATACTTCCCGGATTGAGAAAACATGTTACTGATCTACAGAGCCTGGCAAGGATCCTTAGCCGACATCTCATCTATACCTCTGGAAAAAAAAATATGTATATATACAATATATACATGTATATAAATTTTACATATACAAAGCAAGTGGCAGCATCTAATTTTTGAAAGTGTGTGGGAGTAGGTCAGCAGAGTCTGAGCTACGAAAGCTTTGAGCCTGTCATATTTCAAAATCTTCTCCCAGGGAATTTCACTTTTCTACCCTTTCCTCTCTTCATTTTCCAATAGCTACCACGTCACCCTTTACTTTAACTTAACAGAACAACCTCCTTCTTCATGTCCCATATTCTGCTCTATCACCCACAGGCATTTTCTACACATAGGCTCTGAAATTCCTATAAAACGAGGTGACTGGAAATGCTTTTTGTCAGTCCCAAAGGTCTTAGGTCACAAACTCTTTTTTCCTCCAGGAAGTCCCACCAGCATCTCCTTTGTACTGAACACACTTTCCTTGGAGATCTTTCTGTTTTATTTCTACCACAGATTTGACATAATCTTTTGCCAGTTCCTTCTGTGTTTGTGGAAACCCCCCAGTATAAAGAAATGTTTCTGGAGGGTTTAAAGCTTAATTCTGTGACCTTGAACAAGTTCCCAAACCTCCTTCACAAGTATAATGAAGTAACAGTCATTCATTACATTGTCATGGTAATTAAATACAATGACAAACTTGCTGGACCATAGTAAAATGCTCAATAAAGTTAATCCTCTTCCCTTTTTTCCTAGTTTTTTTGTTTCCTTCATAGTGCCTCACTGGCCAGTGGGAGGTAACCTGGAACACTGATTCACAGTATGGGTTCTGGGTTTGATTTTCTGCTTAGCCACTCCCTAAGGAATTAAGGAAACATAATCTCTTTATACCTAATTTTCCTTGTCTGCAAATTGGGGATAATACTAGCATTTACTTCGGAGGGTTAGCTGCAATGATTAAATGACAGAGAGAGGTAAAGCAATTAGAGTGTAGCACATGGTGAGTACTCAAGGAATGCCTGCTGACACTATCACAATGCGCAGTGATAGTAGGTGCCTAAAAATACAATGAATTGAGAAAAAAAAAATCAGAATAGATTAACTGAGATAATATTGGTTGCTGTTCTCTACCCAATGGTTGTCTTCTTTTCTATTTAGTTTGCCCAATGCATTTTATACCTGGATTTTACAAAAGATTTACTGGACTGGTTCAAACTGTATTCAAGTCATAAAAATCATAAAAAAATATATATTTTTTGTACTGGAGATTGAACCCAGGGGCACTTTACCACTGAGCTACATCCCAATCCTCTTAATTTTTTATTTTGACACAGGGTCTTGCTAAGTTGCTGAGACTGGCCTGGAACTTGTAATCCTCCTTCTTCAGTCTCCTGATTAACTGGGAGTACAGGTGTATACCATGGAAAAATAAAAAAATTTCGAAGACAAAAGCCAGAAGGAATTGTTAAGTAGAATCATAACAAAGTGGGAAAGATGTTTTATGAGGGTGAATGAGAAATTTCTAGGGTTATACATGTTATTATTTAAATTTAGCTGATGTAATGTTAATATAATTATATTAGGAACATTAAACTAAGAACATCAGAAGTATAAATAAGCTTTTTATTCCTCCCTCTAACAGGCTAATAATGTATTATAAACATCTCATTAATCTGCAGTGTTTCTAGAAAAGTAAGGTATTTAATTCAGAAATATTGCTTTTTAAAAAAAGTGTTAATTTCATCAGTCTTATAATTTAAGGAATCAACTATTTCTACAAGGACAAATACCAAAAATTACAGTCCTCAGCCTCTTTCTCTCAGTTCCCCTCCCTAAGGTAACCACATTCAAGTTCATTACCTGAGTCTTAGATATGTATGTCCCTATCTCTAAATAATATTCATGTATATGTTTTTCTTATTTTGTGAGATAAAGATTTAGCTCTCTTTCCTGTATTCTCACCACCACCAAAGCTCTGTGAATTCGTCATTGCTTCATCCTCCCAATACAGCATCATAAATTTGGTTAGATCAACAATTAGTATTTATATTGTTAATACTTCTGTTTTCCGTATAGAGTAGAGCTATGTGGAAAATCACTATTAACTTTTTATTTCCTGGACTGCTTGTGTTTTCTTGCATTCTAATTGTCTTGCTTTTTTGTTTCCTCATTTTGTGTTACTTGCTTTGTTTTCTATGACCACTAACACATATCACTATTTAACCTTAAACTGACTTCCAGCTTCTACATGGCTCAGTATGGTTATTCATACCAGCTATCTGATCAACTTCATCTTCTAGAAAAATTCTTTCCCGGAGTTGTCTGAGCTGCTTTGTAACTAGCTAACAACCTCTCTTAACCAACATCCTGGGGATTTTCTCTGCTTCTTCCCTGTATGGATCTTCTTTTTCCTGGTTACAATCTTCCTTTTTCTTGGTTTACTCATCCTTTAGGTGGAGTATATCCTCCCTCTAGTAGCTTCTTAAGGATAGATGTGTAGGAGGTAAATTTTTTGGAGAACTTGGAAGCCTAAAAAATGTCCTCACTCATATTTGGCTTATAACTTTACTATAGAGTACTAGGTTGGATATATTTTTTTTAGTCAGAATTTTGAAAACATTGCTCTCTTGTTTTCTATTTTCCTAAGTTTCTTTTGAGAAACCTGAATTTATCCAGATGCATAATCTTTGTGTTTTTCTGGATACCTGTAGAATCTTCTTTTTGAACCCAGTTCACTGGGTTGAATGTTTCCCCACCAAAATTCAGTTGAAATTTGATGGCCAATGTGGTATTAAGGAGTGGAGTCTTTAAGGAGTGATTATGTGATAACCTCTCATGAATGGGATTTGATGCCTTTATATAAGGGCTTAATTGAGGAAATTCATCACTTCTTGCCCGTGTGTCTTCTGCCACATGAGGACACAGCAGACTCTCTCCCCTCTGGAGAATACTGCATGAAGGTCCCATCTTAGAAGCAGACAATAGCCTTCACCAGACCTGAACCTGTTGCTGTCTTGATCTTGGGCATTTCCATCTCCAGGACCATGGGGAATAAATTTTGTTTTTTATATATTAGTCTCAGCTGTATTGCTATGGTAACTCAAACAGAATAAGAGTTGATTTTTAGGCATTGTGTTGATATTTTAAGTGGGCCCTTATTTTTCTTCCAATAGCTCTTTTTTATTTTCCAAAAAAAAAATTTTTAAAAAGTTTCCAATTCTGATTTTATGAGTGCATTGAAATAAGAATCCATGGTGTCTCTGAAGACATTGAGAGCTTTGCTGTTATTCTCCCTATACACTTTCTGTTTTCATCACATTAAAAAATTCTTTTCAGGCTTTTCTCAGACCCCTTCATGCTTGATTGCCTGCTCATACTGAGGGCCTCAAGAGCTGCCTGGAAGCTTTAAATGAGTGGGTGAGGTTTGTTCATGAGGAGATTTCCTGTAGGGTGAGTTATTACCCTGTGTCTGTGGTTGGGGAACCTTTGATGTCAACATCCATGTCTCTTTGGGCCTTTCCTCTTGGGTCTGATGAATTCCCACCAAGGAAATACACTTTGGTTTCCTGGAGGAAGAAACTCTGCACTTAATATGCATGCATCATTTACCTAACTCTCCCATTTTCTCTGTTTATTAAAACAGAACTGTGTTTTACTTTCTTCAGAGAGGAAACCTGTCTTCTGCTGGTCCAGGGAGGGGAGCCATCCAGCATTCTGGAGAAAGAGGGGCATCCAGGGATCAGATTGTTCAGACAGCTTCCAACCAACATGTTCCTCTTTTCAGGGAGTAGTGGTGTCAACACCTGAGCCTTCATTATTTGGTGGTTTAAATTGACCTGATTCTTGGCTTTCTCTAAGAAGTAAGATATTCAATTTGATTTTTCATCAGTACCATTTGTTCATCTGCTTGGTAGCTGTTTCTTTTCATGTTCACTTTATCCTTGTACCTTTATGCCTTAAAAATTCCCTTTATAATTTGGCCAATATCACTATACTGATCTCCTTTTGGTTTTCATGAGATCCTTTCCCCCCTCCCAACTTTCTTTTCCTTTTTCCTCTCTAGCTTCCCCATTTAAGAGAAACTGTACAACCCTTGACCTTTTAAGTCTGGCTTATTTCAAGTGCAGTTTAAAAGAAAGTAAAAGTGTATTTTCAATTAGCCATCCTTTTGCAAGTTTGCTTTCCCTAGGTGAAAAATCCTACACTGGATATTTTCTAGTGTTTGGAGAGTTTTACAATTGCCTGCACTTAAAAAAACCACAGGCAGCAGACTCTGGGCATGCTTTGCTGGGAGGAACTCCTCTTCAAACCCAAAAAGTAGGAGTGTGTTTGCTTCTCTTACCAGTTAAAAATAAAAATTCTCCAAATCAAGAACCAAGAAAAAGTTATGGGAATCTGATTGCAAAAAGCATTTTCAAAAGTATTAGCATTCTCTCTAGGTGTCCATTGACAGATGAATGGCTAAAGAAAATATGGTATATATACACAATGGAGTTTGATTCAGCCATAAAGATGAAAATTATGTCATTTGTAGGAAAACAGAACCGACATTATTCACTTAACATTATGTTAAGTGAAATAAGGCTAGACTTAGAAGATCAAGGGTTGTACAGTTTCTCTCAATGGGGAAGCTAGAGAGGAAAAAGCCAAAAGAAAGGTGGGAGTAGGGCAGGAATTGCATGAAAATCAAAAGGAGATCAGTAGGGAAAGGACTAGAGGGTATGAGGTGGGGAGAAAGAGGGGAAGTGTTGGGGAGTGATATTGGCCAAATTATAATTATATTGTATGTATATATGTAACAACAAATCCCATCATTATGTAACTATAATGCATCAATAAAAACTGTGAAAAGAGAGGAAGAAAAAGAAAAAAGTATTTAGCATTATCAAAAAGCTGTGGGATTTAAAAGCTTTTACCATAAAGAAGTTTGAGTAAATATGTTTTAACTAATTTAAACATTATACAATGTACACACATATCCATTACAAGGTGTCCCATTAGTATGTACAATTTTTATGTTTTTATCAGTTAAAAATAAATTCAATTAAAAAGAAGTGAAGGGGCTGGGGATGTGGCTCAAGTGGTAGTGCACTCACCTAGAATGTGTGAGGCACTGGGTTCGATTCTCAGCACCACATAAAAATAAAATAAAGATATTGTGTCCACCTAAAACTAAAAAAATAAATATTAAAAAAGAAGTGAAGACAAAAGTTAAAAAATAAAAAAAACCAAAGTGGCCTTTTAAAAACATATTTAGTATTCAAATAACTTACTCATTGTGGTAGAAAGAATAATGGCCTCTCAAATATTTCTACATCCTAATTCTTGGAACCTATGACTGTGTTGAGTTACATAGCAAAGGGAAATTAAGGTGGCTAATCAGTTAAATCATACAGATTGTCTACATAAACCTAATGTAATCACGAGGATTCTAAATGTGGAAGAAGGAAGCAGAAGGGTCTGTGTCAGAATATGATGTTAGAAAGATATGACCAACCATTGCTAGCTTAGCCAAGAAATATGGTCAACCTCTAGAAACTGGAAAAGGAAAGAAAACATTCTCCTCCAGAGCCTCCTGAAAGAGCTGGAATAATATTTTGTCTTTAGCCCAATAAGCCCAATTTTGGACTTCTGACTTTCAGAACAGTAAGATAATAAATTTGCGTTGTTTTGAACCATTAAGCTTTCTCATAATAGGTAACAGCACCAATAGGAAATGAATATACTCACTACAATTTTTTTTTTAAAGTGAGTCATACTTTAAGGTTTCAGCAAGTTAATTCCATTCCTTACCTAGAGGCAGACTAACTTGGAAGTAATGAAGTTTAAGCTTCAGGGCTCTGGATACAGAGATCCCTTTAAATACTGGAGTTGAAGAGTATCCTAGGTAGAAAGGAGAAACCATGTTGCAACTAGGAAGCATTCCTGATAAAAACGCCCTAAGAGAGCTTAGAAGATAGATCAAAATCTCTAAAGCTACATGATTTGTGATTTCTGTTCTTACTCTGAGTAAATTATTGCATTCATACCTAACTTTATTTTGGTATTTTTGTATTTATTTTTATATAGAGTACTCCCTACTCTAGGCCTTCAGAAAAATTAGATCTGCCCACTCTTGCCTTTTAAAAAGTAAAAAATGTTATATATATTGTATAGATATAATTATATGTAATTATTATTTTTAACTATTGGGAAAGGGAAAAAATGCTGTTAAGGCTGAAGTGGCTAATAAATGCCCCCAACCCAGGCCCTTCCACAATATCAAATCTGTCAATGAGATTTTAAGGGAAATACATCAGTTCCTAGAATACATAGGGACTTATTAATATTTTAAGATGGTTAAAATTGTATCTGATCATGTAATAATCTTACTATAACAAGGACACAGTCTAAAGACAGGGAATGGGAAGTCACTTGAAAAGAATCAGATGCACTAGAACTGAACTGAATACAACCCCCCAAATGAATATTTATTGCATATGGAAGCACATTGGGTACTGTGCTTTGTTTGGGGTGGGAAAAGAGGACACCAGAGGGCATTTTTATTACATAGGAGTAGGGGGTCCTCCTTCTACCTTTTTCCCCAGTGTTTTTGTATTGTGGTAAAATAAGCAAAACAAAATTTTCTGTCCTAAATCTTTTATGAGTGTAGTTAATTAGTATTGTCTACATTCACATTTTTGTGCAATCACCACTGACTTATCTCCAGAACATTTTACTTTTCAGACCTATTCATAAATTTCTGTCAGATTTTTAAAAAATGGGGACAATTCACCATTTGAACATTAGTGTATAACAGAGTAACTTACACCAGATACTACTTTACATGTATTAACTCAATGAATTCTGTTAAGAAGTGCATGGAATAGAGCTCTAACCACCTTAAAGATGAAGAAAGTGAAAGTCATAATGTAAATGGGAATTGAACCTAGGTAGTTTATGCATGTAACCACTATGCCCTATGGTTTCCCCAGATCATTTTCTGCCAATAAATATTCTCATGAAAAGTCAACATCAGGGGATAGGTTAAATACACTATGCCATAGAAGTCTCAGTCCCCTTCTTCGCTCCCAGTGGTGATGGGCTCGGTTTCATTGCTAACAATGGTTACCTGGCTCAGTAATTGTCAATGGGGGCAGTGGTGAATAGGGCTTATGAAAAACTACTGGCCCCTCAGATGATGTTTATATGACCTGTTATAGGTAAGTTGTACACTCTTTTCATAGAATATTTTATTGACATGAGGGGAAAAGCAGGTTATGGTGGAGTATGTATCAAAATGATATTGTTTTTGTAAATATTTGTGTGGATGTATACATATAAGAAAATTAACCAAACTATTTTTTCTGAAATTTTTACATTCCCTATATATTGATTTGATTGATTGAGTTGGGGGCAGGGGGAGAAACACTTTCATGAAGTTATGCCAAGAAGCCCTTAGCTAAAAGTGATATTCTATGCCTCTTTGTACTCCAGGAAATTGGCAGTTTTTAGAAGAGAAGGAAATTTTTACCACAGGTGGTGCTTCTCACAGAACAAGGATTTTTAAGGAGCACTAGAGAGAGACCTGGCATAACCAAGAAGACACCTGGTTTGAGGGTCAAAGCCAAAACTTCAAATACATTTTTTTGCTCAAATCTAGGAAGAGGGATGATTACCAAGATCACCACCCTGTAAGAAACTTGCTTCTCCTAATTTATTAGGCTTACACATCAAGTTTTTATGTGCTACCTTTTTATATGTGATGTAGCTGGATGTTTTTGTGCTTGTAGTGCAGGCTCTCCTTATGGTGTACATCATGCTAATGACAAGGAAGACATGGAAGAAGAGTCCATGGTCTATTCTCTTGTAAACTCTTATAGTGTGAAATGTATAGGCACTGAATGATATTGATGGATTAGTAATAGTTAAATATAATATACTTAATATGCAGAGACAGTAGGGATGTAATTTTTAATTTAAGACCCCAACACAGAAGGCAGGGTACAGAGGCTAATGGCTTTGTGCCACGTAGGAGACATTTATGACTTTTTATCCATGTTTAGGATGTTAAGAGATACAACATATCAAAGATATCTAGTGTCATTCATTTATTCAAGAACTTATGGGAAGTAATTCAGGACAGGAATGGTACTATGTTATCGGGGATATAGTTTCCTTCTCTCGTTTCTCCACTTTGCATGGCCTCAAACTCCTGATCTAAGAGGACAGTGTATGCTTCAGAAAGAAGGGCAGACGAAGAAAAAAATAAATTGCCACCACATGACATTTCTATTTCCACTTATTAGAAGGATGTGGAAAATGTTTTTAGGCTTGGTAACTATATGAAATAAAATCTGGGTGTCTGTACCACAGTTAAATAAAATAATTAGAAGATGGCAATTAGTATCCTCTGCCATAAGCACCAATTGTAGGATCTTTTAACCTTGGTGATGTGGATGTTTTGGGTCAAACTAATTCTGTTGTGGGTATCCTGTGCATTAAAGAGTGGGATTAGCAGCATCCCTGGCTTGTGTCCACTAGTAGCATCCTGTTTGTGATTACCAAAAATATCTCTATGTACTGCCAAATGTTCTTTGAGGAGGTCCTTTCCACTCCTTGTTGTGAACCATTGATTTACTGTGTGTAGGAACTGTGTTAGTCACTGGGAAGAAGACAAAAACAAACCATAAGTCAGACAGTTTCCAACAGTGGTAAATGTTAAGATGAAAATAAAATAGGGTAAAAAGTCAAGATAAGGTCTTGGCATTGTGATGCATGCCTGTAATCCCAGCATATCAGGAGGTAGCGAAAGGAGGATCCCAAGTTTGAGGCCAGCCTCTGGAATTTAGTGAGATCCTGTCACAAGATAAAAAAATTAAAAGGGCTGGGGATATATCTCAGTGGTAGACAGCCCCTGGGTTCAATGCCCAGTCCTGGGAAAAAAACCAAAAACAAAACAAAAGCCAGTTGGGTGAGATGTAGGGATGGTGGACTGACAGGATGCTGGACATTAGGTGGGAGTCTGATGAGATCTTGGGGTTTCAGGTGATTTCAGGTGCAATTGAAAATATTTGGAAAACTTTAAGCAGGGAATGACATAATGACATGATCTTTGATCTTTTTAAAAATTAAAAAAAATTAGGTAGTTGCTGAGAATGTGTATGAAAGGGTTAGGAGAAGATCCAGGGAGATCAGAAAAAGTTTGTCATAATAGTTCAAGTGAGAGATGATGGTGGCTTGCAATTTTGAGTGGCAGAGGAATGGAGAAATAAAATTCAAGGAGAAAAAATTAACAAAAACAGGAGAGATGGCTAAGGCAATCTTTGATTTGTCCAAATGGCTAACAGGCAGCTTAAGTAGTGGTTTTCCACACATTTTGAAATTCAGTCCAGGCCTGTATAGATTAGTCTTGTCTATTTCTGTATTAGCTTCCCCTGGCAGCTGTAACAAGTCACCATAAACTTGGTAGCTTGAATCATCATATTTATTCTCATAGTCCTGGAGGCTAGAAGTTCACTATCAGTTTCACAGAAAGGTATGCAGTGTCATGATCCAGCACAGACTCTAAGGGAAAATTTGCTCCTTGCCTCTTCCAGTTTCTGGTGGCTACTGGCATTTCTTCACTGTGGATATCACTCTAATCACTGCCTCTGTGGTCATAGTGCCACCTCCTTTAATGCATGGTGGTATCTTCCTTTATTGCTCTAATAAGGATAATTGTGATATAGTTAGGACTTAGCCAGTTCTCAGATTATATAACCTCTCCATCTCAAGAGCCTTCATTTAATCACATATTTTATCTTCTGCCATAGAAGAAAATACTTCCAGCATCCAGGGATTAAGACATGGGTATCTCCTGGGAAGCTGGAATTCAGTCTGTCACACACAGTTCCTTAAGTATTTGAAATCACTTTTGGCTAGAGAAAGAGGGACTGAAAGTCACATGTTTCTTTAGAGATCAAAGTGGAAAGCAACACTGTGAGACAATAATAAATAAAATGCTCTTCAGTAAACAAACAGAAAAATCTTAAGAAAGAAAAATAAATTTTCATAAGTGGATTTTCAAGATTTCTAGGAAACAGGCTGAGAGATTTAAAAAAAATACAGGCATGCTTCATAGACTTTAGACAGTCATTCTAGACTAGACACTAAAAAGCCAATGCTTGAAAGAATTGCTATATTTATATATTGGGTAATGGACACTCAAATGCATGATACATCACATGTCTGGAGGGCTTGGCTGGGCCATTCAGTTGTGGTGGTACCCAGATTAGAGAGACCCTGAGAAGGCAGTAGACACCAAAAAGAAAATGAGAAGGCAGAACTAGGCTAATCCACAGAGGCAGGGCAAGATAACAGGCACAAATAGCTTGGCAGCTGTGGTTGGGAGCTCTAGATTGGGGTTCAGGGACAGGACTTTGTCACTAGAAAGGGATCCTAGTTCCCAACATAGTGTAATAAGTAACTAGGAGAGGAATTTAGGCCTTAGGGAACAAGTGATTGGGCTGGGGACTTAGTTCAATGGCAGGGAACTTGCCTAATATATGTGAGGTCTTAGGTTTGAGCCCTAGCACTGCAAAGAAAAAAAAAGGAACAAGGAAATTACAAGTATTGGAGTTCAATCAGCATTGAGCTGGATAAGCAACAAAGATGACTCCTGTGGAATTCTAGAATGCTCAGCTAGAAGATAAGTGCTACTTCTTAGAGACCAGAAACTCAGGCAGACGTTTAAGTAGGAAGTCTGACAAACCTATGTAATTCTGATGGAAAAAGGGAAAAATAACAGTCCTGTGTATGAATTTATAATGCCGTTCAAGACATAAAGAAGTCATTACTGATAATGAGAAGAAAAACAATTTAATATGCAGTGTAACTAAATTCATGTAATACATATCTCCTCACATGATAGAAATTGCTAAGTACCTAAAGAGAGTTAGGAAAAACTAACAAATATGATGTGTGAGACAGTTTGGTACAGTGGTAAAGCATACAGATTCTGTAGCCAGACTCCCTGGTTCAAACACTGGCAAAACATGGCAATGTTTTCAATTTAGCAAATTATAGCCAGTTGTGAATGAATATCCAGGGAAACTAGATACATGAATTCTAGACTCAAATCCTTACCCTCAAATCCTTTCCTTGGGAAAAAGGATCAAACTTTCAAAGTCTCTAGTTGAAGATCTGCAAAATTGAGTGTTGAGGTTTAAGATCCCCTATATGTAAACATTTAAGTTTTGCAAATCCTCATGCTTGTCAAAAAGTACCCAGACTCCTTACTATACAGTTTGAACAACTTTGAGAATCACTGTGTAATCTTAGTCTGTATAGCAATCATTATCAAATTTTATTATTCCCATTTTGGAGATGAAAATGGAGGCCTAGCAAATTTGAAAAACTTAAAATCACATGGCTACATAAATGATGACGTTGGGATTTTGGTTCTTCCAGTTCTAAAGATGTGTGTTTTTCTCCTTTTTTTGGCATGTTATTCTGACTTTAGACTTGATTTTTGTAGAGTAGGCCAAGATCACACACATTCAATATCTTATGTATTTACCCATATAGATCTCACTTTGATATTTCTATGTCTTTACTTTGAGCTGTCATTTGTTCATTTCTCTCCTATTTTAGTACTCCCTTTCCTTGTTATTTATGGTGTTGTTAGACCATATGGGCTAACTCCTATTTCTTACTCCTGTTAAATGTCTCCTTCATATCTGTTTTCTAGCAGTAACTCTTGACTTTTACTTGAAATGATATTATACACCTTACAATAAAAAATCAAATACACACAAAATTAAAATACACATTAAAATTACAATGAACAACAGCTGGGTGCTGTGGTGTATGCCTGTAACCTCAGCAACTGTGTAAGGGACACCTAGGCAGGAGGACTGCAAATTTGATGCAGCCTGGACAACTTAGTGAGTCTTGTCTAAGATTAAAATTAAAAAGAGTGGGCTAGAGAGTACCTGCTTAGCATGCAAGAAGGCCCTGGGTTCAATCCCAAGTCCTAAAAAAAAAACAAACAAAAAAAGAGGATGAGGGCTGGGGATGTGGCTCAAGTAGTAGCATGTTCGCCTGGCATGCGCGCAGCGCTGGGTTCGATCCTCAGCACCACATACAAATAAAATAAAGATGTTGTGTCCGCCGAAAACTAAACAATAAATATTAAAAAAAAACTTTTTTTTTTTTTTAAAAAAAAGGGAGTATCATGTATATTCAATAGCAAATCGTTTCCACAAATAGATACTAATTTAAGCTCTTTTTGAGTTAATGGTTATTCATTTGTTTTAAACGTTCATCAATATTACTTAATTTTTCTCATGAAAAAAAAAAAAGAGGATGAAACAGACCAAAGAAGAAAAACTCCAGTTATTTTTCATTTTCTTTTATATTTAGGTCTTTATGAGACAAGGAAATAAATTTTCATGTCTAAACACTGAAACCTAAATCGTTAACTAAATTGTTACTCTTACAATCACTATCTCTAAATGAATATTTGAAAGGAAAGCAGCATTTAATATTTAGCTTCTAGAATACAGAAATGTCTCAGAAACTGTGGACACCAGTGTATGAATATTTGAGGTAATATCTGTGTAATTTGTAGCTCTCACAAACATAAAAAACACTGCTTTTTGGATATGTTATACATTAACTTTTTAAGTCAAAAATTCCACATTGTAAAATAAGTTCAGTCCAATGCTATGATAGTTAATGCAAACAGTTGTAATCTCTATTAATAGATGATCTTGAAAAGGTAGAATTCTTTTTTTTTTTTTTTTGAACCAGGGATTGAACCTAGGGGCATTTAACCACTGAGCCACAATCCCAGTCCTTTTTTATATTTTATTTAGATACAGGGTCTCACTGAGTTACTTAGGGCCTTGCTAAATTACTGAGATTGACCTTGAACTCATGCTCCTCTAGCCTCAGCCTCCAGAGCTGGGATTACAGGCGTGTGCCATGATGCTGAGTGAAAAGGTGGAATTCATAACAATTTTTGTGTTACTAACACAAATGTCAATTAAAAAACAGTATGACAGGTGTAAAAGTGCAGTAACAAAAATATATCAATAGTCTTATTTGAGTAAACCATAGTAAGATCAAGCTTAAAAAAACATTGTCATTGTTTTCACTGTTGTTGGTGACTCTTCTCTATAAATACAGTGGTTAATATTTATCATTTATCCTTATTTAAATTTCCTATGAATAAATTTTCCAATACTGAATACTATTTTCAAACACATCATTATCAGCAACTGATTAAATAGATTATGACTGAAAACTCATCAAAGCTTTCAAGGCTATTGATAGTTTCATGCAACTTTAAAACGTCTAAATTTGGAAGTAACTGGCTAATCAATGAACCTTTTATTGGTAAAGAGCCACCATTGCACCAAAGTCTATCAATATGTAAATATGGGTTTTAACATGCTTATATATTTTTTAAAGAGCTGGAATATACTCTTTGTAATATATTTGAAACATTATCAAATATTTTGAAAATTTCACTACTACCTAGTCTATGTGTGGCATTTAAAAAACACTATTAGCCAGTCATAGTACATTTTTCTAAATTGAATTTTAAATTTTCTAGTGGCTACCATGATAACAAATTTATTATCTTGACACGGTGTATCAGAATCTTCTTCCATGAAGTTCACAGACCTTTCTTATTGTCTCTTTCTAAACGATTCTATAAGAAAAAAGATAACATAGTAAAGAGAAACAGATTCACAGACAAAAATATCTAAAAAAACTCTTTCTGTGTATAACAATTAATTATACAACTAATCATGTGTGAAAAATGAATTAGGAAAGTCTCAAATTATAAAAACTATAAAATTTTAGTTTTGCTTGAAAAACTTTACAGGGCCAAAATAATACCCTTGGATAAGTTCATTTTTTTTCAATTTCTTAATCTATTTTGCTTTTGTTTCACAGGTGACCCAGGAAAACAAAATTTTTAAAATTCCCCTACAGTAAACCCAATTAAGAATTTTGGCAAGGAAAGAATGAGGGGAAGCAAAAACCCAGTAGGAATGGCTTTTCTTTTTTGTCTTTCTCAAATTAGAACTGGCTTCACAAATTATGCTTTCCTGATCATGTTATAAAGATGACTATAATATGTCACTTAAAACTGAAGGAAAATGGCAGAGAAATTAACCTTAAGAGATCACTTGAAATCTCTTAAGAGGAACTGCAGAGTATTATTACTTGTACACAAAACTCTTGTTCAGTTTGAGCATTAATGCTTTCAGAGCAACTTAAATAACATTAACAATCAAAAAGACGATGGGATTAGAGGAGGTATCTTGAATAATAACATACCACTTTTACACAGTTATTTATACCTAACTATTTTAGATAAAAAATCACAGCTTTAGCTATTAAGGACAAGTCCTTTAAGCAAATGGTGATTTTTCCAAAATGAAATTTAAAAACTGTCAAGTGCTAATGGGTTTGTGCTGCCAAAAATCCCTAATCAGTTCTTTTTCTTTTCTAAGAAGAAAGTCAGGGCAAATAGGGAAAGTAAAGATTACATGTTTTGAAGGAACTGTATTCTAATATTTACTTAGTGCCTATATAAGGGACAGGAACCAGATGGGAAAATCCAAATGGATTTAAAAGATGCAAAATGAGATTTGATTGTGGAAAAGAAACCAGGTTTCCCTTATTTTTATTTTGTTTCTTTAATATTTTAATTATCCTTTATATTATGCTTGTTTCATTTGAACACCTCAATTATGTAAAATTAAGAAACTCGTAAGTTTTCCAGAGAATCTTGGAATATAATTCAGTTACTAAAGTTGGTTTTTGACAACAGAAAATATTCATGAGGTTAAACTCATAAGGTATATTTCTTATTTAAGTAATGGAGTTAGTTGAGGTACATGGATGTCTGATAATTTACCTGAGGGTTATAGAAGCTGGGTTTTTTTTTTCCCAACCCTTTGAACAGAGATATTTATTATTGGGAGCTGGTTTCACATGTGATGAGAATAGTTGTACCAAATATTGAGGTAAGGCACTTCAAGGATTAGCAACAGCAAAAATCCACCACTATTCCTTGGGCTGAAGAGACAAAGGAGGATATGGTTAAGGGGCTCAAGACTGAGGGCCAGCAGGTAGAACTGGAACTATTGCCCAGTGGGGAACTGGAACCATGGAGGAGGGAATTAGAGCCATGAAGGAGATGATACCCAAAGGAAGTGGGTAGGGGGAGGAGTTCTTGGTTTTCTTTTTCCTCTTGCTTTTAGCCTGGGAAATTATCTCTCTGAGACATGGAGTAGAGCAGCAATGGGAAGAATGGATCAAGAACACATAGTCTAATCAATGACCAGCAAAGGCCAAAGAACCTGGTTAATAATGAAAGTTCTAGAGAAAGATTTTCTGACTTTGAATCCCAGCATTAAATCTATCACCTTCTTGTTTACTTTGGGTGAATTATATAACACTTCTGGTTCTTGTTTGTCCACAAAAATGTGGGTATTAGTATATTTTAACTTACTGAGTTGCCATGGGGGAGTAAGCATATATGAAGCCAAGCGTTATATCTATTGCACATTCTCAGTAAATGTAATCTATTAAGAATTTTAAAAAATGAGATACAAGTAGAAATTAGATTAAGGCCTAAAGATGCTATCAAACAAGGCCCAACTCCCAGACTGGTACTTGGTATATCTAGGAAGGGGTCCTTTTCCAAAGAAATGGATATTAACTATTTGGGGGGGAAAGAATTACTCAGAAAATCTTTCTACATATTTTGCCAAGAATACAGAAGTTCCAAGCTGAAAGTAGTTTTTTTTTTGGGGGGGGGCACGGGGTGGGAAGGGAGGTGGACAGGTTGGGGAAATCTTACTGTTATATATTCTTTAGGGATTAAAAGAGTTGCCCTTTGCTATTGCTGTTACTACAATGGAGACATTGAGCAATGAATGCTGTTTATAAGAAATTTAGGGTATGTCCTGTTTTTCTTTTCTCCATTCAATGGTCTAAGCATTTTTCAGACCCTGGTCAAGTCCACAGATATTGAAATATCCTGGTTGAGGACACCTTGAATTCACAGGAGGGAAAAAAAAATGTAGGTACAAGGCCTTTGAAATGACTTCTCCACTTCCCATGGTGGATCTTGATTTCATGGAGTAATTCTTATCATGCCCTCAGGAGGTAAGCAATTTCACAAACTGTACTATAATGAGGGGAAGGGCAGTCTTGATGGAAATCTATCTATCTACTCCAAACCTATTTGAACTGAGCCCTTAGTGTCCTGGGACTGGGACACACAGGATATCTACCCTTCTCTAGGCTACCCAGTCTTCTTACTGTTCTTGTCAAAATAGGCTAGTTGAATCAAACATGCAAACCAACTGGGAATGCCAGATTACAAACATGCTTTGGAATGCTTCTTAACTAACCCAAGACCAAAGTGTATGGTTGAGAATAAGATATTCTTCAGTAAAAAGAAAGTGAATCTCAGAGAGATAATATAATCTCCAAAAATCGAAAAGCTAATATAATACTAAGGTATTCTAGGTATTTATATATATATAATATATTATATATATATATATATATATATATATATATATATATATATATATATATATATAATATATTATATATAATATAGGTATTCCAGGTCTCTGACTCCAAAGTCTATTAAGTATAGTGTCTCTGGAGTGGTCTCTTTCACATATGATCAAAGTATGGTTGGGAAATCACTTCAGGTTATTGCATGGCAACTAAAGAGAGGGACAAAGATAAGCCCAATATGGATGAATGTTTGGAAATAACTCTATAAAGGGGCATAATGTTTGCAAAAGGGTAGAGATGGAAAACCTATGGCTTAGATCTGACTATGACTTTAACAACAGAGAGATGTTTTTTCCTCCTATTTCCATTGTTCGAATCAACTGTACAGGCAAATCATGTTATGTATTTTTTTTTTAATTTTTTATTGTTGGCTGTTCAAAACATTACATAGTTCTTGATATATCATATTTCACACTTTGATTCAAGTGGGTTATGAGCTCCCATTTTTACCCCATATACAGATTGCAGAATCACATCAGTTACACATCCATTGATTTACATATTGCCATACTAGTGTCTGTTGTGTTCTGCTGCCTTTCCTATCCTCTACTATCCCCCCTCCCCTCCCCTCCCCTCCCCTCTTCTCTCTCTGCCCCCTCTACTGACATTCATTTGTCCCCCTTGTATTATTTTTCCCTTTCCCCTCACTTCCTCTTGTATGTACTTTTGTATAACTCTGAGGGTCTCCTTCCATTTCCATGCAATTTCCCTTCTCTCTCCCTTTCCCTCCCACCTCTCATCCCTGTTTAATGTTAATCTTTGTATTTTGAATGCCACAGTCTTTTGTCCTAAGGTATCTAGAATACTTGGGACATTTGGCCTCACTTTGGCACAAATACTGCAAACATTCCACAGTGAAACTCCAGATTTTCCAGAGCCAGTATATTTTTCAATGCTGAATTTTTTTCTGCCTCAATTTTTTCACCTAACATTTCATCCAAATTGAGATATTAAGTTACATGTCAACATTTTTTATGTGATGACTACCTTGTATTTTGCTGCAATGTCCTAATCTTCACCCTCTAGGTAAATCTGCCTTCTTCAATCATTTAATAAAGCCAGGATTAAGTAACTCATTTTAAATTTAGAAGGACAAATATTGATTACTATTTCAAAAAATTTAGGTGAAGTGTATGTTACCCACCTGAAGTTCTGAGTGCTCTTTCAGGAGTCGATCATATTCTTTTGAAAGTCTCTCTGACTGTGTCTTCATTGTCATCACATCACTCTGTGCCTTAAAAAGGGCTAGAAAATATCAAATAGAATTTTATTTTCAAAGAATTTGAAATTTAAAGAAGAGCTGCAAGACTTATATAGAGAATTTGTATAGTCTTTACTCAAATTTACCAGTTGTTAATGTTGTACTACATAGGTTATCATTTTCTCTCTTTGTCTTTCTCTTTCTTTCTTTTTTTTTTTTTTTTGATGGTAGTGGGAATTGAATCCAGGGGTGCTTTACTACTAAGCCACAACCCAAGTAGTTTTTTTTGAGCTATGGTCTTGCTACTATTGCTGAGGCTGGCTTCAAACTTGAAATCCTCCTGCTTCAGTCAGGATCCCAAGTCTCTGGGATTATAGGTGTGCACCATCATACCAGGTGAGCACACTGTCACACATGATTATTTTCTTCAATCACTTGACAGTAAATTGCAGACATCATGCCTCTTTACTCTTTAAAATTTTACTGTGTATTTCCTAAGAATAGAATATTCTCTAACATAATCATTATAGTTACTAAATTTAGGAAATTTAACATCAATGCAATACCTTTAATTTATCACCCATTTTCTTCCTATTTCTAGTCCAGGATACAGTCTTGGATAACATACTACATTTAGTTGTTGGGTGTCTTTAGTTTTATTTATTCTGGAATAGTTCCTCAATCTTCTTCCAGCCCTTCTATCTCCATCTTTTGTGACACTGGCATTTTAAAGAATATAGCACACTTTTGGGAGCTCAGTGGTACAGTGTTTGCCTGGCATGCATGAGGCCCTTGGATCAATCCCAGCACTATTTTTTTTTTAAAAGAGTGAGTTTTAAAATAGAACAGTTCATTTTGGTTTGGTTTTAAAATAGAACATTCATTTTGGTTTGGTTTTGACTGACTTTTCTCATGATTAAGTTCAGATCATACATCCCACTTACTTATGAACATAAGAAATGTTTAATTTATTAGGATATTTAGAGGCTTATCACATCTAAAGATCCTCTGCCCCTCACTGCTTTTTCCATTTTAAAGTTGATACTTTCCCCCTTGTAACTTAAGCAGCAATATATGGGAAGATAATTTCAATAATGTAAACATATTGCTCCTCTTAAAACATCTCCCCTATATCCCACTGATAATTCTTGCCTAAATTAATCCTCATTATGTCAGTTGCAAAATGGTGATTTTTCCTACTTCACCATCCCATGCATATTAATGTCAGCATTCTACTGTAAGGAAGAATCTTTTTTTTGCTCTCCACTCATTTATTTGTCAATTCCATCCATCTGTATGAACTTGCAGCTTTATATTTTTTCAATGACTTACAATTCATTCCTATATTTAATTATTCTGATGCTCAAACTTCCCTAGAATTTTTCAGTGTGAACTTCTTCATGCTGGCTCCTAGTTCCATTGACATGTCTCCACTTAATTTATTTATTTAGATTATTTGGTTACTTTCTGGCACAACATGTCTAAGGCTCTCCTAAATCTTCCCTAACTCAGTATTATAGAAGAAGTATCAGAAGGGTCTGCTTCCAAAAACATGGATAGAAAAACTATTTTATCATTCTTGCTAAGGAATGGACAACTATATCTCACAAAGTTAAAAGTATGGGGTATATAATTAATGCTTAAAAGGTTTAACTGAAGATAATGACACACAAAATGGCTATATATTGGCCTCTGTTGACCAAGAAACTACAGTTATAAGTCATCACATTAAAGTCCTTAGAAAAAACAAAACAAAACAAAGCAAAAAAACCAAATATATAATAACACAGTTTGGAGAAGAAGATAATGAGCAAAACATACAGAAGGGAAGAGTAGCCTAAATAGGCAATTGACAAATTAAAATTGACATACTTGAAATTTTTTCTTAATGTTTTTAGAAATTAGTTTTCCAAAATCTGGGAATACTGAACAAGTTCTCTATATAATACTGTATAAGTAGTCTTTGGAAGTTCTGCATTTGTTAATTTTTTAGGGTAAGAGTTTTAGGGAAGAATGTGGGATTTATAAGTTTAAAATTACTTTATTGTCACAATGAAATTGTCTTATTATAAACAATCTAAATGCCTTCTTGAGAAATCATTTTGTGGACATTTTTACATAAACATATAAGCCATTATCAATTAAAATGCTTTATGTCTTAGTACTTTGTTAGTTGTCAATATGGAAGTAATTACCTATGCACAGCTAGGGTGTGCTTTAAATGCAGCCAGTACAATTAAGGAAGAACTGAATTTTAATTTTATTTTTCATTAAATTTCAATTTAAATAGCCAAATGTGCCTAGTGGCTAGCCATATTAAATAGCACAACTTTATAATTTCTTTTTTATTCTTTTATAAAGTCACAATTCCAAATTAGGTATAAAACTGATTTTGACAAACTTAATGTAATATTACTTGGTAAAGGTAGGTAGATTTCATTAGGATCACAGCTACAATATAGAGTTACATATTAATTTTCAATTTGGATTCTATCAGAAAGGCATTTCCAGAGGCTACCTGAAAATAAGAAACATGGGGTAGGGAGGGGGAGCATGGGAAGAATAGATGAATTCTAGATAGGGAAGAGGGGTGGGAGGGAAAGGGAGGGGGCAGGAGATTAGCAAAGATGGTGGAATGTGATGGATATCATTATCTAAAGTACATGTATGAAGACACGAATTGGGTGTCAACATACTTTATATACATATAGAGATATGAAAAATTGTGGTATATATGTGTAAGAAGACTTGTAATGCAAAAAACCACAAAGTACATGTATAAAGACATGAAATGGCATGATTATACTTATATACAAAGACATGAAAAATTGTGCTCTATATGTGTAATAAAAATTGTAATGCATTTTGCTGTTATTTAAAAAAATAAAATCAATTAAAAAAAAGAAAATAAGAAATATGGTTGGTGTTATCTTTAGGACTTAATAAAAATGCTTAAGAGCCCATATTTCTGGTATTTAAAAAGCAAAGTAGATTTCACAATCTAATAATGCCTGACTAGCCTTCATAGGTTTTAAGGATGTTGATGTAACAATCTAAATGTTTCTTTGCCCCTAAAAGTCATATGTGAAACTTAACCACAATGTCATGGTATGAAGAGGTGGGGCTGGGAAGTGATTAGGTCATGAAGGTGAAGTCCTCATGAATAAGATTAGTGCCTAAAGGTCACAGAGAGCAGTCCTCTATCTTCCCTCATTTGAAGACAGGTGAGAGGACTCCATTTATAAACCAAAAAACAGGCACTCACCAGACACTGAATCTGTACTGCCTTGATCTTGAACTTCCCAGCCCACAGAACTATTCGAAAGAAATTTAAGTTGTTTGTCAGCTAATATGGGTCTTTGTTATAGCATACCAAACAGACTAAGACAGTTGGTCAGGAGCTTGCATTGAACAGGGGGTTTGGTCTTAATGTTAAAAATAATTTAAATTTCTGACAAGAATAAATTACTTAGGAAATTTAAGACATCTAAGAAGCTATAATCTACTCAAGAGTTTCCTCAGGTTATTACTGGTATAAAGCTATAATAAAACAACAATGTGTAAATGTTGTTTCTCTGCCACGTCAAGCCAAGGTATGAAGTGTGTTTTTGTTTTTGTGTTTCAGTGGATATCAATAAGCTTAATGATTACTCTCCTACTGAATTCACTCCAATTAGGGAAGATTATTACTGTCTATAAGCCTCTTGTACTGTTTCCTAGTTCTTTTCTACCTCTAATTTTATAAAAATTACAATATTGTGTTTTGGATGCTTTCCACCTCCTTCTGGAACTGCATCTGTAACTAAGGGATTATATAAACTTGTCATCTGACATGTGAGTATGCTTGTTTTATTTTGAGCCATATTATTTTGGAAACAGCATATATAGGAAAAACATAATTGGACAAGGAGGTTTGAGGTGACAAATCTAAATTGCTGTTTCAATTTTTGTATCTGCAAAAATGGATTGCTATTACTTGCCAGTAGCTTTGCAGAAATGCTGAGGTATTTCATGAGAATCTGGCAGACTGAACTAGAGACTAGGTTTGGAGTCACTAGGAACTTAAGGCACATACATCATTTATTAATATAGAAAATAACCACAATAAATATTACAGTGATGCATAGTAAGCCAAAATTTTGTGCAAAATGACATATAAACAGGTCAAAAATATATGTGGTCTTTCCAAGTGCTAAACTACTACATTTATGAGGCTACTGGCACAGTGGGAGGAGCTAATGATACTAATGTACTGTGTAAATGTATTATATTACTATGATTTCTACCAGAGATAACAGAGACAGTTAAGTCTTGCCAGGAAATGAAAGAGAATAATTTTTAGAGGCATTGGCATGGTATATAAAGTTGGGCTACTGTACAATAGCTGGAAGGATTGAGCCAGAGGAAAACATATCTTATTTGAAAATTTTCCATATGTCTAGTGTTGTTTTCTTTTCACTTAATTTGGTTCTGTTTTTGAGAACTCAAGAGTGCAATACATTGGAGTTATCCAGTAGTTAGGCTTTGTATGTACTATTCTTTTGCCCTTTATCTATTATTGTACATTAAACCACTGTAATGCTTCCAAGATGCTTAGAAAATAGACACACAAACTTTTGTTCACTAAGGAACATAAACTGTAACTTTAATTATATTAATTTATATATATGCCTATAGTATCAGATCCATGTATATAAGATCTATGTTTTACTAACCATTTCATTGATTACCTACTCTCTCTCTTTTGATACTGGGGATTGAATCCAGGGCTTTGCATGTGCTGATAGGCAAGCACTCTACCACTGAGCTACATTCCCAACCCTTTCTAAAACTTATTTTGAGACAGGGTCTTGCTAAATTGCCAAGGCGGGCTTTGAACTTGAGATCCTCCTGCCTCCCCAGTAGCTGGGGTTACCATGCCCAGTTGGTATTTAGTTCCCTCTTTTTTTGGGGGGAGGGGGAATATCAGGGGCTGAACTCAGGGGCACTCAACCACTGAGCCATATCCCCAGTCCTTTTTTGTATTTTATTAGAGAGAGGGTTTCATTGAGTTGCTTAGGGCCTCGCTAAGTTCCTGCGGCTAGCTTTGAATTTAGGATCCTCCTGACTTAGCCTCCCTAGCTGCTGGGATCACAGGCATGTGCCAGAACCCAGCTCAGATCTCTTAATCTCACATTCATCTGCTAATTAGGTTTGTTGATTGTATTTTATTTATATCCACTCCACCTCTGTACATTCTTTTCATCTCTAACTTAGATTACTCAATCTTAGATTACTGACCTAGTTGTTCAGCTCCTCTAATTCACTGTCACAATGCTGACAAAATGATTGCTCTCATGCTTAACAACCACCCTGCAATAGTGTCTCCAAATTGTTAACATATAAACATGACATATGAGGTGATTCAAGATAATTCTTATGCATGCTGCTCAACTTTCTGCCTTATTTTATGCTGCAGTTGCAATGGGCTTCTTATAGTACCTTCAAAATGCCATACTCATTCAGTTATGTGCTGCTCATTTGGTTAAACATCTGTCCATCTCCCTTTATCTCCCTACTTCACTCATTCTCTCACATTTCATTTGGCTCATTAACATCATCCTTCAAAACACTGAGGAATTGT
Source organism: Marmota flaviventris (assembly GCF_047511675.1). NCBI lineage: Eukaryota > Metazoa > Chordata > Mammalia > Rodentia > Sciuridae > Marmota > Marmota flaviventris. The sequence continues at coordinate 55,608,496 of NC_092498.1, forward strand.
CTTGTTCTCCAGTGTGGGCTTCAAATGCATCTCAAGCTTACCATTATCACAGCACTTGTCATGCTGAAGAACAACTATGTCCTCACTAGATGAGGGACTATTACTCGAAAAACAGAGCTGTGACTTGTGTCTCTCTCTGAACATGCAGCACACTGCCTACCACATGGCAGGTGCTTAAAATATGTTCCCTGAAGGAAAGAAAAAAAATGTAAAGTGTAAGCTTTAAGCATTTGAAAAATTCTGTGAAATCAGTTCATTTTCTACAGATGAGATGTCACTTTAGTTACTTAAAGGGAATCTTAGTTGCAACAAGATAAAAACAACTATCTCTTCAATCAAAAAACAAAATATTCAACATAGCTGGAGAGCCACAAAATAAACATATGAAATATATATTTGATGAAAATATACTCATGTTACAAATATTTCATGCTACTCCAGAATTAAAACAAAATGCAAATAAATAGTATCTCAGAATACAATTCAGTTAAAAAAAAAAGTTGAAACACTAATTCTAAAGAATGAGGCAGGAAATAAGCAAGATAAGCCTGAGTATCTTGTGGTGTCAGAAAGGTAGAAAATGCTCAAAAAAACAAAATTTAAAAAAATCTATAATAATGAAAATCCACAATAATGGGGATATATCCAAGGGACACAAGAGCCAACCAAGAGTCCTCAGTGGTTGAAGTTGGGCAACCTGGGCAACAAAATGGAAGTAATATTAAAGCATAACCCAAAGTTTAAGATAAATATTTATGAATTCATACTGATGTAAAATAAACAAATGGTAGAGAAATGACAAATTTGTGCAGAATAATTCCAAATAATATACACAGATACTCTGTTCTAAGGAGGTATTGTATGATTCCCCATTTCTTAAGTGTGGACTGTGAACATGACTTCCTTCCAAAGATAGAGGGGGAAAAAATAACTTTACAGTACAGAAACCTGACAAACATAATTTCTTTCAGGTGATCAAGTTATCATCAATAGTGATAATCATGTTAATAGTATATACTAGAAATAATGTGATGAAAATGTCACTTTACCCCTATATTTAAACTGTAGCTATATATTCCAATGAAGAAAAACAAAAGATAAATCCAATTGAGGCTCGTTTTATAAAATAAAAGATCAGTGCTTTTCAAAAATGTCAAGGTTAAGAATAAGGAAAATCTGAAAAACTATTCTTGTCAAAAGGAGCCTAGGGGTGATAGGATTACTAAATGTAATATGATATCCTCAGTGAGATCGTAGGATAAAAGAAAGACATTAAGTAAAAACTAAATCTGAATAAATCATGGACTTCAGTCAATAATATTATGTGAATATTGGTTTAATAATTATATGTATGTACTAGATTAATGTAAGACATTAATAATGGGAAAACTGGGGTGGGAAATATGGAAATTCTCTATATTATCTTTAACTAACTAGATATTAGTTAAAATAGCTGAACTGTTTTAACATAAAAAGTTTATCTGAAAAACACAATGGGAAAAAAACCCCAAAATACTATGTATCTAGGACCAGATACAATAAAATTCACTAAGTCTATCCAAGTTTCTAAGAGTCTATTGAAATGACCTTCAAGGACAAAATATGATTCAAGGGTACAACAAGGAGATACCCAAGCCAGGGTATCTCCTTAAAATTTTTGTTCTAAAAATGCACATTAAAATGACAAAAATATGTATGCAAAATATTAACCAGTTATATGTTCATATAGATTTACTGTCCACTAAGCAGAACCAAAACTGGACTAAAAACTAAGTATCTCTTGGGTTAAACACTAAAGTCTGGGGTTTATTTGTTCCAGGAATTTTTTTTTTATGTAAGTAGTATACTATGGATATTTTTAGTCATGTTAAAAGCAGCATGCAGAAACATATTCTTTGGAATAAAATTTATAGTAGTGAAACATCAGAAATCATAAGAGTTTAGTAAACAAATATGCATAAAATTGATGTCTTATTACTCGAATTGAAAATTGTAGTTGAAAAATGACATAAAAGGGCTGAGGTTGTAGCTCAGTGGTAGAGCACTTACTTGGCACATGTACGGCATCAAGTTAAATCCTCAGCACCACATGAAATAAATAAAATAAAGGTACTGTGTCCATCTACAACTAAAAATATATTTTTAAAAAATGACATAAAAGGTTTTAATATTAACTGTAATAAATTTAAGAACTAAAAAAATCCCAAATGGCCTTCTCAATTCATTTAAATAGATAAAATGTTAATTAAAAATTGTACAAAATTTTCCGATGTTTTGAAATTATGTGGTATAGTGTTACAGTATATATTTTTAAAAAACTAGAATCAAAATGGTAATATTAAGAAAGATCAGTGAGTGGGCAGTAAGAAGATGGACATGAGAAAAGCAGATTGAATGCATTTCAAAAATGTCAAAGTATAGGGAACAACTTCTGTGAACACATCTTATATAAGAGAAGGGTTGAGAGGCAACATGGTTATAAATATCTTAAAATATATTTTAAAAAATTCATAAAAAAGTTTTTATGAAATCATACATTATGGTAAAAAAGTGCAACACACATAGAAGGGCTGTGAAAATGAAAATCCTTAATAAGAGCAATGATAAGCCTTTACTGTTTTAAGAATATGAGAGGGCAGTTTTTCTCCTGGACTCTAAGAACTGTGACTCCATAAGTACATACCAAAAGTTTCCCTTTCTGTTCAACAACTTATGAAATGCCTACTTTCATTCATTTTCTAAATGTGGAGGATACTGCGAAAAGATAGCTAGCTCATTTTCTATGAGGGGAAAGAGATATACAAACAAAGAAACCGAACAGTGATAGTGATAAGTGCCACACAGAAAGGTAAAACAGGGTAAATGGCTAGAGAATGACTATGTAACTTTCTCAAATAGAGTAGTAACAAAGTTTCTGTACAGAGAAGAAATTTAAGCTAAAATCCTTTTGTCTGTTCAGAGGGCTGAGAAAGAATGATACTCCAGTAGCACTAAGCACACGTAGGATCTGCATCTTATTTTCTAAATGCCATTCTTTACTTAAAGGCCAATTCAAGGACTGGGAAAAGGGGCTGGGGATGTGGCTCAAGTGGTAGCGCGCTCGCCTGGCATGCATGCGGCCCGGGGTTTGATCCTCAGCACCACATACAAACAAAGATGTTGTGTCCGCCGAAAACTAAAATAAATAAATAAATATTAAAAAAAGAAAAAAAAAAAAAAAGGACTGGGAAAAGTGCTAAGATGAACCTGGAACATCTTTCTTGCTATATCAGAAAACTTACAATAGAATGACATATAATAAAAGGGGGAGGAATGAGGGAATTAGAAAATCACCACTGGAAAATATCAAAATAATAAGTGAGAAAAATATGGAGAGAGAAAAAGATAAAGCAAAATGTTAAAATGTTATCATTTGGAAAATTGAGTGAAGGGTATAGGAGAAATTGTTTTTTATTATTCTTGTGCCTTTTCTGTGAGTTTGATATTATGTCTGAACAAGAAGTTAAAAGAAAAAATTAGAAATTTTTCTAAGTAGAGCAGAGAATTGGGGTAGTTGCTGGGCATGGTGGGGGGTGGGATGAAGGATGTTTTTTTTTTTTGGGGGCATAGGAGATCCCAGACAATGTTTGTAGGATGACGGGAAGTAAAGGAGTTTAGGGAGAAATAAAGTCCTTGAGAAGGTTAGTGAGGTTGGGATTCAAAGTACCAGAGAAAAGATTGAAACTTCATTCAAGGGCAGGGAGAGGGTGACACTAGCTATGGGGGATTGAGAGGTGGAACAGTGGTTTTGGTGGTGGGAAGATAAAAGTTGTTTTTGTGTGATTCATTCTGTGTCCAATGAAACAGGGTATGTTTAGAAGTTTGAAGTTGACACAAGATCTAAACAGTTTTGGAAAATGAAAAAGTAAAGAGTTAAGAGAAGTTCAATAGGATTATCACACAGTGTTGAGGGCAAATTTAAATGCAATGACTATTTATTTAAAATAGCTGGGTCTTTCTGAAACCTATGGAGGGAAGAAGGAGAAGCAAGAGAGCGGGGAAAGAGAGCAGATAATAAGTTTTCAAGAACATAACTATGATGAATCATGAAATCCTAAACTGGATAAGGAGAGAAGAGAAATCAATGTTTGTGGGTGAGATTTATCAATATGTTATTATATGCCAGATCAGGAACAGTAGTGAATGCTGGAGACACACAGATGTCTTAGAAGCAATATTTGCCTTCACAGCACTTACAGTCTAGTATGAAAGTCAAGAAAATAAAAAAATAATTTCTGTGGCATACACTCAATAAGTAAGTAGGGCATTCTAGACAGGCAAACCTGTAGTACTACACAAAGGTGAAAAATAATGAAACACCACTATTACAACTACCAACTATGATAATAAAGTAGGAGTGTAAAATTTAAATTGGACAAGGTTGGAGATGACATTGGGGGCCAGATCACAGAGGGCCACATCTGTAACCTTGGGGAGCTATAAAGGTAACAGAAGCCAATAAAGAACTTTTTAAAAAATATTTTTTTAGTTATACATGGATACAATGTTTTTTTATTTTTATGTGGTGCTGAGGATTGAACCCAGTACCTCACATGTACAAGGCAAGCGTTCTGCCACTGAGCCACAACCCCAGCCCCCAATTAAAGAATTTTAAATAGTGCAGAGGTATAAGTGTGGTTTTAGAAACTGTTCTAGTCTGGAATGGCAGCACCTGCCTTTAATCAGATTGCAAGTTCAAAGCCAGCCTCAGCAACTTAGTGAGGCCCTGTTTCAAAAAAAAAAAAAAAAAGCTGGGGATGTGGCTGAGTAGTTAAGCACCCCTAGATTCAATCCCCCAAACCAAAACAAAATAAACAAACAACAACAAAACTACTCTAATGGCAATGTGAAGAGGCCAAACTAATGATTAACAGAGATTAAACTGGGACATATATTAGGAGACTGCTTGCTCAGCAAGAGGAGTCAGACATTTTTGGAGTAGAAAATAAAGCTGCATAATTACATTACAGAACAAACATTAATGAATAAAACCAAATATAATTCTTTTTTATATGCAAAGAACAAAGGGGACAAGGAACAAAATTCCTTTTATTTTTCTTTCTTTTTTTCCATTGTCTCAATCTCTCAAACTTCTGGACTTTGGAAAATATATAAGGTGCATGGGCAAAGTGGCAAAATACTTCTGGGTTTTAGAAAAGAAATGAGTTAAGGCATGCTGACACTTAAACTGATGATTGGTACTCTGGGCCAGGGAACTGATAAACAGGCTTTCTAATTTAATAAATAAAATATTCACTATTGGTAAAAGAAACATGATAAACACATGATGAAGACTTCATTAATCTTAGGTTAAAGTAATGTATTTAAGAAAATAATTCTGTATGTATTACTGAGCAAAAATATTATAAACTGTATTAATGTGCTAGACCTTAAAAATAAAGATGTACTTTTTAGGCAAAGCACTACGTAATTACAGATTATAGGAGATGCTTTGAAAAGAGAACACTTTTTTAAAAAAATCATTTTTTAGTTGTAGTTGGACACAATGCCTTTATTTTATTTATTTATTTTTACGTGGTGCTGAGGATCAAACCCAGGGCCTTTGCACATGCTAGGTGAGCGCTCTACTCCTGAGCCACGACCCTAGCCCTGAAAAGAGAACACTTTTATAAAGCAATTTTATGTGTATACAGAATTGATGTGAAATCTAGAATTACCAACCCATCATATATGAAAACTGAAGGAGTAAATCTGCTTTGTCTATAAGCACATATAATTTCTAAAATTATCTGATCAATATTGATTCGGCAAGCACTTAAGTGCACAGCAGATTTTATAACATTATTAGTGGCAGAAACCAATCTTTTCAGCATATTTTCATTTATAGTGAAAAAGATACTTTCTTTATCTGAAGACTCTAATGGCCAATATTTCTGCAAAGGGCCAGAAAGTAGGTATATTTAGTTTTTCAGGTCATATAATCTCTCCAATTACTAAACTCTGCAGCCATAGAAATCATGTAAAAAAATGGGCACAGCTTTGTTCCACTAAAATTTAATTTATAAAAAAAGGCAGCAGGTTGAATTTAGTTCATGGGAAATAATTTGGTAACCCCTGTCCTAAAACAACATTTGCAAGCTTTATCATTTTATCATAGATTATAAGTTTACTCAAAAGACCCATAAAATAATGTCAGAACATGAGAGAGAATGGTCCAAATTATACTGCAAAATATTAAGAAAACTACTATAAAGTCTTTTTTTTAATCTCAATTTTCCTTATAGAAAAAATAAAGGCTACACAGGGGATGTTGTAATGGGATTTACTTTTAGAAAGAAAGTGTTTTTTTACTCCTGTAATTTTTTTCAGCTGAATTTTTTTGTAGCTGATTGTTTCTTTTCAATTTCAAAAGTGACTGAATCAGGAATCAAAAGTGAGGATATTTGAAGGGGAAGGAGAATATAAGTTAATATGAGACTGTGCCTAGATTTTCACATGGTAATGCTCTCATGAGGTGACTCTAATGCCAAAACTCACACTCTAAAATAAAAACTAACTCATTTTATTTGTGTTCATCACTTTTAAATACTGGGCGATTAATACACTGGTGCCTAATTAATCTATTCCCAAGACCCTAATTATACAAAACAGTACTATTATTATTCTTTGAGTTTATAAACCAACCCCAGATTTAATTAGCAAATGAACAACTCAAACATCTAACATTGCCTGTTTCATTACTGATCAAGTTTTGAGAGGTCTTCTCTTTCAATGCAAAAAGCCTGTAAAAGATTTTATATTAAATCCCACTACATCCTCATTAGGCTACAGGAGAAAGGCAATATTAAAAAAATTAACCCTAAACTTGAGAAAAATATTTCAGTTATGATAATTTTTTTTCTAAGTTTACAGTTAAAAGCTAAACTTTTCTTTTTATTTCAGTCATTTCCTATTAACTTGGAAAAGTTTTATAATAGAAATAATAATAATAATGATAATAATAGTCTTAAATTTTTTTTTTAGTTGTAGGTGGACACAATATCTTCATTTTAAAAAATTTATTTTTATATGGTGCTGAAGATCAATCCCAGTATCTCACGAGGCAAGCACTCTGTCACTGAGTCACAATCCCAGCCCAGTTAGTGAGTCTTAACACTGAATTATGTGCTCTGTATTCATGACAACTCCATGAAGAACTACTAACTTCCTCAAGGCCAAAATTCTGTTGCTGTTTCTGTACTTTCTCGAGAATACATTTTTGACTCTAAACATGGTACTCAAGCACTCCCACATCTTGTCTGTTTTCTTGCCAGCCTCATCATTCCCATTCTACTCTACCATCAGCTTCAAGCTTTGCCACAATGGCTTTTCATTCTTGGTTTGTGTGTATTCTTAAGACTAGGGGAATACACTCAATGCTCATTTTTGCTTCTGAAAGAAATACCACTGAAGCCTGCAGCCCAGTTGAAATGATACCTCTTCACTAATTTCCCAATTGTTTCAGTAAGAAAATCATGAGCTCCTCTGCACTGCCATAGTCCTTTGTATTATAACTTTACTTTGACTTTTATGACCCCTCACCTTACATTTTTAGTATCAGTGAATTTGTCTATTTTCCTCATCATACATTCTTGAAGACTGGGATGACTGTGTATTTATTCATCTTGGTGTTCTTCATAGAATCCAACACAATAAGTTGCAGATGGGCAGATACAATTACAAGTTCAAAAACAGAACTGAGCAAAGATTATATATTGCTTATGTTCCTTTACTATGCAATCCCTTGACCATTTGCAGTATTTCAAGTCCCAGGAGCTGATCCTACAAAAACTGTTAAGGAATACTTGGTTCAAAACAGTTGTAGCCACATTCTATGAAGCAGAAGAATATGCTATTGATTCAGTGTATAAGTCAAAGAAAATCAATTTATGAGAAGGTTTACTGAAATAAAATACCAATTTTCACATACGGTGGGTACAAAAATTTTACCTGACAGCAATATTTTGTTAACATTTAAGAAAGCAAAGCAAGATGGAAAGACAGGAAATATTTTTTAGTTGTAGATAAACATACAATATCTTTATTTATTTTTATGTGGTGCTGAGGATCAAACCCAGTGTCTCATACATGTGAGGCAAGTACTTTACCACTGGGCTACAGCCCCAGCCCCTAGAGTCTTATTTTTAATAATGAAAAAAAAAAAAAAAAAAAAAAAACCATGCTGATTTCTTTTTTCAAATCACTTTTCCTTTCCTGTGAAGGTTTACTATTCCATATCAACAGATCCAAAAGATGTTCTAACAACCAACCATATTCTTAACACTAATGAGAAATTGTTATGTTAGCACATGCCCTCTTTTTCTTCCCAATGTTCCACCAAGAGAGTTAAATATTCAAGATTGTGTGCTAACAGATGGATAAAACATTCCAGGTCCTGTCTTAATGACAGCACGAGACATCTTTCTGAAGTGAAGAATATGATTTAATTAACCACCTGCTGAACTTAAGTTTGAGGGAAAGGGAAGTTACTGTGTAAAGTTCTCTCTCATGAAAAATAAACATAATTAAAGAATCAAAAAGCCAACAGTGAAAATAGTTCTTGATGGTCATTTCTGCTTCTTGATTATGCTATTTGGGGTGACAAAAAAATTACAACTAGTTATTCCCTTGTTTAATGGAAAACTGTTGCCAAAAAGGGTTAATGACTGGACCAAAGTTATACAGTGTATTCTTACAGACTTTGAAAAGTAAAATTCATATGATAGAAGTTAAACTACTTCTCATATTTAGGGTCCACTCTCAAAGTACAATTGGAAATAGTCCATTAATTAGGTAATTCAAGCAAAACATCTACTGCCTCACAACTACCAGGATATTTGGAAGAGAGGTTAAAAAAAAAAAACAATAAAAATCTTTCTCATTATATATATGTATTATACATGTATTATAGAAAATAATTTAAAATCCAGAAAAGTCATTCATTATACATTCCAAAGATAACCGTTTGTGTATTAATAGTTTGGTGTATGTTTTTCCTAAGTGTTTTTATACTAGATTTGCCCAGTTTAATTTCTGTACCTCATTTGGCAATAAACATAAATTGCTAAAAGTTCATACATTTATTATAAAAGTATTTTATAATAAATGTATATAAAAATGTATATAAAAGGTCTAGTGAACATGCACAGCTAGGCAAGAAATAGGCAGGAAGAAAGAATACCAAGGTATTCAAATTAATTATCCTCCTTTAGGAGATCCATCAATCGACTCCTCAAGTTTACAGAATTATCGTTTATTGCTTCCTAGTGTGACCATCAACTTCTAACTGACCAGTCTGCTATATATATTGCTCCTCTTACTCAGAAGAGTAAAGCCATTTCACTCAATTTTCTGCCACTCTAAGTTCATCAAAACATTTAGAGAACTGTGATTTTTATCCTTATTCCCTGGAGCATTCCTATATTCTGTATGCATTTAGCACTCTCCACTTATATTTTTGTGATATACTAATCTATGTATCCTATGTATGTATGTTTAATCCACACATCTGGACCACAAACACTTCAGGAAACAATCTACTTTCTCTTGCATTAATGTCCACTTTGTAAAGATTATAATAGCTTTTCCTTAGGACAGATTATCAGTTTTGCTTGCTGGGATTGTTAATAACACATAAGGTATCCTTGAATTTCTGTCTTAATATCTTCTCCACAGCTTTTCCTCCCGTTCATGGAAGACAAATAGTTTCAGGCTTTGGGAATAGATAAAAAGCTCACAAAAAAGGAAAATAATCACAACTAAGTGGTAATGTAACAAGGAACCATATAGAATAAATTATCAACATTGCATATTCATTTCAGGAAAGTAATCCTATAGAAAGCAAGACTCTTTTTGCTGTTTAACAATAACATTAACTGTAAGAGGAGATAATACAGATGAAGTAATAAAAACTAATAAATCCTTTATTTACTTAACTAAAAGGCTTGGTCATAGATTTTGCTTTAAAAATTAATATACTACAAATTACATATTGCCTACTGCTATATCCATCCAATAAATATACAAAGGCTTCACACACGGTAGGCAAGTACTCTACCACTGAGGTATACCTCTAGGCCTATGGTATTCCTTTTTTTGTGGGGGTGGGTACTGGGGATTGAACTCAGGGGCACTGGATCACTGAGCCACATCCCCAGCCCTATTTTGTATTTTATTTAGAGACAGGGTCTCACTGAATTGCTTAGTGTTTCATTTTTGCTGAGGCTGGCTTTGAACTTAAATTCTCCTGCTTCAGCCTTCCGAGCTGCTGAGAGTGTGGCAAAGCCACAGGTGTGTGGCAAATGATGATTATTTTTAGCTCCAATATATTCAAGGGTAGTAAAAGGAAATTTTATTTCTTTTCAAGGTAGGTCAAGGTGATATGAAGGTATTTATTTAGGAAGATAGTTGAATTAACAGTATTTCAAATAGGGGACTAAAATATTTTGTTTCTTGGTTCAAATGTAAGGTCCCTGTTATATTCTGTCAATACTTAGGCATACTTAATACGCTTTTATATTCACCTTAAATTGTGTTTGCATATAATTTTTTTAGAAAACTGATTTAAAATTTGCTTTTTCCTCAACAGATACACTTTTTAAGGAAAGTATTAGTTATGCTTCATGTCCAATTATTTTGGAATGAATGAATTATTGAAAATGTATTTTAAGGGCTGGGGATGTGGCTCAAGCAGTAGCGTGCTCGCCTGGCACGCGTGCGGCCCGGGTTTGATCCTCAGCACCACATACAAAACAAAAGATGTTTTATCCGCCAATAACTAAAAAATAAATATTAAAAAATTCTCTCTCTCTCTCTCTCCCCCCTCTTAAAAAAAAAGAAAATGTATTTTAAAAATTGTTGATAATTTATTTTGATTATATATATATATATATATATATATATATATATATATATATATATATATTTTTTTTTTTTTTTTTTTTTTTTTTTTGTGGTGCTGGGGATCAAACCCAGGGCCTTATACATGCAAGGCAAGCACTGTACCAACTGAGCTATATCCCCAGCTCAAGTTCACAATAGCTAAATTGTGGAACCAACCTAGATGCCCTTCAATAGATGAATGGATAAAAAAAATCTGGCATATATACACAATGGAAAATTACTCAGCAATAAAAGAGAATAAAAATCATGACATTTGCAGGTAAATGGATGGAGTTAGAGAATATCATGCTAAGCAAAATAAGCCAATCCCAAAAAACCAAATGCCAAATATTTTCTCTGATATAAGGAGGCTGATTCATAGTGGGACAGGGAGAAGGAGCATGGGAGGAATAGACGGACTCTAGATAGGGCAGAGGGGTTGGAGGGGAAGGGAGGGGACATGGGGTTATTAATGATGGTGGAATGTGATGATCATTATTATCCAAAGTACAGGTATGAAGACACAAATTGGTGTGAAAATACTATATATACAACCAGAGATATGAAAAATTATGCTCTATATGTGTAATAAGATTACATGGTAATGCATTCTGCTGTCATATATAAATCAAAATAAATAAATAAAAAATTTGTTGATGAAAGAAAGGCAGGAATGCAAGCAGAGTCAAGGAATTTGCCTCAGTCACTTTGCTTTCTGTAGGAGATATACACTACTATACAACCTATACATCCTTTATTATAAGATTGGCAGCCCTAAAAATTCCTTTTTAAAAAAATATTTATTTTTTAGTTGTAGTTGGACACAATGCCTTTATTTATTTATTTTTATGTGGTGCTGAGGATGGAACCCAGGGCCTTACACTTGCTAGGCGAGCACTCTACTGCTGACCCACAACCCCAGCCCAAGAATTCCTTTTTTAACATAGCATGTGATAGATGTATTCCTGTCCCTGAAGGAATGAGGGGCAGATACTTCTATACACAGCTCAATCACTATTTAATCATATTTACCCTTTCCTGGATGCATGCAATGATTGAGTGTTGCATGTTTCTTTTAATTTCAAGAATAAATACTGGAAAAATATTTATTTATAAGAACAAGTAACAGTTTTCCTGGATGTGTCCTTTGAAATCAATCTCCTTGGACGATAGGTTTTTTATAATATAAAGTTCTATTTCTGTTATAAAAGCTTATGAGACAGACTGTAAATTCCTTAAAACTTAGGCTATCATTTTTCATAGCAGTGCTCTTTCTCAAATACTCCACACTCTGGGATATCGGAGTCATTGTTAAATGGATTATTAAAATGACAGACGAGGTTCTTACACATGACTAAGTAGTCCTGAGTATAAATTAGGTGCTTTGGGATATGTATGCTCTCTTTTAAATCTCTAGAGTGATATTACTACATTGAAGTACAGGAATAGTTTACTAACTGGTCAAATCTAAGCTGGTAATTAAAAACTGATGAAGTTTGGCACTACGATAGAACATTTTTAATAACTGCCTTCAGAATGCCACTTTTCTAATTTGGAACTTATCAATTTACATAAAACTTTGTATTTACAGTTCCACTAATATACTTGGGAGAAAATGTTTCACTTAAATTTAAGAAACACCAAAGGCAAGAAAATTCATATGGAAAATATCTTGGCCTCTCTCAACATCTGCAAATATAAAAGTCTTTACTGAAAACTTTTCAAACACTTTTCACCATAATATCCTAAATTTTTAGGAATCAATGAATATTTTTGAGTGATATTATATATAAAATATATTGCTGCATGAATCTAAATCCACAATTCTAATTGATACAATTTCTTTATTCTTGCTTTCATGAATCTTACTGGTTGAAGAGAACATGGTCGAAAAAATGCCTTCTTTAGAAATGGGACCTTTGAGTTTCTCAAGGTTATTAAGAATATTAAAAAAGTAACTTTGGGTAAATAAGATGTTTTCATAAAATATCACATATCTTGCAGGAACCAAACCAGGCATACTCAAACAGGTAAAATCCGCTTTTATCTCAATACTTTCTCACTTTGAAAGGAGTTATGTAGTCTACATTTCAAACACGGAAGTTGTTGTTTCTTGTTATCAGATTACAAATACAATGCCTATATTATCAAAGAGTTCATTTTCTCCAAACACCAAATTTGTCTTTTAAAGAAATACTCATATAGTATTAAGCTGATTTTTATGTCAGACTTAGGAAACTAATTAAAGCTTCCTGAGAGGGGTCAAGAGAGGCATACAAAGCCTACAGCTTATTCTTGTCTTTTATTTTTGTACCACCTGTTTATAAGAAAAGGAATCAATAACCTTCCTACGTTCATATATAAATACATGACTATTAGAACTTCACAACATGTACAATCACAAAAATGGAAAGTCATACTCCATGCACATTTGATACGTCAAAATACATTCTACTGTCATATATAACTAAAACGAACAAATAAAAAAAGAGATCCTTGGCTGATATAAAAGAAAGTAAGATTTTGAAACAATTTCCTTCCTTCTTTTCCTTTTCTTTTTACTCATTTAAGATGGCTTGGAAATGGCTCCATGAATTCTCTAAAAGGATTAGCAATAACATTTTATGCTAAGTAAAAAAAAATGAATACTACTTTCTTTTCTGAAATGACTACTGCAGAGGGTAGGTGACTACTGAATTTTAATGTAAATGTTAAAATTTTTTTTATCATGTCCAGACTTTTTGTAACTGTAGAATATTTATCACTACCAACTATATGATTCCTCAAATTTGAGCTATACCATACCAACCAAATATTCCACTTTGTCTAGAAGGGTAATTTATTTATTTACTTAAATTTTTTTTTAACTTCAGTTTATTTATTTATTTATTTATTTTATGCGGTGCTGAGAATCAAACCTTTACCAATGAGCCACAACACCAGCCTGGGTAATTTATTTTTAACTTACTGCCTCTAAACTGCCCCCCCCCCCCTTTTTTTTTTAACTTTAAATAAGAAACAGAAAAAAAATGCTTAAAGAATTTTTGCATCATAAAATATCCTGTGAATTTTCATATTATTTATAGAATTAGCTTTTATCTTTGGGCTTTCAATTTAAAATTCAAATTTATCTCGATGCAGTAAATCTCATCCAAAGAATGTAAACAGATGTTTAACAATAACATGTTATTATTTCAAGGAACTTTTATTGTACTGAGACCTACTAAAAGGAAACCTAAACTTACAAATGGCAGAAAATAGGTAGATTCAGTCACCAAATATTCTCCAACTTATCTCCAAATTAAAGTAGAAGTGATTTGAAAAATGGACATGGTCTATGCATTCATATTACCTTGATCCTGACTGGAAGACAAGTTCCCCAGAATCTAGCTAACAGGTTAGGAACAATTGTTCCCATATGCAGAAATGTGCCAGAGGTTAAGCTACACACTTACAACATGAGTTTTCTATAATGACACTGGATTTGGGATGTCTACTTTTCTGTGCTATGCAGCTGCAGGGAATATTATTTTGTATTTTGGTTAGGAAGAAAATACTGTCAGAATACTTTTTTTCTTTTAATGTAGAAGAAACAGCTGTCTTCATGGAAATGGAGTTGGGGATACTCCAATTCAAGCCTACAGTACAATGTATTTTGGAATGGAGCACTTGAATTCTCAGCTGCCATCCCAGATTATTGCTTCTACATCTATCCATCTCTTTCAAGGAATGCTTTCCTTTTATCTAGTGGGTAGGAAATATTAGAACTTGGGATAAGCGATATATCTTTTTGTAACCAAAACTAACTTTAGTGACTTGTTTCTATGAAAGTAGTAATACATGATGATAGAAAAATGGGATTCATTTTACAAAAATGTATTTACAAGCAACTTTTTAGGAACATAGCTCTTCTACTAAGGCACGAACATTTGTATTTACAACACAGATCTGAAACACCTACATGTTTCTCTACATAACAGAACATGTTTCTCTTGGCTGATGCAATGTTTTATCTTCATATTTGAGCAGGAATTTATAAATAGGTCATTCTTGGTATTTTGGCCAAAAGGACATTTAGGCATGAGTTTTGTTTTAGGAAAAACAGTGAAGTGTAACAGCATAAAATATGCTAGTCTTTTCACTTTTTTACATGCACACAAAGTTACCATCTAAAGTCTTCTTTAATTCAGCTTTTAGTTTTTCCTGGTCTTCTACTAGTTTTTTATTTTCTGTTTCCAAAGTGTGTTCTTCATCTGTGGTTTTCAAAATCTATCACAAAAGAGAGGTACAGGAAGAAGTAAGCTTAGATTAAGATAGCTAGATAGCTTATAGCTAGATAGCTTATAGCTAGATAGATAGCTAGATAGCTTAATTAAAGCTCTACTGAATATATTATATAATCTTAAAATCATGTTTGGGAAATAAGGATTAAAATATATTCTGGAACTAAAGGAGACTCAAAATTTTGAAATTAAAAAATAATTTTTAAAAAATCAAGACAAGAAAAAAAAATTTATAGGAAGGGAAACAAGTAATCTATCTAAAGCTATTGGTTTTTATTTTATTCTTTGTCCTTTTAGATATTTTATAATTTTCTATAAGGTTACCATTTTCTTTTGCTAACAGAAACTTGATAATTGACACACACAAAAAATATTTCTTTGTATTATGGCTAAAATATCTGAAATGAAAATAAGAATTTCTTGATAAGGTACAATTAGAATTATGTTTTCAAAATTATTCAGGTAAATAACATGAATCTCTCTTCCTCAATTAAGTGCATGGCACAAATCTAAGGAAATAAGAGGTTGACAGTAATTAGAAAACCATTGTGTTCTGGTTGCAAAGCTGTCCACTCAAGACTATTTTTTTATACAGACAAATTTGTAAGAATATAAAGTTGTCAGGGTGGAGACGAATAAGTGGAAAATGACAGGGCCATATCTATGGCTGGAAAATTCTATCTAATTTTCATTGAGCAGTCCCCAAATTATTTTTACTCAGCAATTAATTCTTTACAATGTTATTTATATTTTGAAATCTATTCTGGCTTTTAGAAAAATTGTAGCTTATCTTTTCTAGGCAGGAAAAATAAAGATCTCAACAGTGAAACAACTGATTAAAATAAAAACATCATGAAGTAAAAAATTCCATAATTTATATGGATACAAACTATCACTGTTACTAGAACTAGGAAGCTGACTTAAAGAAATATTAAGGAATTTAAGTTACTAATATAAATAAATGAACATTTAAAAACTAAAATATGTAACCTCTAGCATGGGTTAGTGGACTAAAAAAAGTGGCAACAACTTAATACTGACAGCTTCCGGAGTCTGGTAAAAGAGCAACTCACAAGAATTTTACACAGACTGAGGTAAGAATTTCAAGGGCAGAGTGATTCATTTTTTAATGTAAGTTGATATGGTCAACAAACAAAACTTACAAATTTCCACTGAGCAATGACTATAGGCAAATATTTTATAATCCAAGGTGCTGTAAGAGAAACATGATTCCTACTCTTAGGTAACTTTAGTAGAAATGAAAAGATGAGCATAAAAACTGTTGCACAAGACCAAATATAGTACTAATGCACTATAACAAAAATTAGGCAGGTCAGAGGAGGAATTAAAGCTCTACTGAATATATCATATAATCTTAAAATCATGTTTGGGAAATAAGGATTAAAATATATTCTGGAACTAAAGGAGACTCAAAATTTTGAAATTAAAAAATATTTTTTTTTTTAAAATCAAGACAAGAAAAAAAAAATTTCTCCAAATCTTTTAATTTGTTGCTTAGTTCAAGTTCAAAACAATTATAGCTGTTACTTCATTGAATTCAGTTAATAAAATCTCTAGTGATTACTCAAATTGGAAAAGAATCACTGAGTTGCAGGAATGTTTATAGTGACTACTTGAATTATTATGGCAATGATTTGGAAAAGTTGGATTTGTGTTAGTCTTGTAAATAAGCTTTCATTACTGCACCTGTAAAATCATCCAAATTTATTATGTGTAACTTCACCTTGGAGACAGACCAGGGACCCTAGAATCTGAAATTCAATAGCTACCAGCTACATGAACATAAGTATTCTCTGTCCCACTCACCTCATCCCACCTTGGTAAGTGACTGGAACAAAAAGTCTGTGCGAGGTAAAACTCTATACTGTTTTTTTTTTTTTTTTTTTTAATTTTAAAGCACTTAAATTAAAAGTGAGTTTTTTTTCTTAGTTTTAGTTTTATTTTTGTAATTATTTCCTTCAACTGAGAGGCAGAACAGAAAAGGCTCAAACTTCATTTTTTTAAAACAATTTTTTTTTAGTTGTTGATGAATCTTTATTTCATTCCTTTATTTATATGTGGAGCTGAGAATCGAATCCAGTGCCTCACACATGCTAGGCAAGCACTCTGAGCACAACCTCAGCCCACTACAAGTCATTTTAATAACAGGATAGGAATTGAGGGCAGAAAACAAAGTGGTTTTAAATGTGGATTCTAGTGTCAGGCTGCGTAGTTTCCAATTTTCTGAGTAACAGAAAACTTGATTTTGTGCAAGTTACTTAGCCTTTCTAGGCCTGTTTCTTCATCTATAAAATGCAGATAATAAAATATAAAACTCACAGGATTGTTATGAGAATTAAGAGAGTTAATACCTTACTGTCTAGCATTTGAAGCAATACTTGACATGTTGTTAACTATTATTTACAGATAAGGAAACTTTAAGACCAGAACACACAAGTAACATCCCAGGTCACATTGCTAATTACTTACTTACTTAATTAATTAATTACTTAATTAATTGCTAATTACTTAACTGCAGGGACTGGTACCCAAGTCTCTTAGATCTCAAGATAATGAGCCTTCTACTACATAATATGCCTCTGTTAGAGAACAAAGAGAAAGTTTTATTTTTCCTTAGCTAATATTTCAAAATCCACAAGTACCTGAAATCAAAGCCATCCTTTATATTTTCACCAATGGCTTTTATTTTATTGGTCAATTAGTTACATTCTGAGCACTGAGAGTATTTTGGTCTAGTTCACAGACTTTCGTCCCACTGTATACTAGCCTTAGTCCTGCATTATCTGTGCTTCATCTGATGATCCAGCACCACTGAATAGGTCTCAGCTATGTAGGAAGCAGGGAACCAGGACAGCATGGAACCAAAGGAAAGGAAAATAAAAAAACAAGAAACTGTGGGAGGTCAAGGAATCAGTGACCATAAAATAGATTTCCTTCCTTTGGGTAACAGACTTGAAAACAATTTCCAAAAGCAAAGCTCCAAAAATATTTTGAGGAAAGTGATTTTTTTTTTTTTGAAGAATAAGGGAAATTTAAGTGCACTAATTATGGTGTACATGGGAAAAGTAACAGTTTCAAAACTTTAAATACTTTACATTTTTGTAGAGTTGAGGAGTAAAGAGAAAGACAACTGAAGATGAAAAAGTAAATGTCCTTACAGTAGTTATAATTCATTACTCTGATATGATGTATATAATTTACAATCAATATGAGCATCCAAGAAGTCTTTTCATAAAAATGAGGCTATGTACTTTTGAATTTAGCCATCATAAGTTAATCAAAGCTTAGAGGACTGTATTTTGTTTTCTATTATTGGGAAATGAGATCAAAGGATAAAAAAATGATGCAAGTAACATTAAAGCACAAAATAAAGTGCTTGACTGTGCTGCTGATACATTCCAAAAAAGAAAATGACATATTGCTTGCTTCTGAATACAGAAAATACCAAAGCAAATTTACAAGACTTTGATAGATCAATGACTTTTTGAAATAGAGCAAATCAAAATATAAACTGGTTCTTGTACTCCAAAAGTTTCCTTAACACATGCTAACAATCTACTCAAAAGAAAGACTTCTGAATTCTGTTTCTACGAACAGAGATCTTTCTTTACCTTTTTTGTTACAGTATAAATGATGCAGATATAAAAAATAAAATATGGGTTTTGAAGATGTGACCATAATAATGGAGAGTCATTACAATTTTTTGCAATTAGTTGTTGCCTCATTTAATAGGTTTTAGAAAGCTTTATACTGTATCACGCATAGCTAACTTATTTAGAATTGATGAAAGGGGGTGCTAATTATCCTTTCTGTAAGAGACTGAACATTAAGATTTAGACAAGGACTTTAATTTTCTATTGCTTGACTCAAAATACTTTATACCTAACTATAACTTGGTGTAATGATAATGACTGTTTGCATTTCTTTAATTCACAAGAGAAAAATAATTTTGGGATGTGGATGTGGATCAGTGGTAGAGCGCTTGCCTAACATGTGTAAGGCACTGGGTTTGATCCCTGGCACCACAAAAATAAATAAATTAATAAAACAAATAAAGTAAAGGTATTTGTCCATCTACAATTTAAAAAATATTAAAAAAATAATATTATTGCATTATTTTAGGAATGATTTCTTCAAGAAAATGTGTTTCTCTTCTCTTTTTTCTAAGGAGAATGAGTGAAACTAATGGGACTTAATATGAACTGACAACACTGAAGTATTGAAACCTGACTCCTAAATTTTAAATTTCTTTAGAAAAAAAGATATCCAAAGTAATTTTGTATCTTTCATTTTTCCATTTGTTCTTTTTGGTCAATGGAAAAAACACCAGTACCTAATCCACACTGAATGTAAGGGGAAGGATAATATAGGATTCTCAAAGTAGGAATATCATTAGCATCACCAAAATAAAGATTTAAACTATTATGAGCAATCATCAATCTACAACCAATGACCTCTCTCTGCTTTTTATACAACCAATCATACTTTAATTGAAAAAGAAAAGGAAACAGAATCACAAAGATTTAGTTTGGGTAATGAAGTAAGATTAATGGTAATGAAGAAATTAAAATTCATAACCTCAGAATGTTTTCTCTTTGAATCATAAGAAATAGGTCCAAAGATATTAATTTACTATGGACGAGAGACGTGAGAACAAGTAAACTAAGAGAATAGTAAAGGTACTTTAGATATAATCATTCTACAGAACATTATTGTTCAACAACAATATCAACAATATTCATATGAACTGTTACAAAAAAGATTAAATACCCTTTTTAGTTTTTCATTCTCTTCCATGAATCTTTTGGCAGCCTTATTAGTATTTTCTGCTTGACTTTTAAGCACTCCTTTGTTTGAGAGTTCTTTTGCCAGCTGAGTTATAAGTGTAACCAGACGTCTCAACACTCTGAGGAAAAAAAATCATAATAATGCATCACTAGATCAATCAGTAACTGTGACTTTAAATCAAAGAGCCATTATCAAATGATTCCCTATAAGGTACACAGGTGTGGGTGGTGGAGAAAGTGATGTTTAAATGGAATATATATATATATTTATATATATATATATATTTATAATGTATGTATATAAGTACATATATATTTAATCCAAGTCTCTTAGTTAAAACAAGCCTGTGTCTTATTCCTTTGAAATCTCTGTTAGAAGACTAGCATTTAGAATAGTTTCAGTGGTACTTTTTTCTCTTATTTTGTTTTGCAGTGCTGGAGACAGAACCTAGGGCCTTGCGCATACAGTGATACTTTTCAAATTATTTTTCTAGTACAGCTCTTTAGCATGAATATCAGACAGTAAGGCCAAAATGAAAACCCATTTTTTTCTGACCAGTTCAAAAAATGGTATTTAAAGGCATTGTATACATTTGACGGAGCCTAAAAACTGCTCATTCACATCTGTTCATGGTAACTTCCATTGTTAGAAATTATAATTGATCTCTTCAATTATTCATTCAGTGATATTTACTGAGGAACTGCTAAGTATTAAACACTATGCTAGGCACTCGGGACACAGCAGAAAATGAATTAAGTCCCTGCCTTCAAAGAGTTTAGGTTCTAGTTGGAGGACAAAAACAGTATTTAATTACAATTGTAAATGATATTAGGAACAAAAGTATATACATGTAAGAGAGAATATAACAGAAGACCTATCTACTTTTTGGGGGACTGATGGCCACAGAGGGCTTCTCTGAGAAAGTCTAAAGAATGAGCAAGGGAAAGGAAAACAGGGAAAGGAAAGGGTGTTCTGGTAGAAGAAATAGCTTGTGTGAAGACACTAACATGGAAAGGAGCTGGCTACACCACAACTCATTTGTTCTAAGAAAGAGTGAATAGTGAAGGTGAGTGTGGCTGTAATGTATGGTAAGTATTAGAAAAGAGTACAAAGAAAGGCTAGACAGAGAGAGACAGGGGCCAGATCAAGCAAGGTCCTATGGAATTAGCAAACCTATAAACAGTAACAATTACTTGCCATTTGGTCATTTCACCTGAGTTCCTTTATGAAGATGTTAGTAAAAAAAAGTCTTCACATATGTGGAAAAAGTGAGAGAGAGAAAGAAACCTAAACAATGTGTTAAAATTGTGATTCAACTTTTTTTTTTTTACTTACAGCCAAAAAAATAATGAAAATCCAGAAATGTAAAGATTTCTTTGAGACCTAAAAAGTTTCATCTGTGTATGTTCATAGGCACCAAGTTTGCTAGTTGAGCTCTTGTCAATGGTATGAATAGAGGCATATTTCCTTACTTCTCTCACAGCATCTATTATAGTAAAAGAGAAAATACTTTGTTTTTAAGAATATAAAATCATTAAAGAAAGAGAAGCAGTTTTAGAGTAACTGATCAAACTTTTTAATAATTGACTTTATGTAGGGGGCTCTCTTTCCTTTTTTAGCACCTGGAGGGTAAGTAAGTAGTGATTGTGATAGATTAGACATTATAGAAATGTCTGTTTAGTTCCTTCATCCATTTTTGAATTGGGTTATCTGGCTTTTCATTTGTCCCCAAGATGTCTTTTGTAGATTTTTTTTTCAAGCTGAGAATTACATAATGGACATTCGTCAGATGATTACATCTCTGTAGTTTTTGGATATATAATACTTAAACTGGGTAACTGATTGGATCAGTTCAATAATTTTGGTAGGTTACCATAGCATTAAAAAAAAAATCCAGCATGGACTGTCATTGGTCATTGTATTGTCTTTCTAGCTATACTACAAACTTTTACCTTTTACTCTATCCTTAAGAATGACTAAAATTTCACCTATTGACAGTAATTTAATGCAATATACCATTACCATCAACTCCAAGAGATGATCCTATTTTTCTTATAGTATTAGCATTTTTTGTAGCTACTATTACTTTAAGTAACTACAATTTTAGAAATATTTAACAGGTTTGTTAAAATGGGATTTGATCTATGGTGGCATATACTATATATCTATATGGTGGCATATACTTCCCTGACTAACAATTGGATTACACCTATTATTGGAAATTTTCAAATAGCTGTTCCTTTGATTTTTTCAGTTCTGACAGGTCTCAGTTCCAGGTGAACTATTTCTTTCTAGTGCAAAATAGATACCAGCACATATGTTTAGTGCATTGTAAAATTAGAATTTCATAGTTAGTTATTCTTAATCACTGGATTCTTTCATGTTCTAGAGAAGGCAACCATCTTAAATGTTTTAAAGCCAAAAGAGGTACAACAAGTTCGAATGCTCCCTTCATGTGACCATTAGCATTCCTGGGGAAGTTTTTGCCACATGAGAAAAGAGATTCCAGTTAGAAAATTGAGGCCACTTTGACAATCATTTGAATTTATTTTTTATAACACTTTGAGACAAAATTCACAGTCTGTTTGAACTCAGTTACTTCTAAAAAACATGGTGATTAATGAAGACTTACAGAATTTGTTTTGATTAAAAACTTTAAAGCCCTTTTAACTTCTAAAATAAAAATTTCAAACTTGCTGAAAACTATCACCAGTTAGAGTGTTCTTAATCTGAAATGCTTATATTCAGAAGTATTTGGGATTTACTCATTTTAAATATTTGCATGTACATGTTAAGATATTTTAAAGTCACATGAGATTCATTTAATTTTTATACAAACCTTATGCACATAGCCTGAAGCCAATTACATACAATTTGCTTGGGTTTTAAAATTATTTCTAATAGGCACATTATAAAGATACATACTAGTGGGATTTGTTATCTCTCTCTATATATGCATATAATTTGATCAATCTCAGTCCTCACCACCTTCCCTTTTCTCTCCTCCCTCAATTTGCTTGCTGTACTGATCTCCCTTCTATTATTATAATGTATTATAGTGTATTATAATCATATACATAAGTGGGATTCATTGTGGTATATTTGTATGTGAATATAGCATAATTTGACATATTTTGTCACCCCCCCCCCGTCTCCCTCCCTCTCGATCCCCTTCTTAATACTCTAATGGTGTTCTTCCTATTTTTGTTTTTCATTTTTGTGTGTGTGTGTTTGTGTTTTGACTCCAACACATGAGGTCAGGTGTGGAAGTTTCCACTGTGGTGTCATGTTGGTCTTCAAAGTTCCAGATTTTGGAATATTTTGGATTTAAAATTTTCAAATTAAGGATGTTCAATCTTTCCAAAAAACATTTATAATCCCATTACATCGATTCAACAATTATTAACAATCTGCCATATCTGTCTTTTAAAAAGTATTTGAAAGTGAAGTTGCAATAATCATGACACTTTACTCCTAAACACTTCAGTATGCATTTCCTCAAATTAAAAACCCATTCCTCCTACATAAATTAGTCATTTTTTAAAATAGAGTTTTGTTTTAGATCTTATTGATACAACTATCCAGCTCTGCAGTTATCTGTGGAAATAGGCATAGATAATATGAGAACAAACAGGGATGGAAATGTTTCAATAAAACTTTATTAACAAAAATTGGCTTCGGGTCCATAAGCTGTAAATTGAAATACAAAAACGTTGCTATCATAAATAAAAAAACCCCAAAAAACAAAAACAAACAAACAAAAAACAAAAACAAAAACAAAACCCCTAACATCTAACAATTACTCTAAGTTCAAATTTTGGCAGTAGTCTCCAAATCTGTGGTGATATCATTTTTTTTTTAAAACCAGGATTTAATCAAGATGCACAGTCCACATCTAAGATTCCTTTTGAGAGTTTAAAGATTCTATTTCTTTGTTCCCTAGCAGCTGAGCCCTTGGATGCTTAGGATACCACTTTAACAGAGGAGTGTATAACTGGATGCCATGAGAAATAGTATCTGGTAACTCTGAAAAGTGGGATATGCATTATTGCATTTTAACCTTCAAATAAAGTAAGAGGTTAATAAGAATCCCTGTACTTCCCTGAAATTAATGCCTTTGTATACAGAATATCAAATGTGTATCAAAATATCAATATCTGCTGATCTCCTCTTGATTTTTAGAAATCCACCCCACCTTTTTCTTTTATCCTCTCTAGCTTCCAAATATGAGAAAAATATATGACCCTTGACCTTCTGAGTTTGACTTATTTAGCTTAACAAGTTCCATCCTGCAAATGGCATAATTTCATTTTTCTTTATGGTTGAATAAAATTCCATTGTGTATATATGCCACATTTTCTTTCTTTAGTTATAGATGGACACAATACCTTTATCTTTATTTATTTTAATGTGGTGCTGAGGATCGAGCCTGGTGCCTCACAAATGCCAGGCAAGTGCTCTACCACTGACCACCAGCCCATGTCACATTTTCTTTAACGATTCATTTGTTGACAGACACCTAGGCTAATTTGGCTATTGTGAATTGTGCTGCTATAAACTTGAGTATCAAAGAGAGATCAATAGAGGAAAGGGAACAATGGGTGGGAGGAAGTGCTGAGGAGTGACCGTGGCCAAATTATACTGTTATACTGTATGTACGAATATGTAACAGCAAATCCCATTATTATGCACAACTGTAGTGGACCAATAAAAATTGTGGCAAAAAATCAATATCTATCAATATAATATATAAATTCAACTACATGCCAATATCAACATCAACATAACTAAAAATCAAGAAATTCATTAAAAAACAACTAGAGTTATGTTTATTCAAAGGAGGGATCAGTACTAGTACTTACCTAGAAACAGAACAATCAATAGGATTATAATGGTAAGAAAAGCCTTGTTCCAAAAAGTTGCAATTTTACCCCAAACATTAAATGAAAAAATCTTCTGCCATCTGCAAAGCAATATAATTACATTAGGTATATATATATATATATTTTTTTTTTTTAAAAAAGGCGGTTTTGAAATACTTTCTAAATAAGTAACATTTTTGTGGTAGTGTGACAAGTAAAAACAAATAGAAGGCTGGGATTGTGGCACAGTGGTACAGTGCTTGCCTTATGTGTGAGGCACTGGGTTCAATCCTCACCACTGCATAGAAATAAATAAATAAAATCAAGGTCCATCAACTGAGTCCAAGGGATACAAATAAAGATAGAAAAAAAAGAAATACAGAAATTTAATATTCATGAATAGAGAACTCTCTCAAATTTAATAATAATCTGACATTTGATTATCTTCTGTCTGGCAGCTTAAAAAAAAAAAAAAAGGCTTTGTTTTTTTGGATACAGTAATGCAATGTTGCCCAGGCTGTCTCTAAAATTGAGATCATCTTGCTTCATCCTCCTGAGCAGCTGGGATTATAGGTGTGTACCACCACACCCAATTAAAAAAAGGAATTCTTAACAGTAAAATGTTGTATTGTTGATCAAAGCTATTTATATCATCTTTCCTAGTCAGAGTGATGACTCAGAAATGACAAAAGTCTATTGGTCCAAAAATTAGCACCATTTCAGGAGTAAGAAGTTTCTCTGTATATTTATTTTTATATAATATACTTTTAATATCTACTCCAAATAAAGATGTTTCTCTATTTTAATCATGAGAGAATTAAAAAAATTGAGGTACTAAATATATAAAAAAGTGAAAAAAATCTTACATAGCTTGATAAATTTTTACGTATGTTTATATCTATGTAATTTACCTACTACCCAGATCAAGATCTGAACACAGAGGAATGAGATGAGGGAAACAGTCTAGGTGGAATAGGCAGTAGAAGTAAACACAAGAGTTAAGAAGGAATGAGCAATAAATGGCAAAGAGTGACAAAATGATCCATCTTATAATTTGAAAGGTAACAAACTTTGTATAAGAGGATTTTAAATTAAAAAACACATTAACTGAGTCCAAAGGAGACAAATAAAGGTAGGAAGCATTAACTACATTTCAAGCAACTTATAATCTTTAAAAATAATTTTAATTTAAGATTACGATAAATTATTCACTGGTAAAATTTGTAAACAACTCTAAATATTAATGACTTGAAGTTGATGCGAAAAGGGACTGATAACAGATGGAACATTTTTTGCCTCTATACTTTCTTTTTATTTAATTTTTTATTTGTTCTAAATTAGTTCTAAGAATATACTTCTATACTTAGTTCTATACTTAGAATTAAGTATTTTTATACAGGTGCTATTCAAATTCTATATTACAAAACTTTTATTTTATATTACAAAACTCTTTTAAAACAAGAACATAAGTGGTAATACCTTGATCTATGTCCAAATGTAAATTCACTTAACCTCATTTCAAAGGTCAATACAAGAGGGAATGGAAGTGACTCTCTATAGGGAACAACCAGCAATTAATAGGAAGACTCAATTCAAGAGCACCTAAACCTTGCTATATTATTGGTTCTAAGCAATCCTACACAGCTATCCTACTTAATTAATACAATTACCATATGAGGCATTATCACTTCAGGAGTAAGAGGTCTTATTATATAATATACTTTTATATAATATAATTGATAGACCCAACCTGATCTTTTCTTAAAATTGGGCATCTCCCCACAAAACCATGAAAAGATAATTTCGGCTTTACTATAAATTACTGCAAATTCTGAACCTGCTTGGAATGCCTGCCTGTGCCTTGAACTCACCCATGCCTGGCTCTCTAGATAGCAGCCCTCTCTGAAACTTAGTGACACCTCATAAATATTGGCCTTCCCTGGCCAGACAACGACCCTCTCTGAGGCTCTAATGGTCCTCATAAATTCTGATGTTGGGGCCAGCAAAAAATGTAAACTACCATTAGTGTGATGCTTGTCAGAGTTCTGTTATCTGTAACCCCCCTTTGTGTAACTTTCTGGGCTATAAAGCTGGGCTTCAGGAAAGCTGGGGTGCTGTCTTGTTCCCGCCGTTTTGGGAGGGAGAGGCAGCCCGGCCGGTGGAAATAATAAGCTTGCTTTAATTTGATTTTAATTGGAGTTAGTGGTCTTTTCTTGCATCCTGGTCTAACAATAATATTATATAATAGACAGTACTATTTCCATTTTATAGAAGGGGAAACTAGCTGGAGAGAGTCAATAACTTGCCCAATGTCACACAGTTAATAAATAATACCAGAGAACTGGGATACATACCCAGGGAGTTATTTTGAGCCTGTGCCTTTTATGACTGGGTTATATGAGAAAAGACCAAAACTTTTTTGTTGAAGATTATGAAGATACACATATAAAAGGTCAAAAGATGTGTATACACAAAGAAAAGGGACATAGTATAAGTTATTTGTGTGTAAATATGCCATATTTTCTTATGTGTATTTGTACATGAGAATATTTATATATCATGTGCCCAAACACCCACATCAATGTAACAGCTACTTGATCCTGATGGATATAAAAAATATTTGGAAGAAAGAAAAAGGCTGATCTCCAATTATGAATCACTTTGATGGAGAAAGATCAACTGAAGCAGCACTGTTTTTTTTTTTCTTTGCAAATCTTCAAGCCTTACTTGTATATTGGATGTTCCCAAACAAGATCTTTCTCTTGTATATATAAATGAAGCAAAGTTTGAATATATAGGAGTCCATTGATGCAAATACTAACAAAAATCAAAAGAGGCATTATGGAGGGTTTAAAATGAGAGGCAGTATGATGAAGAAGCAGCACTGGACTGAAAGCAAGATTCTTGTTTGGAATTTGCTGCTGACCACGTAGGTGATCTTGGTTAGGCCATTTGCCTTCTCTGGGTCTCAGTATGTGATCTAAGGAATGAGCTGGGTTGGATGAGATAACTGAAGATTCCCTCCCCACTTACAATATGATTTTTTTCTTTAGTAAGGAAAAAAAACCATCAATAACAAAACAACAATGATATAGTTGATAGGCAAAGACAGAAGTGAGTTGAACCACGTAGATAATGAGCAAGTAAAGAGTTGTGAAAGACTACCTAGACCTCGAGCCATGGTAAAACTTTCTAAAGCTTCATCGAGTCCCATTATTTTACTACAGTGTAGTTTAAGAAGATATTTCTAGGATCTCACTTATGAAATATTTTCTTGTAAGTCATGAGTATAAACAAATATCTTGCAACATTTTATTACAAATCTGTTTTACTATCCATACCATCAAGTTCCTGGATCTAAAACTAACCCCCTAATGAGTAGATTATTAAAGGTAAAGTGTGTTAACGCTTGGGTTGAAATTTCTGTTCTTAAAGATCTTAAAAGGTCCTTTACTAAAGAAATAATGTTAATACATTGTCTGATAGCTTTCACATTTGGCCCTTTTAATACATTGAGTGGAATAAAAAGTAATAAAATGCCATCATTTTATATAGTTTACATAAGGCCAAAACTAAAGAACTTACAGGCTTTGGTTTCTAAATTGCCATTCCACTGCCTCAATTTAACATTTTTTAAAATACATGCTGTATTGTAAATATAATTTTTTTATTCCACTGCTTCAATTCAGGGCAATAAAACAAAGGTAAAACCTCATGACAAGACAGGGCAAGTATCAAAAGTATGTAATCAACAGAATCAGAAGTACTCGCACTCGGCTTCTTTCCTTTGAGAAGGGAGGAAAAAATTATCATTTGTACACATAATAAAGTTTTATAAATTTTAAATAGATATTGTCATGAAACAGTTCTAATCTGTTAAGTAAGTTTTTAAAAGAATACTCTTTGCACAGCGGGCTCTGAAAACTTTTCAATCTTAAGAAAACCTTTCCGTATCACACTGCAGCCTAAAGGAGCTAATCCAATATTTAGTATTTTTAAGATTTGAAAGTTTCCTACCTCTGAGGAGGAATAAAAGGTAGACAGAAGAGTAAAATGAGTCCTATTTCGGCATAAAGAAAGGTTGCAACTGCCACCCATTGGATTGTCATTTTTTTCTTCACACCTGAACGGAGAAACATTTATTTTACTTTACTTCATTTGAAAGAAAACTGGGCTGAAGGCCCCGGGGCACACTGCTACGTCAAAGGGCTGTACCGAGGCCCCGCACACACCTCGGAATGGACCGGACAGGAAGAGACAGGACTAGACCGGACGAGACCCGGCCCGGGCGTGTCCACCTCCTTGGCGGGCCGCGCGGAACCCTAGAGGCGGCCACAGGGCGCCAATGACTTCCTCTTTGGCCGGCCGCTGCACCAACAGCCCAACGCCTCCCTCCTCTAATGCTTTGTGGCCCTCCCGCCCTCCGAAAGCCGCGGGCCAGCCGGCTCCGCTGGGTTTTTCAGCCCACAGCCTCGCGGCCCGCGGGTGTTACTCGGCCTTACCGCGCTGCGGCCCGTCTGGCTCTCCGCGCAGCTCCGCAGCCCCGACGCGCGGGACGTCAGACGCGGCGACGGGGAGGAGGAGGGGGAGGGGGAGAGAAGTGGTGGGCAGGGAAGGGGGAGTGGGAAGCGGCTGACGAACCGGCTTCCCCCTGCCTTAGGCTGTCGTCCTGCTAAGGTCACCGGCGGCGAGGCCACGTTTGTTGGTAATAATTGTTTCCTAATTGGCGATGGAGTCTAAGACGACTCAGGCTCGGGGCTCGCAAATGCAACTTCTTCCGGAGGGCGGGCTCGCGTTTCTGCAGCGCGCCACCGTTTCTGGAGAAGCGGCGAAGGCCCAGATCTGGAAACCACTAAAGTGGGCTGCGCAAACCCAGTGTCTGCGGCGAACTCTTTTCCAGTTGGGGCTCTCTCGGAGGTTAAAACTTTCAAGTGTCCAGAATTAAACTGTACAAGGGCCAAGACTGGGTGGTCGTGCAGCATTGTTTTTGAAACCACAGGAGAATCTGTAGCATTACAACATATTCTGTCCCGGTTCTTTTCCATGGTCTAGGAAAAGGCAATACCCTTTGAGGTGTTCTTTGGGGACCCAGAAAAGGTGGCCGTATTTATTCACTATACATTTCCCAGGTTTTCAAGTTGCCTGAAAAACATTCGAGTTATATAAGATTTTTTTTTTGTATTGACAACGTATCAGGAATATAAATAAAGTATCACTTCTCGGAGACAGTTATTTTGGGACCATTAAACAAATGTTGAGAATAATTAATTACACAATGTACAAACACATTTAAGTCGGTGCTTCTCCTTAATTACATATAGACTTGACCATATATAAACAGGAAGAAGTGGTGGGGGGAGGACTTTGAACACAAATTAACCATAAGGAAGTTATTTTTAACCCAATACCTGACTCTTGGAACACTGGTACCTTCCCTATGCTGTGCATCTTAACTCTAGTGGTGCTGCTGTGCTTACATTAGTGTAATTCACTCCAAAGTTAATTTACCGACATCAAAATGTTATATATCTCCCTGTTTGCTAATATATTATTTCTATTCTATCTATTAAAATTTCAGTAACTGAGAAGTGAAAGCACAGAAGAAAAAATGTGGCAGTTTAGTGTTCATGTTCAAATTGATTCATTTAATATTCCCAAACTCGAATTAATGAATAAACAGGTTTAGAGAACTCCTTAATTTTTGTGTTGGGCATAAAGAATATTTGAGGTATAAATTATTTTCACTGAAATACTTCTGTAGCTCACATTAACCAATAACAAAATCTATTAGTAACACTCTCAAAACATGGGAACTTAAATTGCAATTATCAATTACAGAGAGGCATAAAAATAATGTCACTAATAACAAAATATGAAAAGTTGTTTTAAAATTAAAATCTGGCTACTATTCTCTACTGAATAGTAGAGAAATATATCATTTCTCTGGATAAATACTATTTGGAGATATGTAATCATTAGCTACCAATTTTTTTTTTTATAGTTAAGATGTGAGGGGACACAATTACTCTTTATTTTTTTAGATTCAGGTGTGTTTATCGAATTTGCAATCTTCTAAGGATCTAGAAGGCTTAAATGCACAAAGTCTAATATTAAAGAATTCCATGAAATCTAGGCAAAGGAACTGGACAGGCACTTCACAGAACAAAAAATACGATCAGTCAACAAATATATGAAATAATGTTCAACCTCTCTAGCAATTAGAGAAATACAAATTAAAACTACACTGAGATTTCATCTCACTTCAATCAGAATGGCAATTATCAAGAATACAAGTAACAAAAAATGTTGGCAAGGATGTAGGGAAAAAGGTACACTCACATATTGTTCGTGGGACTGAAAATTGGTGCAACCAACCTGGAAAGCAGTATGGAGATTTCCTCAGAAAACTTGGAATGGAACCACCATTTGACCCAGCTATCCCACTTCTCAGTATAAATCCCAAAAGACTTAAAATCAGCATATTACTGTGAAGCTGCCACATCAATGTTTATAGAAGCTCAATTCACAATAGCTAAGCTATGGAACCAGCTTAGGTGCCCTTCAACAAATGAATGGATTAAAGAAAATGTGGTATATATACACGATGGAATATTACTCAGCCATAAAGAGAAATGAAATTATGACATTTGCCAGTAAATGGAATTGGAGACTATTATGCCAAGTGAAATAAGAGAATCTCAAAAAAACCCAAAGGTCGAACGTTCTGATATGTATCCACATAACTAACAATGAGGTGGGGGGGAAGAAGGGAAGAATAAAAGTACTTTGGATTAGACAAAGGGAAATGAAGGGAGGGGGAATGAGAAAAGGAAAGCTAGTAGAATGAATCGGACATTACCTTCCAAAGTTCACATCTGACTACACGATCAATTTAATTTCATATCATATACAACCAGAAGAACGGAAGTTGTATGCTACATATGTATATCAAAATACATTCTACTGTCATGTATAGCTAAAAATAAAAAATTAGAATTCCATGCAATCTTAGTTCTAAATTCCAGATAACATATCTAATAAATTTTTGTTATGTACAATTTAAAACAAATATCTTGAGGTGTAAAATTCAATTAGGAAGTGTACCAGTTTGACATTCCAATTTAAAGTTTTAATGTTAAGCCCTGAGAATAATTCTATTTAAGAGTTTCTTGTTCATTTTATATGATGTTAGCTTTTATTCTACCAGAACTCTGCACTTACTTTTATTAAAAATGTACTCCTTGTTAAGGTACAAATATTATATAAGTCATACCTTGTTAGTATTAAAATAAAAAGTTTTTATTTAAAAATGTTAAAAACATTTCCTTTAGAGAAACCCTCCTCCTCCAACCATAACAAGATTCTAAACAGTTTGTCCGTGTTTGGACCTAGAGCCACTGATTTAAAGTAAAAACAAAGATGCAACCTTATATTTTATAAAGTATAAAACAGAGTATATATTAATATAATTTAGGAAGTCCAGTCAAATGCCATAATGTTCTGTAAGGTAATCTAAGACTGCTGATGCGCTTGACAGTGCATTAAATACTCTTCTTTCCTGCTTTGAAGTTATCTTTTCCATCATGTACATTAAATGTTGATGGAAACACATGTAAGGAGTTCCAAGTTCAAGAGCGATGTCAACCCAGTCCCAGATGCATTTCAATGGGGTTTCCTCATATCCAGCAAACATGGCTGGGTTTGCTAAGAGTCCTCTTGCAACCATCACACCTACAAATTAAAGCAGACCAT
This sequence comes from Marmota flaviventris, assembly GCF_047511675.1. Classification (NCBI taxonomy): domain Eukaryota; kingdom Metazoa; phylum Chordata; class Mammalia; order Rodentia; family Sciuridae; genus Marmota; species Marmota flaviventris. The sequence goes on from NC_092498.1 coordinate 55,641,122, forward strand.
GTTTGTCCATACCTTAAGCGCCCATGATTATTAGTTCAAACTCAATGAAACAAACGTAGAATATTAAAAAACAAGTTATGACTAAAGATTTTCACAATGCTCTATTTACATTAGTCTGTTTAATTCAATAATTTAAAATATTTTAGTACCTTTTGAAAATGAATGAAATTAAATATATTTAAGTTCTTCATTTTTTAAGGCTTCTACATTACAAAATTAGTTTTTAATTTTTCTTTAGGGTAAACCCACAGTGTCATAAATCAGAAGGTTTTCAGTTAAAGTTTATCTGCATTCTCCCCTATAGTAAATTATTACAGTGCTTGGCTTGGTATACCAATAATTTAAAGGATAATGAAACCACATAGGGTTCCTTTGGCTTCTCTGATTACTCCTGAGTTTATTAACTCCATTCTATTCCAGATGCTTTTTTTTTTTTTAATAATAGGTTATTGGGAAAATTCCTAATTAGTCACTAGATATGATGGTGGAAGACAAGTAACTTAATTTATCCCCATTAAAATAATATAGTTTCTAAGCAGGAGAATGAATAGCATTTTAATAGACTGCTTAGCTTAAATCGGTATGATGGGAAAATGCAGCCCAATATTAAAAGAAAATAATGAAAATCAAATTAACATTACTACTTTATTCTTTTTTTTCCCAATTAAAAGATAAACAAAGCACTTTTTTCTTACCGTCTGTCCCAGTAATCTGCCACACATTTTCAGCCTCTTTTAAACTCCTGATATCTCCGTTAGCAATTACAGGTATAGACATATTTTCCTTTATTATTTTAATGGCATCATAGTGGACTGGCTGATGTCTTTCTTCAACAGTTCTTCCATGGACTGTAATCCAGGAAACTCCAGTTGCTTCAGCCTTTCGACAAAGATCTACGGTTCTGGTAAGGTCATCATGGATCCTATAATTTCAAAATTACACCTATCTGTTCATATCAAACAAATCTTAATACTAAAATTCACTAAAAAAATGGTATTTTATATACTACACTGTTTAGTTATGTTATCATGTCATGCCACTATCAGGAAGGATCTTTTCAGGGATTATTCCCAGCCAAGACCTCAAATTTATTTACTTTGCCATTGGCAACAACAGGACAACAAATGAGTTTTATCTTACCTATTGCTTCTCCTTTTTGGCTTTGATAATGAAAGAGTCATCAAAATACTAAGATAGATGAAGTGAAAGATGCTATGTTAAACCACTAAGTCCAAAGTTTTCAATTTTATATAGGACTGTGGAACATAATGGGTCAAGATTTGATATGAATGCCCCAATCAACAAGTGGAAGAACATACTACTTTATCTGTTAAATATGTTTTTAACTTTTCACCAAAAACACATTACTGTAGTTTATTTTTATTGTAATATTTTAGTGCAAATATCTTTTCATTTTTATTCTTGGTGCTAGGAATATTTCTTTAGTGTTAATTAAAGAAAACTTGGAAAAAGTTGAGGGAATGGTGAAATCTTTTAATAAAGGGAGGTTTAATTTTTGTTAAAAAAAAGGTGTTCAGGATTATAAACAGAAGGGTATATATTTGTTTACTAAATGTATTGTTTCAAAAATTCCTAAACCAACTACCAATTTATTTAGGACAGATACTCCCAAATCACCAAACAAAAGAAATATTCTTTTAATTCTTAATCATTAGATTATTTTGTCAACAGACTAAAATATTGACTTTACCTTATTTTAATAGAAACTGAAAATTTGGGGTTTTCCACTTGATTTCTTACTTGTTTCACCATATCTCGAACAAGCTCTGGCTTATTTATTAAGCAAGCTCCATAACCTTCTGCCATTGCCCACCTTCGTAAAACAAACAGAATAACAAATGAATTACAAACAGGTGGAAGAGAAGTTAAAAATTTAAAAAGCACTTAAATGTAAATGTATTTGTATATTTCTTTATTTAGTGATCTGAAATGAATCAGATTTTAAAAACTCATAGATCAATAAGATTAGGAAAACAACCTATGGGAAAAAAAAATATAATGATAAGGAAAACATGTTCCCAGATCAAAACCAAACCAAACAACTCCAGGGAAATAGTTTCCGTTGGCAAATCAGAATACTAAATTAGAATTAGTTCAACCAAAACAGATTAAAATATTTGTAATTAACTGCAATTACTTCAGATATTTTAAATACCAAATTTGATGCTTATTGTACATAACAAGAGGTTTTATTAACTTTCAAAATTTTTGGCTTCTTTAACTCTTCTAATGAGTATACAATACATCTAATCTGGTTTGGATTATGATGTACTTAAAAACTTGATTTAATTATTTGGATGCATTTTGAATTGACAGATAAGCTAGTACAGTAGGGATACTGTTGGCAAGTTAAGTACAGCTTACTCAAATCCAGTTACTTAAACCCAACCAAATAACTCTGGCATGAGAAAGGAAAAAAAAAAAAAAAAAAAAAGAAAAGAATGATTATAATAAGGTATTTTTTTAAGGAAAATAAGAAGAAAATAGGCAGTTTCTATCAAATCATAGAAACACTTTTTAGAGCAAGAATATATATCACATGATAGTAAAATACATTTTAGGGATTATTGTAGCCGCTACATTTCTCATATAATTTTGGATAAGGTTCAAGCAGATCTACACAAAAATGTTATTGATAAGGGGAGACAAAATACTTTTCAAGGGTCTACACATCATTTCAGTCATCAGATAGATCTTTGAATTTATGTTCCTAAATATTTTTTCCTTCCTTCTTTTGTAGAATCCTGGTAGTTTAATTCTATGTTCTTACTTTTTAATTTTTGGAAAACTAGAAAGAAATTTTACCATGTTCATAAAGTTTTTTCTAATCTTTTTGAAAACTCTTCCAACTTCTTTGAGCTTTACCTCTGAGGGCAACCACAGTTAATGTCTATTCCATTCGCATAAGGACAGACTATACGAGCAGCATCAGATAAAAGTCTGGCATCGTTGGCAGCAAACTGAACAATCAATGGGCAATCACCTGATAAAACGAATAGCTCAACATTAAAATCCATAGGAAAAAACCACACACACACACACATACACACACAGGAAACTCTAATGTTTGTACAGGATAAAATAGCAATAAATATTTTTAGCACAAGGAACATCTATTCAAATAAGGTAATATTCAAAAAGATTTATTTAAAATTGAAATAAATTTACACAAATATTCAAACAGCACAAAATTAGATAAAATTAAAAGTATTCCAGTACTTTTTGACGAAAAGACCCACTTCCTAAATGTGGGAGTTAGTTTATTATATCTCAGCAATTTTATATGTAAACCTTTTATATGTAAACCAATCAATGTGAACAATTCCACATACGTTGCTATGCTACCACTCTACTTTTCTTGATCTGGGATATGTACTCAGATGTAATTTCTCTAATATTCCACTGTACAGATGAACCATACACAATTTAGATTGCTTCTTATTTGTGGCTCTTGCAAATACAGCTACAATAGGGATAGTTTTGCATTTATGTTTTTTTTGTGAAAATATTCATAGAATGGATAAATTACTAGATGTATAACTGCTGAATAGGCATTTAACATTGACAGATATTACAAAATTATCTTGCAAGAGTTTATCAGTACTGATACATAGCAATATGGTTCTTTCTTCACAACTTATCCTACAGTGCTTATCTTAACATTTGTATATCTTTGTGAGCTCTTTTCATGTTTGTAAATTTTTCTGTGTAATTCTATTAGTTATTCCTTTTTTACTATCATTTGTAATTTAAAAAATAAATTAGTTTTATTATTAATCAGAGTGTTTTTATTTTTCTAGTTCTTTATCTCTATTTGTATATTATATATAAAAGTTTAAATTTTAATGTAGCTAAAGATATCATAGCTTTCCTAGGTTTTAAAGACCATGATAAACTCTGAATAGATCTAAATTTTTCTGAGGACTACCAATATAAGATTCACTGGGTGTTTATAAAAATGCAGATTTCTGGACATCGCCATAGTTGTACTGATTCAAGATCTCTAGGGCAATCCACTGACTTGTAATTATGATGGGGTAGAATCTGCTTTTTTATTCATGTGGACATAGGGTGCTATTCCCTTTTCTACTTTGTTATAGAATTTCAACTTAACAACCATTTATTGGGCAAACAGATTTCACATTGTGTTAGTTCTTGAGGACAAACATCAAGCTATGTTTATAGCTTGAGCCCTCAAAGAACCCATCATCTAGTGGGAAAGAGTAGCACAATTAATGAATATATTTTAAAAAGTAGGATTAAGTGCAATAAAAGGAGATAGGGCACAAGTGGAGAATGATTAGGAAAGATTCCCTGGCTACAAACTTTGAATACTGAATTAAGAATCATGAACTGTAATTTGCCTTAGGCTCCCAAGTCACTAACATTACAGGTGCAATATTCTAGGTAGGGAAGTGTGAGAGAACAAGGTATATTCAGACACATAAAATAATGTAGTTTTTTTAAAAAAATATTTTTAGTTGTAGATGGACACAATAACTTAAATTTTTTTATTTTTTTATGTGGTGCTGATGATTGAGCCTCATACATATTACACAAGTGCTCTACCAGTGAGTTACAACCCCAACCCTAATGTAGTATTTTTGAAGAATAAAGTTGTGGGCTAGGGGAAGAAACTAATGGAAGTTAAGGCTGCAGAAGATTTATTCACAGGCTAGTAGGTCATGAAGGACTTGGCATCTTATCCTCAGGTGCAGAAATTTTAGTCTTTAAGTCAAGGGTTCTCAAACTTTGGCAAGTTCAGAATTATTTGAACACTTTTCAAAATAGATTGCAGGACCACACACCCATAGTTTTTGATTCAGTAGGACTGGGGTGAAGCCTAAAAACTTTCATTACCTTTTTTTTTTGAGACAAGATCTTACTGTTGTTCATGCTGTCAAACTGACACTTTAGATAGGTCACTTTGAGCAGTATGGAGATAGTTTGGAGTGGTACAACACTATAGACTGTAAGACAGAGATCTATTCTGATAGTCCAGGGGAGAGGCTGGACACCTGAAGAAAGGCTGACCATATATTTTGGTAGATCACCAATAACCTATAAAGCACTCTGTATTATATATAAAATACTAAAGGCATTTAAAAATGAAAGGATTTTGGGGCTGGGATTGTGGCTTAGTGGTAGAGCACGTGCCTAGCATGTGCCAGGTCCTAGGTTCGATCCTCAGCACCATATAAAAATAAATAAAATAAAGGTATTGTGTCCAAATACAACTAAAAAAAAAAAGGATTTTATCATATAAACTAAGATAGGTTGCGTCTGATTAGATAAGTAGCTGAGTTACAAACAAAATTTTTTTTGGTAAGTTTTACAAAGTAAACAAACTATGGGTTTCACATACCTTGGTTTGTGGTAAATTCACTGTCTCTGGCTTTTGTAGATCTGACAAAATCAGCGGCAACTATCATTGGTGTATAACACAGATCACAACAGTATTTTCTTACTAGTGTTCTAAAAGCCAACCTGTGAGCATATAAAACTTAAATTATGCATTTAGAAAACACCAATAATCATATCTATTTATAAGTTTAATTTAGTTGATTATTAAATATTTATTAGGGAGAGTTCTGTCCATGAGAAGACAGAGTAGCTGTATTTTTTCCTATTCTTCCTACTAAATATATCTAAAAACCCTTTATATTATATGTAAAATAAACACAGGAAATTCTGAAAAGTTAAAAGAGGCTGCCAGGTTAAAATAAGAGGTGGTAAGCTCCTTCAGTTTTATAAACTCAAATACCCCAGCCTTGGGACTGAAGAAGCTGATCTGGAATCACCAGTGGGTGCTGAATAGCCTACAGAAGTCCGTCTAGTTAAAAGACTAGGAAAGGGGAAGCCAAGCATGACACAAAACTTTTTTATGGTAATGGTTCAAATTCAATCAAACATTATAGAAGAAAGCTATGGCCTCACCTCCACTAGAAAAGGTCAAACGGGGACTTCTACCCCCCTCCAATGTTGTAACAAGGTGCTCCAACATCCCACAGTGGTGGTGTTCAAGAGGACCTGGTAGGGATCTGAGACTTTCATCCCTATTGACCTGTGAGGGCCCCAATTTTAGTGGTAGTAGTGTAGACCACATGAGGAGCACAGACTTCCATGTTTACTCAGCAGTAATAAGGCACTCTCTTCCTTGGGTGTGTTGTCAGAGACCATGTGGAAAGCCAGGACTTTTAGTATTGCCCAGTAGTTATGAGGCCACCCCCACCAAAAGGAATTGGAACTCTCATGCCTTCCTACAGCAACAAGGAGGCCAAGAACCTAGACTTACTACTGACAGCAAGGAGATGATGCCCTTCTCCCCACCTTTCCCTGCTAGAGAAGGTTCAATATTCAAAATCCATCAGTATGAACTATCATATTAATATGCTAAAGAAAAAACACATAATTATGAGTTTAGCAGAAAAAGCATTTGACAAGATACACTTATTCATGATAAAAAAAATTCTCAGAAAAACAGAAATAGAGGGGAACTCCTTAACTTGAAAAAGAATATTCACAAAAAATTCGACAGAACACTTTCCTCCTAAATAGGAAAAAGGAATGGATGTCTGCTCTCATCACTCACATTCAACGTAGAGATGGAACTTCTAGATCAGTGCAATAAGGCATGGGAAAGAAATGAAAGAAATAAAACTAAATCTGTTTGTAGATGACACGGTTGTTTATATAATCCCAAGGAATTTACAAATAGCAAACAAAACAAACTCTCAGAATTAGGAAGAGGGCTCAAGAACTTTGTAGGATATAAGATCAACATACAAAAATTAATTGTATTTCTATATACTACTAGTAATGACCACATGGACACCAAAATTAAAAATATAATAATACCATAAACAACAACAACAACAACAAAACTGGTGCTAAGTTTTCCAAAAGATGTACAGAACTTGTATGCTGAAAACCACACAATGCTGATGAAAGAAATCAGAGAAAATCTGTATCAATGAAGAGAAACATCGTTTTTATGGATTGTGACATTCAACATAGATAGGATGTCAATTCTCCTCAAATTGATATGTAGGTTTCATTCAATTCTTATGGAAATTCCACAAGATTTTTTTTTTTTTTTGTAAATACACAAAGATCATTCTAAAATTAAGTGGAAAGCAAAGCAACTAGAATCAGGAGGTTATCAGTCCCTTGATTCCAAAACTTGTTATATAGCTACAATAAATAATCCACATACTGTGGAAATGGTGAAGGGATAAGACACATAAATCAATGAAACAAAATACAAAATACTGATTTTTTTTTTTTTTTTTTAGTGAAGTAGCAGAAGTAATTCAATCAAGTAAAAATACACTTCTCAACAAATAGGGCTAGAGTAACTGGACATTTCTAGGCAAAAAAAAAAAAAAAAGAACTATCTAACTCTCACACTTACACTAAAATCAATACAATTGAATCATGATCTTAAATGTAAAGCATAAAATTATAAAAAACTTTTAGGAAAAAACTTTGGAGAAAATCTTCAGAATCTGGAGCTACACAAAGATACCTTACACTTGACACCAAAAGCAAAATTTATACAAGGAAAAACTGATAAAATGGACTTCATCATAATAAAAAACTTTTGCTTTGCAAAACACCCTGTAAAGAGAATAAACTATATAATCTGAGAAAATATTTGCAAGTCACATAGTTGACAAAGAAGTCATATCAAGACATCTCAACACTTAATAGTAAACAAAAATATAAACCCGGGGCTGGGATAGTGGCTCAGTGGTGGAGCACTCGCCTAGCATGGGCAGGGCCTGGGTTCCATCCTCAGCACCACATAAAAATAAAGGCATTGTGTTGTGTCCATCTACACCTAAAAAATAAATATTAAAAAAAATAAACCCTATTCAAAAATGGGCAAAATGTTGAATAGATATTTCTACAATAAAGATATACAATTGGCCAATAAGAAAAGATGCTCATGTCACTAACCTTATGGAAATGAAAATAAAAATTACGATGAGATCCACTTTACACCCAGTAGGATGGGACAGGATAAGTTTTGAAAATTCCAGAAAATGATGAGTTGGCAAGGGTGTGAAGAAATTAAGAACTCTTGTGTAATGCTGGTGAAAAGGTAACATGGTATGGCTTCTATGGAAAATAGTATGAAAGTTCCTCAAAAAGCATAACACAATTACCATGTGATCCAGCAATTCCACTTCTGATATATATAGCCAAAAAGAATTGAGATATTTGTGCATCCATGTTCATAACAGCATTATTTGCAATAGCTAAAATATGGAAGCAATCCAACTGTACATCGATCAATGAATGGACAAAGAAAATGTAGCATTCACATACAATTAGCCTTAAAGAAGGAGCTGGGCATGGTGACTCATGCCTGTAATCCCAGCAGCTCTAGAGGCTAAGGCAGGAGGATCTCAAGTTCAAAGCCAGCCTCAGCAAAATCGAGGTGCTAAACAACTCAGTGAGACCCTGTTTCTAAATAAAATACAAAATAAGGCTGTGGATGTGGCTCAGTGGTCGAGTGTCCCAGAATTCAATCCCTGGTATCCTGCCCCCCCCCCCCCCACGCCTTGAAAAAAAAAAAGAAAGGAAAAATCTGGTATATGTTACAATACGAATGGATATTGAAAATATGCTAAGTAAAAAAACTAGTCTCAACAACTATATGATTCCACCTACAGTACTTCAGATAAGTAGAATCATAAGAAAAAGTAGAGAAACAGTAGAATAATGGTTGCCAGGGTTTAGGTGGGGAGAGGAATGGAGTTATTGCTTAAGGGTTTTTTAAGACTAGAGAGTTTCAGAGATCAGATGCATGATATGGAACATAACAGTGCTGAACTTTACACATAAAAATTATAAAAAGATAAATATTATATGTATTTAATAATAATTTAAAAAACCACAAGAATAAAAGAGCAATATTACGATATGGGCAAAAAGCATTAAGAAACATTTCCTCAAAACTATACAGTTGCCAAATAAGCACATGGAAAGAAGTTTAACATCACATACAGGAGATGTAGAAATTAGAAACACAATGAGGTATCACTATATACCATTAAAACAGTTAAGAACAAAAAACCAAAACACTGCTATTATCAAAAGTAGGTTAGAATGAGGAGAAACTGGATTTCTCATATAGTGCTAGGTAGAAGGGTCAAATAGTATTGCTACTCTAGAAAAGTTTGGCAGTTTTTTCAAAAACTAAACATCTTATGATCCAGCAATTACATTCTTATACATTTGTCTCAAGACACATATTCAAACAAAAACCTGTGCATAAATGTTTACATCCATTTAATATCTACTATACCTTATAGATGGGAGTTATAAATGCCACCATTTATAAAAACATAAAATGTGACACTTTTTTTAGATGATTTGCTCAGGCATGTGCACACACACATATACTAGCCACCAGGACTCATTTCTAGATCATGATTCCAAAACTAGGAATTGAAGAGTCCATATAGTGATCTTACAGTACTTAAAAAAGGCAGAACGAAAAAGGGAAATTATGCCTCAGTTCATTAACATTTAACAACACTTACTTTGAATATCGAACCATTGGGGCACAGATTTTCACCAGCTGCCCAGAATGAAACATTTCTATTGGATCTTTTTTTCTTTCTTGACATATTGTGGTTTGTATGGAGTCACACTTCATGAATATAGATTTATTTCAAATCTGAAAAAGACAATCCATTTGCACTTGGAATATCCTTTCTCTAGGTGAATTCTCATCATTCTAAATTTCAATTGCCAATGATATTTATTTTTCATTAGGTTTGTGGGATCAGAATTTGTTTTAGCTTCTTTTCATATTATTAAATAGATTATCTCTTTCTCTCTCTCTCTCTCTCACACACACACACACACACACACACACAATGGGATATTACTCATCCATAAAGAAGAATGAAATTATGGCATTTGTTGGTAAATGGATGGAACTGAAGATGACCATGCTAAATGAACTAAGCCAATCTCCCAAAATCAAAGGTTGAACCTTCTCTCTGATATGCAAAGGCTAACACACAATAAGGTGGTGGTGGTAGGGAAACAAGTTCATTGGGTAAGACAGAGGGGAATGAAGGAAAGGGAGGGGGAATGGGAATCGGAAAGAAAGTAGAATGATTCCTAACAACTTTCCTAAATTCACATATGAATACACGAACAGTATAACTCCACATCATGTTCAACCACAAGGATGAGATCCTTAGAAGTAGAATGTTATATTCCATTATGTATAATATGTCAAATACATTCTACTGTCATGTATATCTAAAAAGAATAAAAAATAATATAAATAATAGAAAAGGAATACCACAGAATTCTACTTCTAAGATAAATCAAAGTTGAAAACTACATGAGATAGTTGTAGAAAAACAAGATAGAAAAACTACAAGATTTTTTCTAGTATACCATATTACTTTTATTATTTTTTTCCGTTTTATTTTCTTTGGCATTGATAAATCAAGGCATTTGATTTGAATAATTTCCTACAAAATACTGTGTATGTCTGGTACTCGGAAATATCCTGTTTTATTGAGGAAAATTAAATGCCATTATAAGAACAACTCTAAATAGCACTTCAAAACATAACCTGGTATTTTTATTCTTTATGATCATAAGGCAAAAAAAAAAAAAAAATAGTGCAGTTTGGGACATGCCAAAACACTAGTTTGGTTTTTTATGGATAATGAAACATAATGTGAAACTGAGCACACTGCCCCAGGCAATTCATGTGACCTTCACTCAGAACACTGACCCCATTCGTATAATTGAGATAAAATTATATTAAGGAAAACCCTCTGAGATAAAGTCAAGTCAAAGGATAATGCGCAGTAGCGTGAGACTAGCTCACCTGAGTGGTTACGAGTATTAAATGAGTATAGATTTACAAAATAATTTAGAACACCCTTTAGCAACTTTCGTTCCCAAGCTTTTCCCGCCTGTTTTTATCCCTGGATTGCCAATCAAGGCGTGGGGCAGTTACTAACACCCGCCTGCCTAGAGTGTGCTGTGCCAGCGAAGCGCCCAGAAACCTCCACTATTGTCTCTTGCCCTGCGTCGCAAGGCCCGGGTTCTTAGGTTTAATACTTGCTTTATCTTTTCTTTCTAAAATATGCGCCACGGTCACGTTCCGGCGCCCACCTTCTCCTCAGTCTGAGGAACAACTCCAGCCTCTGGGGCGAGGCTCCGAACTGCGAAGGGAGACAGCGAATAAGCCCGGGGCGGACTCGGCTTCCTAGACTGCGTGGCCGAGCACCGGGTCCTCAGCGCACGAGGGCTCTGGTTCCCACACCACTCCCAGCCAGGCTCTGTCAGCCGCGTGAGCAGCGTTTGGATTACCAGGCGGGCCACAGCCGCGGTCTGTGAAGGCGGGCGGCGCCAGGATTCTGCGTCAACCTGGGCGGGACCTCCTCTCACTGACGCCATCAACCCGGTACCTGCCAACATGGAAGGTGGCGACAGCGGCGCCACTATGGCTGGCTTTGGGGTTCTGGGTTCTGGAGCGGCTGCAGCGACAGTGCGGGAGCTTTTGCAGGACGGTAAGGAGTGGAGTACTGGCCAGGCTGCGGGGCGGGAGGGAATATCCTGCTCGGTGCCTGGGCCAAGGTGGTGGACTCAACCCTTGCTTTGCCCAAAGTTTTCTGGTCTCGACTTGACCACTCCCCTCCGCCCGGCCCCCTGACGTCCGGGTGCAGCCCAAGCCAACTTATTCCCCCTCTTCCTTTCCGGTGTCCTAGGAACTCCTGGTTTTGAGTTGCTCCTCTTCTCAACTCCGTCCCCCATGTGTTTGGGCTTCCCTGAAGTTCTAGGACCTCACACCCAGTGACCCGCCTTGGCAGCCACCGCCTGCTGCCGCACTTTTGACGAAAAGATGAAGCATTCTAGCCCATGAAAAGTGTAAGACCTAGAACAGATAACAGACATTTATTGAAAGGAGTTCTTTTTAAAGTAGAGTTGGAAACACCTCCTCCGTTAAATTATTGGGTTATACAGGTGTCCCTTCTTGCAGTCTTGTGTTTCTTTGAGGAGGCAGTTATTCACAATTAGGCAAGCAGGAGGGTTTATACTCTTAGTTCAGGCAGGGGTTATCTATTCGTACAGAAAACAGCAGTCAGATTTATTGGTAGTCAGTTTTGAAGAGAAGTTATCCCCAGTAAGTTTAATATAGTGTACTTGAAAAGCACATTCAGTTGTAGTCCAGTTAACGTGCTGAGTCTCATCATTCAGAATAAAGTTCAGATTTGTGAGGGTAAACATAAGTTTCTTAGTGTTTTCCCTAATGGATATAAAATCCATTAGGGAAAACACTATATAAACACTATATAAAATCCATTAGGGAAAACACTATTGTATTAAAATCATTTGTATGCTTACCTTAATCTCTTCTGCTCTATTGTAAACCCCTACGCCCTCTTTTTTTTTTCTTGGTACTGGGGATTGAACCCAGGGGCCCTTTACCACTGAGCACATATACTCAGCCCCCATCCCTTTGTTACTTTTTGAGATGTAGTCGCTGGTGTGCACCACCACGCCCTCCGTAAAATCCTTTTTTAACTCCACAATGTTAATAGCCCTATCTTACATACAGTAGGTGCAGAAAGATTTTTTTAAATTGAACATTCCTGTAAGTGTATTATAAAAGGTTAAAAGTTCTAAATTGTTTTTTTCTGTTGAGTATTTTTGTTGACTTTTCATGACAATCTATATACTTTTTTTTGTCAAAATTAAGGATATTTTCAGGACTAGATTGTGTTGAATCCTTTAGGTTAGGTTCCCTGTCTAATACATCTTTGTTTTTTAATTGAAATTCAATTTAACCAAGTTTTGAACTCTTGTGAGACTAACTGTCTCCATTTTTTATTCTCAAGTAGCTCACCATCTAGTAGGGGAGAATGGGCCGGGGTTGTGGCTCAGTGGTAGAGCGCTTGCCTAGCACGCATGAGGCTCTGAGTTCAATCCCCGGTACCACATTAAAAAATGAACAAATAAAATAAAGGTGTTGTATCCATCTACAACGAAAAAAAAAATTTAAAAAAATTTTAAAAAATTATTAAATCTTGTTGAGCTCTAAAAGTAAGTATTATAATAGTGTTGTAATAGTAGCATTAGAACTGTGTACAAAGTAAACCATTAGTTCAGAGGATGATAACTAGAGGTTAGGGATTGGTCAGGCAGTGTCCAGAAAAACCTTTCTAGGATTAGTTGTTGTTTTTTTTCCCAGGATTACATATGTTTTATTTTTTAAATCAGACATTGTAATTATACATAGCAGTGAGTTCATTTTGGAAAAAATCATACAAGCAAGAAATTTGATTTTAATCCCCATTCTTTCCTCCCTTTGGTCACCCACTTCCTCCCCTATTCTCCCTCTTCTACTCAAATGATCTTCCTTTCATTACTTGATTTATTTTTGATTGGTACTTTCTACATATACATAAAGGTGAAATTCCCTTTGGTACATTTAGATATGCATATAACATTATTTCGTTATATTCATTCCTTCTTTCCTATTCCCATAATTTCTCCCTTCTTCTTGTTCTCTTCCTTCTCTTCTAGTGATTTTCCCTATATATTTATGATATCTGAACACCCCTGTCCCCCAACAACTGTCTTTCCTTTACTTTGTTCTAGTTTCCCCATACCAGAGGAAACATTCCACCTTTGATTTTCTGAGTCTGGCTTATTTCATTTAGCATGATGTTCTCAATTTCCATCCATTTACTGACAAATGCTATGATTTCATTCTTTTTTATGGATGAATAAAACTTGATTGTGTATATATTCCACATTTTCTTCAACAGGCATTTGGGCTGATTCTATAATTTGGCTATTGTGAATGGTGCTGCTATAAATACTGTAGTGACTATATCGCTGTAATATGTTGATTTTAGTTCTTTTGGATAAATATTAAGGAGTGGGTTAGCTGGGTCATATGGTAGTTCCATTCCTGATTTTTTTGAGGAATGGCCATACTACTTTTCAAGTGGTTGTACTAATTTGCAGTCCCACCAGCAATGTATGAGTGTATCTTTCCCCCTACATTTTTGTCAGCTTTTACTATGATATATGTTCTTGATCTTTTGTGTTCATGATCCATTCAGATCATTCTTGATCTGAATAGAGTGAGATAAAATCTTATTGTAGTTTTGGTTTGCATTTCTTTGATTACTACAGATGTTGAACATTTTTTTTTCATGTATTGTTGGCCATTTGTGTTTCTTTTGAGAAATTTCTGGCTGGGCATGGTGGCGCACGCCTGTAATCCCATCAACTCAGGAGGCTAGGCAGGAGAATTGCAAGTTTGAGGCCAGTCTCAGCAACTAAGGCCCTGAGCAACTTAGTGAGATGCTGTTTCCAAATAAAAAAGTAAAAAATAAAAATAATGGCCTGGGGATATGGCTTAGTGTTAAAGTGCATCTGGGTTCAAGTCCCGGTACCAAAAAATTAAAAATAAATAAAAAATAAAAACCAACAAACCCAACCAAGTAAACAAAAAGCAAGAGAAAGAGAGGGAGGGAGAGAGAGAATTTCTGTTTATTCTTTTGCCCATTTATTGATTGGGTTATTTGGTTTTCTGGAATTGAGTTTTTTTTTTTTTTTTTTTTTTTAAGTTCTTTATCTCTTCTGGATATAATCCCCTGTTAGAGGAGTAGCTGGCAAAGATTTTTTCCCATTCCATAGGCTCTCTTTTCTTAATAATTTCCTTTGCTGTGCATAAGCTTTTTAATTTGATGGCATCCCATTTATTGATTCTTGTTTTTATTTCTTGAGCTTTAGGCATCTTGTTAAGGAAGTCAGTGCTTGCCACTTTATGATGGATTGTTGACCCTGTTTTTTTTTGAAAAGAGAGAGAGAGAGAGAGAGAGAGAGGGAATTTTTTAATATTTATTTATTTTTTTTAGTTTTCTTTATTTTATTTTTATATGGTGCTGAGGATCGAACCCAGCGACCCGTGCATGCCAGGTGAGCGCGCTACCGCTTGAGCCACATCCCCAGCCTGACCCTGTGTTTTCATCTAGCAGTTGCATTGTTTCTGATCTAACTCCTAAGTCTTTGATCTTTCATGTTTCTTTCAAGTCTTTCATGTTTGTCTTCCTTTTTTCCTGAGCATTCTTTAGTCTCTGATTTATATTATTTCCTTTATCCATCTCCGAATTTTTGGTGTCCCCCGCACCTGCTTCTAAAGCCTATTTCCCCTATTTCCCTGTTTATTTTTTATTTTTGTGCATTCAAAAATTTTTTCATAAATCATCTACTCTTTTTGTTAGCCATCTTCTGAATTATAGAACTACATTTTCAAATGTGTACTGGAATTTCTGTCTTAATAGTGAACAAGCAGTACCAGTTCTACATATGAAAACCTACACATAAACAAATAGTACAAGTTCTACATATAAAAAAATGAAGTAGATTTTTTTCTTCTACTTCTCTCTCCTGATTTTTTCCTCTGGTAGATTCTGTTTCCATTTATTATATGTAGGTAGGTAAAGCCTGCGTGTTCCTTATGTAGATTATGAATTCCTTGGCGGCTGGTGTTTGTTTATGTTCATCTTTGCATATTTAATATCTAGTGGTCTAGCTTAATGCAAAACTGAATTCCCTATTTCAGTTACTTAATCAAGAAACTTGGAAATCATCCTTGATTTGCTGCATCTAATAGCCCATTTTCAGCTTTTCACTAAGTCCTAAACAGTGTGTTTATCTAATTATTTGTTACTCTTATCACTTCCTTGACATTCTTAGTGACACTATCATTTATGCCTTCCTTATGTCACTTGGGCTATTATCATAGTACTGTACTTTACTGTACTTTGTGGCTCTACTTTATGGGTGGCATACCGGTTATCTATCGCAGTAGTAAATCAACTTTCTGGGAAAATAGAAAAGGTCCTTATTTTATAGTATCTGCCTATTTCCATAGTGTAAATACCCTCCCCCTGGTCAATTTTAAGATATGCACATGTGATGTCAGCTGGCTTACAGAATTCCTGAAAATGTAATAGCTTGCTGCCACAAGGCAACAAGAGCCAATATAGCAAACTGTTGTGTAACTAATCCCTTTTTAGTCATCCTCCATACCACTGCCAAGATTATTGTTCTAGAACACAAAGCTGACAGTGCTCCTTCTTGTCTTCAAAACTTTAAATGGGATATAATTTGACTATTTTGGGTATCTTAGAGGCCTCTTTTCAAACTGCCTTCCAACTTCATCTCTCATTCTTTACCCTTTCTGCCTAGCAGATACATTCTATGATGTAGACATATCAAAGTTAGTATTTTCCATATTTGTTAAAACATGCCATGGTACTTGCTGTTGCTAAGTCTTCCATTTGCTTGAAATGGCCTTTTCCAATTTGTCTGTCTGACAGGATTATTCTGAGAACCACTGGGCAGATTGGAAGGAAATGTGGTTCTCAGAATTAAGGCCAAAATAGCAGTATTCTTCTTTTACTTCACTTCATTTTGAGAGTAGTCAAGAATATGAGTCTTTGCTTTTAGCAGAATAATACTTTCAGTTGATATACAGATTAATTAACTCAACCAATGCTGCACATCTGACCATGTGTCCCATTTTTTGGGGGATGTAGTAGGAAACAACACAATGATCTTATCCTCATGGATTATACATTATAGTAGGTATAAACATGGATCATACATTACAGTAGGTGTAAACAGCTCAAGTGTTATTAAATACTTTGTTTTGCTTGTTGGTTTGTTTTGCTTTATAATGTCTGTCAAGGCAGCCCTATCTCTATCTCACATACAGTTAGGAGGCTGTGGTATATATCTACCCTGAGATCATTTTTATGATTTTTTTTTTTGGTTGGGGGGGTACTGGGAATTGAATTCAGGGGTATTTAACCACTGAGCCACAAGACCTTTTTGTTTTTCATTTTGAGACAGGGTCTAAGTTGCTGAGGCTGGCTTCGAACTCACTATCCTCCTGCCTTAGCCTCCCAAGTTGCTGGGATTATAGGCATGTGCTGCTATGCCTAGCTCTGTATATCTACTTTTATCTTTTATTTTCTCCATTTTTTAAATCACTCACAAATTTGTGGGTTCTTTATAGAAAGTTATCTTTTTAACACATAGTATCAGTTCTTTTACCTATTTACTTATTTCGCCTGGAAATCCTAAATTTCAGTAACACTTATAAGTTTCCTTGCCTATTTCTCTTAAAATTCAAGATTCACTTTATTATAACGGTATTCATGCACTGATCTAGAAAGATCTGAGGCCATACATATTATATATACATAGCCAATTTTCCTGTTGTGTTCTCCCTGGCAATGACCTTATTTTCTTGGAAAAAAGACTATGGTTGGTAGTTATGTTTCAATATTTTACTCAGTGTTTTCCTTCCTTTTGATTCATTAAAAAAGTAAGCATTTAACAGTATAGCAGAGTGGTTCAGAACTTGGGCTCTGCACTTAGACTTCCTGGTTTGAAATTGCAGAGAGTAATGTTGGATAAGTTGCAGGCCCTGTCTGTGCTTGTTCCTCATCTGTGAAATGGGGAAAAGGATAGCTCCAACAGGGTAGCGCAAGTATGGAATGAGTTTGTATATGTTAAGTACTTAAATCAGTGCCTGGCATGTAGTGGACTTGAGTATTCTCACTGCTCTTCAGCTGTTGCCTGCTCCACTCCTTCCTCATTATTATAGGGAAGCATTTATTACAGATCCCAGTGTACAGGAAGATGTCAGAATATGTTAGTTATAATTGTTGTGTTTAATAACTGTGCTTTAGGACAGGATATATAGAGTTGTCCTGATTTTTTTCCTCCAGAGTGTTATAGTGACTTTTTAAATGAAGACTTTGATGTGAAGACTTATACTTCCCAATCTATTCATCAAGCTGTAATTGCTGAACAACTAGCAAAACTTGCCCAAGGGATCAGTCAGTTGGATAAAGAACTACACCTACAGGTAATTCAGTTCTATTGGATCATACAGATTATTCAGCCTAATATGATAATTTAGCCTTTTTGTAGAATCATTATTGTTAAATTTAAGTGCATGTTTGTATGAATAAATGCATATCTTACCGGTGACTTATTTTTCAAACTACATTTTTGCTTTTTGCAGAGTTTTCCGTATATACCTAAAACGTTTTATTTATTCTTACTGTTTACCACATAAATTGATGTGCAATGACTATAATGAGCAAAAAAAAAAAAAAAAAAATTAGAATGTCTTTGATTAAAAATAATAGAAAATGGAATTTTAGAAAGAGAATAATGAGAAAAATTGGGATGTTATGTTGTGTTTGTAAACACAAAGGTAAAAAAAACCTTTACTGAAATTAAAGAAAGTTGATAAATATGATAAATATTGTGGTGGGTAGAATACAACCGGAACAGTTAGGAGATGGGTCTTAATTTCTGATGTGTAGTTAACTGAATTTCATATCATTTATCATCTTTGAGTTTTTTTTGTTTGTCTTTTAAATCTATGAAATGGGTTGGAATGACTAAGAGGAGGTGATTGCAATAGATAATCTTGTAGGTTTCTTCCTCTTGTACAATTCTGTAATTTGTTTTTGGTACCCGGGATTGAACTCAGGGGTGCTGGACCATTGAATCACATCCCCAGCCCTATTTTGTATTTTATTTAGAGACAGGGTCTCACTGAGTTGCTTAGTTAGTGCCTCACTTTTGCTGAGGCTGGCTTTGAACTTGCGATCCTCCTGTCTCAGCCTCCCGAGCCATTGTGATTACAAGTGTGCACCATTGTACCTGCCAATTCTGTAATTTTCATAGGGTAGTTTTACTATATGTTTCTGGTATTGCATTTTGCTTGAATAGGGACTTAATAAATAATTTTTTAGATAATGAAAAAAAATATGCAAATAAATGGACCATGTACCATGAGACATGTCTACTTAAACTTTTTGGGTCTTAGTTTCTTAAATAAAATAGCAGGTTAGAGGATTTGTATGACTTTCTAATGTTACTTTAACTTAAAATTTTTTTATTATATATAGTTCAATATTTATTGACAAATATTTAGAAGACATTTTTAATTGTCATGTTTTGTGTCAGGCTGTGGGGATAGAGAAATGAATAGAACACATTTCCTGACTTTCCAGGGACTCTTAGATCAGTGGCAGACAGACAGAAGTAAAGGCGAACAGATGAGGCATATTTTAATTAGAATAGTACAAGGTGTTTGTGAGATAAGGGAGAATGTAGTTAACTGTGCATGTAGTTCTAAGGTGTTGGCATTTTGCAAGAGTCATCTGAAATTATTTCTGCCTGCTTATGCTTATTTTGTCTATTTTTGCACATACTACATTCTCTGTAGGAATCAGTATGAATTTAAAATTTAACATTTCATAGATAGGACAAGTTACACTGTTAAGTTTAGGATGTGAGAGGAAATCTCTGAATTATAGTATGAGATCTGAACATGCTAATTACAGAAGCAAAATTGAGATAATACTAATTGATAAAATAAATACAATAAAATTAATTTGTCAGTGAGATGATTAATATTGCAAAAGATTTACTAGTAGTTAGGGCATGAGGAAAATTCAGATGTCTTCTGGTAACCTCAGAGGTTAAATTAGACTAACACTTGGATAGGAGAGGAAGAGACTTGATAGAATGACAGTGATATCTGAAATAGGACAAAGTGGAGGGTGTCAATGAATGAATCTTTGCTGATTAGGAACTTAAGTTTACCAAGATAGCTTTAGTTCTTTGTAGATACAAATAAGAAACTTTTTATTCATTGGAATTAAGTGTAAAAAATGATAAGGATTTTCATTCTAAAGATTTGGATAATTTCTTAATGTTCTTCGGAATCGCTTGCCAGTGAATTTTAACTTTTTTTTTTTTTTTGGTACCAGGCATTGAATCCAGAGGTGCTCATCCACTGAGCCACATTTCCCAGCCCTTGTTATATTTTTTTTTACATTGAGACAGGGCCTCACCACGTTGCTTAGGTCCTTATTAAATTTCTGAGGCTGGCCTTGAACTTGCAATCTTCCTGCTTGAGCCTCCTGAGCTGCTGGGATTATAGGTGTGTGCCACTGTGCCCAGCATGACCTTTAACTCTTAACCTTCTTTACTTTTGTTGTGGTCATCTACACTGCCCTAATTTTCTTATATAAAAATGTCAGTCTTCTGTAGGGAAGAGAATTTGCTGTGACACCAGGAAACTGGAAGCAGGGATATATTTAAGTATAGATAGGCACCAAGCGCCTTATCTGTCCATATTAGGATATAGCTTTGACAGTACTAAATTAAGTTCAAGAACTAAGAAAACCTGATGTTTGAAAACATTCTTTAAAGAGAAAGAAGAATAACCTGTCAAGAACTAGCTGATTTTTCCATTTTTGGTACAACTCCACTTATGTGTTTCATTAGGGAAACCAGGGGCTTCCTATGGTCTGAGAGTTCTTATTTCTGAAGAATTAATGTAATGTGTTGAAGGTTAATCCCCAATGTAATAACATTAAGAGTTGAGGGAGTTTTGGGAGAGTAGTAGGGCCCTTATTAGTGAGGGCCAGGGGAGCTGTTCAGGTTTCCTACCATTGAAGACACAGAAGGCACCGTTTATAAGGAATGGGTGTTTACTAGACACCACATTTGCCTGCACCTTGATCTTGGACTCAAAGAACTCCAGAACTATGGACAATAAATCTGTGTTTGTGAAATTACCAGTCTGTGGTATTTTGTTTAGCACCCCAAATAGACTAAGACAGAGCTAGTGAAAAGTCAATATTTTCTCCTGTTCTATTAAACTATAAACAGATGTAGGTGTTCCCACTAGTAACTTATTTTAAGCACACTTCCACAACCTCATAACCTTCATTTGTATTAGTATTTGTCCCATTTATACACCAAGAAAGAGCTTCAGTTCTTTATTGTGGTAACCAAGAAAAATGCATTATAGAGCAATTGTTGATTATTCATTCTTCATTTTCAGGTTGTTGCAAGACATGAAGATTTACTGGCACAAGCAACAGGGATTGAGTCTTTGGAAGGTACAGTTTATCAGTTACCACAGATTAAGTATGTTCTTGGGGAAGTTAAGAACCTTTAAGTGCAGATAGACCTAATATTAGAAATTGAGATGGGATAGAGTGGAGAGGATTATGCTTTTTGATGGTGTTGGGGTGGGGCAGAAATTAATCTTGGGCATCTCAAATTTAACATAGCAGAGTTCAGGGCTCAAAATTGTATGTGTATGTGTACGTAGTTTGCTACAAAGAAAATCAATGTATATATACATATTTATATATGTGCATAATATGTGCATATGTACATAAGTATACACACATATGTATATATCAATATTTTATTGAACAGAGAGTATTTAAACATTGGGATTGAATGAAATCCCCAAAAGATTATAGATGGAGTAGAGAAGATTTCTGAGAATCAAGTCTTGGGAGGTACTCCAACATGTAGAGATCTAGCAGAGGAAGGAAGAGTAGGATCAACAAACTCAAGGGTGTGATGACTTGAAGCCTAGAGAAAAATGTATTTTAGGGAGGGAGTGATGAAGTATGTCTGTGACCCTAAAGACAAAATTGACTATTGAATTTGGCAACTTGGAGATTTCAGGTGGCCTTGAAAAGATCTATTTCAATGGAGTATTAGTGAAAACTGATTAAGAGTAGATTGTGAAGAAAATAAGATGTAAGGAAATGCTGACAACCAAGACAAGTAGGGGAATGAACCATGAAACCAGCAAAAAGAAAGGAAAAAAAATAATCCTCAGGTCCTTTTTGGATTCTGTTGGACTGAACCATATTAATGTATTATTGTATGCTGATAGTAATGTTTTATTAGTTCTAATGTTACTTTATTTAGAATATGAAAGGATGTCTATACTTAAATTTATTTAGATTACTATGTTTTAAAAATATGTCTGTGCCAGTTGAATATAGAAACTGAGTTTTAAAGAGTAGAATTCAAAATAATTGAATCACAATAATGGAAAGCCTAAATAATGAAGTTTAAGTTCTCTCTGAAAACACTAATAATTTTGTAATTTTTTCATCATGTTGTAAACCTGGATTATAAAGGCAGTAATATGCTTGCTGTGCATATTTATTTGTATAATACATAATTCATTAATTCAAAAAATATTTATCATGGGGCTGGGGATGTGGCTCAAGTGGTAGCGCGCTCACCTGGTATGTGTGGCCCGGGTTCGATCCTTAGCACCACATACAAACAAAGATGTTGTGTCCACCAAAAAAACCTAAAAATAAATAAATATTAAAAAAATTCTTTCTCCCCTCCCTCCCTCCCCCCCTCCCCCTCTTTAAAAAAAAATATTTATCATGTACCCGCTAATGATTCTGAGTTAGGCTTTGGTTATATAGTAGGGAATGAAAAAGATACTTTCCTTAATATCAGGAATTTATATCCTGGCAGGGGAGTAAAACATTAAACATATACAACTAAATATGTAATTACTTAATATAATTGTGCCATAAAGTAAAAAATATAATATTCTATAAAAGTGAATAAAAAAGGGAATCTAAATTAGTAGGGGATCTTGTTAGTAATTGTTTCTGTTAAGCACAAGTCTTGAAGAAATAGTGGGAATTATCTTATAGGAAATTAAGGGCTAGCTAGAGTAAGTACTCCATTTCCAGATAATGTGGGATCTAACAGACCAAGCTATGGACTATAGTTTTAATATAATAGTGAAGAGGAGACCACAGACGGGTTTTAAGCAGAAGAATAGTGTGATACAATTTGAACTTTTGAAGATTTCAAGGCTTTGTTTTTATAGTAGTAAAGTACATGTAATAAAATTTACTATTTTAACCATTTTAAAGTATACAAATTAGTGGCATTAAGTACATTTACAATGTTCAAGAACTGTACCACTACCTAGTTCAAGAACTGTTTCACCACCCCAAATGAAAACCCTATACTCATTAAGCAGTCATACTCAGGTCCCTCAGATTTCTTTTGTGGGGTAAGCATTGAAGGGGGAAGCTAGTTATAGGTTTTCATAACAGTGCAAGTAAAAGATATCGATCGGTTGCTTGGATTAGGATGGTGGCAGAAAATGTTAAAATTAGATTTGTATATATATTAATTTTATTTAATTAATTTATTTTTACCCAGTGTGAATCCTTGTACTTGTAATGCCAATATAAGTTGTTGTTTTCCCAGGTGTTCTTCAGATGATGCAGACAAGAATTGGGGCTTTACAAGGAGCTGTGGATAGGTACTGTTATTCATTTTATAAATATATGGTATGAAATTATTTGTTTATATTTTGAAAATGATTCTTTTTTTTTTTTTTTGTGGTGCTTGGGATTGAACCCAGGTACTTGTGCATGTGAGGCAAGCACTCTACCAACTGAGCTATATTCCCAGCCTTTTGAAGATGATTTTGTTCTTATTTCTCTTTCTCTTTTTTCCTCTCTTAGGATGAAAGCAAAAATTGTGGAGCCATACAATAAAATAGTAGCCCGCACGGCACAATTAGCAAGGCTTCAGGTAGGTTCTCACTTTTATTTTTAAAAAACTTTATTATTATTATTTATGTTGTTTTTATAAATTTTATTTCTACAAACTTTATTATTATTATTCATGTTGTTTTATAAATGTGCTTATTTAAAGAATATATATCCTGCAGAAATAAAAGAATTGGATAGAACATGAGAGAAAAGGGGACGAAGTAATAAATAGCCCTAGAAGATATCCAGTTTAAAAAAATATAAATCCAAATTATTTAAGTGAATTATTTTAATTCTCGTTATTGCTGTTTAATATATCATTTACTGTTTTATTTTCATCTTCAATTTCTTTAATCAATTTTTATGGTTTTTGTTGTACAGATCTTTTACCTACTTAGTAAATTTTGTTCCTAAGTATTTTATTTCATTTTTGTAGCTGTTAAAAATTGGACTATTTTCTGGATTTACTTTTCATTTTCAGTGTTCAGAAATACTACTGATTTTTTTGAGAATTTTTTAATATTTATTTTTTAGTTTTCGGTGGACACAACATCTTATTTTATTTTTATGTGGTGCTGAGGATCGAACCCAGCGACCCGTGCATGCCAGGCGAGCGCGCTACCACTTGAGCCACATCCCCAGCCCAATACTACTGATTTTTGTATGTTGGTTTTTGTATCCTGCAACTTTATCAAATTCATTTTCTGTTTTTGGTGAAATATCAAGGGTTTTCTACATATCAGATCATATCTGCAAATAGGGATGATTCTTCCTGTTGGGTTTGGATGCTTTTATTTCTCTTTCCTCATATCTCTGGCTAAGACTTTCAGTATTGTGTTGAATAGGAGTGGTAAGAGTAGATATCCTTCCTCTGTTCCTGATCTTAGAGAAAAAGCTTTGAACATTTTACCAGTGAGTACAATGTTACCTTTGGTATTGTATATGTATTATATACGGTCTCTATTGTGTTGAAGCACACTCTTTTGAGAAGCACACTAATTTGTTGAGAGTTTTTTTTAAATTATGAAAGGATGTTGAATTTTGCCAAATGGCTTTTCTGCACCTGTTGACAGGATCAAATGTTTTTTTTTTCTTCAATGTGTTAATGTGGTCAATCACTTTCATTGATTTGTATATGTTGAACCATCGTTGTATCCCAAGGATAAATACCCTTTGGTCATTGTAATGATCCTTATAATATGCTGTTGAATTTGATAGTATTTTGTTGAGAATTTTGCATCTATATTGATTAGGGATATTGACCTGTAATTTTCTCTTCTTGTAGTGTCTTTGCTTGGCCTTGGTATCAGGGTATGCTAACCTCAAAAAATGAGTTTAAAAGCATCCCCTCCTCTTCTGTGTTTTGAAAGAGCGAGAACAATTGGTGTTAATCTTTAAATGTTTGTCAGAATTTCATCAGTGAAAGTGTTAAGTTCCTGAACTTTGCTTTGATAGGATACTTTTTATTATAGATTCAATTTTGTTACTTATTATTGGTCTGTTCAGATTTTGTTTCCTCATGATTTAGTCTTGGTAGGTTGTATATGTCTAGGAATTATTCAATTTGTTGCTCTATAATTGTTCATAAATTACAATCCTTGTATTTCTGAGGTATCAATTGTAATTTGAGCCCTTTTTTTCCCTTAGTCTAACTAAATTTTTTTTGAATTTGTGTATCTTTTCAAAACATCAGTTCTTAGTTTTGTTGATTTGAGGGGCAGTTCTGGGGATTGAACTCAAGGCCTCATGCATTGCTAGGTGTGAACTGAACTATACCTCAGTTGATCTTTCCTATTCTTTTTTTTTCCTTATACCTTTATTTATTTATTTATTTTTACTTTTTAGGTGTAGATGGACACAACACAATGTCTTTATTTTTTTTTATGAGGTGCTGAGGATCAAACCCGGGTCCCGCCTGTGCTAGGGGAGCGCTCTACCGCTGAGCCACAATCCCAGCCCCTATTTATTTATTTTTATGTGGTACTAAGGATTGAACCCAGTGCCTCACATGTGCTAGGCAAGTACTCTGCCACTGAGCCACAACTCCAGTGCCTCCTATTATGTTTCTAATCTTTTATTTTTTCTATTTCTGCTTTGATCTGTATTATTTTCTTTCATCTAATAACTTTAGGCTTAGTTTTTTTTTTTTCCTAGTTCTTGAGATTTAATGTTATTAGCTCATTTGAAATGTTCTATTTTGATGTGGGTGTTTATTGCTATAGAATTCCATCTCAGAATTACTTTTGCTTTATCCCATAAGTTTTGGTATGTTGTGTATTGTCCATTTTTGTTTTTCTAGAGATATTTTAAAATTTCCCTTTTAATTTCTTTTTTTGATCCATGGTTGTTTGGGATCATGCTGTTTAATTTCCACATTTGTAAATTTTCCAGAATTTAACCTGTTATTGATTTCTAGTTTCATATCATTGTGATCAGAAGAGATATTTGGTATAATTTTAGTTTTCTTCTATTTTTTAAGACTTGTTTTGTGGCCTAACATATGATCTATCTTGAGGAGTGTTCCTTTGAACTTGAGAAGAATATATATTCTGCTGCTCTTGGATGGAATGTTCTATAAATGTCTGTTAGATACATTTGGTGTACAGTGTGGTTCAGGTCTGCTATTTTTTTACTTCTTGGTGATCTGTACATTGCTTAAGGTGGGGTATTGAAGTCCCCTATTATTTGGCATTTCTCTCTCTCTCTTGCTCACTCAATTGATAGATTGGTATTAGCTTTAAATATTAAGGTACCTCTATGTAGCGTGCATATATAATTATGGTTGTTATGTCATCTTACTGAATTGACCTCCTGTATCTTTATAAAATGATTTTTGTCTCTTTTTATGGTTTTTGGCTTATAGTCTGTTTTATCAATATAGCTGTAGCTAGCTCTTTTCTCTTTAGTTTCCATTTTTATTTTCTACTCCTTCATGTTCCTCACGTTCAGTCTGTGTATATTCCTAAAAGTGAAATGAGTGTCTTAGGGAACGCATAGTTGGGTCTTTGTTTTTGTAAAAAATTTATTCAGTCACTGTGTCTTTTAACTGTGATAGTTGACTGTGATACTGTTGTTACTTTGTTGATTGTTTTCTGTTTCTTTTGTGGATCCTTTACTCCTTTCTTGCTGTCTTTCTTTGTGATAAGGTGATTTTAAAATTTTTGAGATATTTTGATTTCTTTTCATTTATTTTTTGGGACTCTAGGGATTGAACCCAGGGCCTTTTGAATGCTAAACCCATGTTGTACCACCGAGCTGCATCCCAAATCCTCTTATTTTTTATTCTTTTAATGTATCTATTAACAGATTTTGATGATTATCATGAGACTTTCGTAAAACACCCTATATTTATAACAGGTTATTTTACACTGATCACAATTGAACTTTGCACAAAACCTTTTTATTTACTCCACCCTGTATTTTATATTTTGATGTACCCATTTATATCTTATTATTGCATATTTCTTAAAAATTATTGTAGCCATGACTTAATTGTTTCCTCTTTTAACCTTCCTGCTAAAGATACATGTGACTTGCATACCACCATTACAATATTAACGTACAGTAGTTCTCCATCATCTATTTTTTGGATTTCTGTGGTTTCACTTGTCGGTGATCAACTATGGTCCAAACATATTAATTGGAAATTTTCAGAAATAAACAATTTATGTTTTAAGTTGCACATTGTTTTAAATAGCAGGATTAAATCTTGTTCTATTCTGCTCCATTCTGTGCAGGATATGAATTATCTCTTTGTCCAGTATATCCATAGTGTATATGTTATACACACCTTTTAGTTACTTAGTCTCATCAGATTGACTGTTATGACATTGCAGTACTTGTATTTGGGGTACATTTCTATCTGTGGATTAAGGCATTCAACAGGAATTCTCAGACTGTATTCCTCATGGATAATGGGGCTGACTATGTGTTCTGAATTTGAATGCGTACTTGCTTTTATCAGTGCTTTCTATTTTCATATATTTTCATGTCACTAATTATCATCTTTTGTTGAAAAACTCCCTTTAGCATTTCTTGTAAGGCAGTCTAGTGGTGATGAACTTTCTCAGCTTTTGTTAGGGAAAGCTATTTTTTTCCCTTAATTTCTGAAGGATAGTTTTGCTGATAAAAGTATTTTTAGTTGGCAGTATTTTTCTTTTAGCATGTTGAATTGATCTCTCCTGGCCTGTATGGCTTCTGCTGGAAAATCTGCTTTTTAGTTGTATTGAAATTCCTTTGTATACAGTATACCTCTTTGCTCTTGCTGCTTTCAAGATCTTGTTTTTATCTTTGATTTTTCAAGTTTATTTTGCTCTGGTCTTGATTGGGTGAAATTGATTGGGGATCTTTGAGATTCCTGTCCCTGGATGTTTGTCTTTCCTAGAATTGGTAAGCTTGTCATCTTTTCTGCCCATTTCTCTGCCTCTTCTGGGCTACATTGGTGTGTTTGATGGTAACTACTATAAGCTTTTTTTGCTTTTTAAAATTCTTTTATCTTTATATTTGTCTGATTCAGTATTTTTAAATAACCTGTCTCTGAGATCACTGATTCTTTCCTTTGCATGATCAAGTCAGCTGTTGAAAATGTATGGACATTTTCTCATTATTGTGTTCTTTTTTATAGTTTCAATTAATTGTTGAAATTCTCATTTTGTTTTTTTGTCCTTTCTCTCATTCCATTTAGCTGTGTTTTTTGGTTGCTTTCTGAGCTGCTTTAAGGTGATTATTTTGAATTCTTTGGAAGTATGTAAATCTCTATTCCTTAATTGTTGGTTATTGGTGCTTTATTTTGTTTTCTTTAATGGTTTCCCTGATTATTAGTGATCCTTGTTGCCTTGTGTTGGTATCTGCACATTTAAAGAATTAGGGACTTATTCCTGTCTATGCAGACTATATTTGACTGGGAATGCCCTTCTGCATTGAGCCTGTTCAGAGATTGTGGGTAGAGCATCTGGTGTGGTTCAGGTGCAGGCTTGTTGCTTTGGTACCTGGTCATCAGTTGGACAAGTTTGGCTTCAGGGTCCAAAGCATTGGGTCTGGAGCCTATGTCCAATGAGGAAGGTCTTTGAGATCTTTTCAGATTTTGGGGATCTTTGAGATTCCTGTCCCTGGATGTTTGTCTTTCCTAGAATTGGTAAGCTTTTGTCATAAATTTTCTGCCCCTGTTTCTCTGCTTTTTCTGGCCTACATTGGTGTGTTTGATGGTGTTTCATAACTACTGTAAGTTTTTTGTTTTTGATGAAAGAACAAACAAGGCTTGTCGTTGGAGCAAATGCCCGTTTATTGAGGAACAGCTCTGCATATTTATAGAGCCAGGGGTGGTTTGACAGTTGGCATGGGGTGCTTTTTGATTGGAGGGTAAGGATCAGGTGAGCCAGCAGGGCTAGTCTGATTGGTGGGTAGGATCAGGTGAACCAGCAGGGCTCACCATTGTACGGCTCTTCTTGGGGTATGGGGAAGTTAGTCTTTGGAGCCGGGGCGACTCCCAACAGTTTTTAAATTTATATCAGCTTGGGTCTGCTGGTTTAGGCCTTCATCCTGGGTCCATAGTGCTAGGCTAGCTCCCACTGTGGTGGATCTGTTGACTTAGCTTTACTCTTACATGCCTGGAGCCTGTATTTGTGAGGGCCAGCCTGAAACCTATGTCCTTGGACACTGATCTGATACTGGGACTGACTCTGAGCCTGAATCTGCAAGATGAAGCTAAGTGCTAGAACATTCTGGTACCCAGATCCTCTGGGACAGATTTGAAACCTGAATCCATGGGGGTGGCCTGGATTTGTGGTGAGTCTGGGTTGTAAGTCTGTGGGTTGGGCCTTTGTCCTGAGTCTACTAGGGGTAGCCTGGGGCATGAATGAATCTATAGGGGAGTCTCTGGACCTCTTTTATATATAGTATTGGCCTGGAATGTATGTCCATGAGGGTTGGCCTGGAGCTTGGGTAATAAGGACAGGTCTAAGTTATGGCTTTGTGACTCGGTGTTGTGTTCTACTGGCATGGGCCTAGACACTTGGTCTGCTGGAGCAGACTGGGATGCTGGGCTTGCTGAAAAGTGGGGCCACAGTGGCAGATCTAGAATTTTTCTCTGGTGTCTGGCTTTATGTCTGAGGCTATAGATGCCTATCTGGTATTGTGGTGGGCCTGAACTGGGGCCACATGATCTGGTTTGGAGCACGATGCCTCAGGGGCTTGCCTGATTCTAGTGTCTTTGGGTGCTAAGCTGATGCAGAGGGCAGACTTGAAGCCTAGCTAGGTCTGTGGTGTGTCTGGTGCTGAATTAGTCCTGGAGATAAGTCTGTAATGCTAACCTGGAGTCTGGGCCACAGGGTTTGGCTTATTGCTCGAATAGACCCAAAATATGGGGCTAGTCAGAGACTGGGTTTTTGGGGTATTAGCCTGGTGGTGGGATGGGTCAGGAGGCCTGGTCTGCAAGTGCTGGCACAGAATGTGGGATATTAGGGTTTGTCTGATACTGGCTTTCACTGTGGAATGCTTGCTGTTAGGGTCCAAGCCACAGTCCAGTACTCATTTCTTTCTCTGTCCCCCTCCTAGAAGATATTTTTGTGTCAAGGTGCCTGGGGTGGGGAAAGGGTACATGGCCATTTCTATTAATGTGGCATTTCTTATTTCTGTGCTATACTCAGATGCTGTAATGTCTCACCTGCTTTTCTTTCATCTTGTGAAGGTATTTTTGTGCTTGGAAAAATTATGCAAATTATTGTGGCTGCAAGCTGAAATGCTGGAGAAAGGGCAATAATAAAACAGATATTGAAAAAAGCATCCTGGTTCTGTCGCAGATGTAAGGATAGCCAAACTGGAGTTTTGGATATCAGCTGTTATGGATTTGAGCCAAATCATCTTCTTTTTGGTCTGTAGAAATCGCTTTAGTTAATCTCTCTGGAATCCAAATCGGCTGCTGTTCTCCCTGTGGAAACACATAAACAGACCTCCAACTCCAGGCAATCACTGGGTCAGGACCTTAGTTAATCTCTCTGGAATCCAAATCGGCTGCTGTTCTCCCTGTGGAAACACACAAACAGACCCCCGACTCCAGACAATTACTGGGTCAGGACCTTTCCATTGTCCTGTTAGAATATCCTTCCAAAGTACCTTGGGTTTATGCACATTTTTTGGACACATATGCCTTTCCGCAGCACTAAGTCCTGATGAATCCAAATTTAAAAAGTTTAGAGTAAAAAGGGTTATTTTAAGTTTATCTTTGGGGACTATATACCCCTTCCCAATTCCTTCTTTTTGCTTTAATAAGTACATTTTAATAGTTTGATGAGCTCTTTCAACTATGCCTTGTCCCTGTGGATTGTATGGGATTCCTGTTATATGAGTAATGCCAAATGATGAGCAAAATTGTTTAAAAGAGGTAGAAGTATAACCAGGGGCATTATTTGTTTTTAACTGTTTTGGAACGCCCACAGTGGCAAAATTTTGTAAGCAATGAGCTATAACATCTTTAGTTTTTTCTCCGGCATGAAGGGAGCCCATCAAAAATCCAGAAGAAGTATCAACTGTAACATGCAAATATTTTAATTTTCCAAATTCTGGCAAGTGTGTGACGTCCATCTGCCAAATATGGTTAGGTATCAATCCTCTAGGATTGACTCCAAGATTAACTTGTGGTAAAAAGGTCACACAATTTTGACATTGTTTTATTATTTGTCTAGCTTGTTCCTTAGTTATTTTAAAATGCTTTTGTAAAGTATTAGCATTGACATGGAACCTTTTATGAAAATGTGTAGCTTCTTCTAGTGTAGAGAAAATATGTATGTCATGTGTAGTTTTATCTGCTAAATCATTGCCCAAACTAAGGGCGCCAGGCAATCCTGTATGTGCCCTGATATGTCCTATAAAGAATGGATCTTTTCTGTCCCAGATTAGACTTTGTATAGTGGAAAACAAAGAGAAAACAGTAGAGGAAGGGGAAATCCTACCAGCATCTTCAAGGGATACTATAGCATTAACTATATACTGACTATCGGAAAATAAATTAAATACAGAATCTTTAAACATCACAAAAGCTTGTAATACTGCATTAAGCTCTACCTTTTGAGCTGATTGTTTTGGTACTAAAAATGTAAAAGTTTGATCAGGTGTAACTATTGCTGCTGTACCATTATTTGACCCATCAGTGAATATATTTGGAGCATTCATGATAGGTGTTTTTCTTGTCATTTTTGGAAAAATTACAGGATGCGATGACCAAAAAGACAATAAAGGATTAGATGGTAAGTGGTTATCAACTGAAACATTAGATTTGCACATGATTATTGCCCAAGTATTTAACTCATTAGCTAATTCATCAATTTGATTCATAGTATATGGAGTAATAATTTTATTGGGAGAAATTCCAAACACTCCCTTTGCTGCTTTTATTCCTTTGAGTATTAATTGTCCTACAGCCTCAGGATACCTAGTAAGAATAGTGTTAGGAGAATAAGATAAATGTATCCATATAATGGACTTTCTTGCCAAAATACTCCTGTAGGAATATTTTTTGTTGGTAGTACAATAAATAATAAAGGCGAACTTATATCAATTCTATCCAAATGCATATTTTCCATATATGTTTCAATGATTTTTAATGCCTTTCTTGCTTCAGGTGTTAACATTCGGGGTGAATCTGGATCTGATGGACCTTTTAGGATATCAAATAAAGGTCCCAACTCTCCTGTTGGTATACCTAGATAAGGCCTTATCCAATTTATGTCTCCTAATAACTTTTGAAAGTTGTTAAGTGATTTGAGTTGATCTACTCGTATTTGAATTTTTGGTGGACGGACCATGGTTGAGGATAATAGAACTCCTAAATAATTAATTGGAAAATTTAATTGTACTTTATCTATTGCTATCTCTAGATTATAATTTTTTAATAAGTTTGTAAGTGTGGCATAACATTCTAGCAATGTGTTTTTAGCTTTGTGTGCTAATAATACATCATCCATATAGTGAAATATTTGTAGTTCAGGATTTTGATTTCTAAGTGGCTGGATTACTTTGTTAACATAAATTTGACACATAGTTGGGCTGTTAGCCATCCCTTGAGGGAGTACTTTCTACTCATATCTCTGATCAGGACCTTCATGATTCAGTGCAGGGATAGTAAATGCAAAACATGGACTATCCTCAGGATGAATTGGAATTGAAAAAAAACAATCTTTAATATCTATAACTAAAACATACCAAGTTTTTGGCAAAGCAGACAATTGAGGAATTCCCGATTGAGCAGGTCCCATAATAACCATCTCATTATTAATGGTTCTTAAATCTTGCAATAATCTCCATTTACCAGATTTCTTTTTGATGACAAAAATGGGAGTATTATGGGGAGATACAGAAGGTTGTATATGTCCTTCCGCTAATTGTTGTTTGACCAGGTCATGGGCTGCTTGTATCTTTTCTGTAGTCAGGGGCCACTGAGGAACCCATACTGGTCTTTCTGATTTCCAAGTAATTTTTATTGTCTCAGTGGCCCTTTCTGAAAATCCAACCCATGTCTGTCTATTCCTTGATCTATTTGTATTGGTGCTGCTATACCTTGTTCTTGTTTTTCTAATCTTTTTCCTTTCCTAAAACCTTGTCTAGTCATAATAGTGGGTGCATTTTTGTTGATGTTATTTTTTAATGTCAAACCTAATTGATCTAGGACATCTCGTCCCCATAAATTTATGGGAAGATGATCCAATACATATGGCTGTATAGTTCCTTCACATCCTTCAGGATCCTTCCAATCTAATACCATTGCACTTCTATGGGGATTAGTCGCCAGTCCTAGGCCTCGAAGCGTTTGAGTGGCTTGTTGTAATGGCCACTGTTTTGGCCATTCTTGACGAGAGATGATGCTAAGGTCTGCACCTGTATCCAGTATCCCATTAAATTCATGTCCTTGAATATTTAGTTTTAGCATGGGGTGAGAATCTAAATTTAAAGAAAGCATAGCCCAATCTACACCTGTGGAGCCTAATCCCTTGGAATCTCTTTCTACAGCACGACTGGAAAATTTATCATGTAGGCTTGGTATTATTAGTAACTGTGCTATTCTATTTCCTGGTGAAATTACTGATATACCCTTTGGAGAACTGGCTATAATTTTTATTTCACCTTCATAATCGGGATCAATTACCCCAGGACTTATCATAAGTCCTTTTAGAGTAGAAGAGCTGCGTCCCAATAATAAGCCTACTGTTCCTTGGGGAAGAGGTCCTTTTACCCCTGTGGGAATGATTTGAACTCCCATCTCTGGAGTTAGTACTGATCTGGCGGAGGCGCAGATGTCCAACCCTGCGCTCCCTCTGGTTTGTCTGATGAGGGATCTGATGGACAATGTGTCCTGGGCACTACCCTGATGGGGTTGCTGGGTTCCTCCAGTGCTCCGTATATTTGTGGTTTTGGGCCCCGGAGCATTGGGCCCCCCTGTCCATTTTTTGGCAATGGAGCCCGATGCCTTTCTCCACGATATCGTGGATAAACACCTGGTCCTTGTTCGTTTTTTGATAATGGTGTACCCTCTATGGTGGTTTGAGAACGGCATTCATTAGCCCAATGTCTCCCTCTATGGCATCGTGGGCAAATACCCGGTATTCTACTCCTTTGATACCTAGTTTTGTTAAACCCTCCTCCAATGGGGCAATTCCTTTTAAAATGTCCTGTTTGTTCACAATTGTAGCATGTTCTTGGCCTGGCATCTAAAGCCTGTTTTACTGCAGCTGCCACAATTTGCCCTTGTTCATTAATGTCTCTGGCATCTAAAGCCTGTTTTTCTGCAGCTGCCACGACTTGCTCTTGTTCATTAATGTCTCTACATAATTTAATATATGTGTTTAAATCATCATGTTTCCACGGTCTAATGATATCTCTGCACCAATGATTCGCTTGCGCATAAGCCAGGTGTTTTAGTAATGGCATTGCTTGTTCTGTATTCCCAAAAACTCTGGTAGCTGTTTGAATAAGCCTATCTACAAATTCAGCGTAAGATTCATTTGCTCCTTGTATTACCTTAGATAATTGACCTTGTAAACCTCCATGTCCTTGTAAAGTCTTCCATGCCCTAACCGCCTCTACAGCAGTTTGTGCGTATACGCCAGGATCATATGCAATTTGTTGCTGCTTATCCTCATAAGGTCCCTTTCCTAACAACATATCTAGATTTCTCTGAGGATAACCAGCTGATGCATTTCGCCTAGCTGTCTCCTTGCAAAATTCCTCATTGGCAATCTTCCATAACAGGTATTGACCTCCATTTAGCACAGCTTTACACATATTAGCCCAATCTGCTGGCGTCATGTTCAAGTTGTTAATGGATTCGACCAACCTTACAGTGAAGGGTGCTTGAGGAGCATAGGTTGTTACATCCTCTTTTAGCTGCTTCACTATTTTGAAATTTAAAACATGGTGAATTCGCTGCCCTCCTACCTCAAATAGAGGGCATGTTAATACTTGAGATCCTGTCTCAGGATCCGAACTATCAACTGCGGGGTTTGGGGGCCTCCCAGCATATGGAGGTGGCCTTGTTAGTTGGACATTTACGTCCTCTGGTGATAGAAAGGTGTTAGTAGCAGTCTCCTGTAGAGGTGGCGCTGTTGGTTGGACACTTACGCCCTCTGGTGATAGAAAGTTGTTAGTAGCAGTCTCCTTTTGTAACTTTCCCCCTGATGGCTTTTTCTGCTCTAAGCTTTCTTCCTCCATCTTTGTCTGAACTGAAGGCTTTGGACTAAGCAAACCAGATACAAACGTCCACAATGGCAATGTGCCAACTGGCAGAGTCCCTGGGCTGTTCTTTTCTATTCTTTTTAAATCTTCACCATGATGGTTCCATTGTGATATATTTAACAACTCCTCCTTAAAAAGCCATGGGCTACATTTTTGTATTGTATCAACGTATGCCCTGACTGTTCTTGATTTTACTGAGATGCCTCCTTCCTCTAACAATTTACTTAACACTCTTTCAGTTTGTTTTTTACTAATTTCTGATCCCGTATTTCTACTATAATACAACCCAACAAGATGACGCCAAACAAAACCGAGACAGAATGAAATAAAAAGGGAACAACAAAAAGTCATTATAGCCTTTCTATCCTCCTGACATGTGCATCCATCCTTTCTCCCTATCTGTTCCTCAGACGTAAATAGTTTTTCCTCAGATGTGAGCGTTTTTTCTTCCGTCTCACTCATCTCCAGGGACAGGCAACTTAAAACAAAAGTGAAGCAAAACAAAAGAGGAATCTTAAAATGGCTACCCATCCTCTCGCCCTACCCTCAGGGGGGAGCAGTTTACCTTATCACTTACCCTCAGTCGCTCCCTGTGCGAGCACCAAATGCCGCAGTCTGGCTGGGCACAATTCAGGAGCCACTTGTCAAAAGAAACGAACTTTATTTTTAGAACCACACGCCAAACAAAACCGCTCCTCAGGAAAAACCCTCAGAGCCCAACTGCCACCACCGGCTTCCCACAAACCTCTCTCAACCACAAGCCTCTCCACCTCCCCCACTCCTCCTGCTCTTGGGGCCGATTGGCTGGGTCGCGTGGGCGGAGCCAAAAAAGTCCCCCAATGAGTAGCTCCGTGGTCTGAAAGGGCAGGGAAACAGCCCAATGAGCATCACCGCAGAGGAGCCAATGAGCTAGATGTTGCTGGGGCGCTGTGAGCCAATCATCAGCTGGCAGTCTGAAAGTTTGCTGGGGCCCCTTAGGCTGTGGCTCTCAACAGCTGGAAATTATGTTATCTTGCTGACATAATTCTTCAACATCTCGTGTTGATTTTTTTTGTTTTTTTTTTATGTTATCTAAAACTGCAGTACCCAACTTTTTGAAAATAGTATGCCTTTAAAAAATGATTCATCCATGTTGATTGTTTAGTTGCTTAATTTTTATTGCTGTAGAATATTCTGCCTATTTCATATAAATGGATCATACATTTGAGGCATTTTATGTTTGGCTTCCTTCATTTGGCATAGGATTTTCAAGATTTATTCATTTTGCAGGATAGATCATTCATCCTTTTTTAAAGACTAAATAGTATTTCATTGTGTCAGTATGCCACTTTTTGTTTATCTGTTGGTTGATGGATATTTTTTCTGCTTTTTAGCAATTATAAATTAAGGCTGCTATGAACAAGGTTTGTGTCTAATTTTTTTTGTATGGACGTATTTAAAAAAATTCTCTTGGATATGTTTATTCCTAAGAATATCTATGACAGGTCATATAACAACTCTATGTGTAACATTTTGAGGGATGCCAAACTGTTTCCAAGGCATCTGCACTGTTTTCTATTCCCATCAGGAATGTGTGAAGGTTCTAAGTTTTCTATTTCTTTCCAACGTTTTTCTTTTTAATAGAGCAGTTGTATTGGATGTGGAAAAAGTATCTCAATCCAGGTATAGATACTCATGCCTGTAATCCCAGTGTCTTGGGAGGGTGAGGCAGGAGGATTGTGAGTTCAAGGCCAGTCTCAGCAACTTATAGAGACTCTAAGCAACTCAGCAAGATCCTGTCTCTAATAAAATACAAAAAGAGGCTAAGGATGTGGCTCAGTGGTAAAGCACCTCTGGGTTCAATCCCCAGTACCTAAAACAAAACAAAACAGAAACTCATTGTCATTTTAATTTACATTTCTCTAATAACTAATGATATTGACTGTGTCTTATTATGCCTATTGACCACTTATATATGTTCTTTGGAGGAATGTCTATTCAAACCCTTTGCCCATTTTTAAATTGGGTATCTGTCCCTCTTCTTCCCTTTGTGTTAGCTTTCTGTTACTGTAAGAAATCTCTAAGAAGTCAGATTTTAAAGAGAAAAAGTTTATTTTTATTTTTGATCATAGTTTTGGGGGTATCACCATGACTGGTTGGCCTCATTGCTTTGGGCCTGTGGTGACACAGCACATAATGGTGGGAGTGTATGGTAGAGGTCATTCACCTCTTGGTGGGGAAGTGAAGAAGGGAGAGAAAGACACCAGAGTTGTATAGCCCCCTTGAAGGCATGTCCCCACTGACTTAAGGTCTCCTACCAATTCCTACCTCTTGAAGTTTTCTACCACCTTTCAATAGCACCAACTTGAGAACTCACTCAACAGGCCCTGGGGGACACTCCACAACCACACTATATCACTTTTCCATTCTTCCTTATAGAATTAATTCTTGTTAGTTTTTTTCATGTAGAAGATGTCATCCCATTGTATTCTGGCTTCTAAATGAGTTATGAGAAACTGTCATTATGACTATGATCTGCTGTTTCCTTTGGCTGCTGCTGCTGCTGCTGCTTCTTTTTTTTTTTTTGGTGATACTGGGGATTGAATTTAGGGGCACTGTACCACTGAGCTATGGATGTGGCTCAGTGGTAAAGCACCTCAGTCTTTTTATTTTGTATTTTGAAATAGGGTCTCGCTAAATTGTTGAAACTGGCCTCAAATTTGCGATCCTCCTGTCCAGCTCTCAAAGTCACTGACATTACAGTCATGTGCCATCGTACTCGGCTCCTTTGGCATCTTTTAAGATCTTCTTCCTTTTTGATTCCTCTCAGTATCAGAAAGTGGTTTCTTTTATTCATCTCATTTGCAATTCGTTTTCTATGTTCATTGTATGAATTTGTCTCCTTTATTTCTAACCCTTGGTTTCTTCAAGTCTACACTGTTATGTTTCTTGAGATTGTGATTAAATTTACGCTCAAGGGCTGGGGGTTTGTCTCAAGCAGTAGCACTCACGCCTGGCATGCGCGGGGCGCTGGATTCAATCCTCAGCACCACATAAAAATAAAATAAAGCTGTTGTGTCCACTGGAAACTAAAAAATAAATATTAAAAAATTCTCTCTCTTTTTCTCTCTCTCTCTCTCTTTTTAAAAAAATTTATGCTCAATTATTGTTATTTAAGTTCTTTACCCCCTTTATTTTATATTTTTGTTTCTCCCTGCTGTTTTCCGAAGTGTTTTTTTTTCCTTCCCTCTAAATTAGATGATCTTCCATTCCATTAATTCTTTCTTCAGCAACTGATAGATTGTGGATAAGCTAATCTAAGTAATACTATTTTGCTAAATCTTGGTCATTATTTAATTTTTATTTATTTTTTTCTTTTTCTTCATTGTGTAATTTTTTAGAAGTTCTATTTTTTTCTTTTCCTAAAATGCTGCATCAACTCTCATATTTCCTGTTTCTTGAACATATTCTATTGAGGTTTTTTGTTATCTGAATTCAGTAGGACAGTGTTATTGGTTTTTACAAATTTATCTTAGTGCTGTTTGTTGTGTTTTGCTATGGGTTATTTTACTTGAGAGATTTTTTTTTTTTTTTTTAATATCTGAGTCTTTCAGAGAGAATTTATTTCTCTTAAAATAAACATTAAACTCAGTTTTAGCTCCTGTCCCCTACTTTGCCTCAGAGGCTATCAAGATTCATTCTGGAATTAGCAAGTATTTTAAGATTACAAGTTCATTTGCTTCTTTATTCTTTGGGTTCACTTCTTTTGCTTCACATTTGGTCTGATATTTGTGTTATCATTTCACTGCTCTTTTGAAATGTCTTTATGTTTGAGAAAACATTTTTAGTTGTTTTCTATGGGAAGCAAATACCTAGCCTGCCTTTACTGAAAATAGGAAAACTACATACTTCATCTTTCTAAAACCACATCAGGTCGTTTTTTCCACTTGATATAATTATTCAGTTGTTTCTCATTAAGAAATAGAATGAAGGCCCTTGTCTTTAATGGGCATGAGCCACTTCATCATGTTGCCTCTTTTTAACTTTATCAACTTTGCCTTTTGTCATTCTAAAAGTATTTACCATGGATACTATTTAATTCTAGACTACTTATTATTTCTGAGTGTGCAAGAGATTCTCACATTTATTCATTTGCACATTTTCTCTTTCCTAACTCAGAATGTTCTTGATACTTAACAGATTTCATTGGGTATGTCAGCTCTTGTGAGTTCTGTTCTCCTTACTCTGGCAAAGCGTAATATTTATTTTTCATTATTTGATTCCTTTAATAATCACATAAATATTTTCATATAGCTCTTTCTGCATAACTTTGCCTTTCTTTAAACTCTTCCATAAGACTGAATTCCTTGAAGGTTATGATGATACATTAATATTTGAATCACAACCTTAGCAGAGTATTATGTACCAGGCACTTATACTTATTAAAAAATGAATAAAATGGCTGGGTGCAGTTGTGCATCCCTGTAATCTGAGAGACTCAGGAAGTTGAGGCAGGAGGATCACAAGTTCAAGCCAGCCACAGCAACTTAGTAAGACCTTCAGCAACTTAGTGAGAACTGTCTTAAAGCAAAAAATAAAATAAAGTGGTGATGCAGTTCAGTGGTTACTGGGTTCAATCCCTATTACCAAAAAAAAAGAAAGAAAAAAAAAAGGACTACAATAATTTTTTTCCATAGCACCTTTGTGTTTTTTTCAAACATGTGACATGTGATTAAACAAAACATGTAATATTACTTTTTTAATTAATTAATTAGTTTATTTATTATTAGTTGTTCAAAACATTACAAAGCTCTTGACATATCATAATATTACTTTTTTAATGTATT
The DNA here is from genome assembly GCF_047511675.1 of Marmota flaviventris. NCBI lineage: Eukaryota > Metazoa > Chordata > Mammalia > Rodentia > Sciuridae > Marmota > Marmota flaviventris. The sequence goes on from NC_092498.1 coordinate 55,681,146, forward strand.
TGTACTTGTGTCATATTACAGTTTGAGAAATAGAGCATGCAAGAAGAGTTTGAATGTCTTTTTCAGATAGTGGAGATGAGATATTTTCAAATTATTTTGGGGACAGCCAGCCAGCAATAGATACATTTTTGGTCAGTGAGAATGCAGAGGAACCTTTCTCATAGGTATAATGGAGAGTGGAACATTATTCAATCTGTAATATCAACCTAGCACCTTTTCCTAAACCTCAGTTCCTGAATTTTTGCTTCTTTTTCTGTTACTGTGGGCTTTTTCTTACTTGTGCTGTAGACTAAGCGTCAGTCTTTTCACTTGCTCATTTTTCTGTTCACTCATTCTTGTATCTCAAAGCTTCTGTTTATTGCTGCCTCAGGCTCTACCTTTTCTTGTATTCATACTTTCATAAAAAGAATAGCATATACAATCAATTCACAGTCTGGGAGGTTCTTATGGTAGGTAATGGAATTGGTAACTAGTGACAGACTTTGTATGGCTTCCTTTGAGCTAGCATTGTTTCCCTGATTTAATCAATTTTGGCTTGGGTTGCAAGGTCATATGGCTTGGAATATGGTGAACCTCTAAAGACATGCTCAAACTATTTTTCTGATAAGGTTCATGCACTCTTAAGTGTTCAGAGCACTGGAAGAGTTCTCTCTAGGGAGCTAGTGTTTTACTTTTATGTTAAAATACATATCAAAACAATACTCCCCATAGTTAAACTGAAATATAATTGTTGCTTTTTAGGGTTTTTTTTGATACCTTTCTCATTTTATTTTAAAAACATGGCATTAAATTTCATTGGAAGTCTTTTTCTTACTGAAAGAATGGATTAACATGCAAATATGGTGTTTTTAATTAAGAAAAATTATTGTGTTTATGTGTTTACAAACTTGCCCTAATAAAGTTAATTTTTCTTTCTTTCTGTTTTTTTGATATTGGGGATTAAACCTAGATCTTCATACATTCTAACCATGCACTTTATTGCTGAGGTATACAGTAGCCCTAAAATGAAATTCTGTTCTTTTGGAAAAAGAATGGAAGTTAACTTTGACTTAGTATACTTTAAAATATTTTTTGCATATGAAGACATAGGCCTATTTTTTTTTTTAGTGCACTTGTCCGAGACTTGTCTTCATTATATTATATTGTTATTTTGATTTGCAGCTCATTGTTTAATTTTGGTGAAACAATTGAAATTAATTTAATTAAAATTTAATTTCAATTAACTTCTTTGCACTCTAACATCAGATCTTAAACATGCTAGAACCATGCATTTATTTTTTCTCTCCTTTGTTGAATCTTTTGAAAGTAATTTTCAAGAATCTTCCTTATTATTGTAACTATTATTATTTTTTGGTACCAGGGATTAAACCCAGAGGTGCCTTACCACTGAGCCACATCCCCATTCCTTTTTAAAATTTTAAATTTTGAGACAGGATCTTGCTTAGTAGCTTAGGGCCTCACTAAGTTGCTGAAGCTGGCCTTGAACTTGCAATCCTCGTGCCTCAGCCTCCCGAGTTGCTGGGATTACAAGTATGCACCATGTCTGGCTAAGAATCTTTCTTATTTTTGCCACCTATCTGGTTATTAGTGATTTGAAAAAAAATTCATGGTTATTTAGGACTTAGCAGTTTATAAAAAACATTTCAAAATGTTCTAAATCAATAAACTTTTATAATTATATTTGAAAATTACTTTATGGGTGAGTCATCTTTTATGGGTCAACAAGTGGAAATTCTGAAAGTTATGTGCTGAAGTTCATATAGCTGCTCTGCAGCCGAGTTAAGACTCTGCTCTGCAGCAGAGTTAAGATTGTGAGAGTATTTCTTTCTTTCTTTTGATTCAATGAAATATATTTTTAAAAGGGAAGAAAAGCAGAAAATATGATTCCTGTTTTTTTTCTAAAGTTTGCTGTACATAAAGAAAGCAAAACCAGGGGCCTGGGTTGTAGCTCAGTGGTAAAGCACTTGCCTAGCACATGTGAGGCACTGGGTTCAATCCTTAGCACCACATAAAAATAAATAAATAAAACAAAGGCATTGTGTTCATCTACAACTTAAAAAAAAAGAAGAAAGAAAAAAGAAAAGCAATAATCAAAAGCAGGTTCACAAAGAAAAGATGAAGCATTGTATATTCAAAGAGCACTACAGCTCTCAATCCCTCTAACTAGCTGCAATGAAAAGGAACAAACTTGAATATCATTTTTTTATAGTGAAAGTTCAAACTGGATCTGTGTTCTTTTCTAGCTGTAAAATGCTATGATTCTATGAAGTTGTGATAGCTTATTTTATTAATTTTTGAAGATGTTTATGCAAGAATGAAAGGTCAGGATTGTTCATTTTAAGATTAACATTTTATTTATTTTTTATTGGTTTCTCTTAGTTATATATGACAGAATCCATTTTGATAGAATTATACAAGCATAGATTATATCTTATTCTAATTGGGACCACATTCTTGTTGGTGGGCATGATGGTGGGATTCACTTAGGTATTTTCATATGTGTACATAATAGGAAAATTATGTTAGATTTATTCTACTCTTTTCTATTCCTATCCCCCTCCTTCCTTTCGTTCCCTTTTGTCTAATCTACTGAACTTCTCTTCTTCCCTTGTCCCCCTTTATTGTGATTTAGCTTCTACATATCAGTGAAAACATTTGACCTTTGGTTTTTTGGGATTGGCTCATTTCACTTAGAACAATAGTCTCCAGTGCCGCAGTCTGGCTGGGCACAATTCAGGAGCCACTTGTCAAAAGAAACAAACTTTATTTTTAGAACCACACACGCCAAACAAAACAGCTCCTCAGGAAAAACCCTCAGAGCCCAACTGCCACCACCGGCTTCCCACAAGCCTCTCTCAACCTCCCCCACTCCTCCTGCTCTTGAGGCTGATTGGCTGGGTCGCGTGGGCAGAGCCAAAAAAGTCCCCCAATGAGCAGCTCCGTGGTCTGAAAGGGCAGGAAACAGCCCAATGAGCATCACCACAGAGGAGCCAATCAGCTAGAAGTTGCTGGGGCCGCTGTGAGCCAATCATCAGCTGGCAGTCTGAAAGGGCGGGGAAACAGCTCAATGAGCATCACTGCAGAGGAGCCAATCAGCTAGAAGTTGCTGGGGCCGCTGTGAGCCAATCATCAGCTGGCAGTCTGAAAGTTTGCTGGGGCCCCTTCGGTTGTGGCTCTCAACATCTCCCCCTCTCTGTTTAAACAACAAGCATGTGGCTTAGGGACAGTGCCTGCCTTAGGTTGTCCAATAGTACATATGGTCCTTACCCGTTATCGCATGAGCTGACCTCAAGGCGTCAGCCTCCTGTCTTAGGTTGGTACCATTGCAGTTGGATCTTACCCGTCACTGACTACTGGTCCAATATACAGCCACACCTGTGGATAGGTCTTTATATCAGCGGGGGGGGGGGGGTGAGGTTCTTTGCCTCACCTCTGTTGGTACAAACTTTATTTTTAGAACCACACACGCCAAACAAAACAGCTCCTCAGGAAAAACCCTCAGAGCCCAACTGCCACCACCGGCTTAAGCCTCTCCACCTCCCCCACTCCTCCTCCTGCTCTTGAGGCCGATTGGCTGGGTCACGTGGGCGGAGCCAAAAAAGTCCCCCAATGAGCAGCTCCGTGGTCTGAAAGGGCAGGGAAACAGCCCAATGAGCATCACCACAGAGGAGCCAATCAGCTAGAAGTTGCTGGGGCCGCTGTGAGCCAATCATCAGCTGGCAGTCTGAAAGGGCGGGGAAACAGCTCAATGAGCATCACTGCAGAGGAGCCAATCAGCTAGAAGTTGCTGGGGCTGCTGTGAGCCAGTCATCAGCTGGCAGTCTGAAAGTTTGCTGGGGCCCCTTCGGCTGTGGCTCTCAACACTCCAGATCTATCCATTTACTGGCAAATATCATAAAGTCATTCTTCTTTCATGGCTGAATATTCCATTTTGTGTGTGTGTGTGTGTGTGTGTGTGTGTGTGTGTGTGTCTGTATGTATCACAATTTCTTTATCCATTCATCTGTTGATGACCATCTAGGTTGGTTCCATAGCTTAGCTATTGTGAATTGTGCTGCTATGTGTGTAATGTGGTTGTGTCACTGTAGTATGCTGATTTTAAATCCTTTGGATATATGCCTAGGAGTTAAGTGGTGGTTCCATTTTTAGTGAGTGAGATTTGCATTTCCCTGATTGCTAGAGATGTTGAACATTTTTTCATATATTTGTTGATCATTCATATTTATTCTTTTGAGAGGGTTTGTTCAGTTTCTTTGCCCATTTATTGATTGGGTTATTACTATTATTATTGGCATTATGCTTTTTGAATTATTTGTATATCCTGGAAATTAACACCCTGAGTTGTAGGTGGCACAGATTTTCTCCCCTCCTGTAGGTTCTCTCTTCGTGTTCCTGATTGTTTCTTTCTTTTTAAAAAAATGTTTTTGGAGTTGTAGTTGGACAGTGTGCCTTTATTTTATTTGTTTATTTTTATGTTTTTTTTTTAAAAGATTTTTTAATTCTAATTTGTTATATGACAGCAGAATGCTGCCTCACACATGCTAGGCACGTGCTCTGCCACTGAGCTACAACTCCAGCCCACTTGATTGTTTCTTTTGCTGTAACACTTTATTTTTATTGTTAAATATTAATCCTCATTTTCTATACTACTTTGTTGTTTTAAAAAAAGAAGACACCATAAAGATAGCTGAGTAGAGGGGCTGGGGTTGTAGCTCAATGGTTGAGTGCTTGCCTCACATGTGTGAGGCACTGAGTTCAATCCTCAGCACCACATACATAAAATAAAGATATTAAGAAAAAAGATAGCTGAGTTGAATAAATTTGGTCAAGTTATTCCAAAGTTAAGAAAGAAAGGAAGGAAGAGAAAAGAAAAATGTATTCAGGTACATTTTAATATCTTTATTTCCAGTACAGTATTTAAATTTTCCTGGTTCAGCTTATACTCAGTTTTAACTTAGAAGGAAGTTTGTTTTAGAAACTTGTTGCCTTTCAAACAGGTCCTACAGCTCTTTGGAATCTCACTTGTGTTTCAGTTTTTGTTTTTCTGTTTACTTTGTCAGCCTTTTCCATTATAAACATTGAGGAACTTTAATGTTTTTGTTTAATCTATTTCTTATTTGAGCTCCTAATTAATTTAACTACATGTGATAGATGAAGGCAAGAAATAGTTATGAAGGATGTTTTTTCCTTGAACATAAACTTGCTAAGATACTACCTCCAATTAGAAGAAAGGACTTTTATACCTATTCTTCTTCTTTTTTTTAATCCCCATTTCACTCTCTTCTCTGAAAGCCTTTTCTTCCTGAAGCAGAAGCTTCTGGCTTCATTTATATCCATCACCCCAAGGATTATGTCTGTCTTAATTCATTTTAGTAATATTGTTTGCTTATGAATTCTGTTTTCCAGAAAAAAATTTGAAAAGCTTACTTTCCTTTAAACAGAACATTTACATTTAAAAAAATTTAAATGATCAAAGAATAATTGAGTTAACTTTCAAGTTCTATAAGTTTTTAACTCTTAATTATGTTTTAAATATATAATCAATTTATTGAGATGTAATTCACATAAGTTTTCTTTTTATCTTTAAAGTCATAAGTAATAGGGCTGGGGTTGTGGCTCAGTGGGGTACTGGGTTTGATTCTCAGCACCACATAAAAATAAAGATATTGTGTCCACCTAAAACTAAAAAATAAATATAAAAAAACATAAGTAAGAGAGTTTGTGAAAATTTGGAATGAAAGAAGAAATCATCCATGAAACCTTTTCTCATTTTTATACATACATATATATATATATATATATATATATATATATATATATGTGTGTGTGTGTGTGTGTGTGTGTGTGTGTGTGTATGTTTTTCATTATGTAACTTTGTAGGTTTTTTTTAAAATTTGCGGTTGTTGTATCAAATAATTTAATGTACTTTTTAATGGAATACAAACCTATTTTACTTGCTTTATAATTATCCTTTGAACAAGTAAATGTATCAGGAAGGAAAGAAGAAGCAAGATGGTAACAGTAACATAAAAATGCCAGTGAATTTAAACCCTATAAAAACAGAGCAATTAGGATAGCAAAACACTAAAAACCCATACTGATGGAAGTGATGCTGCTTTAGTTTGAGGCCTAACCTTTAAGGAACTTTTATTTCTGCTCTGCAAAAACCTGTGTCCATGTAAGAAGTCCAGCTACCTATTACCACCATGCTATGAAGAAAGCCAGGCTAGCTATATGAATCTGATGAGTGAGAAGCACCCAGTGAAGCCTTCTTGGTCCAGCTCAGCTTAGTTGTTAGCCGAATGAAGCACAGCGAGTAGTTCCAAGTGAGACCACCTGGAGTACTGGGACCCTTCCTAAACTTTTAACCCACAGAGTATGAAATAGTTTTCAGCCACGAAATTTTAGGCTGGTTTCTTGTGCAGCAGTAGAGAATTGATAGACCAACCAAAGTGATTTTCATTTATAGACTCCTATCAACCTATGTCAATGCAGGGAATATTGTTTTTATAAACTTTTCTTAGGAAACTAATAGTGTTTTTCAGATACCAAAATGATTAGAGAAATACCAGTGTAAAGACTTGTGGTGAGCATTAGAACTAAGATAAATAGGGCCAAAAAGGAATGTATAGTAGGTGATAACTGTATGCTTTGATAAAGAAATAGAATCCAGAAAAAATTTAGATCATTTTCAACAATCATAGTTTTATTATGGTGTTGGTTTTGTTAATTAGATACTGTTTTCTGTGTATTGTGCAGTCAAGCAAATAAATTATTTTAAGTTATCACCTGTGTCCTTAAGAACCAAGAGTCTCAGCATGGAAATAATGATATACTGATATAATATAGAAGGTTAAGTAAATACCCTGTACTTTTGATCTTTAATTGGAAGTTATCCCTAGGAACTTGAGATATTTTAATTTTATTTTAAAAGAGTGCAAACTTTATATATTTCTCTGTGTATATTTATACATATGTATATGTATAATGTTAATCTGAGAAGTCTATATTGTAGATTAAAGCAAATGAATATCTATGCTATGTTTTAATTTTGACATTTCCTAGCTATATCTATGGAAAATTCTCAGAAATGAACAAAACTAGTTCCGAGAATGTGGTCTTGAAATGCTATTTCTTCCTAAAAGAAACAAGTGCTTCTTTGATAACTCTTTGATTCCATGTCTGGGACATGAAATGTATAAAATGATTTTGAAACATTTTTTATACCAGATACCAAAGAAGATATTGGTGACACACAATTCTGTTTCCTTTCTGTGGGTGGTTCCCAGTTCATTTAACTATATATCTACTAGGTCTGTGACAAAAGAAATCAGAAGCCAATTTAAAGATGCCCAAGGTTGCTCAACTATCTCACTTTCAGCCCTAAAAATCCTAAATTTGGGAGATTTTAGTCTCAGACATTGTGGTACAGTTGATGACTCTGAGGCTCCCACTAGCCACAATGGGTCAATTTGAGTACCAATAAGGATAATAGCTCACAACAAATTGACATATTATGTTTACATTTATGAATTCATATATAATGGAAAAAAAACAAACTAAGAACAAATTCTTGTTGTTTGTTCATCATTAGTGGATATTAGGAAACCCTTCCTTTTGGAAATACAAGCTGAGAGGAAGATCAAGTATTTATGCTTACTTTCCCGTATGAGCTGTACCCTTAAGGTTAGACAAATATACTTAAGGTAAAAAAATTTTCATAGAGAAATTTTTATGTGCTAGCAAACAAAGATTAAACAATAGTATATCATTTTGCATTTACTCAGGTTTTAATGAATTTTGATGTTTAATATCAGTGGTTGCTAATAATAAAACAAAATCAAACGTATGACTTTATTATTGGTTGCTAATAACACAAGAGAAAATCATACATGTGATTTATTACCACTTAATGATAACTTGCCAGAAATGATAAACCTAAATCTGAAGATACTGTCTACATCCTGTTTGTAGGAAATGTAGAAGATTGCAGAATTTCTTAAACTACACTATGGGAATACAGTCAACAAAACCCATTCTGTGGAAACTGTAGTTCAGAGGATCCAATATATTCAATAAATTATAAAGAATAAAAGGTGGTGAGGAAACCCACAGATCAAAAAAGGGTGACGTTGCAACACTTAGGTATATATGTTTCTGTAATAAAAATATGGAAGTGATTCCCATAGAAGTGAGAATAGTAATTTCTCTTGGGCGGGGTGATAGATAGACAGTGACATGATTGGGAGGGAGCCTAAGAGGGGCTTCTGTGCTAGCTCACACAATTCTGTTTCCTTTCTGTGGGTGGTTCCCAGTTCATTTAACTATATATCTCAGTGTGATCTTCTGTCATATATTTAATAATAAAAGATCTAAAATAAATAAAGGAAATTGGGGAAGATAAATGGTGAGAGTTAATGCTTTATAAATTAGCTAAACTTGTTGACTGAGAATTTTTTTAAATGCTATTCTTGGAAGGTTCAATATAATCTGTAAGTAGAAAGGTACTAAAGTTTATTAGAAAGAGGGCTGTAGTATTTACTGAAAACTGTTTTTAAGAATACAAATGTGACAGAGTAGATTTCCCTGAGAGACTGAAAGCTAGCCAGGAGAGCAGTATGAAACTTAAGGTGAAGGTAATAGATTTGGAATAAGGGTGATTCTTATAGTAATGCAAGTGAAGTAGCAATAGTCATGCAGTAGGACAGTCAATAAAACTTGGTGACAGATTAAGTATGATTGTGAAAAATAAAAACATTAAAAATAAACTCAAAGATTATATGTTTGAGGATATTACTTTTATATTAGGTAGGACTGAGGAATTCTGGAAGGGTAGTTCTAGGTGCTGTAGAATAAGGTCTTGTGTTTCTCCTCATGGTGTATTTAGAACCTTGGAGAAGTGGTTGCTAGGGATTCTGTGCTCTGAATTGTTCATCTAAAAATTCCAATTCTGACAAGTAAGCAACTGATATGGTTGTTTCTGTTAACTGTAAGTTGGGACAAAGATATGAGGGTGACTTAAAAAAAAATCTTCCGAATTTTGAATCATGCTTGTAGTGTCTACTCAGAAAATAAATACTAGTTGATTAATATGAATATTAATATTAGATATTTGAAGACTGTTCAGATAGGCACCTAGAAAAGAGAAACCAGGGTTGGAGAGAGTTAAGCAGTAGGAAGACTAGCATAGAGGCTGTCCACTTTGTCTGCCATGGGTATCGCCTGTGGATATTAAATAAAGTGATGCTTGATTATCACCCCTAGAGATGTCCAAATCTTTAATTTCTGGAGAGAAATTCTGATTTTGTAATCTTTATTATTTTAACTGTATTTAACTCTGAGAACCAGTCAAGTAAACATGTTTAATACTCCGGTGTCTATGACTTGTGTATGTTTGTAAACATTATATGTTTTTGTGCGTGTATGTGTAGCTTGTGGGTGCACGAATGTGGCTGAGTGTGGCTCTTATATATTATGTGTTTCATCCATGAAAGAAAACTTACAGCTGGAGGCTCAGGATTCTCATTTTCCTGGATCTTTTAATTCTTTACTGCCACCATATAGGATTTTCTTCTTTAGGCAGAGATCATGTCTTTGCTTTTCAACTAGCTTTGGCACTGCTCAAAGATTGTGGTGATGAGCAGCATAGACTGTTTCTTTTTTCTTTGTTATTACTAAGGCTAAAGATCACTATATATTCTTTATTTCTATGGACTCCCTTCATCTCACTCTGGCAACTGTTCTGGATCCAATTTCTGTAACAGAGTGTCCTGAAATATATGAATCTTTCTTAGCCTGATAGAGAGATAGACACAAGCAGTGGGGACATGGAGATTAAGTGGTTACATCTATACAATCCTTTGGATAGGTAATAAGCCTTTAGATAGGTTAAGACTTATTGTTAGATCTAGGAAAGAAAAGGGAATAGGAGGCGATGTGAAATTATGTGAGAGTTTTTCCTTCTTTCTTTTTTTTTAGGTAACTATTTTTTTTTAGTGATAAAAACCATTAGGGAAATCCAAGTGGGGTATGTTTATTCTTTATGGCTGGTGAAATTGGGAGAAGTTTGAAGACTGCTTAGATAGGAACCTAGAAAAGAGAAACCAGGGTTGGAGAGAGTTAAGCAGTAGGAAGCCTAGCACAGTGGCTGTCCACTTTGGCTGCCATGGGTATTAAATAAACGGATGGATAGTAAATAAACTGATGCTTGATTATCACCCCTAGAGATTCTGATGTAATTGTCAGGGATACCACCTGGGCATTAGAACTTGATTTCAGTGTTGAAAATCATTGATTTAGAGCAGAAAACTGGTCTAAGACTACAAAAAATCTTTGGCTTGCACAGTGTCTCAATCTCAGATTCATTCTATTTGGGATAAATTGGAGTTTATTGTGAAGGGTAACTGTGGTACAGTGGGTTGCTCCCTAGAAGATTTGATACTTTCTTAAGATTTGTATTTATTTAGAGAAGTAAGGCATGAATGAGTCTTTAGCATCTGGAAAGAATGAACAGATTAAGGGCTGGGGTTGTGGCTCAGTGGTAAAGCGCTTGCCTAGCATGTGTGAGGCACTAGGTTTGATTCTCAGCACCGCATATAAATAAATAAAATAAAGGTCTATTGACATTAAAAAAAAAGAATGGACAGATTAACATATTAATAGTAATTATAATGAAACTTGATTGGACCTGCTACACATATTTAACATTGTGATATTTGCACAGGTTGCCTGTGATTTGCTTCGGAGAATTATTCGCATCTTGTATCTCAGTAAGAGACTCCAAGGACAACTGCAAGGGGGAAGTAGAGAGATAACAAAAGCTGCTCAGAGTCTCAATGAACTTGGTAAGTCCTTTTCTGATTATTTAAATAGAGGTTTAAAGATTTTAAGTTTTAGATTTATTGATATTTATTATTACCGTTAACAAATATTATTGAGCAAGTTTTTGAAAAGTTGTCTGTAGATAGCATTGTCACATTTTTCAGAATTGGTGAGTAAAATAATTTGCTTTCTTGAATGTCTATTACTTATAAAATTATATCATAAATTGGTCCTTTTCCATATATAGATCTGTAGATTTTGACATGTGTGGATTCATGTAACCACCACCACAGTCATGATATAGAATAGTTCCTTCATTGCCCCAAATTTGCTCATCAGCACTTGATAATCACTTACAGACCACCTGCCTCTAATGCAGGCAACCACTGATCTTTATTGTTGTGTTTCATCTTTTTAAGAAAGTCAAGTAAATGAAATTATAAAGTATGTAATCTTTTGAGGTTGGCTTCTTTTACTTGGCATAACACCTCTGAGATTTATCCAAGTTGTTGGGTGTACCACTGGTTTGTTACTTTATATTTGTTGGACTATCATTCTGTGCATGTGCTGTGGGTTGTTTATTGATTCACTAATTGGACATTTGTGTTCTTTCCAGTTTTTGGTGATTATAAGTAGAACTGCCATAAATACTTGTGTTTTCATGAGAGCTTAAATTTTCATTTCTCTAGGGGAAATGTCAAAGAGAAATGCTATTTCTAGGTGACAATTCCCATGTTCATATTTTGCCTACATTCCTTATTTATTCATTCTATACTCAGACATTTACAGCAGGCCCTTAGCATTCAAGGGTTTAGTGTTCATGGTTTTGACTGCTAACAAGCTTCAAGGTCCATTATATAGCAACTCATAATTTTTCTGGGAAAATTTTTAATAGTGAGTACACATAGAAATGCTCATACCTGTGGTTTATTTTAATTTTAATTTATATATGACAGTGGAATGCATTACAATTCTTATTACACATATATATGGTTGTATATAAAGTATGCTGACACCCAATTCGAGTCTTCATATATGTATTTTGGATAATAATGATCATCACATTTCCACCATCCTTGTTAATCCCTTGCCCCCTCCTTTTCCCTCCCATCCCTCTTCCCTGTCTAGAATTCATTATATCATAAATTGGTCCTCCCATGCTTTCCCTTCCTACCCCACTATGAGTCAGCCTCCTTATATCAAAGAAAACATTCGGCATTTGTTTTTTTGGGATTGGCTAACTTCACTTAGCATTATCTTCTCTAACTCCATTCATTTACCTGCAAATGCCATGATTTTATTCTCTTTTAATGCTGAGTAAAATTCCATTGTGTATATATGCCACATTTATTTTATTCATTCATCCACTGAAGGGCATGTAGGTTGGCTCCACAGTTTAGCTATTGTGAATTGTGCTGATATAAACATTGATGTGGCTGTGTCCCTGTAGTATGCTGTTTTTAAGTCCTTTGGGTATAGTCCGAGGAGAGGGATAGCTGGGTCAAATGGTAGTTCCTTTCCCAGATTTCCAAGGAATCTCCGTACTGCTTTCCATATTGGCTATACCAATTTGCAGTCCCACCAGCAATGTATGAGTGTACCTGTTCCCCCACATTCTCGCCAAAACTTGTTGTTTGTCATCACGATAGCTGCCATTCTGACTGGAGTGAGATGATATCTTAAAGTAGTTTTGATTTGCATTTCTCTGATTGCTAGAGATGATGAGCATTTTTTTAATATATTTGTTGATTGATTGTATATCCTTTCCTGAGAAGTGTCTGTTCATTGGCTCATTTATTGATTGGTTATTTGTTTTTTCGGTTCTTAGCTTTTTGAGTTCTTTATATATCCTAGAGATTAGTGCTCTATCTGATGTGTAAGGGATAAAAATTTGCTCCCGGGATGTAGGCTCTCTGTTCACCTGACAGATTTTTTTTTTTTTTCTTTGCTGAGAAGAAACTTTTTCGTTTGATTCCATCCCATTTATTGATCAGACTTGCATTAAATTTATTGATTCTTGGTTTTAATTCTTGTGCTATAGAAGTCTTATTAAGGTAATTAGGGCCTAATTCCATATGATGAGATTAGGGCCTACTTTTTCTTCTATTAGATGCAGAGTCTCTGTTTTAATTCCTAGGTCCTTGATCCATTTTGAGTTAACTTTTGTCCATGGTGAGAGATAGGGGTTGGTTTAATTTCATTTTGTTGCATATGAATTTCTAATTTTTCCAGTACCATTTGTTGAAGATATTATCTTTTCTCTGTGCATGTTTTTGGCAACTTTGTCTAATATAAGATAATTGTAATTTTGTGGGTTAGTCTCTGTGTCCTCTATTCTGTACCAGTCTGTTTTGGTCTACCAGTCTGTTTTGGTTACTGTTTGGTTACTATGCTGTTTTTGTTATTATTGCTCTGTAGTATAGTTTAAGGTCTGTTATACTGCTTCACTCTTCCTTCCAAGGATTGCTTTAGCTATTCTGGGTCTCTTATTTTTCCAGATGAATTTCATGATTTCTTTTTCTCTTTCTATGAGGAATGCCATTGGGATTTTGATCAGACTTGCATTATAGTGCTTTTGGTAGTATGGTCATTTTGATACTATTAATTCTGCCTATCCAAGAGCAAGGTAGATCTTTCCATCTTCTAAAGAAGGTTTTCTTTGATTTCTCTCTTTAGGGTTCTATAGTTTTTATTGTATAGATCTTTCACCTCTTTAGTTGGTTTAAGTGGTACTTTGTGGTTTTCTTTGGAGCACTCATGTAAAAGAAACAAACAAAATAACACTTGAAGGGATGTTAGCAGTTATTTAAAGGGGCAGCAGATTATTTCCTTGCAAGCATGTGTGGTTGTTCTTAAAAGTTTTTGCCTAGCAGCTAATACTTAGAGTAAAACAAGTACAGTAGTAATACTTATATTATAATTCACACTCCTAAAATTAAGTTAAAAGTGATCTGCCAACCATGTGACGTTTTGAACCTTGAATTAGTGTGACTAGACAAAATACATTGGCAAATAGAAATGAAGTATATTCTGAGGGATTAAGGGTGTGTCGAGTGATTACTGTTGGATACAACTTTCTTTTTTGGGGTTATGAAATGTTCTGAAATTAGTATTGTATAGAGTTGTCCATATACTATAAACTGTTGATGTGAACACTTTGAAGGAATGAATTTTAAGTTATATAAGATATATGTACTTTGAGCATCCATAATTGAAAAACCCAGAATTCAAAATGCTTCAAAATCAAACTTTTGAACACTGATATAACACTACAAATGGAAAATGGCACATTTGACCTCTTGTGATGGGTCACAGTCAAAATGTAGGTATACCGCATACATTTGTATAAAATTGTCTATAGGCTGTGTGTATAAATGATATATGAAAATAAATAAATTTTTTGTTAGACTTGGTCACATGACCAAGATATCTCATTACATATGTTAAAATGTTCCAAAATCCTAAACCCAAAACACTTCTGGTTTCAAGCATTTTGGATAAGCAATTCAGCTGTATTAATTTAAAACACACATTTTGAATATCTAGTGATAATTATACTCTCCCTTTCTTTCATCTTTCCTTCCTTCCTTCTGTGACATAATAAACTGATATATTGAAAATAAGTAATTTTGACATGCGGCATCACGAATAACAAGACAGTGAACATAGTATCACTCTCCAGAGTTTCCTCTTGACTCCTGGTATTCTCTCTTCAAGTGTTTACTGATTTATTTTCTGTATATAGATTAGTTTCCACTTTAAAGAATTTCATATAAACAGAATTGTATGCTTTGTATGTGTTTTTTCCAAGCTTCTTTCAGTTGTCATAATTATTTTGAAATGCATCAGTATTATGTGTATCAATATATTATTTTATTTATTTGTTTTTTGGAACTGGGGCTTGAATTCAGGGGCACTTAACCACTAAGCCACATCCTCAGCCCTTTTTGTATTTTATTTAGAGCAGAGTCTCGCTGAGTTGTTTAGGGCCTTGCTAAGTTGCTGAGGATGGAATTGAACTGACAATCCTCCTGCCTTAGTCTCCCAGCTGCTGGGATTACAGGCTTGCCCCACCATTCCAGGCTAATAATTTATCTCTTTTTATTGCAAAGTAATGTTCCTTTGATAGATCCCAGTTGTTTTTATCCATTCATCTGTTGGTGGACATTTGGGTTATTCCTAATTTTTGGATATTAAAAATCAAGAGTTATGAACTTTTATGTACAAATCTTTGTATCTTCATTTCTCGTTAATTACCTAGGAGTGGAGTGTTTGCATCATTTGGTAGGTGTGTGTTTAACTTTTTAAAAAATTATTGAAGTGTTTTCAAAATAGTCGTAATACTTTACATTCTTATCATTACTGTGTTTATATTCTACTTCCCCTACATCCTTGCCAACATTTATTGTTTCCTTAAATTGAGCCTTTCAAATTAGTTATATTTGAAAACACATTTCACCAGAGAATTTGTATAAATGGCACATATGTATATGCAAATATGCTCAACATTTTTATAATTTAGGAAAATTAAGATTAAAATTAAAATCATATCATTATCAAATTGACAGAATTATTTTAGTGTAGACTTGTACTTTTTTCATCAGGTTGTTATTGTGTATTGATTAAAAAAATAAAACTACATAGTGTTTTGCAAAATTACATTTTATCATTTTTTATTTCTAATTTTTCTTTAAAAACAGCCCCTTTTAGGGGAGGGTTCTTGGATTGAGCTCAAGGCCTTGTGCATGCTAGACAAGCACTCTATCCTTGAGCCTGATCTATAGCTCAAGAAGTTTTGAGACTAGACAAAATGTATGTGGCTCATACTACAAAACAATAACATTTTTTAAACACTAGTAAGATAAAATACTTGGGAAAATGTTTATTTTATCATACTTACTACTTTTTCCAGCTATTATTGACCCATTTGAGCAGAATTTCTACATAATTTTAAATTTAATAGTTTTCAGAATATTTTTGAATAGCTGGATAAACTATCATTGTAAGCCAGAGGATGGCAACTTTTTAAATTCAATGAGTGTCTCAAAACACTTAACATGATTCTGGGTCAGGTTGAGTAACAGATTTGCTTGTTCCATGAAATGCATTCCTGCTTTATCCATGTTGAATTGAAGCTGCATTGATAAAAGGAGAATGTGCTATATTTCTGTAATCAACATTAGCACTTTCTGATTTTTCCTTTGTGGTGTTATTAGGTATTCCACCTATAATACAGATACGTTAACCCACCTATGGTACAGCCATTGGTGAACAATTGGATGTAGTCTTTGGTTCAGTATTATCAATGCTAGAATTGGCTGGGTATTGTTGATCTGAATATTTACATATAGAGAAAATATAAAAGATATAAATGTACTATTTGGAATTTGGCTAGATGATTCTTTTCTTGTATACTGATTGCCATGAATTTTAGAGAAATTCATTTTGTACCTAGTTCTTCACTATCTATGACTTCTTTCTTTTGATTAACTGTACATTTTTATGGGATATTTGTTATAATTTGGTACATGTGTACAGTGTAATGAGATCTAATTATGGTAATTAGCATTTCAGTCTCCCTAAACATTTATTATTTCTTTATGTTGGGAACCTCTGAACCCATCTCTTCTAATTCTTTATAAAAATATTATTAGTTGTAAACCATAGGCACCCTACTGTGCTGTACAAAATACTAGAACCCTGAACTTTTTATTCCTCCTCACTATGTTTCAGTATCCATTTTCTGACCTTTCTGTATTTCCTTTCTCCCCTACTCTTCTAGTCTCTAGTGATTACTATTTCACTTTCTACATCTGTGAAATTAACTTTTTTGGCTTTCATATATGAGTAAGACTATGTCTATTTGCCTTTCTGTGCCTGACTTCCTTCATTTATGTCCTATAGTTTCATCTGTATTGCCACAAATGACAGAATTTTATTTTTTTATGGCTGACTAATATTTTATTGTGTGTATGTATGTATGTGTGTGTATGTGTGTGTATATATATATATATCAATCACATTTTCTTTATTCGGTCCTTCATCATTGGACACCGCTTAATTCCATATCTTGGCTTATTGTGGATAGTGCTGCAATAAGCCTCATTGTGCAAGTATCTGATAAACTGATTTAATTTTCTTTGGATATATATATACCTCGCGTAGTGGGATAGCTGTATCATATTTTACTTTTTTGAATGTTTTCCATAATGGTTGTACATTGCCTCCAACAGTGTATAAGTGTTCCTTTTTCTCCACAGCCTTACTAGCATTTGGGGTGTGTGTGTGTGTGTGTGTGTGTGTGTATGTGTGTGTGTGTGTATGTGTGTGTGTGATTTTTGATCATAGCACTTGTTAAGTGGGGTGAGATAATCTCTCATTGTGATTTTGATTTACATTTCCCTGATGATGAGTGTTGCTGAACATTTTCCATATAGTTGTTTGCCATTTATAGATCTTCTTTTGAGAAATGTCTCTTCAAATCATTCATTCATTTTAAAAATCAGATTATTAATTTCTTTTTTGGTTGTTGAATTTTGAGTTTATAATATATTCTGAAAATTAATCCCTTGCCTGATGAATAGTTTCCACATGTTTCCTCCCATTCCTTAGATTGTCTCTTCACTTTGTTTGTTGTTTCTGTTGCTGGTGAGAAGGTTTGTGTTTTATATCCCATTTGTCTGTTTTTGTTCCTGTTGCTTGTGCTTCTGAAGTCTTATTAAAAAAAAAAATTGTGGGCTGGGGTTGTGGCTCAGCGGTAGAGTGCTTGCCTAGCACATGTGAGGCCCTGGGTTCAATCTTCAGGGCCATATAAAAATAAATATAATAAAAGCATTGTGTTCAACTACAGCTTAAAAATAAATTTAAAAAATTGCTTATACCAATGATTTAAAAATGTTTTTTTCTCCTATATTTCCTTCCAATAGTTTCAGGTGTTACATTTAAATCTTTATCCATTTCAATTTGATTTTTATGTGTGTTGACAGAGACAGGTCTAGTTTCAGTCTTTACTATGGATATCCAGTTTTCCCAACACCATTTATGGAAGAGATTGTCCTTTTTCCAATGTACGTTTTGGGCACCTTTGTTGAAGATCAGGTAGCTGTAGATGGGTGTATTTATTTCTGGGTTCTTCATTCTGATTTATTGGTCTATGTGTCTATTTTTATGCCAGTATCAAGTGTTTTTGGTAACTATAGTTTAGTAGTATATTTTGAAATCAGATATTGTGATGTCTGCCTATGATATTTTCAATTACTTTCCTTTTATTTCTCTGTATTTATATTAGAAAGATATTTAAAAAGTTAATCTTTTTATTAGTGTCTTAACATTTAGTAGATATTTTTGAAATTCATGACTGTCTGTTCATCATAACTGAGAATCTGTTTCTGGTTCAGAAGTTTTATTTTACTGACACCAAAACTTAATTTAATAGATGTTTATGGATATTTTATTGCCTTGTTCTAAGGAAGGCATTAATTTCACTCAATTGTTTATAAGAACTAACAACATATCAAAAAGGATGGAAAAGACTAGCAAGAAAAGCAAATGAGGGATGGTTTGTAGGGGATTCACATAAACAGCCCATCTTTTAGACTGAAGTCCTTAATTGAGGTAGGAGGATTCATTTATTATCCGTTCTCCCTCCTTTTAGTGGGTATTATTTTCACTCTACTTTTGAGGGGAAATGGAATATGGGATTAATAGACAGGATGGCTGGTTCTCCATATACTATAAAGATAACTCATTCCTCTAAAATTTTCCCAATTCTGTACAAACCAATTTCATAAGAGAAGGACTTATAATCTAGAACACTAATAATTCATTAACTTGCATTGAGGCACATGCTATCCTTTGACTGAAAGCAGTATGATTTTTCTTTCTGCACAGATGAAATGGAAACATATTCATAATTAGCAACTTGTTTGGTAAAATTTGAGTTAAAGCTGGGGAAGATCATTGTGTGATATCATGTGATTATCAATATATATATACTTTACCTGGAATACTAAATAAAAATCTTGGGTCATGGAGAGCTCTCTGATTATTGCTAATCTCTTTATATGTAGTTTTTATTTATTCTTAATGCTGTTGACTATCCTCTTTTGATCTACAGTTTTCTCCAATTAGAATAGAACAAAATTGATTAGGTTTCTGCTTCTGGTTAAAATTATATTTCAGAGCTTATATTCCTGACATGAATTGGAATTTTGAATGTTTCCTAAATTTTAGTCATGCATTTTATCTCTTGACTGTTAGATTGAGTGATTTTCTATTAATACCACTTGCTAAAACAAATGTTAGTATTTCTAATTTACAGGTCAATGTGATAAACTTTGGATCTTTTTATAATATTGATGCTTTTGCAACTGAAATGTCTTTTCACTTTTAAAATATCCTTTTATATCTTTAAAGGTTTTCATTTAAAGTTTCTTTTTTATTAAAAATTTTTTATTGAAAATCACGATTTATAATTTATTTACCAAATATTAGGTTTCAACATCTGTAATCCCTGTACATTGTTAGGAACCTGATATAAAATGAGTGAATACTTGTAACTTTTGTGTTCGAGAAGTTCAGGCTCTGTTCTTTTATTTCTTTAAGCATAAAACTCACACAACAGCAACAATAACAATAATAATGATGATATCCATGGGGAAAAACCCTCTCCTCCAGTTTTTGCATTGGGACTCATCTGCACTTTCCTTGAAGTAATATGAAAAGAACTTCCATGAGTCCTCTTACTGTATGACTTAGATAAATTTATTCATTTATTCTGCAAGTATATATTGAATACCTACTGTGTGTGCCATGTACTGTCCTGGACATTGAAGCTACATTACTGAACAAAACAAAATCCCCTACTCTTTTTATAGCTTATATTTCCATAGATCTTAAGGTCACATATCTAATGTATCTGTAAAAATCTGATTGTAGATATCTTAAACCACTAATGCTATATTCTTTCCTTAAATTCTGTGGCAGCATTTAATTGGTTTGCAAAGGAGATTGTTGCCATTGTTAGAACTCCCAATATCTTCTTTTTTTAAAGGAGAAAATTCACATATTTATTCTACTTTATATGTATACCTTGAATATGAAAGTAGTATAAAATTAGATGAAAATGATAAAATGACCTTTAAGTATGATAGCCTCGTACTTAAAGCCAAAAATAAAATATTTTAATATTTATATGAATGATATAAAGATATTATATAATAGATATCTAATGAAGCAACTGTTGACTCACTGACTTAATATTCTATATTAAAGATACTGAATTAAAAATCCTTTTTAAAAATATAATTAAGCAGTAAAAAATAATGAAGTAATTGCATGTATTGGAAAGTATTCCCTCCAATAATTTTTATTGCTTATGTTCTATCTTCTGAGTTTTACATTTTTAATTCTTAATCTATGATGTATTATTATGAGAGAATATTCTTAAAATATTCTCTTATATTTTTAAAATATTCTTTTATATTCATAAAAGTATTTATGATAATACAGTCTCATCCATTAGTGCTTTTATTGTAGCTGTGGTATTTTCTTAATTTGATAAAATAATGCATTTATTGGCAAACATTTCTGATTCATGCACAGGTGAGAAAAGTAAGATTTATATTATTTTTGCCACATAATAGATTGGTATCCAATAGTTACTACACAAATTAATGTTATGTCTATAAGATATTTTAGTTGGTGAAAATTTTAGAAAATTTTATTTCAGGCCTATTAAAAATTGTGTATTGATAGATTATAAATATGCCATGAAACTGTTTCCAGTATTAAATTAGTTTCTTTCTTATAGGTCTTAGGTGATTTGTTTCTTAAATGCTTTGAATAGTGTGTGTGTGTGTGTGTGTGTGTGTGTGTGAGAGAGAGAGAGAGAGAGAGAGAGAGAGAGAGAGAGAGAGAGAGAGAACTTTGTTATAAGGAATTCAATTTGCATTTAAAATCTACAATGTAATGACATATAGACATTTGCAGTAAGTATGTTTGAATTAGATTTTTATGTCTCTAAATTATTTACTTATGTGACTGGGTTTAGCTACCACCAGGTGGGGGTGATGCTGTGCTCAGATCCAAATGGTCAGAAAGGTCTACCTTTAGATGTGAGTTTGTCTGTTAGAAGTAAATATGCAATTACACACTCACACAAAATTCTCTTCTTTTTTAAACTTACTGAATTTATTGTTACTAAGATTTATATTGAATAGATAATACCCATGTAGCACTAATCATATTTTATTAGTTTTATCTTTCCTCATGCAGTGTCAAAAATTCAGGATAATGTTTATACAACAACAAGTGGCGTACTTATTAGAAACTTTAGTCCGTTGTTTTTCATACATTTAAAAGTTATGGTAGCATTTCCATGTTTTATTCCATATGGTTGGTTAAGAATGCTAATGGAAAGCTATATATTTTACCTACTGTCACCCATTGCTGGAACATTTATCACTGTTTAATTTATTTAGTGAAGGTTTTTGTTTTGTGCATGTGTGTATGAGTGTGTAGCGGTGGGTATTGAACCCAGGTGCTCTACCATTGAACTACGTCCCCCACTCTTAGTGTAAGGTTCTTTAAACTAGTAATTATAAAACTATTTCAGTTTGCTGGTTCTAAAGGATTTTCTGTTTGAATGCTGAAGCCAGTAGTGTTCAACGTCTTTTCCATTTTAGCATATATCATTATAATATTAATTTTTGAAAATTAAAATGTGTCTTAAATATACACAAACATTGCCTCTGACTCTAGGCTTATTTTGTTGACTGTTCCTTTTAAAATGGTGTTAGTTTTCTTCTTAATGAAGTGCAACTTAGAGTTCTAAGTCAAATATTGTACAGGAACCCTAGGAGAGTTGTTGTACTTTTTATTGCCACAATTATAATTCATTACTCTGTGAATAGAAAATCCAAGAACAATATGAAATAATTTAAAAATACTCTTTGGTCTGATAATTTTAAATTAGCAATGGGTTAAGTTAGAAAGACTCAATGTAAATTTGTAATTATAGATATATTTACAGAATTCTACATTTTAGTACTGGGTAAACAATAGGGTAGGCAGGTATGACCTTCTGAGAGACATATTCAGCAAGATTGAATCTAGTTTTATTCATTCGTTTTAATTTCTGTGTTAGAGACTTGACCTTTTGATTAGTTGGAAATATGTTCTTTTGTTATATATAAATGGAAAATAATGCAGATAATATAGTTTAGGGTTAGTATTAGGGTTAGGTTTAGGGTTAGGGTTAGTGTTAGGGTTAGAGTTAATAATGCTGATAATATAGTTTTATCATCACAACTAGGAATATATTCAGTGGTTGGGGTGATGATCTACATTGATGTTTCTATATTGATTATGGTAAAATAAATATAAACACTTCACTTTGAAAAATAATTTCTCAAACTCATTATATCTAACAAACCATTTTCTAACATCTGAAGTTTATACCATGTTAGTTCAAAATGGCCAAATTAATTATCTAGGGATATATATCTTGTGGCTAATTTATTCTAGTGGGTACATCAAGAAGGCATGATGCTCAGAATGAGGTAGTTCATAAAAATTTATGAAGGTTTTTCTGTGGTAGTTGCTTTGAAGTATCTGTATCTAAATTAAATGGTTTGTATCTTGGGTAATTTAATTGTTTACTTCTCAGGTTTATCCAGAGCTACTTCTTGAGGAAAATGCTGACATTGTCAGCCAGTATTCTTTCTTCATATGTTCTAGAACATAGTACATTTGGTAGTATTTTTATTTTTCAATATAGAGTGCTCTCACATTCTAAACGGGTTTCCAAAACATATTCATCTATACTTATTGTGGATCTACACACTGTTGATTGGCTTCTGCAGTGTTTTGAGTATGGATTGTTCCATTCTGAAATTCATATAGGAATTTTATTTCCATTATGGTAGAGATGGGAGGTTAGGTTTCTAAGAGGTAATTAGGTCATTAAGAGGATTAAGGCAGTTCTTGGGAGCCTGAGTTAGTGTTGCCTTTTTTTTTTTTTTTTTTTTTTTTTGCATATACCCACTTGTCTTTCTGCCTTTCCATTAAGAGTTTCCATTAAAAGGTGAAGCAGCCTAAGTTTCTTACTAGATGCTGTTGCCATGTTCTTGGCCCATTCCAAGGGCAATATCTGTTGACTATCTATTTTTTTTGTCCCCATGAATCTGATCACATTTTTTTTCACATTTTTTGCATATAAAGTAAAGTTTGGTTGAAAACTAAGCATTATATAGATAGTACATTCTAGTGATTTTAAATTCTGTTTTGAGAATTGTTCTGTTGTTTTTGTTCTAACTTGTGGGTAATCTGGTCTCAAACTGTATATTTTTTCCTTTGCCTTGTGCAGTTGCTGTTTTTGCTCAGTTCTTTTAAGTTATAAATGCTATATTTGTAGTGTGGTACTCTATGGATTCCCCCATACCCAAATAGTTTGCTATTACTAAGAATTTGGCAGAATTGATAAATGATTATGGCTTTCGCCTGTTTTTTTTTTTTTCTTTTCCCTTTTCAGTGTTTCTGCGTAGTTTTCCAACTGTACTGATAGCTATGAGTTATCTTCTGACATCTCAACTTAGTAAGACCCAAGCTTTCTGCTACATGAGCTGTGTGTTATCACTCAGGGAAAATTGTCACTTTGTAAAAGGAGCAAATTCACCTTCTTTCAAGGATAGGCTTTTCTCTGACTTTTGCTTGCTTTTTTCTCCTAAATCAACCCTACCCTTCTTGTCTCTTCTCAACTTTTTCTTCTTTCCCTTTCTCTTCTTCCTTCCATACTAGGGATGGAACCCAGGGGTGTTCTACCATTGAGCTATATCCTCAGCCCTTTTTAATTTTGAGACACGGTCTTAGTTGCTAAAGCTGACCTCAAACTTGGACTTCTTCTACTAGGTTGCTGGGATTATAGGTGTGCACCACTGACTGTAAACCTGTATGTGTGTGTGTATGTATATTTGATATATAAAATATACATATATTATATATAGTATATTTTTTTTTCTGTAAAATCTGTGGGGATTAAGATGGAATTGTTGGTAGGAGTTATGGTAGTAAATGCCATAAGGCAAAAAGACACTAATCTTGGAATTCTTACCCATTAAAACTTCTCTGATTTAAAGGTAAATCTTCCTCTAGTATATTCTTGCCTGTGTTTATTTTCCAGTTCCTTCAAATAGTGTATTTTTAAAAAGCTTTATCTAGATTTGAAATTATCTGCAGGAAACTATGCCTGACTAGTTCACTGTGCCATTAATGGAATTTCCACTAACTTAATTTTTATTTGCCTGTTTCTTATGTACACTCAAAGTCTGTGAAATTGAATGAGTGTTGTAAATTTGAATCACTATCTGTATATATTGAGAATTCATGCATTGCTTTGTAAATACAATTAGAAGTAATACTTAATGGAGACTGACATTTTTTGCATGTAAAAGCTCTGTATTCCCAAATAATGAATAGATATAAGAATGTTTCATATAGCCTAAGTACCTTTCAAACTTAGGTCAGTAAAGTTGCCAAGTCATTTTACTTTGACTTTCAGAGTCTGGTACTATTAAAAGGTTTGAAAATATGAAATGCTTAATGGAAATATTTAAAAAGTCTGAAAATAGTTTCATGTGATCATTTTCCTCCTATTTAATAACAGCCTGTTTTTCTATGGCAGAGAAGAGCAGCAGAAACATTATACCCATAGAAGTTATTCTTTTTGTCAAAACTAATTTGACATAGTAACACTTTCCACTGTTTTCAGACATTTAATATGGGGATTCTACATATGCAACAAAATGAAACTGAATCCCTTTCTCTCACCATGCACAAAAGTTAACTCAAAGTGGATCAAGGAGCTTGATATCAAATTAGAGACTCTGCGTCTGATAGAAGAAAAATTTGGCTACGATCTACATATTGTGGGGTCGGGCTCCAAATTCCTTAATAGGACACCCAAAGCACAAGAGTTAAAAACAAGAATCAACAAATGGGACTTACTCAAACTAAAAAGTTTTTTGTCAGCAAGAGAAACAATAAGAGAGGTAAATAGGGAGCCTACATCCTGGGAACAAATCTTTACTCCTCACACTTCAGATAGAGCCCTAATATCCAGAGTATACAAAGAACTCAAAAAATTAAGCAATAAGAAAACAAATAACCCAATCAACAAATGGGCCAAGGACCTGAACAGATACTTCTCAGAGGAGGATACACAATCAATCAACAAGTACATGAAAAAATGCTCACCATCTCTAGCATCAGAGAATTGCAAATCAAAACCACCCTAAGATACCATCTCACTCCAGTAAGATTGGCAGCCATTCTGAAGTCAAACAACAATAAGTGCTGGCGAGGATGTGGGGAAAAGGGTATACTTGTACATTTCTGGTGAGACTGCAAATTGGTGCAGCCAATTTGGAAAGCAGTATGGAGACTCCTGGGAAAGCTGGGAATGGCACTACCATTTGATCCAGCTATTGCCCTTCTCGGACTATTCCCTGAAGACCGTAAAAGAGCGTACTATAGGGATACTGCCACATCAATGATCATAGCAGCACAATTCACAATAGCTAGACTCTGGAATCAACCTAGATGCCCTTCAATAGATGAATGGATAAAAAAAATGTGGCATTTATACACAATGGAGTATTACGCAGCACTAAAAAATGACAAAATCATGGAATTTGCAGGGAAATGGATGGCATTAGAGCAGATTATGCTAAGTGAAGCTAGCCAATCCTTAAGAAACAAATGCCAAATGTCTTCTTTGATATAAAGAGAGCAACTAAGAACAGAACAGGGAGGAAGAGCATGAGGAAAAGATTATATTAAACAGAAACGAGTGGGGGGAGAGAAAGGGAGAGAGAAGGGAAACTGTATGGAAATGGAAAGAGATCCTCATTGTTACACAAAATTACATATAAGAGTTTGTAAGGGGAAAGGGGAAAAAAACAAGGGAGAGAATTGAATAACAGCAGATGGGGTAGAGAGGGAAGATGAGAGGGAAGGGGAGGGGGATAGTAGGGGATAGGAAAGGTAGCAGAATACAATAGTCACTAATATGGCATTATGTAAAAATGTGGATGTGTAACCGATGTGATTCTGCAACTTGTATTTGGGGTAAAAATGGGAGTTCATAACCCACTTGAATCAAATGCTTGAAAGATGATATGTCATGAGCTTTGTAATGTTTTGAACAACCAATAAAAAAAAAGAATTTAGGAAAAGTAGTGGAGAAGTTACATAGGACTTCTAATGCTCTATTGCAAAGTAAAGTGAGTATAGTGCACAATAATTTATATGTTTTATAAGGAACTAAAAGAGTTTGCAATTTCCCAGCACTAGGAATTGATAAATGATTAAGAAGATATAAATGCTAATTACTCTGATTTGACCATTGCAAGCAGGTATTGATTTTTCACATCATAGTCCATGAATATGTACAATTATTACATGTTAATAAAATTACACAAAAGGAAAATATTGACTTTTCCATATTAAAGAAAATTTAAATAAAAAAGTGATATTTATACACAATGGAGTATTACTCAGCACTAAAAAATGACAAAATCATTGCATTTGCAGGGAAATGGATGGCATTAGAGCAGATTATGCTAAGTGAAGCCAACCAATCCCTAAAAAACAAATGCCAAATGTCTTCTTTGATATAAGGAGAGCAACTAAAAACAGAGCAGGGAGGAAGAGCATGAGAAAAAGATTAACATTAAACAGGGACGAGAGGTGGGAGGGAAAGGGAGAGAGAAGGGATATTGCATGGAAATGGAAGGAGACCCTCATTGTTATACAAAATTATATATAAGAGGATGTGAGGGGAAAGGGAAAAAAAATCAAGGGAGAGAAATGAATTATAGTAGATGGGGTAGAGAGAGAAGATGGGAGGGGAGGGGAGGGGGGATAGTAGAGGATAGGAAAGATAGCAGAATACAACAGTCACTAGTATGGCAATATGTAAAAACGTGGATGTGTAACCGATGTGTTTCTGCAATCTGTATACGGGGTGAAAATGGGAGTTCATAACCCACTTGAGTCAAATGTATGAAATATGATATGTCATATTTGTAATGTTTTGAACAACCAATAAAAAAAGATAATATTTTCAAATGGAAAAAAAAATAATATGGGGATTCTAAAAGATCTGGATATTATGAATTATACTCATGAATCTTGTTATCATTTGACTAAATTTGCTTTTGTTTCTATCACATGAAGCATAGTGTTGTTTTTCCAGATCCCATTAAACCTGTGTATCTTCTAATATGACTTGGTGGGAAGACTGTATTTCAGAGTAAAGATTTGTGGGATGTAGAGACAGTGAAGCAGAGAGGGAGGAGTCTAAAGGTAGAAACAAGTGCTATTTTATAATAAGAAGTTTAATTAATTCAGCTTTGAATAAGTTATGTTTAGATGTGTTTTAATTAACTTTTTTATCACTGTGACCAAAATACCTAATAAGAACAATTTAAAGGAAGAAAATTTCTTTGGGGTTGATAGTTTCAGAGGCTTCCATTCATAGATGGCTGACTCCATTGCTGTGATGAGCTCAAGGTGAGGTACCACATCTTGGGGGAAAGGCACAGCAGAGGAAAACTTCTCAGCTCATGGCAGAGTCAGGAAGGAAAGTGAGCGAGTGAGGGGAGGTGGAAGAAGGGGCCACAGGGAAATTGTACCCTTTTAGGGCATACCCTCAGTGTCCCACCTTTTCTAGCCATGCTCCACCTGCCTGAAGTTACCACCCAGTCAGTCCATTGAAACCTGTATGGACTAATTAGGGTACAGCTCTCCTAATCTAATCATTTTACCTCTGAATATTTCTACATGAAGAGGAGCTTTTGGGGGATACCTCATATCTAAATCATATTAGATATTTAAAAAGAAGTAAAAATGTAGTGATAATATCGATCAAAAAGACGGAATTTTTAAAGGTAGTATTTAATGAAGCAGTTACTCAGCATTTTGAATGTCAATGCTTCTGATACTAACAACTTTTGCAGCTAAAATAGTGTTGTATTAGCCAGTTTTTAATTGCTGTGACCCAAGTACTAGGCATAAACAACTTAGAGGAGGAAACATTTCTTTTGTTTCACCAGAGGTTTCAGTCCATGATCGGATAATTTCATTTCTTTTGCCTAAGATGAGATAGAATATCATGAAGAAAGATAGCTAGCTACTCAGCTCATGGCAGCCAGAAAGGTGTGGGAGAGGGTGAAGTTGGAGGGATAGGGACAAGATATTATCCCAAGCACATGCCCCCAGTGACATACTTCCTCCATACATAACCCATCTGTCTACAGTTTCCTCTTCCTTCTCCCAGTAGTCCATTTAAATTATTAATCCACTAATGGATTAATCCACTGTCATTAGACCACTCATAATCCAGTCATTTCCTAAAAGCCCTACTTCTGGACATTGCTGCATTGGGGACCAAGTCTTCAACAGCTGAGCCTTTACAGAGCCATTCCAGATCCAAACTGTAATAAGTGTTTTAGTTCATTTGTGCTGCTATCATAGAATACAACAGAGTGAATGATTTATAAAGAACTCACAGTTCTGGAGGCTGCAAAATCAAAGATCAAGGCACTGGCATATGATGAGGGCTACTTGCTGAGTCATCACATGCTTTAAGGGTCAGTAAGATGAACTCTTTGTCTTCACATGGTGGGAGAACAAAAGAGAGAGAACCCACTCCCAGAGTCCTTTTTATAGCATTATTAATCCATTCACAAGGGCACAGCCCTCATAACTTAACCATCTTTCAAGAGACTTTACCTCCCAACACTGTTTAATTGGAGAGTAAGTTTCCAACATATACATTTTGAGGGACATATTTTACCATAGGAGATAGTGACATGCTTTGTGGCTTTGTTCCAGACTTCAAATCAACGTAACTCAATAAGTATGGCATGATAGCAGAATAATGTTCCCCCCAAAGATGTTCATGTTCTAACCCACAGAACCTATGAATTTGTTACTTTGCATGACAAAAAAGGACTTTGCTGTTTTGATTAAGGCTGTAAGTTTTAAGATAGGACCCATTCTCAATACATCAGTTCTTTTTTTTTTCCTGTATTTTTTTTAGTGATTTTATTTTTTAAATACATGACAGTGGAATGCATTACAATTCTTATTACACATACAGAGCACAATTTTTCATATCTCTGTTTGTTTATAAAGAATGTTCACACCAATTCATACATGTACTTTGGATAATGATGTCCATCACATTCCACCATTTTTGCTAACCCCTTGACCCCTCCCTTCCCTTCCCACCCCTCTGCCCTATCTAGAGTTCATTATTCCTCCCATGCTCCCCCTCCCTACCCCATTATGGGTCAGTCACCTTATATCAGAGAAAACATCAGTTCTTGAAAGTGGAAGAGGAAGGTAACAGAATGAGTCAGAGGATAGAAGCGGAGACTGGAGAGATCTGAAGAATGAGAAGTGCCTTATCTGCCATTGTTGGTTTTCAAGATGAAGGAAAAGGTTTATGATTCACAGCATGGAGATGTCCATTAGAAGCTGGGAACTGCCTTCAGCTGATAGCCAGAAGGGAAATGGGACCTCAATCCTAAAACCACAGGGAACTCTGAATTCTGTAAATGAGCAAGGAAAGATTCTGCTTAAAAGCTTCCAGAAGGGAACTCAGCCACATTGATTTTAGCCCATTGATACCTATTTAGTCCTCATGGAATAAGAAAGTGCCAAAGTTAATATGACTTTTACTGACAGAACTAGATATTTTTAAAATTTAAAGATATGAAACATTAACTGACAATCACCAAGTAAACAAATGCAATGTTTTCGTCAGCTTTCTTTGCTGCTGTGACTAAAGGACCCAGCTAGAATAAGGAAAAGTTTATTTGAGTGTTCACAGGTTCAGAGGTCTTAGTCCATAGAAGACTGGCTCCATTCCTTGGGGCTCACAGTGAGGCTGAACAATCATGGTGGAAGAGCATGGCAGATAGAAGCAGCTCACATCTGATCAAGAAGCAGAGAGAGAATTCACTCTCCAGATACAAGTATATACCACAAAGCCATGCCCAATTCCTACCTCCTCCAGTCACACCCTACCACTTTAGTTAGTACTTGGTTAATCCCTCTCAGGGGATCAAATCACTGATTGGGTTAAGGCTCTCGTAACCCAGTCATTTCTTCTGAACCCTTCTTGCATTGTCTTGCTTTTGGGGGATACCTCACATCCAAACCGCAACATAATGAGATATTGCTTATGAAATATATTCTTTTGGTATCTTGGCAAGTATTGCACAACAATACCCCACCCCCATTGCTCTTAAAGAACAGAAGCAAAAACAAATAATGACACTTTAAAGATTTTTTGAAGAAATTGAAAATTGAAGAAAATGGCTTTTTATTCTCACCAGACTTACACATTCAATTCTATGCTGATCATATGTTTTAAATCCAGTCTTTTTTTTTTTATGTGCTCATCTGTTTATGTGTCTGTTTGTTTTATACTTTACATAAATTAATAAAGCCCATTCTTGATCTTTGGGACATTGTAGGATATTATCTCAGGTATAGATACTGGTATAGAGTGAGTCTAGTTATGAGTCATTGTTACTTAATAATAGAAATAAAATATTTAGTCAGGATTTCATTACAGTGAGTGGGAAATTTTTTTATGAAGTTTCCTTTATAGGCTACTAATTTAAAATCATGTTTGTTTCACACTGTGTTCTTCAGAATCCTTGTGATTTGAAGAGAATGTTGAGGTATTTAACTCTGGTCCCCTAATTTTATTTCATTGAAAGTACTGTGCTTCAAAAAAGAAAGAAAGAAAGAAGTCTGCTTTTATTTTGCTTATAAATTTGGGCTGGTAAGCTGTTTTATTTGAAAGTTCTCTTACTAAAAAAAAGTTTGAAAATGAAAGTCATATTGTTTCTTAAAAAGTATAGTAAAACATTGAGGCCATTACTGGATCTAAGTCTTCATTAAGGAAGAGTCTTGAGAAACTTGAATCTTTGGACAAGTTACTCTTCAAGGATAGAAGAGTACCTAGAGACGGCCCTGTCATTTTCCATTTATCCATCTCCACTTGAAAACTTTGTATTCTTCAAAATTTGTCTGTATAAAAAATAGTTTTAAGTAGGCTGGGCACGGTGGTGCATGCTTGTAATCCCAGTGGTTTGGGGGGCTGAGACAGGAGGATCACTAGTTCAAAGCCAGCCCCAGCAATTTAGCAAGGCACTAAGCAACACAGTGGGACCCTGTCTTTAAATAAGGAATGTGGCTCAGGGTTTTAGCGCCCTTGAATTCAATCTCCGGTACCAAAAACAGTACCCAGGATGATGTTTTCTTCTTTGGATGATAGAATAGAGACATCTTAATCTTTTTCGTATATACCAAACAGTAGTAATTGTGGGACAGAGGGTAGAGGATAGAAAAAAGATATTTGGTTTGTATGTTTTTGCTTTTTGGTAAGGTTTTGGGATGCTTAAGAATAGTCACCTAATTAATTGACATAGAAACTTGCCACCTGAACATAAGTAATAAAATGAACATTTTAAAATTGGATTAAGCTGTAGCAATGAAAAGAAAAACTAAAAGGAAGTGGTTGGGAAGTCTTGTTCTGAGGGTAAATGACTGAATAAATCTTATTGAATGGGAACATGGATTAAGAGATGTGAGACAGATACTGAGACACACACGCGCGCGCGCACACACACACACACACACACACACACACACTGGAGCTTTACTCACCCATAAAGAAGAATGAAATATGGCATTTGCTGGTAAATGGATGGAAGTGGAGAACACCATACCAAGTAAAATAAGCCAGACTCAGAAAATCAAGGTTTGAATGTTTTTTCTCATATGTGGAAGGTAGAGCAAGTAAGGAGAAAAAAAGGGGGCAGGTATCAGACATCATAAAGACAGAGGGAAGATCAGTTGAGTAGGAAATTGAGGGGAAAGGAGGAGGGATAGGAAAGGGAAGGAAATCCTGAATGAATTTGACGAAATTACACTGTGCATGCATATGCATATATATGTGTGTGTGTGTGTATATATATAGGTATGTCTAGATATACATCACAATGACTTCCACCTTATGTATATCTCTGGGTCTTTTTTGTTTTGTTTTAGTTATAGTTGGACACAATATCTATTTTATTTTTATGTGGTGCTGAGGATCGAACCCAGGGCCTTGCACATGCTAGACAAGCGTTGTACCACTGAGCCCCCTTATGTATATCTCTGAAGCACCAATTAAAAAAATAAATAAATGAAAAACCAGTAGTGTAGAAGAAGG
Organism: Marmota flaviventris; assembly: GCF_047511675.1. Lineage (NCBI taxonomy): Eukaryota > Metazoa > Chordata > Mammalia > Rodentia > Sciuridae > Marmota > Marmota flaviventris. The sequence goes on from NC_092498.1 coordinate 55,713,265, forward strand.
GTAATGGGAAAAGGGAGGAGGGGAGAGAAAGGGGGTACGGGGGACTGATATGGAGTAACTAAATTCCATGCAGGTATGATTATCTCAAAATGATCTCAACTGTTATGTACAACTACAATGCACCATTAAAAGAAAAAAATTCTATTGGTCTATTGGTCATTTATTTTCCATGTTGCAAAACTGTTATTGAATTCATAAGCACTTTAATTTTTTTATCTATTAAAAAATCTCTTCCTTGAGGATTGATCTTATAAGCAATCCTTAGGGTAGATGTTTGAGGTGTATAATTATTATCAAACAAGTATTTGAGGTGACATTTTGAGCTTATTTCCTCATTAAACATGATTTTTTTTTTCTTTTAACATAAGTATAGCTGTCTTATTTAATGGAGTTTCACTTTTATCTCCTCAGCTTGTACTCTGATGAAGGTGCTATAGAGAACCAAAGTTCTATGAGATAAAAGTACATGTCAGTTTGGGACTTTTGTAAATTTGGTATGTCGGTTATATAATTGTCAGTGAAAGTTGAATGATCTGTACAACTTTTTAAAAAATTTAATATAATGATCACTCTTCCATGAATGCTACTTACATTCTTCTTTTGAGTTATCATTTATCCTGTGATGTGAGAATATCCAAGGAATAGAGTATTCCAAGAAAATAAGAATACTTCTCAATCAAGAATTTGGGTCTTGCTTCTTGTCATTTACATGTATTCTACAGAATGTTTAAGGAGATGAAACATGCATCATTTAAATAGTCCATGCACTTTTAGTTTTAACATTTTGAAGTCAAAAATGGTGCACAGAGTGTCAAATGTACAGGTTTACCGAATTTCACCACTTTGATTTTGAGAGCCTGGCCTAATTAACAAATATAAGAGGAAAACTTATTCAAAGAACATTCCAAAAGTTGGAGAAATCACAGCTATGATTTCTATGTTCATGTAGTTGCTTAAATTTTTTTTGAAATGGAAAGTGGCACATTTCATATGCTTAACATTTAACTTTAGGAAAATACTTTTGAATGGAGGAGAAACAATGAGAAAAGTGCTATTTTTTTTTTGTTTGAAACTAACAACCCCAATCATAATTATGATATTTTAATCTTCTTAAGTCTCTTTAAAATATGGCAGGGCAGGCCACAAAGCAACTCTTAGCAAATACAAAAAAAAATTAATATAAATTCCTGTATCTTTTCAAAACATAATGGAATGATGTTAGAAATCAACACCAAAAAATCCTAAGAAGCACACATGAAAATTGAACGATACACTTTTGAAAGATGAATGGGTGATAGAAGAAATCAGGGAAGCAATTAAAAAATTATTAGACTCAAATGAAAATAGTGGTACAACATACCAGATCCTCTGGGACGCAATGAAGCTAATTCTAAGAGGCGAGTTTATAGCTATGAGTGCCTACATAAGAAAATCAGCAAAAAAAATCCCAAATAAACAATCTAATGTTGCATCTCAAGGTCTTTGAAAAAGAAGAACAAATCAGTCCTAAAACCAGTAGACAGAAGGAGATAATTAATATCAGAGACAAAATAAATGAAATTGAGAATAAAAAAATACAAAAGATCAAATATGGCAGGGAATGAGTATTTTGTAAATTTTGTTCAGAAATAAAAAACATAAAACTAAAGATGAGAGCAGAGAAGACCTGGATATTGATAACTTAGACTGAAGTTTGACAGTACCTTTGTGATAAAAATCTTTTTTTTCTAAATATTATGTCCATGTGACTGATTAACTTGACCTTCATAGGCTCAATTTTTCTTATATATATTTCTTTAATAATATGACTTTATACTCATATTTGGTGAGCATGAGGAAGATCCTAAATGTAGCTGAGAAAGGGATTTTTATAAGGCCTGCTATATGCTGTGTATCTTTTTTTTATTAAATGAATTCAGAATAGTTATCTCAGTTCTGTTATTTACAGAATTAAATATGATATTCTTCTCAGTGGTTTAATAAAATGTTTTTATAAGCCTTTTAAATTTGTAGCTATATTAAAAATATGTGTTCATTGTGAAAGTTAGAAAATTGAGGTATACATTAATTGCTAAAAACTAAAAAATCACATGTTACCTAGAATCACTATCAGTATTTTGGTTATATAAACTCCCAGTGTTTGGCTTATACATTGCTGTTTATTATACGTATTATTTTTATTTAATATTACATTATGGACATGTTTCTATGTTAATAAACATAAATCTGTCTATGTTTTAGTGGCTTGTGCTATGGTTTGAATATGGCTTGTCCCTTACTAAATTTGTTGAAATTTAATTGCCATTGTGGCTGTGTTGTGAAGTGGGACCTTTAAGAATTGATTATTCTTTCTTAAGAGTAATTAATGTCTTCATTGTGGGACTGGATCAATTACCTTGAGAGTGTTTTTCATAAAGTGAGGTCATGCCTCATGTTTGATCTGTTTTCTACAAGTTCACTTCCTCTTTCACCTCTTTGCCATGTATATGATGCAGTACAAGGCTCTCATCAGTTGTAGCCACTTGATCTTGGACTTGCAGCCTCTGCAACTGTGGGCAAATAAACTTCCTTGCTTTATAAATTACCCATATCAGGTATTCTGTTATAACAATAGAAAATGGACCATGTGAACTGGCTAATATTTAGTTGAAAATGATCCAATAATTTATATAATCTATTATTACCTATTTTGTTCATTTATCTTTTTTTACTGGTGTAATCAGTGTTTTGATAGCCATAAAAATTCAAGCTATCCTTGAATATGGATCCTTGCACAAGTGTTTTATTGCTTTCTTAGAATAATTTTATAAGTTAATTCTTGGTCATTGGTTGGTTTAATGTTTCAAAATGAAAAATATTACTAATAGTAATGTGAAATAGTATATCCAAATTAGGAGTTACCGTCATTTAAAAATTGTTTGTCAATCTTATATGTGAAAATTGGTATGGTTGTTTTAAAATTTATTCTAATTTGCATGCTTTTGCTGTCTGCCTTAAACAATCTTATGCTTGTCATTTGATTTTCATCGGTGAGTTACCTGTTTGTGTCCTTTTGCCATGTTGGTTTGTAACTATTCTTTACGCAACAAAGGTGCATTTGCTTTATTTTGTAGGCTGGAAATATGTTCTGAGTTTTATTTCATTCTTTGATTCTTTTAAATGTCTAATTTAAAAAGTTTCTAATCTCACGTGTTAATCTTATACTTAATAGGTTACTTTAGTTCTTTACCCATAATATTAGAAGTATTCACCTCTATAATAGTCTTCAAATATTTTTAGTTTTATTTTTTATTAGTATGTAATTTATTTCGATATAACTTGTGTACATAGCAACCACATCTCACATCTCCCAGGCAGTACCATTTATTGTCACCTAGAATATAATATGAAGTACATACAACCCAAACATTTTATGAAATGTTCAAATTAGGCGTGAGGGCTAAGTGCTGCCTAAATGAATCATTTAGAAGTACTTTTATAATTTTTTTTTGTTTTTAGTGCTTACAAGATAACAGATCTGTATGTTCTAGTAACTAGGATTTATGATTGATGATACAATTTTATTAGTGCTTAGAAGATAATAGACTTGTATACTATAGTAACTAGGATTTATGATTACTGCTGTTTGACAGTGCTGAGCATTTTATGAATCTGCCTACCAGATCCTGTGACATGTGTTATTAAGAAACATTCATGTTGAGACATTATGTTGTAAAACCAATAAGCATTTTTGTTAATATAGATGGTACTGAAAAAGGAATGCTCTATTTAAAAGTAACAGTGTCTTATATCTTATTTACTGTATTTAACCACAGTTATAAAATATTTATATGGTGTCATGTAGCTGAGAACATGGTTCTTTTTTTTCCCTCTTTTTTTAGGTCTTATTGTATCTACTGTAATTGTATCTTTGAATCATCAGTAGAAAGGTATTTTAATGAGAACCAGAAGTGTCAGGCAAAATAGATTTTTCTTTTAAGTTAATGAAAATTGAATTTTTTAACTTGTCATTTCAGAATTTGGTAACAGCCAGCTTTGCCAAAGAATAAGGTGGCATTCTAGGGGTTTTAATCTTTCTCTAAACTCAGGTTGCTATTCTGATTTATAGTGTGTACTTAATCATTTCTCTGCTGATCAATTTCTTCAAAGTTTTGTTGTAAAAGCATATTTCTGGGCAGTTTTTCTGAAGGCTCATCTGTCATGCATTTCTCCTAGTGAATTTCTGAAGTTAGTAGGTGTAAGGGAGAGAGAAAGGAGGAGTATGTACATTAGAATCACCTGTAGACCATTTTTGTTTTAAAAATACCTGTCTTCTTTTTAGTTGAAAGTACTGTTGTTCCTTTTCTCTCGGATTTGATTGACCCCTTAAACATGTTACAAAATGGTTGAGATTCACTACTTTAATATTCTACAATGAAAAAAAAAATTCTACAATGTATCCTTGGATTAAACTAGCATTACTGAAGGTTTTATATCTGGACAACATAATATTTATTCCCATGTAGTTATTTTTATCAAATTTTTTCTGTAGTTGATGATATTATTAAACAAAGAGGAAAATTATAATCATCAGTCTTAGGAAACTTCTCTTTACTTTTTCTGTAAGATTGTTTGGGCCATTTGAATACATTGAGGGATATAAGAAATAACCATATAAGACTTACATTATCTTTATAGTTTTAGAAAACATTCTTTACACATTATGTATTTTAAAAAATTTTGTGTGGGGGGGGTTGTGTATAGACACAATACCTTTATTTATTTATATGTGGTGCTGAGGATTGGACCCAGTGCCCCACACGTGCAAGGTGAGTGCTCTACCACTAAGCCAAAATCCCACCCCCTACATTATGTATTTTTGGAGAAGACCAGTGAGAAGACACTGCTCTCTGGTCTTAGTACCAGTAGTTTGTATTTCTACTGAGCAGCTAGATGATTTTTATCTTTGAATTCTGAGCCATGTAATCAGTTCCTTTTTCCTCCTTAAATGACTTTCCTTTTTCCTCCTTAAATGACCTAGTATTAAGCACAGGGAACAGTTTATGGCTCACCTCTTGCAGAACTTAATAAGTTATCATAAGTGAAGTTCATTTCATAAAGGTTTTTTAAAACATTTTTTTCATTTTTGTCATCTTCTTTGCTCTGATTTTATTAATTATTATCCCACTTTGTTGAACTGTATCTAATATTCTTTTTTTAAATGTATATATTGTTTTACTTGTAGAGGGACACACAATATCGTTGTTTATTAATTTATTTTTTAGTGGTGCTGAGGATCAAACCAGTGCCTTCACACATTCTAGGCAAGCACCCTGCCATTGAGCTACAACCCCAGCCCCTGTATCTAATATTATTAACTTTTTAAAGTTGTCTTATGTAGATGCTTCTCAACCAAAAATGATGTTACATTCTGGTTACCCATTTTAAGTTTAAAATATCTTAAGTCAAACATGAACTTAATCCACCTAACCTACTGAATATTTTAGCTTAGCCTAGCCTACCTGAAACATGTTCAGAATGTTTACATTAGCCTCCAGTTAGGCAAAGTCATCTAACAAAAAGCCTACTTTATAATTGTGTAGGGTATCTCATGTCATTTATTGAATACCTGTATTTGGCAACAGAGTACAGTGTAGAGTGTCAGTTGTTGTATATAACATTTATCAATTTTGTTTACCTACTTTCTTCCTAATACCTATGATAAAATTTGTTTTAGTTTTGGATTATACAGCTAGTTTTGTATTGTATTATATTGACTGAATTTGTAAATCTTTTTTCCAATATACATATACAAATCTATGTCATTTTGATTCCAGTTGCAGGGGATTTACAGGCATCCAGGAAATCCTATAGCAGTCATTGTTTATCAGGGATATATTATTTGGCAAATGCTTTTCTATAAGGTAGCCATATCCAATGCCTGAACTCTTATCTTTTTATTTTTAAATTATATTCCCTAGCAGCACATTTTCAACAATAGTAAGCTGTTATAGATTGGTTCTATGCTTCAGTTAGTGAAAATGTTAAAAATCAAAAGAATTATAACAGAAGATAATGTCAGTGTTGTTAGGAAAAAAAATCAGCAAAAGAGTTAATGAGAAATGTTCATAGGGTAGTGTTTCTGTAACATTTCATATATTATCAAGTATCAGTGTTACTTAAACTATTTTGAAAGAATAGAAAATTCAGGAATGTCACAAAATTATCAGTGAATATGTGATGAATACTTTGTAAATTTTGTTGAGGCTACAAAGGAAATAATAACAAAGGAAAATTGTTTGATTTCAGACTACCTAACTTGAGTGACAGCTGTTTAAAATATACACATATTATAGTTTTTCAATATTTTCATTGCAGATTTATTTTAGAGGTAATCCTTATCCTCTGTGTCCAGTATTATACTTTAATATATTTTTGTATTGAAATGAACAGATATACACAAGATAGTACTTAACATATGGTCAGAAAAAGAAAATATAATGACAAACATTAGCCATGAAATTATATGAGTAACCGTTTTGGTTGAGTGAAATAAAATGTATAGTAGTTTATGGTATCATGTTTCATTTTTTGTACAATTTTGTCTTCTGAAAGTATATGGTTTTTAAAGTGAAACTTTTAGGTTGGGAGTATAGATAAGAGGCACATGCACTAGGTGCTGGGTTTCATCCCCAACACTGGAGGTGGGGAAATGAGGGAACCAACCAGGAGATTTTTTGATAACTTCTTAAAAATAACTACAACATTGTTTTCATCTTTAGGAATCTTATGACATACTAGATTATAGTATGTATAATCCAATGAAAATTTAATTAGTTAAAATGAATTGTTAAAAATTTTTTCTCTATAGAAAGGCACTATGATTTGAATTATTTTCAGTGCTGTGTGTGTATAATTTTATTTATTAGCTGCCTGAATGTATCTTGATATGTAGTCTATCTATCCAAAGTAGTGCTTCTTTTGGAGTTGGGTCTTGCTATGTTTCCTAGGAGGACCTTGAACTCATGGGTTTAAGTGATCCTCCTGCCTCCACTTCCTGACTGGGAGGTAGCTGAGACTACAAGTATGAGCCACAAAGACTGGCTTTTAAAGAAGTGGTTCTTAAACTGTAGCATGAAAATCACCAGAAAGTACTATTTAACACAGATTTTTTCAGGGTTGCAACTCTAGAGATTCTAATTCAGTAAGTCAGAGATAGGGCCTTTGTGATTGGTATTTTAAATAAGCTCTATAGAGGACTCTGATATAGGTGAATTGCATTTTGAAAACACTATTCTAAACAAGATGCAACAGTAAGTTGAGAAACTTAAAATTTATTTACTTTCAATTCTACTAATACTTACTGACCAGTTAGTATGAATCAGGGACTTTTGGGGGAAAGCACTACATCATAGTTAGTATAGCTATTATTATAGTGTGTGGAATAGACAGTTTTATAGTGTTAGGTAGCCTATAGTTTATTAATATTTTGTTCAATAGCAAAAGAAAAGACAATTTTTTTTAAAGAATTGGAATGAAAACACTGTAGAGTATGTAAATTTGATTTTCTTTACATTTTTATTTGATCTAAGATATTATCAATATTATAGGGAAATACATATCTTTTAGTTGTTCTCTCTTTAATCCATGTACAACACCACATACCCAATCAAAATAACCAGTCTATAGTAAAAGATATGGATCATGTGTAATATTACTGACTTCAATATATGTATCTAATCTCCTGACAGCTCCAAGTGTATTTCTTATTCCTACAGTCTATATTTAATGTGGTCAAAACCCTCATTTGTTAGCATAAACATTGAAACATTTTTATATTAAATTAAAAAAATTAATTTTCTATCTGTTGCATTATACATCCACAGCTGTCTGAAGGGAAAACAGTTTCTTTATATCCTATCATCCTGTCTGCTGCTTTTTGTTTTCATCCTGAAAAACTGGTGGAGGTGCTTTGTTAGTTTGCCTTGCTTATTACCTCTTAGAAAAATATGACATATCACTTTCATGGAAACAGGGTAAGGAAAATGACCTTAATTCCAGACAGACTCAGCTCTCCTGCTTTATCGTACTTGATGCTTCAGGGTTTGATAATGGTAGAGAGCTGATGTTGGTGGCAGTGACAGGAATGACAGCCCTTTTTACCACTTGCTGGTGGAAGTACAAAGCTGTCATGCTTGAAAGCCATGGATACAGCTTATTGGGATCTGTAAAAAATGTGTGCCTAGAATGGTAGAGATATGGGTATTGTCACATGTTATTTTATCGTGAGCAAGGTGAAAAATATTATTGTAGTTTGCTTAACTTTTTCTTCTGCAAAATGGATATTCCTTATATGATGATAGCTTTTATATTAGTGCTAAGCCCATTTTCCATTTCTATATCTCAGTACCACTGTGTTCCAAATACCTACGAATTGTTTGGTAATATTTTTATATTTATTCTGTTTATGAGGTAGTATGTGTTATTAGATTTTTAATATGTACAGACTGTCAACTGGAGTGTTTTTGCATTATTTTTAATTGAATTTTGAATTATTGCTCTTTAACAAAAAAAAAATAAGAAAAAGCTCAGAAGAAAACTTAATTTGAAGACTAACCTATGATTCTGTGTTCTATTTGTATTTTTCTAGTAGCTGAACACCTATTTTTACATCTTTTTCAGTTTTATCTGGTTTTTATTATCTCCTGAATTTTCTCTTATATGATTCTGTCTGTGATCCCTTTTTTCTCCCTAATATTTACACAAGTCAATTCATCTTTAACTTCCTTGAAGTTCATGTGCTTCTTGAGGGGACTTGCTTTCAAAGAATGTACAAAGAGTACAAAGAAGTGCCCATCTCTAAAATGTAAAGAAAATAGTCTCCAAAAATTACCGTATTTCTCATTTTATTTGGAGGAAAGGAACACAGTATTTTATGCCTTTTTCTTGCTTTTTTGCCTCCGTCCAAAAAAATGACTTGCTTTATTTGCCAAGAAATATAAACCTTCCTTATATTTTCCAAGGAATCTTGAAGTATAGTTTGAAGCCACTGATTATAATATAAACAGGTTGCATTACTATCTTTTAGATATATTGATGTATTTAAACTTTTTAAATTTAGAAATTATCTTTTTCTCGCCTTTAACAAAGAATTTGGAAGATATGTTTATAATAAAGTAAGTGGATGTTCATAATTAATTATTAGGGGGGAATACAAAGGATAATATTTGTATTTTTACCTGTGTATATGTTGGCATATTTTTACTGTTTATAATTTCTTTAAAATTAAAATTACTGAAAAAGATATGTTTAATGGGAAAATGGAATAAACCAATTGCACAATGTTAAGTATACAACTTAAAATATTCATTTGAAAATTTCATTTTGAAATGAAATCTAGTAACTAAGAACATTCTTTAACAGTATTATTTGTTTTACTTTATTATATTTTTCTTCTTTTAAGTTTTCTTCGGAGCTTCTTTATTAAATTTTCTTCTTCTTTTTTTTTTCCCTGTTATGTACTTTATGCAAAGCATAATTAAATAGTTCTTCCATCATTGAGGATAACCTAGTTTCTTATGATCTTCCTTGTGGCTACTATTTTTAGTTTCTTATACCACTTGGCTTTCTAGTCAGTTGGCACACCTTGTTGATTCTGTCTTCATTTGCCTCTCACACAACTGTACACTTGTTTGCCAGTTTGCCATCATTAGTTTTTCTTTTTCTTTTTTTTAGTACTAGAGATTTAAACCAGGAGTGCTTTACCACTGAACCATGTTCCCAGCCCTTTTATTTTTTATTTTGAAATAGGATCTCACTAAGTTGCTGAGACTGCAGTCCTCCTCTCAGCCTCCAGAGTTGCTAGGATTACAGATGTATGCCACAAGGTCTGGCTATTGTCATCATTTTTTGGCCTACATATCCAGGTGATGGCAGTAACTTTCTGTCTTCTGTGTCTTACATAATCAGCTGTCTCTACATATTGCGTTCGAGTTCTTTTGGAAGCTCATTCTCATTTTGTTATATCTCCTGTTCAGATATCTCTGCTGGCATTTTGGGCCTTCTATCTTATGGCCCCAAGTTAACTTTTTAGATAACTTCTCACTTCTGCTTTCCTTTCCTTCCAAACAACATTTTGCTTTTACCAAAATATTCTTTAGTAGTTTTTCTCAACAATACTTTTGTTTATATTTTTCTTAAATTCAGTACAATCCTCTTCTTATTAAGAAATTGAATATTCTTTTTATAGCATTTACCACATTCTGTTTTTTCTTTCAGGTGTTTTTATACTTTATAATATGGCTTTGAGCGTCCCCAACCTAAAATTCCAAAATGCTCCAAAATGCAAAGCTTGTTGACCATAAACATGACACTTCAAGGGAAAAATTCTGCTACTTGCTCTCATGTGATGGATTTTAGTTGAAATGCAAGTGCACCGAAAGTATTGTGTAAAATTATCTTAAGGCTATGTGTGTAAAATTTATATGAAATATAAATGAATTTTGTATTTAGGCTTGGGTTCCTCCCACAAGATATGTCTTATGCATATACAAATATTCCAAATCTGAGAAAAATCTGAAGTTTGCATTTCAGGTAAGGGATACTTGACCTGAACTTTGATTATAGATTTCAAGCTTTTGAGGGTAATAACTCTATTTCTGTAATCCAATATTCTGTCATAATACTGCCTTCTATATGTAAGAATTCAAAGGTTAGTTGGATTACAATGCTTAAATTTATAATTATAAAATGTAATAAAATAAAAATATTATTGACTTTGGAAAATAGTCTTGAAATTATTGTAGTTAAATAAAGCCTTACCTTATAAAGGGTCTATTACTTATAATTTTAGATTTTCATCCTTAAGTCTAACAGCATTTAAATGAGGTATCTGATTTTTAATGCCTAGAGAAGTGAGATTTTGCTATAATATTTAGGGAATGAAAAAACAGACCACATGTGTAAAAAATTGACTTACCATGGTTGCAAAACCAGAATTATTGTGAATGGCATTTTTTTTTAAAAAGCATAATTGTAAATAATTTAATTATCATAATAAGTTTGAACATCATTTCTAGGTAGTAGTTGGTAGAATAATAACCTCCTTAAATGAGCAAACAGAAAAAAGAAGGCAGTGAAATTTTCCGTACCTCTTGGAACTCAGGTTAGTTTTTAAAGAAAGAATTCTAATTCTTATCCTTTTGAAAAATTGACTCAATTTGCATATGGAAATTCATATCTGTGTTTCTGATTTATAGCACATGGATATAAAATTAGTTTTAAGAAGTGTATCAAGTTTACTGTTGTCTATATTGCATTTGCTTTTAGAACTTATATTCTAACAGGAAAAAGTTAGCAAAACAAAAAAATGCTTTGTTTTGGGGTAAAATTATTAGTAATAAGGTGAAATTTTTACATACTGGGACAGTGGCCATCCTGAAGAAAGTGAAGTTTCATCTTTTCATAGAATAAACACTTAATAAAAAATAAAAGTTGTCTAAGCTTATTTTCTCATTTATCTCTATATTTGAAAACATTTGTGACTTGTTTTTGAAAGCTGAATTTTTGACACAGAAGTATTATCTACATTCACATATTATCGACTCTTTTATTACGTTAAAAAGCTATTAGCAGTTGTCTGATAGGTATGACTTTTCTTTGTTGTAAATCAGTGGGTGCACTTTGTATATTTGAAACATCTCTATAGGTGGGCAAAATGCTTGTGAACTGTTTTTATTCCAGTGTCAAGTGCAGAAATAGTAGCTTTTAGGGCAAAGCTATAACAGTGTCATTTATTTTTTATTTTGTTATTACGGAAGATGAGAATGCATGAAAGCTATTAGGCTAATATATTAGAAATCTGTTTTTATACTTTTTTTTTGGCATGCTTATAAACATGAAGATTAAGAGTATTTAAAACACAAAGGAGTTAAGATTTCTTAACATGAAGACTTTAAATATAGTTTTAATTTTTATTAAAAGTATAAAACTAAATATTAAAAGTTTAATTTATACTTGGAAGTTTAAGTATAAAATGCATTTTACATTTACAAATGAAGATATCAGGAGATATTGTGGCAAATATATTTATTGAATAAAGCTTTCCTTAATACTTGTGTCCACGATGTTAGTTTCTCTTCAGGGTTTCAAAAAATAAGTATTACTTGCTTATGCTACATTTCATCAAATTTAAGCATTTCTCTAATTCCATAAAACGGTAGAAAATACAGCAGAAGGAAACTGGGCCTTTGCCAAGATTTGACATTATGTTAGCATTATTATCAGAAATAAATTGCTATTTAATTTGCTAGTAATCTCAGTGAATTCAAACTATTGCATGGTTCTCATTTTCCAGGGATTAGGGTATTTAGTAAACTAGATTGAATGAACCCCATTTATTTATATAAAAGTGATATATTATTGAATCTACATTTTTAAATGTAAAAATGAACTATTACTTGATTTAGTGGATACAGTGTTAAAAAATAGAATAACCATTGTTTAGCTAAACAATTACAATATAGCAGGTACTTGCCTATTTTATATAACCTATTGCTAACTTTCTCATAGTGATATTAGTTCTCATTGCCAGATTATTACATTACACCAGTTGGAAAATATGTTTGATATGAAATTTCCAATCCTTATCATCTGTAGTTAGAATTGGTAATTTCATATCTTCCTTACATGAATTTAGGATTGGAGAGAAAAATTCATAAAGTTAAATTATGTGTGATGGAGTAGAAAAAGTGAGATTTGTTGTTCCTTAATGATTTTCATTGTGGAAACAATGGTATTTTGAAGAACTAGGAGCTATGATTGCTTAAGAACATTGTGTAAATTTGTATTGCTCTAAAGTTGCTATGTATCTAAAATTAGAAACAGGTGGCTTTGTTAGGCTTTCCTACAATGATATAAAAGTCTTTTTTTCTCTTCCTAATAGTTAGATTTGTATAATTAACTTGTTATGCAAACAGAATTTAGTTGAATAAAGTTCAAAAGTAACTTTATTTTAATGCACTGTTTTTCACCAGTATTCTGTGTTTACCTAGAACATTTGGCTTAGAATCAAGCAAAGTGAAAAAGGAAGCTTTGTAGCTTTTTCTTCCTTCCCTTTGTTGTCAGTTCATTTGTACTTTATAGGCATAGTATCCTTGATCTAGGAAATCAGTTTTTTCTTTTTAATAGTAAACTTGAATTTTAAAATTTCCATATGTTGGTGTGCATATATGGGGATGTTTGGTTTTTGGTGTATAAATTTTAAAATACTAATAAATCCTATGATTTTCTACATTCAAAAGAAAGAATGAAGTTTTAACCACACTTCATTATTTTGGATGCATCAAACATTATAGCAAATATACTCTATCAGGAAACATAACCTAGTCGTATAGAAAATCTTGAATTGTTTTGAGCCTATAATTTTTGTTTTTATGTTAAATGCTATTCCAGTTGTCATCATATAAATATATCTTCATAGTTTGTGGCTTAGAAACAATACACTTCATATATTTTTTTTAAAAAGCAAATACCTGTGTCAGTTACTTTTTAAAGTTATACACTGTTTTAAGGCTATGTATTTATTCTTTAGAAAATATGACTTACATGAATATCTTCTGATGGACATAATATTGACAAAATATACACATGATATTTACTTTAACAAACTGCCATGCAACAAATACATTAAGTAATGAAGAAATTGATTATATATGAGCTAATCTAATTGACATTCACATTGAAAATTTACAACATAACCGTTACTTAAAATGGTTTTTCTTATATTTGGCAGTAAGATCTTTTTTTTTTTTTTTTTTTACAATTCAAATCTAAAACTCCTCTGAATGTGGATTTGGTGAAAATTATTAGACTTTTTCCTAGTCTGTGACAACCTGAGGTACTAAGCATTTCTCTCTTATTTCACTATCTTCATATGTAATCTTTCTATTTCTTTTAGGATCTATCCAAGAGTTGTGTATTACAGCATTATTAGGCATGGGATCAGCTTCCACAATGGAAACAACTCTTTTTTTCATTTTGCTTTTCAAGACTTTTTGAAATTTTTGTCTAGTGAATGCATATAGTAGAGGATGAAATATAGTAGTTCCATAAGCCATGACTAGAAAACACAATCTTAATTTTACTAAAAGGTCACTTGGGCCTAAACATAAAATAGTGGTATTTAAAACAGAAATTGGTGTCCAACAGAGAAGAAATGTAGAAATAATCAGTAGTGACATTCTGAAGACTCTTTTCTGCCTTTCTCGCCGTTCACGGTGTCGTTTCACAGCTCGCCGGAGGGCAATTATTACAGAAACTGAAGTTCTTACACCAAAGACTACATTTCTCCCACCACTGCTTTGTGACATGTCTGTTGTCTCATGTTGTGTTGTTAGAGAAATCGTCTTTTTCTTTCTTGCTTTCTTCTTCTGCCCTGTTGAAAATCTTGTGCCTATTCGAATATTAAGAGCCTGAAGTATCTTGGTATATGTGATTAACATTACTATAACTGTGAAAAAGAATATTGGGATCTGTACTAGAAGGTGATAATACATTCCAAGTTCAGTGTAGTATTCATTTGTACTGACACACAAAAGTGTCTTGTTTTCCCACGTATTTCCACTTTGAAGACTGAAAAAATTTACTTCCATAAAGGGAATTAAGAATGAGAAAAAAGAAAAAATCCAAATGGATATCATTAACATTACAGCTCTGCCCATCGTCAGAATTCGGTTTGCAGGTTTTACAGAGATGTCATATCTGTCCAAGGTGATAGCAAAAACGTTGATTGCTGTTGAGACACTTGCAAAAGAAACACAAGCCTCATGGAAACAGCAGATGAGAGCTGTGTTACTCTCCAGTGAAAGCAGAAGGATAACTATAGTTAGAGGAATACATCCCACACAAATTATTACATCAAGTACATGAAGATTCATTGTAATAATGTTACTGACAGAGTTGATTAAGTTGGATTTCATGCAGTAAAGTACCAATACGGTGAGGTTGCTGCCAAGTCCCAGCACAATTTCTAACATAAGAAATCCTGTGAGAGACACTTGAAAGCTTAGTGGATATGATAATGCTTGGTACATATTGGTATTGATGTCATCAATGTCATCTCGCACTGTAATGTTAGATTCAGACTGCATGTTGATTTCCAGAATGGGAGAAAAACACATTCTTTTGGAGCAGTTGGCTTTTTCCCTAGAAAGTGAAATAAAATAAACTTTTTGATATTTGGCAACTTAAATGACGTATAAAACATGTATTCTTTGTAATCAAAAAACCTTTATTGTGTATTTAGTTTAATTTTCATGTTTGTATGCTATTAATGGAAAATGTACAATTAAGAAACCATCAAGACTGCATTGCTTTGTTATAAAAGGAAATTGCATTCTCCTTTCAGAGGAATACTTTATGGGGATTGTTCCCCTATATTGCAAAATTACTTAATATACTAAAAGGGTTTTCCTCCTTTGGAAATAAATGAGACATTTATTCTTGAGAGAAGGCATATTTTTGTATATTAAACTATCCAGTATGCAAAACTAAGTTTAGCCTATTTTAAAATTTCATTTTAAAATGTTTTGAGTAGATAGAAAATATATGCTATTTTAATATGCTCTAGCATGATTAGTGTTGGTGTAATCATTCCTGTGAGATTTTAAACGAACAGGGAAAGTGTTCATTTAAAATGACATATGGTACAGAGCACTGATTTGTTTCAAACTGTCATATCTATTGCTTTTGATAGTCAAAAGTTAACAGTGTGCTAGGGGATATTCGGAGTTATTTACCACAAAAATAGGCAAGTGGCAAGTATTTCACATATCACGGTGAATATGCTCACTGAATTTTTTCAGTGTGCAAACTTAAAAAATTAGAAGACAAGGGACATTAGCCAAAGCAAAAAGCCACAAAGCTTGATAAAAGAGTACTAATCATTCCTATGAATGATTTATTTTGTGACCACACCCTCTTGTATCTTATAGAAAGAGAAAATTGAAATTTAATACATATTAAGAAATAGCCATTTTTGAAGTGGTTTAAAAGAATATATTAGTTGAGTTTATTTGTTTAAACAGCTTTTAAAGTAAAAAATTAAATTCTAAGGAAAAGGAGTATGTAAAACCCATTTTTTGAGGAAGCTTTTAAAGTTGCACATTACCTCTGAAACCTTTTTTATGTATCACCCAGTGTTTAATTTTGAAGAAAATTTTGAAAATAAACAAGTTCTTTTGCTAAAATTCATGCAAATCTATATTTTAATACATAGGGGTTTAGAGTAATTTATAAAAATAATACCTGATTTTCTAGGCTGAAATGTCTAATCAACATATTCAAGTTAAAATTGGATATCATAAAACCACCTATAACATTTCAGATACATCATTTTGACTGCAAAATACATTTCAAACATAAAATTATAAAAGTTATTTTCAAGAATTTATGTTACCCTTTTACTTGGTTTACTTTGACAAGTTTTAGAATATAGTTTTATTTCTGCATGTTATTTTGGGATAATGTTCCAGAAACAAATGATAATATTAATTTCTTTTGAGTGGTATAAGTATTAATAGAAGCATATTCACGTAAATGAAGATCTTCGCTAACACTGAAATCTTATGAAAATGGAAAATTCTAAGTGTGCCAAGTTTTTTGAACTGACAGATTAAACATCAGGTCTTTGTCACATCAGTTATGTTTACAATTAAATAAAACAGAAATGTTAAGTTTGATGATAATTAAGAAAAATTATCTAATTTCTTTTGTAAATGTTAACCAGTGTGGTGGGGTGCATGCATTTTCTGACCTACCTGTTTGCTGTTGCCTTATGGGCCTTTTGGTTCACTATGGCAAATTTTCACAAATTGATACATGATATCATTGACAGATTTTGACATGAATTTTTACCTGACAGCAGTGAAGTAGCTGTGTTTTATTTCATGTCTTGTAGGAATTCTTTCATTTTCTCTCCAGTACTTCAACTGCATAAATTATGAAATTTAGTTAGCTGATGGATTTCTAAAGAACAGTACATAATATTTGTGTTTGTTTTGCCTTAAAAAGTCACCACCAAGAGAAACTTCCTCAAAAGATAGAAATTTCCCTTTGAGGGAATATATGATAGTGTCCCTTTATTTTCCAGAATATGTGAAAACAAAAAAGGAAATGTAAGTTTTCTAGCTTCTAAAATGTATTTAGACATCCTTTTGTTACATTTGTAAATCTTTTTGTACACCAGTCCTCATGGTTTTGAAATTACTTCTTGATCACATAATTTCTTTATATTAAAATCCAGTCCACGTTGTTTTGATGAAAACCATGTGCTATTTAATTTGGTTTGTTTTCATTAGAAGAGGATACATAATTGGTCATAAAGCTCAGATGGAAAAATCCATTAGTCACATCAATTGATACGAATAGCTGAATAGTGTAGAAAACATAAGGTTCATTTTGCTTGTTGGTGAAATTAGTCATTCTCTTTTTTGAGACTCATATTTCATAGTTTCTTCAGGAATCCATAGCTTCCACGATTCTGGTGTGTTAAACTTCCCCTTTAAAAATGCTCACCATTTTTCACCCCAGGCTTTTGTAATCATATTGTGTTTCCTTTTGTAGTTATTATTTGTAGCATCTTCTTAGGATACTGTTGATTTGTTATATTCCAGCAGTAATATAGAGCTATTCCCTGATTTTAACTCCTTAATTTCTTAGGAGAAATATCTTGTAGTTTGTGGTTCAGAGAGCTAGGGAGATTCTCAGTCAGTTGCAATCTTCACATTGATGGTTGTAAATACTGAATTAGCTGCTATGGGTCCTTGTGAAAAAGAAAACAAATGGTTAAGAAATAGGGTTCTTAACAATTTCTAATTACTTGAAAGTTACTTCAGTTTTTTTTTTTTTAATTTAAAGCCATATAGTATTTGTTCTCTAAGTAAGGAAACTGTATTGCTAGAGCCATAGCTATATGCATAAAATTAAGTTTCTTGAAATAAAATACTCCCTTGTCCTGGCAGAAATTGTATTACTTAATAGTAGAGTTAAGCATTATAAATATAACCATGAGAGAAAGGCTGTATTTTAAAAGTATTTCTGCTCTCTTCTTAGACGTTAACCAGTATTTTCAGATTATAAACAGTTGTATACTCTAAACATACTGCCATTCCCTTGTCTTTATAATAAATTTAACATATACAGCTGTAAAAAGGTAGCTTGCTTAATTATTAGCACATGGTGTAGATTATAACTCATTAAGATAGATTCCATGATAAGATACTATAAATTTCCATTGATAAATTACTCATGTGGTTGAAATATAAAAGGCAATACCAAAATGTAACTGCAAATTAAATAATTTTCAATGTCCATGCCCAATAATAATGTTAACATAAAATCGAATAAAAAATAACAACTAAATGGTTCTTATAAGAAATATAAGCAGTTTTTGGACACCTAAGAAAAACTGTATTGATCACATTAAGAATATTTAGTATGTCTGAGGTGATTTAAAAGCTGATGTCTTTGTAGGTAATTAACAAGACTATTCTTCAATTTAACAGTACATCCTAAAAATTGCATTTAAAATATATCATGTCTTAAATGAAATAGATCTAAAAATTACAAATCTAGCATTGAGTAGAAATAAACACATAAACTTTAAATTTAGACTGAAAATTTTCAAAGCAATTTTACCCCACTATGCCAATTTCAAAAGCAGCTGTATATTGTAAGAAGGAACACATCTTACCTTTGCTAAGGATTTGATAAATTCTTGATGTAGTTGAAGCATTTCCAGTTTTGATTGATTCATTTTGTTCACTTGTTTGTAGAGAACTGGGGGAAGAGGATTATAAACACCTCTTCAGAAATGACCTTAATGAAAATATGTGTCTGTACTGTGCCATTGTTTCAGCAGTACTGCTAATGTATGGAACGTGTAAGGCTGCTTAGAGGCTGCTGCAGTCTCTCACTCTTCCTACTGTGGAATCAATAAGCATCTGAAAATACATAATAAAGTCATTTAACATACTGAAGGCTTCTTGTCTCCAGAGACAACGTTTAGATTCAGTCTTTATAAAAAGGAACTGCACTGCTTTTCAGAGGAAAGCCTGTTCTGAGCAGCTTTTGCAGAATGACAGCCTACCTTGTCGCTTCTCTTCACTGCAGAGAGATGCAGTGCATTCACTAATTTTGATTGGTCAGTTGTATCGAGCTTAAACTGTGCTTCATATGTATAGCCGGGATTTCCCCCCCACTGTTTTATGTAAGGATGCTTTTTAAAAAGACTGAATTTATAAGTGATTGCATGTTGTTCTTAAATAGAACATGAGTAAATTAGTCTTTTAAAAATCTGTATTCTATTCTGGTTTGTTGGTCACTTATGCCAAACATTAGAAAATGCAGGGAGGCGTGGGTGGGTGGGTAGGGGGGAGATTTACATAGTAAAAAATATTATATTCTTTTTAAAGCCTTGATAATTGTACTTGTGAATATTTTAGTAGTTATATATGTTTTTGGTTGAGGTTCTTTGTTCTACAAATAGAAACCCACTGCATCTCTACACTGAACCCCATTGAATTTCAACTAGTTTGTATTTAAGTCATTTCTATATATTCCAAATTGTTGTGAACATGTCAAAGTGTTAAATGTTGTCACAATTTCAGTATTCATTCAGCTGTTTCTTCTTTTCATTCATTCAAAATATTAATTGGGTTGATCTAGGGTGATTTTCCCCTAAGATTTTTTAAAAAAATATTCCATTGCTAATAGCACAGTTTTAGTGGTTAAAACTTGAGTCATTTACTTTCACCTTTCATAACTCTTTTACTTAGTAGATATATACTGATCATTTGTTATTAATATTTTATTTCAGTTGGCTAGTTTCTATTTTTTGATGGGGGTACATTTATTAGTGGATTGCAGTTTTGTAAATATTTTATGTAGCTATATGTTAATGTTGGTAAATATATGGGCAAAGGAAGAAGGAAGCTACATGTCCTCATAAATTATAAAACTAAATTATTTTTAGATATGCTTTCAAAATAATAAAACAGTGGTATGAGTATTGAACCAAAATACTAAAATTAAATTTTTATTAAATTTAGAATACATTTTTATTCTCAGTCATGAGGAGGATAAGTATTCTTTTAGACTTGAGTTTATATAGAGGCTGGATTCTATATTGATAAAATTGAAGGCATTGCCAATGGTTGAGTTATTAGAATATTAATTGTTACCTATTTCCTTTATTTTAGGAATATTAGTGATCTTCACCTTTCAAAATATTTTATCCTAAGTTTTTAATTTGTCATCAGAGTTATGCTCTTACAGTTTTGAAAAGCAATGTACATTTTTATAATTGTTCAGACTGTGTTTTTTAAAAGGGAATAGCTGATGAGCATATGAATTTTACTTTGCATTTCTACAGAAATTGAGAATGTGAAAATTTTTGTTGTGAGTTTCTAAAATTTTCCCCACCCAAAGCTTTGGGTGACAAGGCTTTGGTAATAATAAAAATGAAAATGTTATATTACTGTTTATGCATTTTGAAAGTTGGGGGAAAGGATCTTTCTACAATGCCAGCCACATTAAGAAATAGCTGATAATCACAAAATATTATTTTAAGCTTAAAACTAAAATCATAGAAAGCATGGTGGTATAAGTTGAAATTTGTATTTGGAACAAAGAAATTTATTAGTATAATGAAAATATAGATATTTTTCTGCCAGAGTTAAGTATTTGGTTAGGTTTATTGTCAGAATATCCCCATGAAATAGGAGAAAATAAGGTACAGAGAAATTTGTTGACTTGAAAAAGTCTAGATAAATTAACCATTAGAGTCAGTGTTAGAACTCTGTAAACCCCACCCTACTAGGTAGCTAGCTCTCTCTCTGGAAAATTATGAAAGTATTGGACTTAAAATTGGATAATCTAGGTTCAGTCACTGATTATTGGTTATATAACATTTTGGTGAATCAAGCTTTCTTTGGATCATAGAGTAGCTTTGATTCTTTTTGTTGGAAGCGTATTTCTTTGCTTTGCTTATCTCTTTGTGAGACAGTGTTTCCACATTATATTCAAATTATTTCTAAGAAACAAAATCTGAGGTTTCTGTAAGCAGTAATGGTAGCAAAAAATGCTAAGGCCCAGATATTGCTGTTTATCCTGTGTATAAGTGACTGTGGCTAAAGATGCATAAGATTTCACAAACAATAATTTAAAAAAACGAATTCAATGCTTAGTCTTATTTTATTTCTTTTCAAAAACCAGAAATTTATTTGGTGCTTACAAGTTACTCATATCTTCACAGAATATTCCTAACATTCCCTGTTTTTAACAAATATGGTATTAGATTGAGAATCAGATTATGTTACTTTCATGAAGAAAATTTATTCAACTTACATATCAGAATTTATAGATTCTTGTTTCCATAGTAACACATTTTCCAAACTTGTGCATTTAGTATGTTTTATATTCATATAGGTAACTGATTTTGAAGAATGCTACAATTGGTAATTTGAATCAAATCTTATATTATAAATAATTTTGTAGATTAATTTTTTACTTAATAAGTTGAGAAAGCACTTTGGCTTTCCCAGTGATAATTTAAAAAAAAAATGTGTATCTAATCTCAAAATATAGCTCACTTAAATCCTTTTTCAAAAGTTGTGTTTTTAGTTTTAAATATTTTGATTGCTTATCTCTTTTAATTCTAAAAAGTCCTGATAATAGGGTCTTTGACTTTTAATTTTATACATTTGTCTTCTTAAATTTGGACAGCTGCCACTGTTTACATTGCATTATTCATATCAAAACATTCTTGTCCAGCTTGTGGGTCATTCTGATTCTCTTGAGTGTCTAAGTAAAAAACTCAACTTGATGATATATTGGAATTAACTAAAAGTGCTTTCAAACTGTTTACAAAGTATATAAACAAAAGTAGAGTTTAATTGTGGAAAATCAGTTTTTAAACTGTATTGTTTCTGAAAGGGTGCTTTTTCAATGAATACTTAATGTAGTTAACTCTGAACTCTCTGATACTGGAACCTAGGGAAAACCAATTTAAAAATTTCATGTGGCTTCTCAACTTTAAATTTCTTTCACAATAAATGTTTTATCAGAAAGATAGAAATGGACCATCTGCTGAAACCTTCTTCAAGTGGGGCAAAGCCAAGGTAGTAGAGAGTCAATAACAGTGATGATTCATTATCTATAAGAGAATAATTGAAAACTAATCAAATTGGATAAAGTGCATGCATCAGAATTGAACATTTTTAGGAGATAGAAAATGCCACAAGCTTTTCTTTCCTCTTCTTCCTTACCCCAACTAAGTGGAACAATTAAAATTTTTAATTTTTATTTTTTGCAATATTTATTTGTAGTTGTGTCTTTTGCTAGCATGGCGTACATTACAAAAATAAATATCTGGCATTTCTTTCTGTTTTTTCATTTGAACCTAGATTTTGGATACTGTGACTATTATTATAGTCTATCCTCCCTCTGTTATATTACTGTTGGCATGTCTGGGGCTTTGTCCAAATTATTATTTCACCCCCAATTTTATGGATTACTGTTTTGACTGCTTTTTATCTGTCTTTGCATCCTCTAAATATTAAGCATTTTGCTGAAGTTTCTCCTCTTTTATTTTAATCAAAGAATTATACAAACAGCCATGTTTGTGCTCCTGCTCCCACTGTTTTTTTTCTGTTGTTTCTTTTTCTTTGCATAATTCTTCTACTCTTAATTTCTTTGTTTTGAGGCCAAATCATTTATGAGCTGGATTGTATGTTTAACAAATCTATGTCAAGTCCCCTCTTCTGGGCTGAGTCTTATGCTTGATGAGAGACACAATTGAATGGCTGACTGTAATCTTGTGGACTCAGTAACATCCGTTGTACAACTTGGTTATTCATTTTTATTCATTTGGGAGAATGAATGTATTTTAAGAGTTTACTATTAACCTCTAATGAATGTCATCCCAGGTGACTTTCTGCTAGTTATATTCAGCAATATATCTTCAGTTACTACTACCTTCTAGTTTCCATTTTAGGGCTATGATACCTACAAAAAATCACGTTATTTTGATTGGGATTTTACAGAATTTAGCTACAGATGGATTTTGGGAAAACTGTCAACATTATTGAGTCTTTCAACTTATGGACACAATCTCTCTTTTTTTAATGTTATATATTTGATTTCTTTTATCCATGTTATTTAGGTCTTTTGCTATACATCTTGCATATATTTTGTTAGATTTGTTTCTACTTAATTTCTTTATTGAAATAACACCTAACTTTAAAAATCCAATTGTTTGTTGTTAGTAAATATAATTTCAATTGGTTTTCGTATGTTGACCTTGTAGCCGGCAACTTTACTAAATTCATTTATTAATCTAAAAACTTTTAATAATGAATTCCAGAGGGTGCGATGGTGTACACCTGTAATCCCAATGGCCTAGGAGGTTGAGACAGGAGGATTGAGAGTTCAAAGCCAGCCTCAGCAAAAGTGAGGCACTAAGCAACTCAGTGAGCCCCCCCCATCTCTATAAAATATAAAATAGGGGTAGAGATGTGACTCAGTGGTCATATGAACTCTGAGTTCAATCTCTGGTACAAAAAAAAAAAAAGAATTCTACAATCTTTTTGATGTAAATAATTAATGTTGTGTGTAAATAAAGGTAGTTTGCTTCTTGAAATGTAACACATTATTTTTTTGCTCAGGTGTTAGATTGAATAGGATTGTGTTGGGTGAGATAGTCTTCCTTGAGCCCTAAGCATCCCTGAAAAGTTTGTATTGGGTATGTCAGGAATGCAGACCTGGCTACTATGTTTGTTGTTAGCACCTTTGAGAGATGATATAATAACTCTTCAGAAAAAAGAGCAGATAAAAAACCTTCTTCTGTTTATTATAAAAAAATGACAATTTTTCCAAGCTCATTGTTCTTCAGCTGTGATGGAAACCCACCTAGTATAGAGTGTCCATCAATGCATCTCTGTCAGGAGAACTTAAAGAGGAAGGTGAACTGTCACTGACATGATGCTCATAACTGTTTGCTATATTATGGATAATAAAGTCTTTTGACTCAGCATCTTATATCTTCTATTTTTGTCCATGAAACAGTAACAGGCTAACTAGCTTCATAGCTTGTAAGTAGGGTAAAATCCCAGACCCTTAGCAATTTTTGATATTTTTGGTGACAAGGATGTGATGTTGAAGACATATGGGGCTTCCTGCAAGAGAAAGTATAGGGCTCCTGAGGGCTGGTCTAGGGGATATGAGATAAGTAGTAGCAAATGTTCTTTTTTAATTTGGTGGAGCAGTGTTACGAATTAAATGTAATAGCTGGATTGATGCTTTGTCTGTTGCTCACTTTCTAGGCTGGAGGAGGAAGGAATATTATCACATCAATGAGGCAGCAAGCTTCAGGGCCATAGGCAAAAGGCAGTGTTGTAGCTATTGAATCAAGGGTTTCCAAGAGCTAACATAAAAGGTGTCAGCAATGAGGATGCTGAGCTTTGCATAGACTAAACACATTATAGGTTCATTTGTTGAGTCTGAGTGGGCTACCACTTGAAATTGAATGTAAATGCAGAGCCTTTTTGATACAGTGCTATTGTACTGATTCTTTCTCTCTCCCCTTTGTCTAATCTGAAGTGCTTAAGATAAAACCCAAGTAAGGTAGGGAACCTCAAGGAGGAAAAAGAACATAACTTTTCTAGTTCTGTTGGACAGAGCTGCTCAAGTCATCATCCTACCTGTCCTGTGGTGAAAAGCACAGTAGGTAGAAAGGGAGGCTGAAGGCACTGAGCACTGTAGGGTGGAGCTGCAGCGGCATGCACAGGGTCAAACTAGAGATTCTGAGGCTCAGGCCCTTGCAGGAACTTGGGGTAGAAGAGGGAGGAAGTGAGGAACTCTGGAGTGAGGAGCCAGATCAAAACAAAACCCTCCTCACTGCCACAGATCTTCCCTGTAGGCTGGCTCCCCCTTCTCCATCATGCCCCACACTTCTGAACAGGAAATAATGTAGTCTCCTGACAGCTATGCCTGTAATTGCTTTTGTGTGTCTGTTAAATTCTTTGATTTCTGTTCCTGCAGGTGGGGGGTAAACACTCAAATACAAAAAGTTGAAGTGTGGGTGGAGACTCTGGGCCTATACTGTTCTGGCTTCCTTTGCTAAATGTCTTATTTGTATTGATGTTTTCACATTTTTATACTAAGAATGCTTATAGATTTAAAACAGATTCTCCCATTCACTGCATTCGTTGCTCTATGTAGCCAGGTGATCCAACAAAAACAATAATATATCATACTAGAAGGAAAGAAAAGAAATCACAGTTTTAGTTAGGGTTTGGTGGCTGCTGGAGGACTTAGACCATTTCCCAGTATAGCAGTGCCACCTGCTTGACCCAGTTACCAAATGCACCCTTAATCTTGAGGCAGGGTCTTCCTCTGTTGCTCAGATTGGCCTCAAACTCCTAGCATGCCTGGCTAAAGGTGTATGTGTGTGTGTGTGTATGTGTTTTGCTGGAGATTAAACTCAGGCCTCAGGAATGCTGGACAAACCCTTTACTGTTGCTCCCTACTACATACCTACCAAGTATACTTTTTTTGAAAAGTGGATAGTTCTTTGCCAATTACCAATAACTGCTCTTGTTAAGACCCAAGGATGCTTTGAGTTGTCTGGTATAATGTTTCTTTTAGAGCATAAGTTAATGTGGTCTTCATGGTTAACAAAGAAAAAGCCCAGTGGATCTTATTCATCGAATGAAAATAGTTTTTGTAAGGATACACTGGTCTGGACTTAATGTCATTTTGGCTTTTCATGAAGGGGTGGAAGCTACCCCTTTTGGAGGAAAACTTACCTTTCACTTCAACATTTGAAGCAAAGCCACTGGCCCATTGGAACTGAGTCAGGTTACTGATAGTTCAGCTAAGTTGAGAGCTGATGCCGTTGTTCTGTGTCAATGCCAGCTACAGAAAACAGACTGGATGGGATCACTCCATTCTCATAGTTCTTTTGAGTATTCCCTTTGTTTGATCTTATTATTGACTTCCGGTCTATTGGCAATAACTTAACTTCAGGTCTGTGTGTTACAAGATGGGCAGACAAAACTTTTTCTTTGGGACTTAAAACTATGAAAACAAATTGTATCTGCCACTTACTCACTCTGGCTTACTCATGCTTGCACTTCACAGATTTCCATTTCTACCCGGATCCATTATTGTACTGGATGTTGCAAAACATTCACTCCATTATTGCTGTTGCAACATTACTAATAGATGGGTAACCACTATGTGCTGGGTTTTGGAAATAGATACTTCTCACTGTTCCTCTCAGCTTCCATGTATAAGAAGAATTCCTTTTCCATAGCCAGGGCTAGAGGATTTTCCCCCTTTTGTTTCTTTTCCTAGCTCAAATGGATTTTCAGCAATGTCCAGAGTGAGCGGAATTCTTACCCTTTCCTCATTGATTTTAGGACCACCCCCATCTCTCCTGATCCCTTGCCTTATTAATGTTGGTAGAAAGGATCCAGGCTGGACTCCATGCTTTTCTCTTAGTGGCTGCTCTGTCAAGTCTGCACTATGAGGGAGGTTTTCTTGGGCTTTTCACTTTGTATGTTTTCTTAGTGAACTTTTAGTGAGGTTTGTGAAGAAGAACCCTTGAATGGACATGAATTCCCTTTGTTCATGTTCTCTCCATGGGTTCTGTATTATCTTGCTAGTGCACACTCCGGCCTTCAGCAATTCATTAACAATTTTAGTTAGTCTTCTGGGTGTCCTGTAGTGTTTCTCCAGTACTCAAGTGCTCATGCCCAATATGTTCTTCTAGACAACCATCTTTCCTCAGAGTTTGGGTTTCCTTAGCTTTCTGATGATTTCAAATAAAGTTTATATTTGTAGATTATTTTTTCTTGTTCTTTTGTTGTCAGAGTATAAACTATGTTCTTTACAGCTTTCTACATTCCATGTGGAAACCAGAAAAATAACCTGCTGAGATATTGTTTGGCATTGCATTGAATCTATAGATCTGTTGGTGAACATTCACATCTTTATGTTGAGTCTTCTGATCTACAAGCATGGTATATCTGCATTTACTGAGATTGTCTTTAATTTCTCTAATGTAATAAATGTAGCTTTCAGCATAGTGGTCTCATGCATGTTGTGTCAAATTTGACAATGCTGGACTCATAATATTTTTTGATGCTATTATAAACATTACTATTTTAAAGTATTTAATATTTTTGATTTGAACTGTATGCAAATACTGTTGAATTTTAAAAAAATGTTTTTAGTTGTAGATGAACACACAGTATCTTTATTTATTTTTATGTGGTGCTGAGGATCAAACCCAGTGCCTCACACATGCAAGGCAAGCACTTTACCACTGATCTCTAGCTCCAGCCCACTGTTGAATTTTTTTTTTTTTATATTGGACTTAAACCTCATGATCTTGCCAGACTATTTATTAGTTTATTTTATTGATTTCTTATGCTTTTCTTCTTCCCAGTAATTAAATTTGAATAAATAGAGGTTTATAACATCCTTTTCAATCTTTACACTTTGGTTTTTTTTTTTTTTTTTGGCTTGTTTTATTGCCATAGTTAAGATCACAAGTAAAGTGTTTGGTGAGAATGGGCATCATTGCTTTTCTCTAGATCTTTGGATAAAAAACATTCAATCTTTCTCTGTTAGAGTTGACTTTATATACAGATTTTTCATAGATGTCATACTTCATGAGAAGTTTCCTTTTTTTCTTAATTTGTTGAGAATTTTTATCAGGACTGCTTATTTAAAATGTTAAATGATTTTTTTGCATTTACTGGAAGTTCATATGGTTTTTCTTATTTAATCCACTAATTTAGCAAATTATGTTGGTTTGGGGATGTTAAATTAGCTTTGCATTTTGGAAGTACACTCCATTTGGTCATAACAAATTACCCTTTTAAATATTGCATGATTTCATTTGAAATTATTCTGATAAAATTTTTTTTGCCTATGTGTTCATGATGGCTATTGGTATATCATTTTTCTTTTATTGTAAGGTTTTTGATCTGTATTTAGAAAATGAGTTGAAAAATGTTCCTCTTTCCCTAACTCCTGAAAAAGTTTGTGGAAGAGTAGCATAAGTCCTTCTTTAAATGTTTCATAGAATTCTTGAAAGGAGACATTTGAGCCAGGAGCTTTTATATTGGTTCAAGTATATAGTTTCCACTGGCTCCTTCCATCTTTTGTGCTGATTTTTACTTTTACTTACATACTTCATAATACATTGTTGTTATGTTAGTTTTAAATATCCAATTCTCTTTTATTTTATTTATTTATATATTTATTTTTCAAATATTATTATTATTATTTTTTTAGTTTTAGGTGGACACAATATCTTTATTTTATTTTTATGTGGTGCTGAGGATCGAACCCAGTGCCTTGCACATGCCAGGCGAGCGCACTACCACTTGAGCCACATCCCCAGCCCCTCCAATTCTCTTTTAAACAAGCCTTAAATATAAAAACTTATTTATTTATTTATTTACTGAGTGCCGGGTTTCTGTTCTCGGGACTAAAAGGCTCAGGGGTCACTCCAGGTAAACTGGGCTAACTGGGCTGTGCAAAATAACCACAGAAGAGACACAAATACCTTTTTCTTTGGGGTCGCTGTGACGGCTCCTCTGACCTTAAGGGTCCACAGAGAGAGAGAGAGAGCGCGAGCGAGCAAGCGGGCGCGCAAGCCAGCATGTACTGACCCTTTTTATTGAGGAGAAGCTATTCAAATGAGGCAAGGGGTCAGGTTTCAGGGGGCTGAGTCTATCTTCATGATGTCCACTGTCAGCAGGTTGACTGACACCTGGGTAGGCCACACCCAAGGGCACTGTAAGAGAAGGGGACGCACACAAGGCCACCTCCATGGAAGATTCTATCCTAAACAGGGCAAGGGGTTATATTACAAAGGAACAGGTGAGCATAGTTCCACCTATGGGGCTATAGCAAGACACACTCATGCACGAGACACGGACCCTCAAACCCAAGAAGGGTGGGGAAATCTCTGCCACATTTCTGTAACTGAGCGCCTCAGCACCCAGCCAGGGAGTGTGACTCAGTCACGTATAAAGTTGGTTTCCCCAACTGAGCACCAGGGATTGAACTCAGGGGCACACTCCTGAGCCACATCCCTATCTCTTTTTAATATTTTATTTGAAGACAGCCTCTCTCTGAGTTGCTTAGGGCCTCGCTAAGTTGCTGAGGCTGGCTTTAAACTCGAGATCCTCATGCCTCAGTCCCCTGAAGCACTGGGATTACAGGCATGTTCCACTGTACCTGGCTTACTTATGCATTTATTTATAATTTCTTGCCCTTTCATTTCTTCTTGTACATCAGATTTATCCTGGTATTATTTTCTGTCAGTCTGAATAATTTCCTGTGACTGTTTTTTGTATGAAGGATTGTTGGGAACAAATTCTTTCTGCTTTTGTTATCAGAAATGTACTCATAGGTTCTTCATTTTTTATGCACTTTCACTTGATGTAGAGTTACTTATTATTTCTCTTTAAAATATTTTGTTATTTTCTGCCATTTGTAGTTTCTGACAAGGAATCTAGTCATTATTCTTTATTC
This sequence comes from Marmota flaviventris, assembly GCF_047511675.1. Classification (NCBI taxonomy): domain Eukaryota; kingdom Metazoa; phylum Chordata; class Mammalia; order Rodentia; family Sciuridae; genus Marmota; species Marmota flaviventris. Next base: position 55,742,857 of record NC_092498.1, read on the forward strand.
CTCAGCTGTATATTATGTCTTTTTTTTTTCTTTGATTCCTTTTAAGAGTTCCTTTTTGTTTCATTGTCTCATTGTGTTGTGATTTGCTATGACCTCTTTGTATTTGTTATCTTTCCTTGCTGGGGGTTCACTAATATTCTTGAATCTGTGTTTTTGTTTTGGTTATTCTTGCTGATGCTCCTGCTGTTTGTATTTGAAAAAAATCCCATCATATATTCAAATGTTTTTTTGTTTTCTTTTGTATTTACTTATATTTGCTATTCCCCTAATTTTATATATTATTTAGAAATAAAGGTAAGACATCTTATTATTTCACTCATAAATAGAAAAGTAGGACAATATTATCATCGTGCAAATAACAGTGAATTTTTTTTTTCAGTATTGGCATCAAATGTATTTTCTTTATCACAACTTTCTTCTCCTTTTTGGACTGTTAACATATATTTTGGTATTATCTCACATGTCATTGAGATTTAGTTTGGGTGGTTTTACTTGCTCTGATTCTAAGTTAACCAGTCTTTTCTTTCATTGTGTTTAAGGTGGTCTTAAATCCTTCTAAAAATTATTTAGTTTTAATTGTGTTTCATTCCTAGAAATTTAATTTGCTCAGTTTTAAAAATTTTAATTTGTTATACATGACAGCAGAATGCATTTCAATTCATATTATACATATAGAGCACAATTTTTCATGTCTCTGTACACAAAGTAGAGTCGTCACACCATTTGTGTCTTCATAAATATACTTAGGGTAATGATGTCCATCTTATTTGCTCAATTTTTACAGTATGATTTCTCCCTTTATTGTGTTCATGTTTTTCTTTAAATCTGTGAATATAGTTGTAATAGACATTTTGATATCTTTGTCTCCTAATTCCATTATCCTTTTGCATCTTGTTACTTCTAATAATTTTTTTTTTATTGGATACTGGCCTTTGTATTTGAACATTGTGAGTGAATTTTTATCTTCCTTTATTAACTGTTGCACTTTGTTTTGTCAGTCAAGTTACTTGTGGATCAACTTAATACCCTTATGCTTGTTTTTAAGCTGTATTAGGCAGCTTTAGAGGAAGCTTTATTAAGACTGTTTAGCCTTGTTATTAAAATAAAACTCTTTATAAAGCATACAAAATATTCCTGAGTTCTGTGACATCTCCCCATTTGGCTTCCAAAGCTAGAATACTTTGCAGCACACTGTGAGTACAAGAATTTATCAGTATGCAGGCTTTCTGGTGTTAGATCTTTCTGTAGCCTTTCTGAGTCTCATTGTACTCATTTATAACTTAGTATTCCTTTGAATATTCAATGGACCCTGTATAGAAATTGATGAAACTATTTTTCTGTTTAACCTTTTTCTGCAAAAGGGCCTATATAGAATTTTGTGGAAATTTCTCTGTTTAGCTTTCTCTTTTTTCTTCCTCTTTTTCTGTTATTCTGACTGAGAATTCTTCTTCAGTCTTCTCTAACTCAAATTTGTTGCTTCAACCCATTGAATTCTGCTATTTTTTTTTTTTTTTCTTACACGGTAGGAAAAGATATACTTAGCTCACTTTATTTACAGGGATTACAGTGCTGCATTGCCTATTGTCCATTGTCAGAAAATAGTAGTTCCATAAATTTTGTTCAGTTTTCTAGTTGCTAGGGTAAATCCAATATCAGTCACTGTTAGGTTGGAAGCAGAAGTTCCAAATCTATACTTAAAACTTAATTATCATGGATCTTATTTTAGTAGTTAATTATGATCTATCTGGTGGCATTTCTTATACTGCTATCTTAAAGTTAATTTTTAAAGTCATTAAAATCTTTGTTGTTTTACTTCTTATGCTTTCATTTCTTATGTTAGAGCCTAATAAATAGACTAATAATCTGTATCATATAATTCAAACTCTTGGTCTTTAAAATACCTTCTGTGGACAATTTTCTTTCATAAATGTTTTCATTATTTTTTCCTTTTGGAAAAAAAGATCACACCGACAGAGAAAAGATCATACTGCTCAATACATTGATGACTTTTCAGATTTATTTCTTCAGATCTCTAGTAATTTTTCTCTGCTTCACAGGTGATATTATTTAGACCCAGGGTCATCAAATTTTTCTTTAAAGGAGCAGATAGTAAATATTTTACACTTTGTGGGCCGTATATAGTCTGTTTCATATTCTTCTCTTGTTTTTCCCCCCCAATCCCTTAAAAACGTTGGCTTGAGATGCAATTATCCCTTTTTAATATCATATATACTGTAGCTTGGCAGTTGCTTTGTATCTTGAATTTTAATCGCTTGTTTTTTGTCTTATTTGATTCTATATAGGCCCTTTTGCAGAAAAAGGTTAAACATTTGACCCATAGGTCTTAAGTTTGGTGACTCTTGATGTATTATATCACTACTTCATTAAAAGACCCCCCTCCCATTTTTACTAAAAGATTTCACTTTTTATTTATTTGAAAAAACTGGAGGATTGAATTTTATGAATTTCTTGCTTCCTATGTGTTTTTCCCTAAAAACATATTTATATCTTTAGTTATTTGTTCATTTTTCATTCTTGTGTGAAGCAAAAATGTATGCGTTTTCTTTCATTTAGGCTACTATGTGCATTTGTGCTTTGGTTCTCTTCCAAATGCATTCACATTTTGTTCTCATATGTATTACCTTCCCTGATTCTTCCAATTGTATTCTTTCAACCTGTATAGTTCTCACTACTCCTGCTTCTTTTTATTTTGTACCTATGCCATCTCAAACTGTTGATTTTCAGGAAGAAGCAAAACCAGCACAACAGTTTATCCGAAGTATTTTTATTTGAGTTTAAATTGCGAATGGAAAGAAAATGTTTTTAAGCTGTAATAACATACACAGGTGTAAGGTGGTTTTATGATGAATACTCATTTCTGAGTCATTCTTGGCCATGTTTTTCTTTTTCATAAATTAATGCCTCCCTACAACATATTAAAGCCAATTAATTAGAGCATCGAAAGCAAAAATATTTTTTTGGTGGGGAGGGAAGACAGCACTCTAAAAGTCAAAACATCAAGAACAGAATTTTTTTCTTTAATTTTAGGAATTAGATCAGATCTAGGCATTTTTGTGTCGCAGGCATCACCTCACAAATCTGCCATTGTATGTGCTTTATGAGTTCCAACACAGCTGCTATCCTAACCACTCTCTTTTCCTCTTCTCCTTGGTAGTGGTTTATATTGGTGTTTTGATTTAGGTTGGGGAAGAAAGCAAAAATTAAAAAATCCCTTCCTCATTATTTTTATAATATTAAGGGTTTAAAAGAAACTGTAAATGGGTTAAGTAGCAGAGGATTTTGAAGAATAATTCTTATCCTAAGAAACATGATGGGCATTAGGTCTTTTAAATATAGATGAATCCATTTATATTAAAAAAACTTTAAAGAATAAGATTACTTGTAAAGAATAAAGATACATAAAAAAAACTACATGTTCTTACAACAAATTGTTCTATTCTCTTTTTCCTATAACACAGTTATTCCACCCCCGCTCCCCACACAACAGATTTGTAGTGTAAGAATAGAATCATGGTGCAGCCTGTAACTCCCAGAGGTAAAACACACAGTACTAAATTTCCATCTGTAGATTTTACTTTTCAGATTTCATGTCTTTTTCTTTTTTCAGAGTTAAACTCAAATTGAAATAATTTTTTAAGCTTTGAAGAACTGAATTTATGTTAGGTTGTTTTCTTAAATGGTTTCATCATATGCTAGTTATTTATATTCTGTGTTTAGATTAAATATTTTGTTAGGTGCAATTATCCCTTTTTAATCATACATACTGTAGCTTGGCAGTTGCTTTGTATCTTGAATTTTAATCGCTTGTTTTTGCCTTATTTGATTAGTTTTGAAATGGTCTTTTCTCTTGAATTTTGCATATTTTGGGACAGACTTAAAATAGCATCATTAAAGGGTATCTTATCTATTTGAGAAATTTTCTAAAATTAGTTTTGATTTGGATATTTTAGATATGTCAGTATAACTAAATTGAATAAAATAGTATGAATGACCTGGATGAATTACTAATACAGTTATATAATACTTTTAAACACATGCCACTTATTAAACTTGGATGTGAGAGTATTTAGCCCAGAGTAATGGAAAGTTATTACTGATATCAAAATAGCTGTGTCAATTATTTGAATCTGTTGAATCACAGAGGAAGTCTGATACTAGTAGAATCAAAATTGCCATATTGCCCTCTCTTTTTGAACATGTGATGTAATGAAGATATTTCAGATAAGTTAAAAATACAAGTGTATTATTAGCTTTACAAAGGAGAATAAGTATTATTACATTCATTTGTTATCTGGTATTTTATTCCATGAAAACATGAGGTGATTTAACATTTGAAGTTTGGTTTCTTATTTGTTTGGAAGATCCTTGGTTTGTAGTAATTTATTTGCTGAGGCAAGAGTACAAAACACATGTTGGTGTAGCTGATGTTCAGGAAGGGAGTCACTGAGCTAATGTGTCAGCTTAATCTGAACTCTCAATCTCTTAGTTTTCTATATTCCTCAGATGATGATGATGATGATGATTCTTCTTCTTCTTCTTCTTCTTCTTCTTCTTCTTCTTCTTCTGTTGTTGAGGGTCTTTAATTTAATTTTATTTACTTATATATAGTGTGAGAATTGAATTCAAAGCCCCATACATGCTTAGCAAGTATTCTACCCCTGAGCTACAACCTTAGCTGAGATTCCCATTATTGCATATGTAGTAACTCTGAAGAGTCATATTTAAAAACTGGGAAATTCTTGAAGTTCCTATCTTTATATGTACTGACATATTACTATGAGAGATTTGACTCTTGAACTTAGATCTGTAATTTTTTATGTTGTGGTGATGTGACTTGTTCAGGATATGGATATCAAAATCACTATGGTAATGTTTGATTGCTTGGTTAGATTTTTTTTTATTGGTTGTTCAAAACATTACATAGCTCTTGACATATCATATTTCATACTTTAGATTCCAGTGTATTATGAACTCCCATTTTTACCCCGTATACAGATTGCAGAATCACATCGGTTACACATCCATATTTTTACATAATGCCATATTAGTAACTGTTGTATTCTGCTACCTTTCCTATCCTCTATTATCCCCCCTCCCCTCCCATCTTCTCTCTCTATCCCATCTGCTGTAATTTAATTCTCTCCCTTGTTTTTTTTTTCCCTTTCCCCTCACAACCTCATATATATAATTTTGTATAACAGTGAGGGTCTCCTTCCATTTCCATGCAGTTTCCCTTCTCTCTCCCTTTCCCTCCCACCTCATGTCTCTGTTTAATGTTAATCTTTTCCTCTTGCTCTTCCTCCCTGCTCTGTTCTTAGTTGCTCTCATTATATCAAAGAAGACATTTGGCATTTGTTTTTTAGGGATTGGCTAGCTTCACTTAGCATAGTCTGCTCTAATGCCATCCATTTCCCTGCAAATTCCATGATTTTGTCAATTTTTAGTGCTGCGTAATACTCCATTGTGTATAAATGCCGCATTTTTTTTATCCATTCGTCTATTGAAGGGCATCTGGGTTGGTTCCACAGTCTAGCAATTGTGAATTGTGCTGCTATGAACATTGATGTGGCAGTAACCTGTAGTATGCTCTTTTAAGGTCTTCAGGAAATAGTCCAAGAAGGGCAATAGCTGGGTCAAATGGTGGTTCCATTCCCAGCTTTCCCAGGAATCTCCATACTGCTTTCCAAATTGGCCGCAACAATTTGCAGTCCCACCAGCAATGTACAAGAGTACCCCTTTCCCCACATCCTCGTCAGCACTTGTTGTTGTTTGACTTCATAATGGCTGCTCATCTTACTGGAGTGAGATGGTATCTTAGGGTGGTTTTGATTTGCATTTCTCTGACTGCTAGAGATGGTGATCATTTTTTCATGTACTTGTTGATTGATTGTATGTCCTCCTCTGAGAAGTGTCTGTTCAGGTCTTTGGCCCATTTGATGATTGGGTTATTTGTTTTCTTATTGCTTAATTTTTTGAGTTCTTTGTATAATCTGGATATTAGGGCTCTATCTGAAGTGTGAGGAGTAAAAATTTGTTCCCAGAATGTAGGCTCCCTATTTACCTCTCTTATTGTTTTTCTTGCTGACAAAAAACTTTTTAGTTTGAGTAAGTCCCATTTGTTGATTCTTGTTTTTAACTCTTGTGCTATGGGTGTCCTATTAAGGAATTTGGAGCCTGACCCCACAATATGTAGATCGTAGCCAAATTTTTCTTCTATCAGGTGCAGAGTCTCTAATTTGATATCAAGCTCTTTGATCCATTTTAAGTTAACTTTTGTGCATGGCGAGAGAAAGGGATTCAGTTTCATTTGTTGCATATGGATTTCCAGTTTGTTGAAGATGCTATCCTTCCTCCATTGCATGCTTTTAGCCCCTTTATCAAATATAAGAATGTTGTAGTTTTGTGGATTGGTCTCTGTGTCCTCTTTTCTGTACCATTGGTCCACCCGCCTGTTTTGGTACCAGGACCATGCTGTTTTTGTTACTATTGCTCTGTAATATAGTTTGAAATATGGTATCGCTATACCTCCTGATTCACACTTCCTGATTAGAATTGCTTTTGCTATTCTGGGTCTTTTATTTTTCCATATGAATTTCATGATTGCTTTATCTATTTCTACAAGAAATGCCTTTGGGATTTTGATTGGCATTGCATTAAACCTATAGAGAACTTTGGGTAATATCGCCATTTTGATGATGTTAGTTCTTCCTATCCATGAACAGGGTATATTTTTCCATCTTCTAAGGTCTTCTTCTATTTCTCTCTTTAGGGTTCTGTAGTTTTCATTATATAAATCTTTCACCTCTTTTGTTCAGTTGATTCCCAAGTATTTTATTTTTTTGAGGATATTGTGAATGGGGTGGTTGTCCTCAATTCCATTTCAAAAGATTTGTCGCTGATATACAGGAATGCCTTTGATTTATGCCTGTTGATTTTATATCCTGCCACTTTGCTGAATTCATTTATTAGCTCTAGTAGTTTCTTTGTAGACCCTTTTGGGTCTATTAGATATAGTATCATATCATCCGCAAATAGTGATAATTTAAGTTCTTCTTTTCCTATTTTTATGCCTTTAATTTCTTTTGTCTGTCTACTTGCTCTGGCTAGTATTTCGAGAACTAAATTGAATAGAAGTGGAGAGAGAGGGCATCCCTGTCTTGTTCCAGTTTTTAGAGGGAATGCCTTCAGTTTTTCTCCATTCAGGATGATGCTAGCCTGAGGCTTAGCATATATAGCTTTTACAATGTTGAGGTAAGTTCCTGTTATCCCTAGTTTTTCTAGCGTTTTGAACATAAAGGTATGCTGTACTTTGTCGAATGCTTTTTCTGCATCTATCGAGATGATCATGTGGTTCTTTAAGTCTGTTGATGTGGTGAATAACATTTATTGATTTCCGTATATTGAATCAGCCTTGCATCCCAGGGATGAAACCTACTTAATCATGGTGTACAATTTTTTTGATATGCTTTTGTATTCGATTCGCCAGGATTTTATTGAGGATTTTTGCATCTAAGTTCATTAGAGATATTGGTCTGTAGTTTTCTTTCTTTGAAGTGTCTTTGTCAGGTTTCGGGATCAGGGTGATGATGGCCTCATAGAATGAATTTGGAAGAGCTCCTTCTTTTTTTGTTTCTTGAAATAACTTCAAAAGCATTGGTATTAATTCTTCTTTGAAGGTTTTATAAAACTCCGCTGTATAACCATCAAGTCCAGGGCTTTTCTTGGTTCGTAGTCTTTTGATGGTTTCTTCTACTTCCTCCTTTGTTATTGGTCTGTTTAAATTGTGTGTATCCTCCTGACTCAATCTGGGCAAATCATATGACTTAAGAAATTTATCGATATCATCACTATCTTCTATTTTATTGGAATATAGGGTTTCAAAATAATTCCTAATTATCTTCTGTATTTCTGTAGTGTCCGTTGTGATATTGCCTTTTTCATCCTGTATGTTAGTAATTTGAGTTCTCTCTCTTCTTCTCTTCATTAGCATGGCTAAGGGTCTGTCGATCTTATTTATTTTTTCAAAGAACCAACTTTTAGTTTTATCAATTTTTTTAATGGTTTTTTTTTTGTTGTTTTGATTTCATTGATTTCCGCTCTGATTTTAATTATTTCTTGCCTTCTACTACCTTTGCTGTTGTTTTGCTCTTCCTCTTCTAGGGTTTTGAGATGAAGTATGAGTTCATTTATTTGTTGGTTTTTTCTTTTTTTGAGGTATGAACTCCAGGCAATGAATTTCCCTCTTAAATCTGCTTTCATTGTGTCCCATAGATTCCAATATATTGTGTCTGTATTTTCATTTATCTCTAAGAATTTTTTGATTTCCTCCTTTATGTCTTCTGTAACCCATTGATCATTTAATAACATATTGTTCATTTTCCAGGTGACGCAGGATTTTTCCTTCCCTCTTTTATCATTGATTTCCAGTTTCATTCCGTTATGATCAGATAAGATGCATGGTATTATCTCCACACCTTTATATTTACTAAGAGTTGCCCTATGGCATAATATATGGTCTATCTTTGAGAAGGATCCATGTGCTGCTGAGAAGAACGTGTATCCACTTGATGATGGTTGATATAGTCTATATATGTCGGTTAAGTCTAGGTTATTGATTGTGTTATTGAGTTCTATAGTTTCTTTATTCAGCTTTTGTCTGGAGGATCTGTCCAATGGAGAGAGTGGTGTGTTGATGTTACCCATAATTATTGTGTTGTGGTCTATTTGACTCTTGAACTTGAGGAGAGTTTGTTTTATGAACGTTGAAGCTCCATTGTTTGGTGCATACATATTGATAATTGTTATGTCTTGTTGCTGGATGGTTCCTTTTAACAGTATATACTGTCCTTCTTCATCCCTTTTGATTAACTTAGGTTTGAAGTTGATTTTATTCGATATGAGTATGGCCACTCCTGCTTGCTTCTGAGGACCATGTGAGTGGTATGATTTTTCCCAACCTTTCACCTTCAGCCTGTGTATGTCTTTTCCTATCATATGAGTCTCCTGAAGGCAGCATATTGTTGGATTTGTTTTTTTAATCCAGGTTACTAGCCTATGTCTCTTGATTGGTGAATTTAAGCCATTAACGTTTAAGGTTACTATTGATATATGGTTTGTACTTCCAGTCATGCTTATTTATTTATTTATTTTAATTTGGCTAGTTTTTCCTTTTTGGTTATTTTTTCTTCCCTTTACTGAGTTACCTCGCACTGTTAGTTTTGGGTGCTGTTTTTCATTCCTCTTCTTGTAGTGTTTTGCTCAAAATGCCTTGCAGTGCTGGTTTTCTGGCTGCGAATTCTTTTAACTTTTGTTTATCTTGAAATATTTTAATTTCATTGTCAAATCTGAAGCTTAATTTTGCTGGATACAGTATTCTTGGTTGGAATCCATTATTTTTCAGCGTTTGAAATACTTTGTTCCAGGATCTTCTTGCTTTCAACGTCTGTGATGAAAAATCAGCCGTTAACCTGAGTGGTTTACCCCTGAATGTAATCTGCCTCCTTTCTCTCGTAGCTTTTAATATTCTCTCCTTGTTTGTATGTTGGCTGTCTTCATAATTATATGTCTTGGAATTGGTCTATTATGGTTTGGAATGTTTGGCAATCCATTCCATCTTTCATCTCTGGGAAGTTTTCTAGGATTATTTCATTTAATAGGTTGTCCATTCCTTTGGTTTGACCCTCTATACCTTCTTCTCTCCCAATGACTCTCAACTTTGGTTTTTTTATGAGATCCCATATCTCTTGGATCGATTGCTCGTGAGGTTTAAGCATCCTTTCTATGTTGACTATATTCTTTTCAAGTTGATAAACTTTGTCTTCATTAACTGATGTTCTGACTTCTATTTGATCTAATCTATTTGTAACATTCTCGTTTGAGTTTTTAATTTGGTTTATGGTTTCCTGCATTTCTAGGATTACTGTTTGATTTTTTAAAAAAATCTCTATCTCCTGGTAGAGCTCATTCTTTGCCATTTGAATTTGCTCATGTAATTCGTTTTCAAAGTATACTTTCATTGTTTGGACTTGCTGTCTAAAGTCTTCTCTAAGATTCCGTTCCATCTGAGTTAGGTATGCCTTGAGTTCTTTCTCTGTCCATTTTTCTGATGCCTCTAGGTTCTCCTGTGAATTTAAGTTGTCCTGCATTGTTTGTAATCCTTTTTTCACTTGTTTTTTCATGGTGCTCACGTTACTTTCCAACTCTGTTTGACTGCTGTGTTTCTGTTTTCTTCTTTAAATTTGTTTTGGTTTTTATAGTTCCAATATCTCTCCTTTGTGTTGGGAGACAATGTTTAGAGATGATGGATTTAATTGTGATTTAAGGTAAATTCATTAGTTTCATTAAAGGCCTACAGATTTTGATGGCATATATAGAATTGAGGTTTGAAGTTAGGATTTTTTGTTGAGGTTGGGCGATTTGATGGTATGGAGGTTAGTATATGTTAGCTTCTTTGTGGGGTTGCTCAAATGCAGGCGGATATTAACAAGAGAATAGACAGGAGTACTTCGGGGTAGTTAAGGGCTTAGGCGGACTGTAGACCGATTCGTAGTATTCATCTATTTGCATTTAGTAAGTTATACGTAATCTGGGTGGTCATGCTGTTCTATCGCTGAATGAGCTGCAATCTGTCGAAAACTGGCGATGGTGACGTCAGCTCTCCAAGATGGTGGCCTCTGGGTTCCTTGATGGGCTGTCCGGTGTGGAGGACAGAACTGGACCGCTTCCTTCCCCCATCTCAAACCCAGTACTCAGCCTGGAGCACAGTGAGGGCACAGCCGGCCGGAACCCACAGAATCTGCAGCACCGTTTCTCTGCGTTGCTAGCACGGTGTTTCCTGGCGCGCCTCCATCTCTAGCAGCGGGGCAGGGTGGTCCGCCGATAAATCAGCCTGAATCTCCGGGCGCACGGTTCACTCACGGTTGAGCCCCAGTAACCGATCCTCAGGCGATGGAAATCCTTCCTCTAGGTTTCGGTGCACCCCAATTTTGCTGGAAATTCCTAACAAGATAGCTTTTGGCCGTTCTAACTTGTTATTCACCTGCGCAGTGACGCGGTACACGGGAGTGGTGCACTCTATTCCCCGCCATCTTCCGCTCTCTCTCAAGCGAGGTTTGCTTCAGTCGTGCCGGGCGGGCCTCCGAGTATCCTTTGCAGGATCCGTGAGAGCCCGCCCCTGTCCCTTCTTTCACCGCCCCAGCGCCCACTCCTGGTTAGACATTTAAGAGCTATTTAGTACATTCTTTGAGACACATGCTTTCTGTCACAAATAAATGTGCCATAACAGTATACAGTAAGCGCAATATTAAGGGTTAAGTATAAGATGCTAAGAAATCCCATAGGAAGGGCACTAATCTAGAGGGACGTGAGGGATATGACCAAGAAAATTGTTTCAGAGGAAATAGATAAGATGAGATATGAATTATATTCAAGTATTAGGTAGATCAAGGAGATAGGTGTTAGTTGAGATTGGTAATAGAGTACCAGCTATCCTTTCTCTGAAGAAATTTGAGGAAGATATGAGAAGTGCAGAGAAGTATTGATAGGAAGAGAAGACAGATAGGAAATGGTTGTGCAAGCCATTTTAGAAAATTCAGAGTTTTACAGGAGAGCTGTAATGACTCCATTAATGAGAGTAATGAAATCAGGCTTGAATTTTAGAAAGATGACTCTGACAACAATATCAAATGGATTGGAATATGGGAGCATAATTAGAGACAGGGAATCTCCGTTTGCTACTTAGCATTTGATGCTGGTAAGAATTAAAGGAGAAGCATCGATGATGGAAAAAGTAGTGGATTCATTTTAAGGGGATATGAGGTTTGAGAGAAGCCGGATTGACTTGTCAAATTAAGTGGCTGGAGGAGCTTCTCACTGAGTGACAGCTTTTAGGAGGAATGGTTTTGTGACAGATGTTTGTAAGTAATAGAACATGTTGAATTTGAGGTCTTCTTGGACTCTTAAGTATAGATACTCCAGATGTGGATTTGGAGTCCAGGAGAAAGAAAGGAACAGAAGATACAAATTTGAGAGCTGCCACATACAAATGGCAATTGAATATGAAAAAGTATGGAGTTGTATCCCCCCTAAAATGGTGAAAATAAAGCCCTTGAGTTACTCTAATATAGAGCAGGTGAGCATAGGAGAAGACGATGACAAAAGTGGCTAAGAGGCAGTGGCAAGTGAGGTGGGATGATATGAATAGATGGATGCCAAGAAAAGATGGTAGTCAATCTGCCATCTGTTCTGAGACTTCAGATAAGATGAATTGAAAAGTAGGCTTAGGATTTAGGGAAAAAGAATTGATAACCTCAGGAAAATAGCATTGGGAATATGGTACTCATATAAGCACTGGGATGAAGGTGAATACTAGTATAATTGCATTTTCCATATGTCCCTTTCAGTGAAGAAGTGATTTCAGTTTTCAAGTTCAGCAATAAAACATTTCATGTTTATTTGAAGACAAAGGTAACAATAAGAATAAAATAAATTTGTGGAAACCTACTTTTGAAGACATTAAAATTAGAATAAAAATCCAATTCTTAAAATGTCATAACTTGAAACCTTATAAGAGAAAAAGAGAAGTAGGTATCATAAATGTAGCTTCAATTTGAAATAACTGGGATTTAATCTAAATTCTACCAATGACTAGGAGTTTTATCTTGTAAATAATAATATATGGTTATTGATAAAATTTACAAGATACCATATGAGAAAATGCTTAGCATTATACCTGTCAGGTATGTGTATGTATGTATGAAATATGTGAAATTTTGTACACCTTTTATGTAACTCTATGTGGGTTTATAATTTAAGGTATTTTTCTCTTGGTATGTGTATTAGTTATCTGTTACTGTGTAACAAATGAAAAAGTTTAAAGCAACAAGGATTTATTAAATCATGCTGTTCCTTAAGGTATGGTAGGGAGAATAATGTCCTTCTAAAATGTTCATGTCCTATTTCCCAAAACCTGTGGGCAAAGAGACTTTAAAAATATTGTTATGATGATTATAGACCCTTAGATGAGGAGATGATCCTGGATCATCTGTGTGGGTGCAGTCTAGTATGTAAGACCTTAAATATGGAGAATTTTTCCTAGTAGAAATCAGAGAGATGAAGCATTTGACATTCAAAGTGTGAAATGTGAAATGGAGTTAGGGGGCAAAGCACCAAGGAATGTGAGTGGTCTCTGGAAGCTGAGAATATCCGTAGTTGACAGCTAGTCAAGAAAGTTTTTTTCTTACAACTACATGGGATGAATTCTGCCAGAACCCTGAATGAACAGATTTTCTCTCCCCCAGGGCCTCCAGTAAGTAAAGGAGTTAGCCAACACCTTGATTTTAGGCTGTGACACCCAGAGCAGAGAAAGCAAGTTGAGCCTACTGGACTTCTACAGAACTGTGAAATAGTAAATTATATTGTTTAAAACCACTACTTACAATTTGTCATGGCAGGAATAGTTAGAGGTTAGGGATCCAGAAGCGTTGACTGGGTGGTTATGGCTCAGGGTTTCTCATGAGGTTGCAGTGAAGCTAGAAGCCAAGTTTTTAATCACCTGGAGGCTTGACTGTAGCTAGATGATATACTTTCAAGCTCATTCATGTGGTTATTGGTAAGCCTCAGTTCCTTATCATGAGGGCTCACAACATGGCAGATGACTTCTCCCACATTGAGGTGGGCAGGTAGAGAATAAATGGGTACCTACTATAGAAGCCATGATGCCCTTTATAGTCAAATCTCAAATGTTATGTACTATCATGTGTGCCATATTCTGTTATACCAATTCTAGTTTGAGTTACACAGAAAAATGTGATTACCTGGAGGCAGGAATTATTAGGGATCATGTTGGAGGTAGACTATCATAGGTTGTATGTCTAAGATGACAAACTTTTAGTTCCATATTATCTCATTAGATGTATATTGTTTCGGGTTTGCAGTATAATTTTAAGCAACTTATTTGGCCTTTTTAAAACTGAAATTATTCATTCAGAATTGAAATTAGTTTGATATATCAGCATTAGAAATCAACTTAAGCAAGTTTAAGCAAATAAAGTTTATCATATAGGCCCTAGCATTTACCATTTTTGAATGTGCTGTTTTATTTTTTATTTATATATGACAGCGGAATGCATTACAACTCTTATTACACATATAGAGCACAATTTTTTATATCTCTGGTTGTGTACGTAGTATATTTATACCAATTCCTTTCCTCATATATGTACTTTGGATAATAATGATCATCACATTTTCACCATCATTAATAACCCCATGCCCCCTCCCTTCCCCTCCAACCCCTCTGCCCTATCTAGAGTTCGTCTATTCCTCCCACGCTCCCATCCCTGTCCCTCTATGAATCATCCTCCTTATATCAAAGAAAACATTTGGCATTTAGTTTTTTGGGATTGGCTAACTTCACTTAGCATTATGTTCTCTAACTCCATCCATTTACCTGAAAATGCCATGATTTTGTTCTCTCTTATTGCTGAGTAATATTCCATTGTGTATATATGCCACTTTTTTTTTTTTAATCCATTCATCTATTGAAGGGCATCTAGGTTGGTTCCACAGTTTAGCTATTGTGAATTGTGCTGCTATAAACATTGATGTGGCTGTGTCCCTGTAGTATGCTGTTTTTAAGTCCTTTGGGTATAGTCCAAGAAGAGGGATAGCTGGGTCAAATGGTGGTTCCATTCTCAATTTTCCGAGAAGTCCCCATACTGCTTTCCATAATGGCTGCACCATTGCATTCCCACCAGAATGTATAAGTGAACCTTTTCCTCCATATCCTCGCCAACACTTATTGTTGTTTGTCTTCATAATAGCTGCCATTCTGACTGGAGTGAGATGAAATATTAGGGTGGTTTTGATTTGCATTTCTCTAATTGCTAGTGATGATGAACATTTTTTCATGTATTTGTTGATTGATTGTATATCATCTTCTGAGAAGTGTCTGTTCAGGTCCTTGGCCCATTTATTGATTGGGCTATTTATTTATTTTTTGGTGTTTAACTTTTTTAGTTCTTTATATACCCTACAGATTAGTGCTCTATCTGATGTGTGAGAGGTAAAGATTTGCTCCCAGGATGTTGGCTCTCTATTCATCTCACAGATGGTTTCTTTTGCTGAGAAGAAACTTTTTAGTTTGAGTCGATCCCATTTATTGGTTTTTGATTTTAATTCTTGTGCCACAGGAGTCTTATTAAGGAAGTTGGGGCCTAATGGCATATGATGGAGATTAGGGCCTATTTTTTCTTCTATTAGACATAGGGTCTCTGGTTGTTTTCCTAAGTCCTTGATCCATTTTGAGTTGAGTTTTGTGCATAGTGAGAGATAGGGCTTTAATCTCATTCTGTTGCATATAGATTTTCAGTTTTCCCAGCACCATTTGTTAAAGAGGCTATCTTTTCTCCAGTGCATGTTCTTGACACCTTTGTCATTATCTTATATTAATAAGATAATTATCTTATATTAATAAGATAATTGTAGTTTTGTGGGTTAGTCTCTATGTCCTCTATTCTGTACCATTGGTCTACCAGTCTGTTTTGGTGCCAATACTATGCTGTTTTTGTTACTATTGCTCAGTAGTACAGTTTAAGTTCTGGTATAGTGATGAATTTATTTACTAGTTCTAGAAGTTTTCTTATGGCATTTTGGGGTCTTCTAGGTATAGAGTCATATCGTCCTCAAATAGTGCTAATTTGAGTTCTTATTTACCTATCCATATCCCTTTAATTTCTTTCATCTAATTGTTCTGTTCAGTGTTTCAAGAACTATGTTAAATAGAAGTGGTGAAAGAAGGCATCCTGTCTTGCTTCAGTTTTTAGAGGGAATGCCTTTAATTTTTTCTCCATTTAGAATGATGTTGGCCTGGGCTTAGCATAGATACCCTTTATGATGTTGAACTATGTTCCTGTTATCCCAAGTTTTTCTAGTGTTTTGAACATAACGGGGTGCTATATGTTGTCAAATGCTTTTTCTGCGTCTATTGAGATGATCATATGATTCTTATGTTTAAGTCTATCCATGTGAATGTGCTGTTTTAAATAAGAGTCTTTAGTTACTTTTTTCTTTCTTTCTTTCTCTTTTTCTTTGTGTGTGCGTGTGTGTGTGCGCGCGCATGTGCGCGCACGCATGCACTGGGAATTGAACCCATGACCTTGTGCCTTTGAGATTTTTTTCTGACAAATTAAAGAAGTGTTTGAAGATAGAACACTATCACTTAGATGATAATTTGTTGCTCCTTGCAACAAAGGTACGTGGGAGACAGGCATGACCAGCCTGTCGTCTCCGAGGGGCTGAGCGAGAGGGTAAATGTTGTGACCCGGCCCGCCACCCAGCCTGGCCAAGAATCACACTGAGTCTGGAGTTGAGTCAACCATAGAGGTGCAGCAATCTCAACTTTATTGTGTCAGGGACAAGGTTATATAGTGATAGGAGGGGGTAAGAAGAGACAGTAACGAGAACCGATAAGGGGCAGTTATGTCACTATCACTAAGGGGCCTAGGCAGATTTCAGATTAAACCATTAGGCAGGGCTAAGGTCAAAAAAGCCTGCGTGTGCCAATCCAGCCAGGTCACGTATACGGAAAATGGTCTGGAAGAACCCATGAGGCTACCTCAGCCAACACCCAATAATGGCCGCGGTCCCAAAGGAGGTAAAAGGTTCCAACAATAATTCTTGAAGTAGTACAGTTTGATTCTATGTTATGATCATGTCATTGCCCTTTGAATTATATGGATTGCAGGGCAATTTCCTAGAAGGGTTCCTCAATGGTGCCACTATTGTAATGGCCCTATTTTCAATGTTATGCATATGAGCAACACATGTAAAGTTGTGCAGTGGAGTCTGTATTGGAATCTGTAGATATACATGGTGGTTCTGTTGTCATGTACTTTTCAGTTTTAGGACTTGTGCCAATGGATACAAGCATCTCTATTTTCATTTTTGTGTGTTGTAGCATGGTGCCTTATACAATATTGCACAGTAAACATTTGTTAGGTGCATGAATGAGTGAATGGTTTATTTAGCAGTATAACCCCCATTCTAGTATTTAAATGTTTATTAGCATATACTGTAATGATAATATTGTAGTGATAGTATTGTTGATTTATACCCTATATAATGATATGGAGAAGATTTTCTTTGTTATTAAAAAATTGACGGAAACAATCAAAATCATAAAGAGACAGCCTATAGAATACAAGAAAATATTTATAAACTATATCTGACCAGGGGTTAATGTCCAGAATATATAAAGAACTCAATAGCAAAAACACAGAAACAAAAACAAAACAAAATCTGTTAATAACCGGGAATAGACCCAAACAGACATTTCTCAAAAAAAGATATACTATGGCCAACAGGTACATGAAAAAAAAGCTCAATGTCACTAATATCAAGGAAATGCATATCAAACCACAATGAGATATCATCTTACTCCAGTTAGAATGGCTGATATAAGAAAGACAAAATGTAAAAAGTATTGCTGAGAATACAGAAAAGGAAACTCTGTACACAATTGGTTGAAATGTAATTTAATTGAAACTTTTTGGAAAACAATATGGTGTTTTCTCAAAAAATTAAGAATATATAGAATTGCAATGTGATACTGAAGTGCCACTGTTGGGTATATATCCAAAGGAAATAAAATTATATGTTGAAGAGACAACTGCAGCTATATGTTTATTATAGCACTACACCCAATAGCCAAGAAATATAATTACCTCATGTATCCATCAATTGATGAATAAATAGAGAAGCTGTGGAACATAATTAATACCATTTGGCCATAAAAAAGAATGAAATCCTTTGTTGTAGCAACATGAATGGACTGGAGGTCATCATGTTACATGAAATAAGCCAGACACAGAAAGAAAAATACTGCATGATCTCATACAGAATCTAAGAGAGTGAAATAGTGGTCACCAGAAGCTGGGCAAAGGAGGGTGGCCAGGGTAAGCAAACATTGATTAATTATTACTAACTTAACATTAGATAGGAGAAAGAAATTCTGCTGGTATTTTGCATAGTAGGGTGGCTATACATAATGATAATGATAATGTCATATATTTTTTATAAACTAGGATTTTTTAAGTTTCAACATAAAGAAATGGTAAGGGTTGGAGGAGATTGGTATGTTTGCCTTGATTTAAACATTACATACTATAGATAGGTGACTCCATAAATATATATAATTTTTATCTATTAGTTGAAAACAAAATAATACAGTATTTTTAAATCACAAAATGAATGGAACAGTTTATGAAATATTTAAATTAGTGAAGGTATGATTACTGTCCAATTTCTGATTAAGGAAATCTTCCAATTTATCTTTCAACATTCAAGTTCAAAATGGAGTTAGCAGTAAACCCATTTTCAAATAGCTGTGTATGTAAGCTCACCATAAATTCTGAAAAGTTTAATAATCTTAAATATTTTATTTTTAGCATGTAAACAAGTAAGTTTTATCTTAAGGAATAATGCTATTGTCTCACAGCTACATTTTTGGTTTAAACAGTAATTTAACAAAAACCTACCAAGCATTTTATGGTTTTTGTTTTAATCTCACAGATATTTATTAGTTTTATTTCTACTGATTAGTGTCAGAGTTCTAAGTATGAATGTCAGAAGTCAAAGAAAGTTAAAGTATTGGTTACTGGTACTCTTTTAAATTGTATTTTTAGTTGTCCAGGAGAGTCATTTTATTCTACTCAGTTCAGTATAATATCAATGTGTTCTCTATGCGGAAATTGTTATCCCACTATTATAGTAATAAAACTATTATGCTATTATATGTGATATAATATATGCTATATGTTCTGTTACAGATTATATTATATATTATACTATGATGATGATGATGATGATGATGATGATGATGATGATAATAATAATAATAATAAGCTGTGGAAAGAGACCATCTGGTTTGAAAGTTCTAAATAGGTTTTAATAAATAGGAAGGAGGTAAGAAAGAACAGGCACAATTTTGAAAAATATAATTGGAGTAAATGGAGAAAATTTAGGTAAAGTGCAGATACCTAACTTTGAGCTTGTGGTATTAAAATCCTGAACTGTTTGGGCTGTGTTACTTTACCTGGCTGATTTCTTTTAATTGCTAAGAATGAATGATGATGAGATGAACTTGAATAATTTATACTTTGGAAAAATAAACCTGAATAATTTAGACTCTATTTTAAAAATAAATTTTATTATTAATGTACTGCCATAGCATGCAACCAACTAGTTAATTAAGAAAAGGAGAACTGTTTGCATTGTTGACTAGACTGGAGGATGGCGTAAAGTACACAAACTAATATAATTGGAAAGGACAAAAGAGACAACTTAGTTTACGTCATTTTGAAAATGCAGAACCAGGACCAGAAAGATGAAAAGGCCGGGTTTTGTACACACTTTTACCATGATTGAGTTGGTCCCATGTAGGTTCATGTCTTGTAACAGTAGTCCATTAGGATTGTTTGAAACAGGCCTCTAATTTATTTGTTGAGGTAACTGAACATGAAATATTTAATTTGTAGGAATCTGTAGAGCCCACAAACAAATTGGGCCAGATCTCCCCCTGCTTTCTGCCTCTCTTTTCTAGAGGCCTTAGTTTTCTTTTTCTTAGAAGACAGTAAAGGATATGTGAAATAGTATCAATTTGTCTGTAAAAGAGACTGTGAATAAGATGGGTAGGAATATAATAATGCCAGTTGGCATATGTTCTTTATGATACATAAATATAGGGGAAATCCTAGACTTCCCTGAAATAGGAAGAGATGGAATGTACTATAAGCTAAAACTAGGATTTCTAACAAAACAAAACAAAAAGTTGAGGAATATCAATAAAGTCATTTAGATTTTAAGGTTTTTTTTTTTCTTTATTGGCATAATACTTTTAGATCTTTTCCCCACATTCTTGCTAACATTTATTATTATCTGTATTCTTGGTAACTGCCATTCTGACTGGTGTGAGATGAAATCTTAAGAGTAGTTTTGATTTGCATTTATCTAATTACTAGAGATGGTGAACATTTTTTCATGTATTTATTAATCGAATGTATAGCTTCTTTTGAGAAATGTCTGTTCAACTCCTTAGCCCATTTTTTAAAATTTATTTTTCATTCTAATTTGTTATATATGACAGCAGAATGCATTACAATTCATATCCATATTGAACACAAATTTTTATCTCTGGTTGTACACAAAGTATAGTCACACCATTCATGTCTTTATACATGTATTTAGGCCACTGATGTCTATCTCATTCCAGAGTCTTTTGTACCCCATGCCTTCTCCCTTCCCCTCCTACCCCTTTACCATATCTAGAGTTTATCTAATCCTCTCATGCTCCACCCCCCAATCCCATTATGAATCAGCATTCTTATTTTAGAGCAAACATTTGGCATTTGGTTTTTAGGGATTGGCTAACTTCACCTAGCATTATATTCTCCAACACAAGCCATTTACCTGCAAATGCCGTGATTTTATTCTTTTTTATTGCTGAGTAATATTCCATTGTGTATATATGCCACTTTTTTAAAAATCCATTCATCTATTGAAGGGCCTCTATCTTGGTTCCACAGTTTAGCTATTGTGAATTATGCTGCTATAAACATTGATGTGGCTGTGTCCCTGTAGTATGCTGTTTTTAAGTCCTTTGTGTATAGAGGAGTGGGATAGCTGGGTCAAATACTTAGTCCATTTATTGATGGAATTGTTTGGATGTTTTTTGGTGTTAAGTTTTTTGAGTTCTTTTATATCCTGGAAGTCTGATGTGTGCATGGCAAAAATTTGCTCCCAAAATGTAGGCTCTCTATTCACCTCATTGATTGTTTTGTTTTGTTTTTTTTTTCCTGAGAGGAAGTTTTTCAATTTAAATCCATCCATTTATTGATTCTTGATTTTATTTCTTGCACTATAGGAGTCTTGTTAAGGAAGTTGGGGCCTAATCTGACATGATGAAGATTTTGGCCTGCTTTTTCCTCTATTAGGCACAGGGTGTCTGGACTAATTCCTAGATCCTTGATCCACTTTGAGTTGAGTTTTGTGCATGGTGAGAGTTAGGGGTTTATTTTCATTTTGCTGCAAATGGATTTCCAGTTCTCCCAGCATTTGTTAAAGAGGCTTACTTTTATCCAATGTATGTTTTTGGCACCTTTGTCTAGTATGCATAATTGTATTTATGTGGGTTTGTCTCTGTGTCCTCTATTTTGTACCATTGGTCTCCATGTCTATTTTGGTGCCAATACCATGCCATTTTTGTTCCTATAACTTTGCAGTATTGTTTAACATCTGGTGTTGTATTGCCTCCTGCTTCACTCTTCTTGCTAAGTATAATCTGTGTCTCTTATTTTTCCAGATGAATTTCATGATTGTCTTTTCTATTTCTATAAGGAATGACATTGGGATTTTAATTGGAATCACACTGAATCTGTATAGTGCTTTGAGTAGTATGGCCATTTTGAGAATATTAATTTTGCCTTTCCAAGAGCATGGGAGATCTTTCCATCTTCAATTTCTTTCTTTAGTGTTTTGTAGTTTTTATTGTGGAGGTCTTTGACCTCTTTTGTTGATTCCCAAGTACTTTATTTTATATTTTTTTGAGGCTATTTTGAATGGGGTAATTTTCCACTGATTTTTAATCCTTTATGTATATACCAAGGAGTGGGATAGCTGGGTCATATGGTGGATCCATTCCTAGTTTTTTGGAATCGCCATACCAAGTGGTTACCAAGTGGTTACAATAATTTGCAGTCCTACTAACAATGTGCCTTTCCCCCTATATCCTCACCAACATTTGTTATTTGTATTCTTGATAATTGCCATTCTGAATGGAATGAGATGAAATCTCAATGTAGTTTTAATTTGCATTTTCCTAATTGCTAGAGACATGGAAAATTTTTCCATATATTTGTTGACCTTTGTATTTTTTGAGAACTGTCTTTTTAGTTCTTTAGCCCGTTTATTGATTGGATTGTTTTTTGGTATTAAGTTTTTAAAAAATGTTCTTTGTATATCCTGGATATTAATGCTGTATCTGAGGATTAGTTGGCAAAGATTTTCTCACATTCTGGTATCTCTTCGTGTTCCTGTTTTGTTTTGTTTTTTTTCTCTGTAGATGCTTTTTAATTTGATGCCATCCTACTTAGTGATTTTATCTCTTGTGCTTTAGGAGTCTTGTTAAGGAAGTTATTTCCTGAGCCAATATGTTGGATGGAGTTTGGGGCTTAATTTTCTTCTAGCAGGTTCAGGGTTTCTGGTATAATTCTCAGGTCTTTGATCCACTTTGAGTTTTGTGCGAGGTGAGAGATGGAGGTTAAATTTTATACATGGATTTCCATTTTACCCATCACCATTTTTTAAAATGGCTCTTTTTTTTCAGTGTGTGTTTTTGGCTTCTTTGTATTAGTATGAAGTAATTTTGTTTATGTGGATTATTCTCTGTGTCCTCTGTTTTCTTCCATTGGTCTTCATATTTGTTTTGGTGCTACCATGCTGTTTTTGTTTCCATAACTCTGTAAGATAATTTGAGGTCCAGTATTGTGATGCCTCCTGCTTCTCTTTTCTTCCTAAGGGTTGCTTTGGCTATTCTGGGCCTCTTATTTGTCCTAATGAATTTTATAACTCCTTTTTCTAGTTCTGTGAAGAACATCATTGAAATTTTGATGGGAATTGCATTGAATCTGTATAGTACTTTTGGTATTATGGCCATTTTGACAATGTAAATTCTGTCTATCCAAGAACATGGGAGGTCTTCCCATCTTCTAAGGCTTGTTCAATTTCTTTATTGTTGTGTAGTTTTCACTGTAGAGATCTTTCACCTCTTGTTAGATTGATTTCCAAATATTTTATTTTTTAAGGATATTATGAATAGGATAATTCTCCTAATTTCTCCTGTAGTTGATTCATCACTGATGTGTAGGAATGCAGTTGATTTATGGGTGTTAATTTTATGTCCTCAACTTTGCTGAATTCACTTATGAGTTCTAGAAGTTTTCTAGTGTAGTTTTTTTGGTCTTCTAAATTTAGAATCATGTTGTTCCCAAATAGGGATAGTTTGAGCTCTTCTTTTCCTATTGGTTTCCCTTTAGTTTCTTTTGTCGGTCTAATTTCATTGGCTAGAGTTTACAGTACTATGTTGAATAGAAGCGGTAAAAAGTGGCATCCGTGTCTTATTCCAGTATTTAGAGGGAATGTTTTCAATTTTTCTCCTTTTAGAATGATGTTGACCTTGGATTTAACATAGATAGCTTTTACAATGTTAAGATATGTTTCTACTTTCCCTAGTTTTTCTAGTGTTTTGAACATGAATGGATGCTGTATTTTGTCAAATGTGTTTTCTACATGTATTGAAATAATCGTGTGATTTTTGTCTCTTAGTCTATTGATCTGATGATGAATTATGTTTATTGATTTTCAAGTGTTGAATCAGCATTACATCACTAGGATGAACCCCACTTGATCATGATGCACTATCTTTTTCATATGTTTTTATAAGTGATTGCCGATATTTTATTGAGGATTTTTGCATTTGTGTTCATCAAGGATATTGGTCTGAAGTTTTCTTTCCTTTTTGTGTCTTTGTATGGTTGTGGTATGAGGGTGAATATTAGCTCCATAGAATGAGTGTGAAAGGGTTTCCTCCTTTTCTGTTTCATGGAATAATTTGAGGAGTATTAATTCTCTAAAGGTCTTGTGGAATTCAGCTTAGAATCCATCTGGTCCTGGGCTTTTCTTAGTTGGTAGGCTTTTCATGGCATCTTCAGTTTCATTGCTTGAAATTGATCTGTTTAAATTTTCTGTGTCCTGATTCAATTTGGGTAGGCTGTATGTCTCTAGAAATTTGTCCATGTCTTCAAGATTTTTTATTGTGTTAGAATATAAATTTTTTAAATAGTTTCTGTTTATGGTCTGTATTTCAGTAGTATCTGTTGTGATATTTTTTTTCATCATGAATTTTAGTAATTTGTGTTTTCTCTCTTTTTGTTAATGTGGCTAAGGCTTTATCATTTTATTTATTTTTTCAGAAAACAACTTTTCTTTCATCTTGTTTTGAATTTTTTTGTTGTTGTTTCAATTTCATCTCTGATTTTAATTATTTTCTGTCTGTACTGCTTTTGGTACAGACGAAAATAACTTGTTCTTCTTTTTAACTTGTTCTTCTTTTTCTCAGGCTTTGAGATGTAAACTTAGGATATTTATTTGTTGACTTTCTGTTCTTTTAGTGAATGAACTCAGTGGAGTGAACTTTCTTCTTAGAACTGCCTTTATAGTGTCTCAGTGGTTTTGATATGTTGTATCACTATTCTCATTTACCTCTAAGTATTTTTTTTTGTTTCATTCCTGATTTCTTCTGCTATTCATTAGTCATTCAATAGCATATTATTTAGTAGCTTCTATTTTTAATTTTCTCATTGATTTTAGATTTCATTACATTATGATTTGATTGAATGCAAGGTATTATAGCTATTTTTTCTTTTGTATTTGCTAGGAGTTGCTTTGTGGCCTAAGGTACGGTTTATTTTAGAGAAGAATCCGTGTGCTGCTGAGAAGAAAGCATATTCAGTTATTGATTGATGAAATATTCTATATGTGTCTTTAAAATCTAAAGTCTAAAAGTAATTGTATTTTTTATTTCTATAGCTTCTTTATTTAGTCTTTGTTTGGAGCATCTATCCAGTGGTGAGAGAGAGAGATGTTAAAATCATCCAGTATTATTATTATTGTTGTAGTTTGTTTGACTCTTGAAATTGAGAAGGGTTTGTTTGATGTATGTAAATGCTCCATTGTTAGGGGCACAAATATTTATGATTGTTATGTCTTGTTGATGTACAGTTACCTTAAGCAGTATGAAATGTCCTTCTTTATCCCTTTTGATTAATTTTGGCTTGAAGTCCACTTTATCTGATATGAGGCTAGAAACCCCTGCTCTTTTACAGAATCTGTATGAATGATAAGTTTTTTTTCCCCCAGTCTGTGGATTTCTTTGCCTATGAGTCAAGTCTCTTGGAGATAGCACATTATTGGCTCTTGTTTTTTAATCCAATCTGGCAGTCTGTGTTTTGATTGATGAGTTCAGGCCATTTACATTCAGTGTTGTTACTGAGAAATGATTTTTATTCCCCGAAATTTTGATTTATTTCTGGTTTTTATTTGAATTAATTTCTCCTTTCATTGACTATTCTTGCAATGTAGTTCCTCCCTTTGCTGATTTTCACTTTTATTTTTCATTACTTCTTCATGAAACATTTTATTGAGTATTTTTTGCAGTGCAGGCTTTCTAGTTATGAATTCCTTTTTTTAAATGTTTTTATTTAGTTGTAGATGGACACAATGCTTTTATTTTTTTGTGGTACTAAGGATTGAACCTAGTGCCTCACATGTGCTAAGCAAGCACTCTACCACTGCGCCACAGCCCCAGTCTAGTTGTGAATTCCTTTTTTAAAAATTTGTTTTAATTAGTTACACATGTCAGTACAATGATCTTGACATATCATACATTTGAATCAGATGGGATATAATTTTTCATTTTTCTGAGTGTACAGGTTGCAGAATTACATTGGTCATGCAGTCACATATAGACCCACAGCACCATTTTTTAAAATTTATTTTTTACTTGTAGATGGACACAATATCTTTATTTAATTATTTTTATGTGGTTTTGAGGATTGAACCCAGTGTCTCATGCTTGTGAGGCAAGCGCTCTACCACTGAGCTAAAATCACAGCCCAAGTTGTGAATTCTTTTAACTTTTGTTCATCAGGGAAACTTTTCATTTCATTATCAGTTCTGAAGCTTAATTTTGCTGGGTATATTATTCTTGGCTGATATCCATTGACTTTCAAAGCTCGGTATATAATATTCTAAGACTTAGCTTTGAGGGTCTGATGTGAGAAATCAGCTGAGATCCAGATGGGTTCCCTCTATATGTGACCTAATGTTTTGCCTGGCAGCCTTTTTCTGTATGTTAGTCATTTTCATAATAATGTGCCTTCATCTATGTCTTTTGTAATAATTTTGTATATTTGGGGTCCTGTAAGCTTCCTGTATCTGACTTTTTGTCTCATTCTGTATTTTTGGGAATTTTCTGATATGATTTCATTGAAAAGATTGTGCATTCCTTTGGTTTGTTTCTTGATCCTTTGTCTATCTTGATAAATCTAATATTTGGTCTTTTCACGTTATCCCATATTTCTTCAAGTTCTGTTCACGGTCTCTTAACATCCTTTATGTATGGTCAACTTTATTTAAAAATTATATTCTTTGTCTTTGAGGACTGAAAATCATCTTCAGAGTGGTCTAATCTATTAATAATGCTTGCCGCTGAATTTTTCATTTGGTTTATTGATTCTTTCATTTCAAGGATTTCTGTTTGTTTCTTTTTCAGATTTATATCTCTTTATTGAAATAATCTTTCACTTTCTGTATTTGCTCTCTGATTTTACTCTTTACATCTTCTGTAGTTTTCACCACTGTAGTTTCAATTAAGTCTGTTGTTGTAGCATGATGTCCTGTTTAGGATAGTTTGTTTTCTTGCCTTTTCACATTGTCTGTATGTCTACCCATGTATAGGTATAGCCTGTCTTCTTATTTTAAGCAAAGGACTATTTTGTGAGCTTCTTTCTCTTAAGACCCCTGGGTTGAGTGAATCTCCAGATAATAATATTTTAAGTCAGTGTGTGACCTCTGCATCAGCACTACTTGAAGAGAGATGCCACTGAACCCTATTTACTATAATCACTTTAAAACCAAGCCTTGTTCTTCATCATCATAAAAAATAAAAACGTGGGCTGGGGTTATACCTCAGTGGAAGAGCACTTGCCTAGTACGTGACACATCTGGTTCGATGTTCAGCACTACATGTAAATAAATAAAAAAAAAATAAAGGTCCATAAACAACTAAAAAAATATTTTAAAAAATATTTGTATTTTAGTTGTAGTTGGATACAATACCTTTATTTTATTTATTTATTTTCTAGCCTAGGATTGAACCTAGGGCCTCAAACGTGAGGCAAGCAGTCTACCGCTGAGCCACAACTCCAACCCACTAAGAAGTATTTTAATAAAAGAAATAAAAATGTGTTAGTATTGTTCTTCATGGTTTCTCAAATCTAGTTATAAATATGTAATAAGGTTCTGAAATAGGTCAAAAGTTGGTTATTAAATTCAGTAATCTTACTATAAACTTATATGAGGGCTAAAAGTGGGGGCAGGAATAGAGATTGGGCAAAAAGGAGAGGGTAAAAGAGAGAGTCTGAAAGAAGAAACAAAACTAAAAGAAAAGGAGTAAAAGACTAATTCATACCAAGGTAGAAAGGAGAAACAGATGAATGCATGGTATTTGAGGTAGTAGCTGATAATGGAAGAGGTTGAGTAGCAGACACGAGGAGCAAGTATTTCCTATCTCTATTTCCTAGAGATAGGAAAACAAAGGATTATTGATTCCAATTAGTGCTTTATATCATTAGATGACATGCATTCAAATCAGTGAAGGTACTGTGTTTGCTGTTGGGGTAACAATTATTATTCAAGTTAAAGAGTTATTGAAATGATCAAAGTTGATGTTAGAGTTTATAGTAAACCATGTCAAGGTGAAAATAATTCTGTTGAATCTTGGGTTTGGGTTTCATTGGGGGTTGGACATATAGCAGATATCCATTAGTCTTTGGCTTTGGATCTCCCCAGAGTTACAGGGATAAAGGAGCCAGTTCCTAATTACTATGAATTTCCTACCAGCTGTTTCTGGTTTGTCAGCTCAGGGGCCTGCAACTGATTGTTTGGAGGGTGCTGTGTTGTCACTTGGTTGTTTCTATTGTGTGCTGTAGTTCAGGATGCAGGCTCTGCATTGTCCCTGTGATTTCTGTGGGTCACCATATATATATATGCTCCCCTCTATAAGATCCTTTTCATTGTGGTGTAGATCCTGGTGGCTGTCTGTGAGCATAGGATCTCTGGTTGTGGATTTTCTGCAGGTGTTCTGTGATGCAGAAGTATTTCCCTGGCTGATGCCTCTCTCAGGAGTACTTATTGAAGGTGGTTCACCTAGACGGTAGTTTCTCCTACCTGAGGTTTTTAATGGCTGGCATTGATTCCATGTGTTTACTATGTCTGATGTAACATCTTGTCAATATCCAAACTGTTCTTTCTTTACTTGCGAGTTGTGATTACAAGTCAGGCTGGGCTCAGTTAAGGCTGGGAGCAGCCACTTCCTATTATCTTTACTCTTGTAATTTTCTATCTTTGCAGCTGCCTTCAGCTTATGTTTCCTGGGGGTATTCAAGGAACTTATTCTTGCAGCCCTCTGTGGGCAACTGCCATCATGCTGGACCTGGTACTCCATGTAAGTGGCTATTCAGGCAGCTTCCCTCTGGTATAGCCCTGTGATCCCTGGACTTTCCATGGTACCCCCTCCCCCTCTGTGTCAATGGACGGGGCCTGGTGAATCTACTTTCCTCTGTTATGGGCCAAAGCTGCTCTCTTGCTAGCTCTGTCTGATCTAGCCAACGACCTGCATAGAGCTCTCCACCCTTATCCTAGTCACAGATTCTGGTTAGACACCATTCCCGGCACAGGTCCCTAGCACCCCAATCCCCTTGTTTGCACTGAGGGGAAGGGAGAAGGAGCTTCAGTGATTGTTGGCTAGTAGTGATCTTTCTAGAAGTTCTTTTTGACTGGATTCTTAAGAGGTCTTACAGCGGGGGACTTCCTTCTGTTTTAATTTCTAACTGTCATGGAATCATGCTGGTGTTGATTTAAGGGGGTGACTGAGTGACTGAGGGCTCCACTAGATGGCTCATTCTTATTTTGATCAACTGTACTGTTGATGCTTTCTATTGCATTTTTAATATTGTTCTGTATTTTTTATCTCTAGAACTTCTGTTTAATCTTTAAAACTTATTCAACTTCTCTAATTTTTGAATTGTTTCTCTGTATTTTCTTGAAGTTCACTGAACTTTCTGAACACAGGTATTTTTAATTCCTTATCTGACAGATCAAGCACCTCAATTTGTTTGGGGTCTATTACTGGCACCTTATTTTGTCAGTTTGGCAAGAACATGATTTCCTGATTGTTCTTGATGCTTGTAGACAAACTTTAGTGTCTGCATGTTGAAAAATTATATACTTATTCCAGTGTACCTTTTTATATTCTCCTTCTTCAATAAGCCTATCTAGAAATCTCAGCAGACTTTTGTTAGTACCCATGACTGCTGTAGCCATTTTAGTCCTGGAAGATTCCCTAAACCTAGGTTTGCCACAGGTCTCATGAGGGTGCCAAGGTTGGTGCAGAGTCTTGGCCTGGATGAACTTAGGGGAGATTCAAGAGGCTACCCAGGTTATAGGAAAATGTTGCCAGTCACCTGAGTCCAGAAGCCTGTCATGTGTACCCAAATGAGTATGTTCCCTAAAAGTACCCTGCATAGGTGCAGTAGTTCTCTAAATGCAGTTGGAGGTAAGACTGGGCACCCTCTGGCTGTGCTGTGGAATGGAGGCTGGCAAACCTGCCCTGTTGGCTCACATATGTGCATATTTCACAGTTGTTTCCTGCACAGGCAAAATAGTACCCCTGGTACTGTGACAGGGCTGAAACAGAGAATAGGCTCCTCAGGATCTAGTGTGGAATATAGGCTAGCAAGCCATTCATGGAAACTTGGATAAACAGGTAATCCCCAGCCTTCAAGATATGGATGGTTCTCCCGCTAGGTCCTTTTTTGTTGGTGGTGGTGGTGGTGGATAAGTAACTAGGTATTGAACTCACTGGTTTTTGGTGGAGAAGCTCGGGATGGCCACTAAGCTACATCCCCAGCTGTATTTTGTCTTATTTAGAGACAGGGTCTCACTAAGTTGCCAAGCACCTAGCTTTTGCTGAGGCTGGCTTTGAACTCAAGATCCTCCTGCCTCAGCCTCCCGCTGGGATTACAGGCCTGAGCCACAGGCCCTTTAGGTCCTTTTGTGAACAGTCCTACATTGGGACCTCAGCTAAGGGGAGCGGAAGCTGAGTCACAGGGTAACCTTCAGATTCATTGTTGGGATCACTGTTGGTAGGCAGAGAGACCTTTCTGCCAAGAGACTGCCAAGAATCTGCATGATTCTTCCTGAACCCTTTGGCAGATAGCTTTGGTTCTGGCTCAGGGCCAAATAGGCTGTAGCCAAGCTCTTTGGAGAAAAGAGTTATTTCTGTGGTTTTGTGGTTAGAATTCAGGAGCATAGTTGGCAGGTCTGCTACCTGGGTGCTGGTCTGTACTCTCAAAATATTCTTCCATTGTTTTGGGCTCTTCTGTGATTTTACAGCCTCCTACCTGAATTCTAAGACTCCTTCAGAGAGCCTTTTTTGTATGTGAACAGCACCAAATTCTTATTGTTTGGGGAAGATAAGAGTGGGGACTTCATATTCCTCTATCTTGCTGGCTAGAGAATTTGTACTTTTAAAAGTTAACTTGTTTCACTAAATAAATCGCTGATTGATGGAATTTAAAGTGTTTTGATAAAGTGAATAACTTTGGGCAGTGGGGGAGATTTTTGAGCATTAGTCATTAAAATTTAGCACATATGGTCTAATTAAATGCCAGAAGACATGCAAAATATGTGTTGTGAAAATTTAGGAGATAGATAAATTGTTTACAGTTTGGGAGATTAGAAAGAAAAAAAGAAAGGATGTTGTGTGTAGGTAGCACTTGAACTGAGTATTGAAAGATAAGGTTTTATTGGGATGTTTGGAGCTTGAGAAGGTGCAAATGTTTGAAGAGGAGCAGTTTGTATTGTAGTTTGACCAAAATATAAGTTCTGGATTAATGTTCAAATATATTTGAATACATGAGCACCTTTATATCTACTTCCTCTTTAGAGTTTACTAAAATGACCAAAGAGGATTAAATATTATAATTCTACAAGGAGATAAAATGCATGAAGAGACCCGGCAGATGAGAGATAATTTATTAGAACAACTCATGGAACCCAGGAAAGTGTTTACCTTACTATTATTATAGTTTGATATATAGGATACTATAAGTGCATGGTGCACAAATGACAGAGGCAGGACACAGGAAGCAAACCTTGGATCAGCAAGGTTTCCTGTATTCTGCCGCAAAGTCAATTGATTAGGCATGGAGGGCTCATTTTCTTGGTATGGAGATGGGTCCCTGAGTTACAGAAGGAATCTGGGTTTTGTAGTTTACAATGAGGGTGAATTAATCATTGGAGACGGAGGATGTGCTGTTTGGACAGTCAGGGACCTAGCTGTGCAGGTTAACTCAGAAGGCAATTACAAAAGTTTGAAACTCATTATCACTAGGAAGAGCTTACAATTCGGTGTTCACTGCTTATCTTCTGTTTTTTCTGGAACCCGTTGTTACCTAGGGCTTCACGTTTTGCATTTCTCCTTCCAAGACTCATCTGCAATGGGAAAGGGTAAAAGTACAGGGCTCAGCTTTTCAGTATTGCCTCCTCCTTTCAGGACCTATTGTGATGGGAAGGGGTAAATGCTTGTTTTTGGTGGAGAAGCTCGGGATGGGCAGGGATGAAAGTTTGCTTTTTCTCTCGGGCCCATTATTACTGGGAAAGGATATACTGGGAGAGGTTTAATGTCTAGCTGATTTCCCCTCCCAAGTCACATGTCTCTCAGTTTTTCTGGGGGAACTATCTTGTAGGAATATTATTTTCCATAACCCTTCAGATACAACTTGGGAATGGTGAAAGAGAAGAGATGTAAGGGTTACATTTGGGGGAAGAATCAAATGTAACTGCCTTCTTTGATGAGTCATGGTCTAAACACTTTGATATAGTCATCAACTCAGATGCTTTTTGAACCCTGTTAGGGGTTTTTATGGGAATTCCATTACATAGGCAGTCGATTAAATCATAACCATTGGTAATTAATTTCATCTCCAGTCTTTCTCCACTCACCTGAAAGGGATGAGGTTGAAAGTTCCAATCTTCCAGTCTTTTTGGTGATCAGCACCTGAAGCTTCTGGTGGTTTCAGCCACTGGTTATTTCATTGGCATACAAAAGATTCTTGTTTTTCTTCTGTTTATTTTTTTGGGGTGCTGAAAATTGAACCCGGGACCTTATACATGCTAAGATCCATGTGTACACACATACATATATGTTACCCATAAGCCATATGTTTTTTATAATTCTGTAGATTCTAAAAGTTTGAGGAGCAGTTATTGCCAGAGGCATAGAACAGTACCTAGGATGCTTGGTTTGTTTGTTTGTTTGTTTTTGGTAACTACTACACTCCTTTCAACTTCTTTTACCAGGAGGGAAAACCAAAAGTAGGCTATTTTATAGCTGCTGGAAGTTCTTTTTTTTTTAATATTTATTTTTCAGTTGTAGTTGTTGGACACAATACCTTTATTTTATTTATTTTTATGTGGTGCTGAGGATCAAACCCAGGGCCTCGCATGTGATAGGTGAGCTCTCTACCTGTAAGCCACAACCCCAGCCCCTGGAAGTTCTTATTCTTTTACTGATTCTGTTGTAGTGTTCAGAATTAAGACTACTAGAATTAGTCTTCTGATAATTCATCCAGATAAGTATTTATTTAAGTGCTCCTATGTCCTAGACATTGCTCTAAGCACTAGAGATATAATAGCCAAATTTCTGCTTTCAGGAAGATTATGGAGAATATTTTATGGGAATGTTAGACAATTCATTTGTGATGTCATTTACTGATATCATTTACTAAGTGAAGAGCAGTTTTATGGGGGAAATAATGATTCATTTTGAAAATATTGATGCTAAGATGCTTTTTAGGTAACCCAGAGATGATATATGAATTAGAAATTCATGGAGGAAATAGGACATTAGGTTATAAATTCAGATTCTATAATGTGTAAATGATAATTATCTTAGAAGCTAAGGTCCTTGTTACCAAAAACATAGGCCTGCCTCCTGGTCCCCTCATCCATAGCCTTTCCCCTTTACAGTTCACATTCCCCAAACTAGATACTTGCTCCCCCATCCAGTTTGTTCCATTATTGAAATATCATTTTGGCATAGAAATTCTCTTTCCTTTGCGTAGGCTTTCTGTTCCTGGTAAAGTATAATCCATTCTCAGTATCAAGGAGAATTTCTCAGAAGTTTCAATTTGTTATCACCATGGTGATTTTTAATAATTTGTAATTGTTCAGAATAGTATTTTCTCTCTTTTTTTAAAAATAGAATTTTATTTTTATTTTATTTATTTTTTAGGTGTAGGTGGACACAACACAATGCCTTTATTTTTATGTGGTGCTGAGGATCGAACCTGGGTCCTGCCCGTGCTAGGCGAGTGCTCTACCACTGAGCCACAATCCCAGCTAATATTTTCTCTTGACCTACCTTCTACTCTCTGAAAACTGAATAAATGAAGGAACAACTTTTTGCCTGTGTTGAATGATCTGCTTATAGATATTGAGTTTGAGAACTCAGACTAACTCTAGCCTTTGGGTATAAATTTTGGAAAATGCGGCTTTATTGATTGATTGATTGATTGATTGATTGTTGTAGCTGGACACAACACCTTTATCTATCTATCTATCTATCTATCTATCTATCTATCTATCTATCTATCTATCTTTATATGGTACTGAGGATCGAACCCAGTGCCTCATGCATGGAAGGCAACCGTTCTGCCACTGAGCCAGAATCTCAGCCTGGAAAATGTGGTTTTTGGGGGTTATAAAAGAATAATGTAGTATCTGGAAATGTTTAAGGATGGTACAACATAAGGAGAAAGTCGGGTTTATTTGAGGATGCAAATTTAATTCAAGATAATACATTAATTAAATTAACAGTTTAAAGGCAAATTATTATATCAGTAGAGAAAAAAAATATTTGCTATGTTTGACTTTTTTTAAAATAAAAAGTTATCATATGGAAAGAATTAAGTGAAGAGCAATTTTATGGGAGAATAAGAAATAGTAGGGGCATCCTTAATCAGATTGTGGGTTTCTATGAAGTAAGTATCATATTCATTATTGCAATTTTTTTTCATACTAGAAATCTAAGGTTAGTAGAATAAGGAAAAGAAAAAAATAATAGAAAAATTAAGAAGAAAGGAGCAATATTGTCTTTATTTGTAGATGATAGTCTACATAGAAAAATTAAAATAATTTATTCTAAATTAGAATCTCATTATTATAATTAGTCATAGTAAATATATTTGATATAATCATAATGTATTTAATAATTATAATTACTGACATATAGTTATATATATGATTATTATAATAAATAGAATTTAGACAAATTGATGGAAATAATATATTTATGTTTTTCTAAATATAACACATATAATTAGAAATATAATTTTTAATGAAAATATATTGAAATAGCAACAAAAAGGTAACATTAAGAAAAGAGCAGTTTATGTGGTATGGGAGGAGTGAATAGGACTGTTTTCAGTAGGTGCAAGAGAGAATGTGAGAAAAAAAATATTAAATTCCTTATTGGTGGAATTTTGCTTTGAAGTGCAGTAGAAAAACTATTAGTAATTGGAAAAGGATATATAGTCAAAAAATTTTTTAAACAAGAGAAATTTGTGTTATGATTTTATGTGGATGGGAATGAGTGACTCAATAGAGAAGTGAAAAATTATAGGAAAGGTCCTGAAAGACTGTCTTTGGGCTGGAGAGTGTAGCTCAGTGGTAGAGCACTTGCCTAGCATGCATAAGGCCCTGAGTTCAATCCCCAAGACCACAAGAAAAGAAAAGTTCTTGACAAGGCATACAGAATGGAGAGGTTGCCCCGAAGGTGTGACCATAGAATTGAGTAGCAGAGAATGGGTGAAATATAAGCTCATTGTGCATTATGGGAGAGAATTTCAGGGAGTAGTAATGAATGGCATAATTTGGTGACTTGAAATTCACAATTGGGGTTCTTTGGGATGGAGGGAGAATGTTGAGAAGTTTTAAGAAGCAAAGTGGACTACCATTAATCTCCAGGCCAGATTACAGAAGGGATCAGGAGAAAACAGTCACTACTTGAGAAGTTGCAGGAAGAGAAACAGATTTATCTTTGACTTTCTGATATAAATTATATTCCTTTTCATAGTCTTTCAAGCACTTAACTCACAGTTTATATTTATTAGCAAGTACCATTTACTAGTACTTTGGCTCTGTTATGCAGTGACTTAAAAGTAACATGCATCTTTCTCATGTAACAGTAAAGAGGTGTTGTATTTGCTCACAAATGATGTTAAGAAACTAAGTTTTTTTTCTCTATTTCTACTCCACCATTCTTATTTTCATCTGGAGGGCCTCAGTAAGATTGCTGCACCTTTGAGCATTGAATATACTTACTTGGTAGGAAAAAGTTACAAGTGCAAGAAAGAAGAGCAGTTGATTACCTGGGGAAGTGAAACTTTCCCAGATATTCTTGATGGACAGGAATGTACATTTCATTGGCCACCTTTAGAAAGCTAACTGTGGCCAGTAGATGTATTTTGCCTTAAAAGTTTATTTAGGTGGCACTTTGTTACCTTCAACAAAACTGAATTTAGATTAATGACGAAGGAAACATGATATTGATTTGACAAGTTGGAGTGACTGCAATGGGAAAACCCTTGGTATACTACTGTTATGGCAAGCAAGAATTTCTGTTTTTATGTGGAATGTGTGATTGTATTATTGTTTAAAAATGCATATTAAAATGCACATTAAAATGTTTAATTAATGTATAACAGTAGAAATAAATAAAACATGGAATGTAAAATGTATATTAAAATCTTATAGTTTTTCTCTTGGCACTGGGACTTCACATATCTAAAAGAGCACCTGTCATAAAGTGACCATTCTTTCCCAGGCACTAGCACTTTGTATCTTCAGCTGAAAATATCACAGAAGCAGAAATAAAAATCATTATAGTCTTTTACTGAAGATGCCCAGGTTTCTGTTCATTCTAAAAGAAGTGATATATTAGATTGATATCAAACAGAATGTATTAAGGTTAGATATTTGCCTTTCTTGAAATTGAGTAGGCGGAGGAGAATGTACTTGGGGATATAAAATAGGAAAGAAGTCAGAATGTGGTAATATTTCTTTGTTTCCCATGTTTGCTTAATACAGTTTCTGATTATAATACCTTGCATTTGTGTACAACACTCATATTTTGTAGGAGATTTCACAAATGAAACTCATTTCTCATATGAAACTCATACTAATCCATAGAGGAGCAAAATGAGGCTCAGAAAGTTCCTTTTCCGAAATTTGATGGCCTATAAATGAAGCTGAATTTAGATTTCCTCTTCTTAACTTAAGGTCTAATTTTTGAGTAATATGTGCTATTTGACCTTAATGTCATTGAACTTTCTTTTATTAATCAGTTCAGATATTTCTAGAAATGGGTGTTCACTCCCTTGAGGACAATTCAATATTTGCCTTAAAAATACAGTCATATTATTTGCTTTAATTATTACATAATACACTTTTTCTTATCTTTAGGGCACATACTGAGTCTTGGAGCATTTGCTGAGCACCCTCAATCCAACTGTGCTTTAATTCTCTATTACTTTGGGATTTTCATTATATTTCTTTTCTCCACCTTCTAAGTCAGTTTTCTGTCAGTTGCAAGCAAAAATAAACATTTTAACAACTCAACCAACAAAAATTTAAAAGTAATTCTATATTCCAAATAGAAAGTTTTGTGGCAAAATATACAGAATGAAAATTTCTATTTTAAACAATTTTAAGTGTATGGTTCTATCACAGTAGGGACATACACATAGTTGTGTAACCATCATAACCATACATATTCAGAACTTTTTCATCTGTATGAAACTGAAACTTTGTGTTCATGAAACACTAATTACCCTTTCCCTCCTCCTCCTAGCCACTGGCAAACACCATTCTTTTTATTTCTATAATTTTGACTACTTCAGCTAGCTAATATAAGAGGAATCTCATATTATTTGTGACCAATTCATTTCATTTAATTGTCTTTGAGTTTCATCTGTATTGAAACATGTCAGAACTTCTTTCTGTTTAAAGATTGGATAATATTCCATTATGTCTGTCTGTATACCACATTTTCTATATTCATTCATCCAGTCAGTGAACACTTGAGTTGGTCCCACCTTATGGGTATTGTGAATAATGCTGGTGTGAACATGGTTTTAAAAATATTTGTTCATATTGCTACTTGAAATCTTATGGGGTGTGTGTGTAATATAAATATAAATATAAATATATATATCAATGTAAAATGGGTAGACCATATGGTAATTCTGTGTTTACTTTTTGGAGAAACTGTCATATTGTTTTCCACTCTGCACCATTTAATTTGCCTAACAGCGATGTGTGAGGGTCCACCAGCACTTTATGGTTTTGTTGTTTTTTATATTGTGACAAAAAGCACATAAAATTTAACCACCTTGACCATTTTTTATTGTATTATAGTTCGGTGGTGTTAACTATACTCACATTGTTGTGCAAGAAATCTCTAGAACTTTTTCATCATGTAAAATGGAAATGCTGTACTCATTGAACAACTCCTCATCTTCCTTTCCACTAACCTCTGGCACCCTGTTTTCTACTTTCTAAGAGTTTGACTATGTCATTGTCACGATTTGGATCTTAAATGCCCTCCAAAGGCCCATATGCTAAAGATTTCATCATCAGTCTGTGGTATTAGGAGGTGGTAGAGCCTTTAGGAGGTGTGGCCTAATGGAAGAAAGTTAGGTTATGGGGAATGCCCTTAATAGGGATCTCGGGATACTCCTTTTTTACTTTGTCACTTCCTGGATGCCATGAGATAAATAGCTTACTCTACCTCCATAAATCTAAAGCAGCAGGCCAAAGTGACCATGGACTGAAAACTCTGAATTCATGAGCCCAAATAAGGTTTTTCTCCTTTTAAGTTGATTATCTGAAGTATTTTGTCACAGTAATGGAAAGCTGATATAACACAGTTGATAATTTGTGTAAGTGGAATCATACAGTATATCTTTTTGTGACTGACTTACTTTACTGAGCATTTCTCAAGGTTCATTTATGTCAGACTGTGATAGGATTTTATTCTTTTTTTTTAACGTGGAGTAATCTTCCATTTTGTATATATGCCACATTTTCTTTATGTGTTCATTTGTCAAAGGATATTTGGTGTTCTTGTGAATAATGCTGCAGTGAACATGGATGTGCAAGTATTTCTTTGAGATCCTGCTTTAAGTTCTTTTGGATATATTTCCCAAACTACATCATATAGTGATTTAGTTTTTAATTTTTTTGGGGGGGGCAGGGTACAGGGAATTGAACCCAGGGCCTCAAACATTCTAAACATACACTGTATCACCAAGCTACCCGCCCCCCATCTCCCTAGTTTTAATTTTTTTTTAGGAACCTCTATGGCTTTCATGAAAGCTGTGCAATTTTACATTTTGTGCAATAGTGCACAAGGGTTCCAGTTTTCCTACATCCTTTTCAACAGGTATTACTTTTTTTGTTTTGTTTTGATAGTGACCATTTTAGTGGGCATAAGATGATAAATGATTGTTATGGATCTGCATTTCTGTAATGATTATTGATGATGAACATCTTTTCATGTGTTTGTTGACCATCCATTTGTCTTCTTTGAGAAATGTCTATTCAAGTTTCTTGCCTATTTTTAAATCAAGAATTTTGTTGTTTTTAGTTGTACGATTTCTAAAATATGTTCTAACTTCTTATCAGATTTATGATTTGCAAATATTATCTAATTTTATAGGTTGCCTTTTTGCTGTATTGTGTTGTTTAATGCCCCAAAGTTTTTAATTTTGATGTATTACAGTTTAGCTATTTTGCTTTAGTTATTTCTGCTTTTGGCATCATGTTCAAAAAATCTTTGCCAGATGCAGTTCCATGAAGTATTTCCCTTATTTTTTTAAAAAGAATTTTATAGCTCTAACCTGTATTTTTAAGTCTTTGATTGATTTTGAGTTAAATTTTGTATATTTTGTAAGATAAACATACAGTTTCATCACTTTGCATGTGAATATTTAGTTTTCTCAGCACCATTTATTGAATAGATTGTCCTTCCTCACCTTGATTTTTTCTTGGCATTCTTGCCAAAAAAATTTGACCATATATGCAATAGTTTATTTCTGGGTTCTTTTTTTCTGTTCCATTAATCTAAATGTCTGTCACCATGCCAATACTGCACAGTTTGGGTACTGCAGCTTTGAAATATGTTTTGAAATCAGGAAGTATGAGACCTTCAACTTTGTTATTTTTAGAGTTTGTTTTCTCTATTCAGAGTCCATTGAGATTCCATTTAATTTTAGGATAACTTTGCTCATTTCTGCAAAAAATATTTTTGGGATTTTTATAGGGATTCCACTAAATCTGTAGATCACTTTGGGTAGTATTGCCATCTTAATGATATTAAGTCTTCCAGTCTGTGAACAGGAAATATTTGGTTCTCTCTTGTAAACATTTTTTTTTTAAGTATGTGTTATTCTTAAATTACTGAAATGTTTTTCAGCCTGATATCTTTTATCACCTTGAGTTTTATTTTAATGTAACTGTTAAACCTCCTTGTGTTTAGTAGTTTACTATAAAGCAGTTTTTGTTATTATTATTATTCTGTGGTTTTGGGGATTGGGCTAACATAACTGGGTAAGTGCTCTACCACTGAGCTACACCCATAACCTTTCTTAAAAATTGAATCTTGAGAAAGGATCTTACTACATTGCCCGATTTGGGCCTTGAATTTATGATTCTCTCCCTCACCCTTCTGAGTAACTGGGATTATAGGTGTGCACCACTGTGCTGGCCTAAAGCAGTTAGTTTTTCACTTGACATATTCTTCCTGATGATACTTTCTGTTTTTAAGATTTAATGATTATTTTTGAATATATGTGCAAAAAGAATCTGAGGCTTACTTTAAATATTCCAGCAAAAGGCTGGGGATATGACTCAGTGGTAGAGTGCTTGCCTAGCATATATGAGGTCCTCATTCGATCCCTAGCACCAAAACAAAACAAAACAAAAAAACTCCAGCAAAACAAACCAAAGTGTTGGGGTATAGACAAAATAAGATTGGTAAAATGATAAAATTGTTGAAACTCACAAGGTAGAACAGATT
Source organism: Marmota flaviventris (assembly GCF_047511675.1). NCBI lineage: Eukaryota > Metazoa > Chordata > Mammalia > Rodentia > Sciuridae > Marmota > Marmota flaviventris. Next base: position 55,782,914 of record NC_092498.1, read on the forward strand.
ACCATTCTCTCTTCTTTTTATAGTGCTTAAAAAAACCAAAAAATTCCAAAATAACAATTTTCTTCACTGTTTGGAGAATGACTTTTATTTAAAAAGCAGTGCAGTGATACATTTTTTATAGTAAAACTTTCTTTATGGTAAGATAATCAAGTTTGATGATGTTCCAGATAAAAATATATACATTTTGTGTATTATATTGTGTGTGTATACATCAATATATATATCAGTGATTTTTCCCCATTTTTTTAAAAAATAGATATTAGACTAGAGAAAAGTTGGAAGACTAACAAAATGAACACTTTTAGTCATAATGTAAATATGATTGTAAAAGTTTTGCCACATTTGTGTTTTATCTCTCTATAGATACCGGTACTGATTTTCTGTCTGCCTGTTCTATCAATTATTCAGAGAAGTATATATAAATATTTGACTCATCATATGTTTTTCTGGTTCTTTAATTTTTATTAGTTTTTTTCCACATATATATTGAACTCTGTTGTGTGCAAAAATCTACTAGGAATGCTTGAAGTGTATTAGATTACTATGGTGATTATAACAAATTATCACAAATTTGGTGGCTTAAAATACCACAAATTTGTTTTTTAACAGACTCTGAAATTAATTGGGAAACTATAATCAAAATGTCATAAGAGTAGTTTCCTTCTGGAAGCTCTAGAGGAGAATTCATTTCCTCGCTTTCCCTATCTTCTGGGAAGTTGTCCTCATTCCTTGGCTTGTGGCCCTGTGTCATATTTCCCTTTCTTCCCCTGCTTCCATTCTTAAACAGCTTCTTTCTTTACTAAATGTACTGCTGCTTCCATCTTATAAGGGCACTAGTGATTTTACTGGACCATACCCACGTAATTCATGATAATTTCACAGTCTCAAGATCCCTAATCATACCTGCACTATCCTTTTGGCCACGTAAGGTAAGATTTCACAAATTCTGAGGATTTGGATGTGGGTGCCTTTACTCTGCCTACTGCAGATGGCAACACTGCCCAAATTGATTTATAGATTCTTTGCCTTCCCCAGAATCCAAATTGGCAATGTGTGCAGAAATTCTAAGGCATTCCTAAAATTCATTTGAAATAAAAGCAATCTAGGATAGCTAAAACAAATTTGAAAGATATTAGCCAACTAAACTTGAAAAAAAAAAAAACAAAGCTAGAGGAATTATACTTACTCATTTCAAAACTTATTACAGAATTGTAGTAATTAAGATAGTCTGGCACTGGCATAAGGATAGGTATATAGATCCAATGGAATGGACATAATAATCCAGAAATATACTGTCATGTTTACATTCAGTTGATATTTAACAAGGGTATGAGGACAATTCAGTTGATAATGACTAGTCATTTCAACAAATGGTATTGGGACAATTGGTATACACATGTAAAAAGTATGAATATATATCATACCATGCTAAAAAGGAACTCATAGGTGTAAGGTCTAAACCTATACTTTTAGAAGAAAGCTTAAGAGTACATTGCTATGAACTTAGTTTCTTAGATATAACACCAAAAGGATAACCAACAAAAGAAAAAAATAGATAAATTATGATTCATCAAAATTAAAATCTTTAGTATATCCAAGGACACCGTCAGCAGTGTGAAAAGACTACTCACAGAATGGGAAAAGATATTTGCCATTTATCTGTCACAAGTTACTTATGTGCAGAATATAAAGAACTCTTAGATCTCAAAATGAAAAAGACAAGTAATTCAACTTAAAAATGGGTAAAGGACTTGAATAGATTTTTTTTCCCCAAAGAAGATAAAAAAATAGCTGATAAACATACAAAAAGATGGTCAGTATTATTAGTCACTAGGAAAATGCAAATCAATAACAATAGTAACATACTACTTCACAACCCCAGAAAGGATTAAAAAACACACACACACTAACATTCCATTACTTCAAACTATTACATTAATATTGTGCCATCAGAGATTGACTAAGATCACAGCTTAGTTGTTTTGAAAGATTGACTAAAATAATAGTTGTTCCTTGAAGATCCTTTATAGTAAGGAACAGCCAAAGTAGTTTAGGTAAAATTTTGAATTGTACTCTTACTAATATTTATTTTACTTGGTTTCTTTCATTATAGAGTTGGTTTGATATGCACACATTCTCACATTTTTTTAAATGATGAGCAGATAGACAAGAAATGCTAATGATAGAATTGACAAGGTGACATCCATTATATTTTGCAAATTATCTGGTGCCTGTGCTTCAAGCCCAAAGAGTTCTTTGTTTCACTTTCCTAACTCCTCTTTTAGAAGCATATTCATTCATTGTGCCAATTCTGTTCAGTAGTTCAAGAGCTCTTGAGCTAAGAGAACATGGGAACTTGCTGGTAATGTGCCAATGAATATTGTATAGAAGATTAAATGGTTCATCTTGCAGCTGCTCTGCATGTGGAACTTTCATTGACTTTAATTCTCTATTATCTCATTTGTTCTATAGCTTCAGGCCTAAATTGGAGATTGACTGAAGTTGGAAAAAGTGGATGTATCAGAGAGAATATGTTTTAGTTTCCTGAGGTCCCTGTAACAAATTACCACAAACAAAGTGATTAAAAAAACAAAACAAAAAAAAGAAAGAAAGAAACTTATTCTTACACAGTTCTGGAGACTAGAAGTCTGAAATTAAGGGGTTGGCCAAGGTCATGCTCCATCTGAAGGTTCTATAGGGAGAATACTTCCTTGCCTCTCCTAGCTTTTTGGTGGCTGTGGCAGTCTTTGGTGTTCCTTGACTTATAGGTGAATAATATTATTTTGCCTCTGTCTTCACATGTCCTTCTCTCCTGTGGATCTTTATCTTCATATGGTATTTTCCTCTTTATGTGTCTGTGTCAAGATTTTCTTCATTGTCTTAGGGCCCGTTGTAATTCAATATGACCTCATTTTACCTCAATTAAATCTGGAAAGACTCTGCTTCCAAATAAGATCCCATTTGTAGGTCCTAAGAATTTAAGACTAAAACACATCTTTTTTTTCAGGGTATAAATTCATCGCATAACATAACAGTGTTTTTTGTTTTAAAATATATGTAGCTTCAATTCATGAGATAATTTGTGTATGCATTGTTTTTACAAGGAGTTAACATGAACCGAATTTAATGAAAAATACATGAAAGAGAAGGAGTCATCAGTGGGCCATTTGTCAGGTTTGATGTGTAGGAAAAGCCAAACCTTAATTATTTTTCTTTTGTTACCTCTCCTAAAGTCCATAATTATTTGGAACCCTCTGTTATTTTTCTTGCTTCATTATGCCTCATTCATTGAGTATGGTCTATGTATGTAGATTTCCTTTTGGATAGAGGCCTTATAATTTTTATGATCAGTAGAGGTGAGTGTACTTTAATACCAGAGAAATTAATTTTTTTGCAAGGCCTGTAAGACAGGTCCCTCACTTTGCCACAGTGCAAACGTAAAACTCCACATACTAGGTAAGTACTTAGAAAACATTCAGGTATTAGTTTCTGAGTCAGTGACAGTTTCTGTAGATTTCTAAGCTTTTCCTGAATTCCATTTCCTAACAGATTTCCTTATTTATCAGTCAGGATTTCTAGTGGAGGCCAAATGAACCTTCTGTAGCTATTTTAAATAGGAAGGATTTACAAGAAGACTTTACAGAGTGTGTGAAGAGAACAAAGCTTTAGAGGGCCAGAATATCAACCACTGATGCTCAACAGCCAGGAATGCCATAGAGAGGTGAAGCACACAGCTATACTAACGGACTGTTACAACCACAACCATGCAATGTACTGAATGTTTGTGGTTCTGCCTCCTCCAAATTCATATTCTGAAATCCTAACTTCCAATATGATGCTTTTAGGGGAACCCCAGATACCTCTTGTATGCTTTTCACCATGGGAGTATAAAGGTCTGTAAACTTCTTTGAGGGTCTTCACCAGAACCCAAACCTGCTTGTACTCTGTTCGTGGATGTCTAGCTTCCAGAACTGTGAGAAATAAAATTTTTATTACTTATAAGTTTATAATACTTTGTTATAGCAGCCTGAACTGAGACAAATATCATTTGTGTCACTTTCCAAATCCTGCTTTACCACTTAATAAATAATTGGGAAATTGGGCAAATTAATTAACTACATGGTGCCTCAGTTTCATCATCTCTAAAGTGGAACAGATACAAATGTACCTAACTAAAAGGTGGTTGTATTTAATGAGTATATATAGTTTCTTATAAAGGTGCCTAGACACATAGAGTATTAGTTTGCTAGGGCTGCTGTAACAAAATACCATACACTGAGTAGCTTAAAGAACAGAAATTTGTTGTCTCTGAATTCTGGAAGCTAGAAATCCAAAATCAAGGGGCCAGTAGGTTTGTTTCCTTTGAGGTCCATTGCCGCAGTCTGGCTGGGCACAATTCACGAGCCACTTATCAAGCACAGAAATGAACTTTATGTTTAGAACAAACACGCGGCACCACATGAGCTCTTCAGGAATTCCCTCAGAGCCCAACTGCCACCACCGGCTTTCCACAAGACTCTCAACCCCCCCCCCCCCCTTGCTCTTGAGGCCTATTGGCTGGGTCGCATGGGTGGAGCCAAAAGAGTCCCCCAATGAGCAGCTCTGTGGCCTGAAAGGACAGGGAAACAGCCCAATGAGCATCACCGCAGAGGAGCCCATCAGCTGACAGCTGGAAGTTTGCTGGGGCTGCTGTGAGCCAATCATCAGCTGGCAGCTGGAAGTTTGCTGGGGCCACAGTGAGCCAATCAGCTGGAAGTTTGCTGGGTCCCCTTGGCTGTGGCTCTCAACAGTCCATGAAAAAGAATCTGTTCCATACCTCTCTCCTAGTTTCTGAGGATTAATTCACTGATTGGCTTAAGGGCTCACAACCCAATCATTTCCCCTCTGAACCATCTCGCATTGTCTCATACGTGAGTTTTTGGGAGACACCTCACATCCAAATCATAAATTCTGCTCCTGGCCTCCAAAAGTTCATACACATGTCACAACGCAAAATACATGTTGTTCATTTCCAAGAGTTCTCATAGTCTCAACAGTTTAAGGTTTGCCCAAAAGTTCAAGTCTAAAATATCCTCTGAGACTTATGGCAAACTTGGAATATGAGTTCCTGTAAAAATCAAAACCCCTCACACATCAGATAGAGTTCTAATCTCTAGAGTATGCAAAGAACTCAAAAAGTTAAACAACAACAACAAAAAAATAAACAACCCAGTCAACAAATGGGCCAAGGACCTGAACAGATACTTCTCAGAGGAGGATATACAATCAATCAACAAATACATGAAAAAATGCTCACCATCTCTAGCAATCAGAGAAATGTAAATTAAAACTACTCTAAGATACCATCTCACTCCAGTAAGAATGGCAGCCATTAGGAAGTCAAACAACAACAAGTGCTGGAGAGGATGCGGGGGAAAAAGGTACATTCATACATTGCTGGTGGGACTGCAAATTGGTGCAGCCAATTTGGAAAGCAGTGTGGAGATTCCTTGGAAAGCTGGGAATGGAACCACCATTTGACCCAGCTATTCCCCTTCTCGTACTATACCCAAAAGACCTAAAAAGAGCATACTAAAGGGACACACCCACATCAATATTTATAGCAACACAATTCACAATAGCTAGGCTGTGGAACAAACCTAGATGCCCTTCAATAGATGAATGGATTAAAAAAATGTGGCATTTATACACACTGGAATATTACTCAGCATTAAAAAATAACAAGATCATGGCATTTGCAGGGAAATGGAAGGCATTAGAGCAGATTATGCTAAGTGAAGTTAGCCAATCCCTAAAAAACAAATGCTGAATGTCTTCTCTGATATAAGGGGGAGGGGTGACTCAAAATGGGATCTGGAGGAAGAGCATGAGAAGAAGATTACCACTAAATAGGGAAGAGAAGTGGGAGGGAAAGGGAGGGAGAAGGGGAATTGCATGGAAGATGGAAGGAGACCCTCATCATTATACAAAATACATATATGATGGTGTGAGGGGAAAAAAAAGAAGTGTGTCACATTAGATTGGGTAGAAAGAAGTGATGGGAGGGAAGGGGAGTGGAAGGGGGGATAGGAAGGGCAGCAGAATAAAATAGACACTAGTATTGCGCTATATATATATATATGACTGTATAAACAATGTGATTCTGCAACCTGTACATTCAGAAAAATGAGAAATTATACCCCATTTGATTCAAATGTATGATATGTCAAGATCATTATACTGTCATGTGTAACTAATAAAAAAATAGCAAAAATAAATAAATAGATAAATAAAAAGCTATTTACAAGTTTCCAGTATATAAAGGTGCAGAATAAACATTTCCATTTACAAAAATAGGGGCATGGAAAGAAGGGATGGGACCAAATCAAGACTGAAATTCATCTGGGCAAACAAGTCCTGTAGGTCCATGTCTAACATATGGGCACATGGCATGGTAGTGTTCTGTCCAAAGGGTTTGTGTAGCTCTGCCCCTGTAACCTTGTTTGCTTCAGCCCAAGTTGGCTTGTGTCAGCTCAATCCCTGCAGTTTTTTAAGGATGATATCCCATATTACTGGCGTTTCTTAATCTCAGGAGTCTCCATTGCAGCTTTGGCTTCTTTCTCACATCTCCACACTTTGCCCTCTCAGGAGGTTCCCACAGGGCCTCTAACCTTGCTGTACTTTGCCTGGCCTCTCAGGTGTTCTTTTGAAATCAGGGTGTAATCTTTCATGACCCCCTAACTCCAGCATCCTGCAGTCCTGCAGAATCAGCAACAAGTAGTTGACATCAAGTTCTGCTGCCATCTTGAGCAGTAGCCAAGTCTCCAGGGACCCTGGCTGAGGCAGCCTTGGAGTGCCTGGCTAGCTGAGCATGGTGAAAAGACTTCCTAGGCCCCCTTGTGCAAGAAGGCTGCCCCACTGGTCTCTTCCAAAGAGAACTTTTAATCCTGTTTTGTAAAATTCTTACAGTAAAAATGAATATTGTTCGAAGTTTTTAGGGTATCATATATGGTATCATATCTATATATGTATATGAAATTCTATAGTCATACATTTTTGTATGCTGAGTGTCATTTATACTTGAATAAGAAACATATGTATCTTCCTCATCTTGTATATTATTGTTTGTGAGTACTTTATACTACCTAAATAATGATCTTTTATTGACCCAAATTTTGAAGAGATAAACAAATCACTTTTCACAGTTGGTTGATGTGGATTTTGTTTCTTTTATTATTTCAAGTGAACCAATATGATATAATCACTGTGTTTTTCTAAGTGTGTTCATTCCATGAATGATGTCCTATTAGGTGTTTTGAAATCTGAGGGGGAAAATGTGGGGTGTGGGTGGTATCCTCTGGATAATTAAAGTTTGGGAAATTTTATGTATTTATAACATTCTGAAGAGAACTATAGTAAATAAATTTACATTATTTTGTGTTTAGCCCAGCATTTCCTAAAGTTGTTCATTGTAAACCAACCTATTGATATAATTAGTGTCAGTGTGCACTAAGTATTTAATCCTTTGGTGTGCCTGGACCTAAATAAGAGAAAGTAGTCCCTCCAGTATTAATGATTAAGAATTAAGTCTGTCAGATGCCTATAGTACCATCCACTTGGGAGTCTGAGACAGGAGAATTGCTTGAGGCAAGGAATTTGATGCCAGCCTGGGCGATACAGTGAGACCTTATCTGAATGAGAGAATGAATAGAAGTAAGGAGAGAGGAAGTGGTGGAGGAAGGAATAAAAGAAGAAGGAAATAATTGTTTTTAGCTCTTAGTGAAGAAATCTTTTTAATGTATATGTTTCTTGTCTTGACTTTTTGGATAAAGAACTACCTGGCTTAGAATTCTCTTTTCTAGTTTGGTGACCAAATCTGATGTAAATGTAGGATTGGTGTTACTTATGTATGTTTGGATGGTACCTAGCAGATAAGCATATTTAAATGGCTGTTTGAAAGAGGAAATCAAAGTCATACAGATCATTCTTGATGTCTTTCATAATTATAGTGAAGAGGGAAAATGATTTTTTCTTGTTTTTGAATAAGCCCTGAAGTTCTGTTTGATGTATTTCTGTTGTAGATTTTCTCCTCCTCCTCCTCCTTCCCCTCTCTTCCCCCCCTCCTCCTCTTCCTCCTCCTCTTCCTCTTCTTCCTCCTCCTCCTCCTCCTCCTCCTCACAATTTTACCGAGTGTAACTGATATATAATAACCTCACTTAAAGTGTTTCTTTTTTGGGGGGGTATGGTGGAGTTTGAACTTAGGGGTACTCAACCAACCACTGAGCCATATCCCCCTTTTTTGTATTTTATTTAGAGGCAGGGTCTCATTGAGTTGCTTCATGCCCTGCCATTGCTGAGGCAGGCTTTGAGCTTGCAATCCTTCTTCTTCAGCCTCCCGAACCATTGAGATTATAGGTGGAGCCACTGTGTCTAGCTAAGGTGTACACTTGATAAATTTTGGCATATTAATATGCCTGAAAAACAAACCATCAGCAAAATCAAGATAAACATTCATTATTCCTAAAAGTTTCTATGTGAGATCTCCCTGCCACCTATTTCCCAAATCTCCTGCCATCCCCAGGGAATTACTGACCTACATTCTAGCTTGCATTTTCTGGAGTTTTTCTATTTGTATCATGTGTTTATTGCTTTTCTTTTTCTCTTTTTCTGTATTCCTTTGTATTGAGTATTTTTTATGATTGTGGTTTTTTTCTCATTTGTTGGCTTGTTAGTTATAAAGTCTGTGTTTTTATTTGTTGTTTAAGAGCCCATAGTAAACATGTTTAAATTATCAATGTTTATTTTCCACTGCATTCCAAGTAGAAACCCCCATGGTCATGGCATATTATTATTTTCATATGTTGAAAGATTCCATTTGCCTTTCATTTTATTAATGATTCTGTATCTGTGCTCAGGAGGTATATTTTCTCCAGGTTTTTGTTTTGTTTTTAAATCTTTTTTGGGCTTTCCTACTAGTGCAATCACTTTAGTATTTTGAAGAATTTCATGTCTAGGTCTAGAGGAATATTCATGTTTTTTTGGCAGTCTTTCTTTTTTTTTCTTTTTCCTTTTTTTCTCTAAGAAGTTACTGCTTCCTTGGTTGTATGGAATTTGTTTCTTTTTCAGTGATAGTGAAAATATCTAGGCCTGTAGATTTCTTACTCCGAATGTTTTAAACTACAAGGTTAGTTTCTTTCATAGTTCAGATCTATTCAGTTTACTTGTATGAATTCTGATAGTTTCTTCTGTTATTCTTGTATGAATTCTATTCCATTATCTTTTTAGTGCCCATGGAATCTACAATGATAATCTCTTTTTCTTTCCTGATATGAGCAATTTTGTTTTCATCTTTTTTTCTTTGTTGCTTTTACTCTAAGAATTTTGGAATTTTATTGATGCTCTCAAAGAATCAACTTTCAGTTTTTCCCTTTTTCTGTTTCTTGTATTTATTAATTCTCTTCCAATTGATTTGGGTTTATTTTACTTAGATTTTTTTAGTTTCTTTTTGTTTTTTTATTTGCTTGTTTGGGGAGAGGAGACACTGGGGATTGGACCCAGAGGTGCACTTTACCACTGAGCTGTACCCACAGTCATATATATATATATATTAAGACAGTCTCAGTAAGTTGTGTAGGGCCTTGCTAAATATCCGAGGCTGTCTCCTTGAATTTGTGATCCTCCTGCTTCAGCCACTGGGATTATAAGCATGTACTGGATTTTTCTAGATTCTTGTTGCTTGCATTATTGATTTGGTGCTTATTTATTGATTAGGTGCTTGCATTATTGATTTGTGACCTTTTTTATAATAATACATTTTTTAAAAAAAAGATTTATTTCATTCTCTCTAGTTGTTTCTTTAGTTGCATCCCAAAGACTTTTTTTTTTTTTTTTTAAATACAGGGAATTGAACCCAAGTTGCTTAACCACTAAGTCACATCCCCAGCTTTTTGTTCGTTTATTTGTTTAGTTTTGAGATAGAGTCTTAATAAGTTCTTAGGGTCTTACTAAATTGCTAAAGCTGGTCTTGAGCTTGAAATTATCCTACCTCAGCCTCCTGCATCGTTGGGATTATAGGCGTGTGCCACTATAACTGGGGTATCTCAAAGATGTTGATGTTTTATTTTAATTTTCTTGCAGTTCAGTATTTAAATTTTTTTCTGAGATCCTTTGTGAGCCATTTATTATTTAGAAATATGTTGGTTAATTTTCAAAGTTTGGAAAATTCCTTGGTTTGATCTATTATGATCAAAGAACATACTTTGTATGATTATAGTTCTTTTAAATATAAAAAGTTTGTTTTGTAACTCAGGTCATGGTGATCTATCCTGGTTAATGTTCCATGTGTAGATGAGCAGAAATTGTATTCTGTCTTTGTTAAGTGTTCTGTGGTTGTCAGATGCCTTTGGTTTATGATATTGTTCATTTGTTTCGTTTTTGCTGATTTTATCTAGGGCATCTGACTTTTAGGAATTTGTGGCTAGGTGTAAATTGGAAGGTAGCACTAAATTAAGCACCCAAGATACCTTTCTGTGGAGAAAAAAAGAAGGTTTTGTATAAATTCATCTTCTAAAATTGTAATGTCATATGAATATTATCATAGTTAGAAAATCAGGAGAAAAAGAAAATTCTGCCCAGAGGAACAGATGGACAGTACACTATCTGTTGGCCCTGGTCATTTTTTTTTTTCTTTTTTTAAGCTGGAACAGACACAAAATAAGACTTAGGAAAGGAAACCTCCTCCTCCCTACTTTTAATGCTAAGATTTGTTCCTTTGCCCTGTGGTAAGTCAGAGAGAAAAAAAGAAGTAAGACTTTTGATGCTAAATTTCCCTGAAGCTTTGAAAGAATACAGAAGAGCAAATATGCCCCTAGAAAGTGCTTAGGACTTGAAATATAAAGACTCAGTCAAGGGAGTTTACTTAGGCCTAAGGCTATTCTGTGCATAATTTAGGTGGTAATAACAATTAATGTACAAAAATTTAACCTATGTTTATCTGTTCTTCAGGATCTTTTTTCTCCTTACCCCCATCAAAAGGACAGGGGTTAGCAAGGAATACCTCATTATGAAGCTAATAGCTTATTTATATGTAATGGATTTGTGTGTGTATGTGTGTGGTTTAGAAAACACACTTCATGCATATTACCTCATTTATCTATACAACTGTTCTTGGTTTGACCATAGGTATTTTAATGTTTCCTTTGGAGCCTCAGTGATTTTTCTCAGATTGTACAATTGAGTGGAATTAAAGTACAGGTATTTTCATTATTAGTTCAACATTGTTTTGATGATACTCTGCCTCTGAAAAGATATACCTGTTTTTTTGTAAAATCTAGTAAGAATTAACTTTTAAGTAAGATATTTTTGGTGTTGGGAATGTAGCTCAGTGTAGAGTGCTTGCCTAGTATATGCAAGGCCCTGGATTCATGAAAACAAAAAAAAAAGTTAAAGGTGTTTTAAAGATTTTAAAGGTGCTTCAATGAATACCTACTATTCAGTCTTACTTAAAGATAAGCTTCAAAGATTATAAAAAAGTTTAATAGGTTTTTGCACATTAACATTAATTTTTATATGAACTTATTATTTTTTGGTTATTTACCCTCTGGAAACAATAAATTATTTGTATGGTGTTGATAATAATTTACCTGTTTCATTTATGCAAATATTCCCTCCATTTTTTTTTTTCCTTAGGATGTTTAATGGGTTATCCTAGACATTAGTAACTCCATCCTAATTTTGGAATTCCATCTTAAACCAAAACCGAAACTTATACACTGCCAAGAAAAACTTAAGATACCCTGTTCCCATCCCCCCCCCCCCCCCCCCCGCCCCCAGTCCCTGAATACAAAAATCTGTTGTTATTGTGTGGTTAACCTGCACTCAAGGTCGATTCTACCTTGCTGCACACAAGACCATTTCCACCTTGCTTTTGTTCCTTGCTAAAAGATACATAAACCTCTATTCAATTATCTGGCTGCTGCACCACTCAACTGGGTAGCCTGGCAGGTCTTCCCTGTCAATAAACTTTGCTTTCTGAGCATGAGATCCTGTCTGGAGAGATTATCTTTGAGCCTTCTGTCCTAACAACATTATTGTTTTTTATTGGTAAAAGTCAGAAATTTGTCAAATATTTCTTATAATCCAGTCATTCTTATGAAAGGGTAAAGTTATTTTTCTCTATTAGTTGGAATAAGTATTCTATTATGCGTTTTAAATTTTTATATGATTGGTTTTACATCTTCAGAGCTTTTATTTGTCAACATTTTTCTATTTGTCTTATTAGGTTTAGGTTATCACATTAAAATCTTCCACATTTTAAGTTCGTGCTTTTATGTTCTGTGTAAGTAATTATATATTCTTTTGTGCAAATATCACAAGACTTTAAAAACTTAGCTTTATAATTTCATTATGTTTTCCATTACATTGCATATTACTAGAATTATTCTGCAATTATATATAAGATTTTTTCTTTAAAATATTTTTCTCTGGGACGGGAAATGTGGCATAGTAATAAAGTGCTTACCTAGCATGCACAAGGCCCTGCGTTCAATTCCCAATACCATGGAAAAAAAAAAAATCATTGCAGGTATGTTTTCTCATAAGAGTCAAAATATGCACTTCAATATATTTAAAAGAAACCAAATATAAAAAATAAGACACTATTTACACCCATAATAAGAAATGAAAATCAATGTGTATATAACTTTATATGGCTTTTAACTTTTTTCTAGCTTTACATGTTCTCTGAGGTTTCTTTAGTGAAAATGATTGTTTAAAAATGAGTCGTGATTGTGTGTCTATATATCTTTAAAATAAAAATTGGGACCGGGGCTGTAGCTCATTGGTAGAGCGCTTGCCTTGCACGTGTGAGGCACTGGGTTTGATCCTCAGCACTACATAAAAATAAATAAAGATATTATGTCCAACTACAACTAAAAAAAATTAAAATAAAATAAAAAATATTGGAGTAACTTTAGGTGGAACTCCTTGGCTTCTGGAATATTATTATTATTTTTGTTGTTGTTTTTGGGTAAGTGAAAGCTCAGATTTTATTTTTGATTGGATACATTAGTTATGTCAGTTTTTTACAGTAAACCATCCATGTTGCTTGGTGTTATTTTATAGTTGTTTGTTTTGTCCTATTTTAAAGTTGTTATTTAGCCCAGTATTTACTTCTTAATAAAATTTTTTAAATTTGTTCTAATTAGTTATACATGAGATTAGAATGCATTTTGACACATTGTACACAAATGGAGCAAAACTTCTCATTCCTCTGGCTGTATATGGTACAGAGTCACACCAGTATTGTAATTATACATGTATATAGGGGAATAATGTCTGTCTCATTCTACTGTCCTTTCTATCCCCACAGCTCCACTCCTTCCCTCACTCCCCTATGCACAATCCAACTTCCTTCATTCTTTCCTATCCCTGACTGCCTGCATTATGGATCAGCATCTGCTTATCAGAGGAGACATTTGGCCTTTGCTTTTTTGAGGTTTTGGCTTATTTTACTTAGCATAATATTCTCTAGTTCCATCCATTTACCTGCAAATGTCATAACTTCATTCTTCTTTAAGGATGAATAATATTCCATTGTGTATGTGTACCACATTTTCTTTATCCATTCATCTGTTGAAGGGCATAAGTTGGTTCTATAGCTTAGCTATTGTGAATTGAGCTGCTATAAACCTTGATATGGCTATATCACTATAGCATGATGGTTTTAAGTCCTTTGGGTATAAAGTGAGGAGTAGGATAGCTGAGTCAAATGGTGGATCCATTCCAAGTTTTCTGAGGAATCTCTGTACTGCTTTCCATAGTGGTTGTACCACTTTGCATTCCTACCAGCAATGTATGAGTGTACCTTTCCCCCCATATCCTCGCCAACACTTATTATTGCTTGTATTCTTGATAATTCTGACTGGAGTGAGATAAAATCTTAGAGTACTTTTGATTTGCATTTCTCTAATTGCTAGAGATGATGAACATTTTTCATGTTTGTTGATTGATTGTATTTCTTCTTCTGTGAAGTATCTATTCATTTCCTTAGCTCATTTATTGATTGGGTTATTATTATTATTTTTTGGTGTTGAGTTTTTTGAGTTCTTTATATATCTTGGAGATTACTGCTGAACCTGAGATGCATGTTGTAAACATTTTTCCCCATTCTGTAGGCTCTCTCTTCATGTTATTGATTTTTTTTTTTTTTTTTTTGCTGGGAAGAAGCTTTTTAGTTTGAATTCATCCCATTTATTGATTCTTGATTTTACTTCTTGGAATTTAGGAGTCTTGTTAAGAAAGTCAGGTCCTTAAGCTGACATTATAAAGATTCAGGTCTACATTTTCTTCTATTAGGTATAAGGTCTCTGTTCTAGTGCCTCTGTCTTTGATCCACTTTGAGTTGATTTTTGTGCAGGGTGAGAGAGGTTTAATTTCATTTTGCTTCATATAGATTTCCAGTTTTCCCACCATCATTTGTTTAGGCTTTTAATGTTTGTTTGTTTAATAGGCTTTTCTTCAGTGTATGTATTTGGTGCCTTTGTCTAGTATGAGATAACAGTATTTATGTGGGTTTATATCTATGTCTTCTGTTCTGTACCATTGATCTACATGTCTATTTTGATACCAATACCATGCTGTTTTTGTTACTGTAGATCAGTAGTATAGTTTATGGTCTGGAATTGTGATGCCTCTTGCTTTGCTCCTTTTGCTAAGAATTGCTTTGGCTATTCTGGGTCTCTTAGTGTTTCCAGTGGATTTCATGATTGCTTTTTCTAATTCTATGAATAATGTCATTGGGATTTTAATAGGAATTTCATTAGTGTGTATAATAACTTTGATAGTATTAGCTCAGTATTTTCTAGTAAATGTGTCCTTTATGTAATGTCTAAGGTGGTAGCAAAGAAGACTGATGTCCAGAATAGCTTAAAGTGTGTTCGCGATAAGCCCCAATTGTTATAATACAACGTATTGTAAATTCAAAGATAAAATTTTTGTTGAAGGGTTCTAAACAGGCATCTGTCCTTCCCATGTTATATTTATCAGTCTTTTAGGTAACCCTTTGTAAAGTACAATTTTGTTTTGTTTTTTTTTTAAACATTGTTGATACTTGTTTTTGTACTGACAGGTCTTAGTCTAAATTCCTGAATTGGGACACAGGTGTATGGAAAAATCAAATGCGGAACTTTAAAAAAAAAATTTAGTTGTAGATGGACACCATACTTTTATTTTGTTTATTTAGATTTTTTTGTTTGTTTTTTGTTGTTGTTGTTTTAATGTGGTGCTAGGGATCAAACCTAGTATCTCACATGTGCTAGGCATAAACTCTACCACTGAGCCATAACCCCAGCCCTCAAATGTGGAACTTTTTAAAGTTAGTTTCAGCATTATGTTCCAATAATGACCTGAAGAAATAATATGTAAATATAACTAAAGAGTAAATATTGAACAGACTGAAAAAATGCTCATAGCAAATATGATTAGAAAAACATAAATATAACTAATATAATTAATGCAAGATGATGTAAGAGAAAGATGAGGAAGGAAAAAATATGTAGATGTTCTTGAAAGGAGTGTCATCACTTAAAAATTTATATTAGACCATCAGTAAGAACATATATCTTATATCATCCTATAATATGTTGAAATCTTATAGTAATAAGCAGTGCTTCCTGTGGTTAGATGACTCCCATGGATGATCAAGAAAAAAATGTATGAAATGGGATATTCTTTTTGAAAAGTGTTTTAATAATTTGTATCAAGAAACTTATGAGTATTTCTTTGATCCAATGTTTATGCCTTTGATTCTTTCTCGGAAATAATTCTAGGTATTCATAACTTGTATAAAGATATTTAATTATTAATTATAACAAACATCCTATCTGAAGGAGTAGGCCAAGTAGTAGTTGTAAATAAATAAGTTGTATTTCACTTACATGATAGTTGTCAAAAATTGGTATTTATAGAGACAGCAATAGGGTGGGTCAGTGCTTATAAACAAAAATATATTGTAGCGCTGGGAGGTGTTCATAGATAACATGAATGAGACCCTGTGTTCAGTATCCAGCACACACACACATACACGTACACACACGTACACACACACACACACACAAAGGAAAAAACATTATATAAATTAAAAAGAAGAACAAAATGATTAATGGATGAGTTAAAAAAGAAGATAGATTTTTTTTAAAAGAATATAGTAGACATTTACCTTAATGCTAAATCAAGATTTTATGTATTTTAGAAACAAGTGAATGATATTTGTTATTTTGCTGAACCATATACATGAATGGAGCTCTTTGCAAAGTCATGTATAGGATGCAGTCACTTTTGTTGATAAGTGACTGTTCAGTTCCTGTGTGTTGGGTTTTGCTTCCCCTCTTTCTCACATAAACATCCAGGGATGGGATATGTGCTATTTTTTGGCTGGTTGAGAATTTGGGTGATTCATTAATTTCTCAGACTCATGCAAATTCTACTTTATAGTGAGTGGCTGCCTCTATGTTGTGGGGTTTACCTCTCTTTTAAATGTTTTTTTTTTTTTTTTAATTTTCCCAAATCCTTGATAAACATGGAATTTTTAAAGTTTTTATCTAGTTGCCAGTTAATAATCTTTATATTAAAGTATTTTTTTCTGAGATGTAATATAGTCTACTTTTCTTAAAATCTCTCATCTGCTGATAATCCCATCTAGGCATTATGTATTTCACCTTTAAAAGTTCTTTGTATGTCTTAATTAATTGCCCATTACTTAGCATGTTCAGTCTTGTCTTCTTTTCTTCTCTTTCCTCCTCCCTCCCTCCCTCCCTCCCTCCCTTTCTCTCTCAAATAGAGTCATAATAATTTTTGAGAGGTCCTTATCTAACAATACCATAATTTGTGCCATAAATTTGTACTCAGTCTTGGAAGTGAAAATTTAAAAATACATTGTAAATATAAAATGTAAGCTGCAGTTAGTCTCCACCAAACTTAAGAATTGATTATTTAAAACACAGTGTATCACCTTTCTCTATTAACTTATAGGTTTTGTTATTTTTTAAATGTGTTTCATATAATGTATTGTTTAGTCTTATATTTCTTTTTTTTAAAGAGAGAGAGAATTTTTTAATATTTATTTTTTAGTTTTCGGTGGACATAACATCTTTATTTTATTTTTATGTGGTGCTGAGGATCGAAACCAGTGCCCCGCGTGTGCGCTATCGCTTGAGCCACATCCCCAGCCCAGTCTTATATTTCTTAAAACTTCATATGAATTGTCCCTTGCTGTGTGTATTCTTCTAAAACTTGTTTTTTTCCCTTCACATTATGTTATTCAGTATTGATATGTATATACCTGTCATTTATTTTTACTCTTCCATAGTAGTAATTTAAAGTTTTGGTTGTTTTATTTGTTTTTGTTTATTTTTTGAGATGTGTTTTTACCATGTTACCCAGGCTGATCTTCAACTTTTGAGCTCAATCTTGTCTCAGCTTCCCAAGTAGCTGGAGCTGTTGACATGCGCCACCATGCTCAGCCTATAGTAGCAATTTGAATGTACTATTATTTTAATCTCTTCTTTAGTTGCTGGTCATTTGAGTTTTCACCTTTGTTTTTAACAATGTTACTCAGACTATTCTTGTGCATGTTTTCTGATATCTACATGTATGTGTTTCTATGTGTATCATATAAGTGAACTTCTCAGTTATATGCCCAGAAATGTATTTTGCTAATAGGGATACTCACATGGAACCTTATTAGATAATTTCAAATTGTTTTCCAGAGTGGATTTACTAGTTTATATATAATATTCATATTTATTCCCAGATGCAGAATCATTGTTTTAGAAGATATGATTTTTAAAAAATTAAGCTAGTAACTGTATTTTGTTTTCATGACTTCTCATTTACTTTTAAATTTGCTGTTATGAAAATTATACATGTATAATATTCTTAAATAGTTCAAGGTTTGTTATCTAAAATGGTATTCCCACAACCTCTTCTACTTTCCATTTACTGTTCCCCAGAGGCAATCATTATTAACATTTTTAAGATGACTCTTTTATTATTTTCTTTCATATGTGTATATAACCTGCTTGTATTCTGCCTTTTAATTTTTAACTGTTTTGACTTGTCATTATAGAGCATGAAGACTTATCCTCCTTTATATCTTCCAACTTCTAGCACATCCCAACTTCACATATACACTCTAATCTCTTTTTCTCTAAATAACTTAGTGCTAACATTATTGTGAAACATAAATGCATGTTTACATCATTCATCAAACTATAATTATACTTTTATATTTTTTTAAACAAAGAAGGAGGCTAGTATAGGAAGAGACAATGAGGATTTTGGAATCACTTGAGATTTTATATTGCAAAATAGAACAAGATGGTCAACAGAAGGCAATGGCTTCATCAGTGATAAAGAAGATGATATTTGAATAGTAGCCATGTGTAGTACTGATTAGAATAATGAAGGCCTGGTAAATGACTGGCATGTGTTTTAGTGGGAAATAATTTTTATGTCACCCAAGTATAGGTTTAGCTTGAAGGCTAAAGAGACAAAAATAAGTTGAAAATCCAAGGAAATAATACAAGTACCAATTATTGAGACCAAGTAACTCCTTAGACAAAGGGGAATGAAGAGAAGGGAGAGGGTACAGGAATAGAAAAGACAGTGGAATGAATCTCACATAACTTTGCTGTGTACATATATGAATACACCACAGTGAATCTCCACATCATGTACAACACAAGAATGAGTTCTTAATTAGAATAAGATATACTTCATGTTTGTATAAATATGTCAAAATATACTCTACTATCATGGATAACTGATTAAAAAAAAAAAAAAGATTTAGTTGTGTGAGACCAGGACCTTGATAATAGGGGAAGACAGAGTTCACTTTGTGATATCTTAAACTTCAAAGAATTGAGTATATTTGACAAAAACTATTTTTATGCCCATTGTTATCTAGCCTTTTCATATCTGTGTCTAGTCCTTTATTTGAGTTTCTTTTTGTCTAGTGGATTAATTTTTTTCTGCAGTTTAAATAACGATGATTAATGACATTTCTTTTCCAGTAAAACAACCATCCTTATCATTATCTCACTTCTAAGTAGAAATCGATAAATACATAAAATCCAAATAGATCAATTTAATTTGCTTATATTTTAAAAATGTTTTTGTTGGTTTATTATTATGCATATATAATACTAGGATGTATTGTGACATATTTATGCGTGTAGAAAACATAATTTGATGAATTTCAATCCCGAGTATTCACTGCTCCCCTCCCTTTCACCTTCCCTCTGACTCTCTGATCCCATCCCATTCCTATATTCTACTGGTCTTGCCTTTTTTTTTTTTTTTAAATACATGTAGAGATTTAACAGGTACTGACATTCAGTAGCTTGAAAGTTAATTCTGGCCATGTATTCCATATTTATTAAGGTTTAATTGTCATAATTAAGCACATTTAAAAATTGGCATTTTATGTTTTTAAATGTTCACTTATTGAGATTAAACTCAGAATATTTATTTAATATTACCAATGTTCTAACTTGGCTAAATTTAATTCCCTGATAATGATTTTTATATTTTATGCTTTCAAGGAGCAAATCTGAAGATATAGGAAGAATATTTGTCCTTTGAATGTAAAATTCTCTTTCAAAATTGTCTGAAAAATAAAATTTAAACTGAAAAAAAATCAGGGGTTTTCAAGATGGAAGAATAGAGGAGGTTGCTTTCCTGGCTGCTTTGTCGAGTAAAAACAAAAAAGCATCCAGGCAGCTTCCTAGAAAGGTGGCTGAACAACAACAACAACAACAAAAAGCAGAGGGATTTCACTGGAATTTAAAACTGGACATTCAAAGCAGATCAGGGACTCAGGAGGTTGGATATTATAAAATAAGGAAGAAATCCCCAGCAGCATAGCCACTGCCACAGCCAGAACAGAAGCACAACCCAGAATGGTCCCTCTGTGAACATAGTGAAAGGATAATGGAATTAAAGGAATCTGCTTTTTGGGGAAGCCTAAGACATGTCTGGGTAAGGAGCATTTAGAGATCATGGACATTGCCTGGCAAACCTGAAAGAAGACCTATTGCAGGATATGCATGCATGGGAAAGAGGCCACCATTTATCCAGGCTGCCTGCAGAAGTCAAAGGAAAAAAACATTTTGCATGTGCTGCACAGCTGAGGGGGCTAATTACTGGCAAACCCGAGTTTGGCCTGAAATTTAGGTGCAGTGAATACACACTGCATAACATAGAGTGTGTTTAATTGACTGGGAGAAAATCAAGCATGTAAAGAGGTTTACACAGTGGCCATCTGGTCATAGAAAGCCACCCCGCTCTCCCCTACCTCCTTCAGTCCAGTGAGGTTTACACGGGGCCATCTGGTCACGGAAAGCCACCTGGCTCTCCCCTACCCTCTTAAGTCCAGTGCTTGCAGAGCATGATGGAAGAGACACATCTGGCCAGGAACTTGGAAGGGCAGTTGCAGGAAAGATTGTTTGGAGACTGAATCAAAGACCAGGAAATGTAGGGTCCAATGGTGACTTGGAAGACTAAGAATTGGGTCCCTCACCAATGATTGGAACCCAGGGGAGATCCTTGGGGTACAGTCTTCTGGCATGGACCAGCAAGTACTGTGCGCTAGAGGTGTACTGATGTAAACTTCCAGACCAGTTGGTATTCAGCAAGAGCCCTGAGTCCACCTAAGTCTAAACTCTGCCCCCAGGAAATCCATCTATGGGATTACCCCTCTCACTCTAGCAATTCAGAGGCTAGAGAATCAAACTCCAAAGGACCACACCTAAAACTGCTAAGAAGAGAAACTGAGAATCTTTTGAACCCGAACAGAAAGAATTCTTTAAGTTTATTCATCAAGATTTTAAAAAATTCTTTTTTTGTTGTTTAACTGTAACCTTAATGGTTCATGGCATTTATACATATTCATATTTTCCCTCATTTTTAGCATTTTTGAAGCCAGTTATTTTTCATAGATTAGTTTTTTTGTGAACTAGGATAATCAGTTTTGTTTTGTATTCTTTATTTTTAATTTTTAAAAATTTATTTTATATATATATTTTTCTCCTACCTGTTTCTAGACCACTTGGAAGACAGAACATCAGGCAATGAAGACAAAATATATAATCTTGAAAATAGAGTTGACCATGGAGAGAAGATGTTAAGAAACCATAAACAGAACTTCTAGGAACTGTGGGATAGCATGAAAAGACCAAATTTAAGATTTATTGGGATATATGAAGGCACAGAGATAGAAACCAAAGGAATGAACAATCTTTTCAATTAAATAGTATCAGAAAATTCCCCAAATAAAGAATGAAATGGAATAAAATACAACAGGCTTACAGGTCCCTAGTTGTACAAAATTATAACAGACCCACACCAAGGCACATTATAATGAAAATATCTGACATAAAGAATAAGGATAGAATTTTAAAGATTGTGAGAGGAAAAAAAAATCAGATTATGTATAGGGGAAAACCAGTTTGAATCTCAGCTGATTTCTCAACCCAGACCCTCAAAGGTAGGAGATCCTGGAATAATATATATCAAGCTCTCAAAGAAAATGCATGCCAACTAAGAATCCTATATCTAGCAAAATGTTAAGCTTCAGATTTGAAAATTCGATAAAACCTTCCATAATAAACAAAAGTTTAAAAAATTTGCAACTAGAAAGCCTGCACTACAGAACATTCTCAACAAAATGTTCCACAAAGATGGAAAAAAAAAAAAAAAGTGAAAACCAGAAAAGGGAGAAACTTCATGAAAGGAATAGTCAAATCAAAAGACAAACTAATTCATATTAAAAACTAGAAATAAATCAAAATGACCAAGAATACAAATCATATCTCAGTAATGACCTTGAATATTAATGACCTAAACTCAGCAATCAAAAGGCACAGACTGGCAGATTGGATTAAAAAACAAGACTCAACATATGATGTCTCCAAGAGACTCACTTCATAGGCAAGGACATCCACAGCCCAAAGGTGAAAGGATGGGAAAAGACATTTCACTCACATGGATTGCATAAACAAGCAGGGGTTTCTATTTTTATATCAGTTAAAGTTGACTTCAAGCCAAAGTTAATCAGAAGGGACAAAGAAGGCCATTTCATACTGCTTAAGGGAATTATATGTCAATAAGACACAACAGTGGTAAATACTTATGCTCCAAATAATGGGGCATCTTTATACGTCAAACAAACCCTTCTCAATTTCAAGAATCAAATAGAGCACAACACAACAATAGTGGGTAACTTTAACATGCCTTGGTCACCACTGGAGAGATCTAAACAAAAACCAAATAAAGAAGCTATAGAAAAAAAACATATGAATGATAATTTAGACTTAACAGACATATATAAAATGTTTCATCCATTAATGAGTGAATAAACTTTTCTCTCAGCTGCACACAGATTCTTCTCTAATATAGACCATGTTATGTAAGTTATCACATATGTTGGCAAACAATTATAATATTACCTTAATATATTTTTAACATCTGTAGGGTTATTTTGATAGTTTCCTTTCCATCGATATTTGTTGAGAGCCACAGCCGAAGGGGCCCCAGCAAACTTCCAGCTGCCAGCAAACTTCCAGCTGCCAGCTGATGATTGGCTCACAGCAGCCCCAGCAAACTTCTAGCTGCCAACTGATTGGCTCCTCTGCGGTGATGCTCATTGGGCTGTTTACCCGCCCTTTCAGACCACGGAGCTGCTCATTGGGGGACTTTTTTTTGGCTCTGCCCACGTGACCCAGCCAATCAGCCTCAAGAGCAGGAGGAGTGGGGGAGGTTGAGAGGCTTGTGGGAAGCCAGTGGTGGCAGTTGGGCTCTGAAGATTTTTCCTGAGGAGCTGGGTGGTTTGGTGTGTGTGTTCTAAAAATAAAGTTTGTTTCTTTTGACAAGTGGCTCCTGAATTGTGCCCAGCCAGATTGCGGCATTTGGTGGCCCGTACGGGGATTAGTCGCCACTCCTAGGCCTCAAAGCATTTGAGCGGCTTGTTGGAATGGCCAATGTTTTGACCATTCTTGACGAGAGATGATGCTAAGGTCTGCACCTGTATCCAGTAGTCCATTAAATTCATGTCCTTGAATATTTAGTTTTAGCATGGGGTGAGAATCTAAATTTAAAGAAAGCATAGCCCAATCTACACCTGTGGAGCCTAATCCCTTGGAACCTCTTTCTACAGTACGACTGGAAAATTTATCATGTAGGCTCTGTATTATTAGTAACTGTGCTATTTTATCTCCTGGTGAAATTACTGATATACCCTTTGGAGAACTGGCTATAATTTTTATTTCACCTTCATAATCGGGATCAATTACTCCAGGACTTATTATAAGTCCTTTTAGAGTAGAAGAACTGCGTCCCAATAATAAGCCTACTGTTCCTTGGGGAAGAGGTCCTTTTACCCCTGTGGGAATGATTTGAACTCCCATCTCTGGAGTTAGTACTGATCTGGCGGAGGCGCAGATATGTCCAACCCTGTGCTCCCTCTGGTTTGTCTGATGAGGGATCTGATGGACAATGTGTCCTGGGCACTACCCTGATGGGGTTGCTGGGTTCCTCCAGTGCTCCGTATATTTGTGGTTTTGGGCCCCGGAGCATTGGGCCCCCCTGTCCATTTTTTGGCAATGGAGCCCGATGCCTTTCTCCACGATATCGTGGATAAACACCTGGTCCTTGTTTGTTTTTTGACAATGGAGTACCCTCTATGGTGGTTTGAGAACGGCATTCATTAGCCCAATGTCTCCCTCTACGGCATCGTGGGCAAATACCTGGTATTCTACTCCTTTGATGCCTAGTTTTGTTAAACCCTCCTCCTATGGGGCAATTCCTTTTAAAATGTCCTGTTTGTTCACAATTGTAGCATGTTCTTGGCCTGGCATCTAAAGCCTGTTTTACTGCAGCGGCCACGACTTGCCCTTGTTCTAAAGCCTGTTTTACTGCAGCTGCCACGACTTGCTCTTGTTCATTAATGTCTCTACATAATTTAATATATGTGTTTAAATCTTCATGTTTCCACGGTCTAATGATATCTCTGCACCAACGATTCGCTTGCTCATAAGCCAGGTGTTTTAGTAATGGCATTGCTTGTTCTGTATTCCCAAAAACTCTGGTAGCTGTAAAGTCTTCCATGCCTTAACTGCATCTGCAGCAATTTGTGCGTATACACCAGGATCATATGCAATTTGTTGCTGCTGATCCTCATAACGTCCCTTTCCTAACAACATATCTAGATTTCTCTGAGGATAACCAGCTGCTGCATTTCGCCTAGCCGTCTCCTTGCAAAATTCCTCATTGGCAACCTTCCATAACAGGTATTGACCTCCATTTAGCACAGCTTTACACATATTAGCCCAATCTGCTGGCGTCATGTTCAAGTTGTTAATGGATTCGACCATGCTTACAGTGAAGGGTGCTTGAGGACCATAGGTTGTTATAGCCTCTTTTAGCTGCTTCACTGTTTTGAAATTTAAAGCATTGTGAATTCGCTGCCCTCCTGCCTCAAATACAGGGCATGTTAATATTTGAGATCCTGTCTCAGGATCCCAACTATCAACTGTGGGGGTTGGGGGCCTCCCAGCATATGGAGGTGCTGCTGTTGGTTGGACACTTATGCCCTCTGGTGATAGAAAGGTGTTAGTAGCAGTCTCCTGTTGTAACTTTTCCCCTGATGGCTTTTTCTGCTCTAAGCTTTCTTCCTCTATCTGACTAGCTCAAAAGACCTTCTCTTTTACTTGAATCTTTTCCTCTTTCTGACTAACTTGAGAGACCTTCTCTTTTACTTGAATCAATATGTCTTCTCCTTCCTCTACCTTTGTCTGAACTGAAGGCTTTGGACTAAGCAAACAAGATACCAACGCCCACAATGTCAATGTGCCAACTGGCAGAGTTTCTGGGCTTTTCTTTTCTATTCTTTTTAAATCTTCACCATGGTTCCATTGTGATATATTCAACAACTCCTCCTTAAAAAGCCATGGGCTACATTTTTGTATTGTATCAACGTATGCCCTGACTGCTCTTGATTTTACTGGGATGCCTCCTTCCTCTAACAATTTACTTAACACTCTTTCGGTTTGTTTTTTACTAATTTCTGATCCCATATTTCTACTATAATACAACCCAACAAGATGACGCCAAACAAAACCGAGACAGAATGAAATAAAAATGGAACCACACAAAATCATTATATCAGCCTTTCTATCCTCCTGAAATGTCCATCCGTCCTTTCTCCCTGTCTGTTCCTCAGACGCAAATAGTTTTTCCTCAGATGTGAGCGGTTTTTCTTCCGTCTCACTCATCTCCAGGGACAGGCAACTTAAAACAAAAGCGAAACAAAACAAAAGAAGAATCTTAAAATGGCTACCCATCCTCTTGCCCTGCCCTCAGGGGCGAGCAGTTTACCTTATCACTTACCCTCAGTCGTTCCCCATGCGGCACACCAAATGCCGCAGTCTGGCTGGGCACAATTCAGGAGCCACTTGTCAAAAGAAACGAACTTTATTATTCATTTTTGTGTACTTTTTTTCTTTTTCTTTTTTGTGGTGCTGGGGATTAGAACTCAGCACCTTATGCATGCAAGGCAAGCACTCTGTCAGATGAGCTATATACCCAGCTCCTTCCTTTTTTCTTGATTGGTTTTGTTTGATTTTTTTCAAATTTTAGCTGAATTATTTCTCCTCTGTTTCATATATTTCTACTCCTACTCTTATTTTTTCCTTCCTGCAACATAATTTGAAAGTAATTTGATTGTCATTCTATCTTCTTTCTGACACAAGTCCTTTAAGTTATAATGTTCATCTGAGTACTCTTTCATCCCAGAGGTCCTGATATTTTAAGCTTTTATTATCACTTAGTTCAAAGCCTTTTTTATTTACTTTTTTTTGTGTGTTTTTTTCCTTGACCTGTGAGATATTTCTAAGTTGCCATTTAATTTTGAAATAGTTGACATGTGGGGGTGTGGTTCTATCTATCTTAATGTGGTTGATTTTTAATGTAATAAATCGTGCAGGAAACGCTGTCTGCATGAGTTCAAATTTAAAAAAGAATGGAAATGCTTTTTATATTGACTGTATATGTTTATGTCAAAATTGATCAAATTGCATACTTTAAATATGTTCATTTTATTGAACTCCAATTTTACCTCAATAAAAGTATGAAAAAAATTAGTGGAAAAAAATCAGATTTTCTTTTTATATTCTATGTATTACTGTTCAAAATTTATGTAATAAATTGGTATATAATATAGCTTGTCTTATTTTGATTCTGATAATAGTCTGAAGAGTATGAAGGGAATGAATTATAAATTGTTGCCATTTTATAGGTGAGAAAAACCTGAAGCTCATAGAGACTTTGACAAGATCACTTGTCTATGATCACATCAAAGTTGAAATGGTTTGCTGGCATTTTCAGTGAACGTTTCACTGAATAAACGTTTTATCCTTTTGGATATACACATTTAAAAAAATGCTTGTGGTTGTAATATAATTAAAAATAACTATAGTATGTAACTGTAGTTTAACACAGTATTGCTACTTTTGTATTTTTTTGTCCTTGTGTGTAAAACTAAACCTATGTAGTGTTCAAATATCAAACATATTTGAGTGCTGATATGTGTTTAGTTAACATTGTATTGCCTACTCTAATGTAGTTTAACCTATGTGCCATGTTATGACCAACTTAAGTAAACCATGATAAAATGTAATTGCTAGACATATATTTTAATAAGACCAAAGATAAACAGTAATTCTAATTAAGAATATGTAGGAAAATACATTTGATATTCTAATAACTGGCAAAATTAAGTTTTCCATCTAAGTAAATTTTACTTTTTAGAAATAATTTGTCTTGTTAAAATAGAAAGCATGAGTTATAGAACTGTGTCTAAACTCAAATTAAACTTTGATCTTTGTTACTTGCATTTTAATTACCTTCAATATGTTTAAGAGTACGAAAAAAAAAGGAAGAAAGAAAAATTTCCCCAATTCTAAGCATGCAGACGCTGTTAAGGTCTTAGTAGAATGTTTTCACAGTTCTTACGGAGCGAATTTGTCCTAAAAAAATAGTTAATTCACCAATATAGTTTTTTTTTCATTCATTAATATGAAAATTCTAAAATTAAACAATTAGGTTTGCTTGATGATGTAAACTGGCAAAATGCTAAATTTTACATAATTTATGAATCTTGTTACATAATTCATTAATCTTATTCTCCAAATGTTGAACATTTATTTCAGATGTTTTAATCTTGGAGAATAACTTTTAAATCTGCATTGCAACTTGAGAAATTTCTGGAAGTACCAAAATACTTATTTATATTAAAGCAAATTTGAAACTTTTTTTTTTAAAGAGAGAGAGAGAGAGAATTTTAATATTTATTTTTTAGTTATCAGCGGACACAACATCTTTGTTTGTATGTGGTGTTGAGGATCGAACCCGGGATGCACGCATGCCAGGCGAGTGTGCTACCGCTTGAGCCACATCTCCAGCCCAAATTTGAAACTTTTTGATGTAATCTAATGACTTTGCTTGAACTTGAAGTAATCATAATTTAAGTTTTTGTTTTACCAACTGTTTCTTATTTGGGACATTTGCCTCCGAATTGAAATTTGTTTATTAAGTATAAAAAAAAATTGGGAAACTCTTACTTTTTAAAATATGGATTTTTGAATAGTAAATTTATAATATTTTTGAAAAATTTATTCATGATATGTTGATGCCTTGATATTTGATATTGAAATATTTTAAATGTTTTTTTTTTTTCCAATAGATTATCTTTCTCAAGGAATAGATCTTTCTGGAATAGAAGTAATAGAAAATGATCTACTTTTTATTGCAAGAGCTCGACTTGAAGTGGAAAATCAAGCTAAGCGCCTGCTAGAGCAGGGTGTAGAGACTCAGGTAATAAAAATGTTATTTTTTATGTGAAATATGTCATAATATTGACAGATTTTGACTTTGCATCCAAAAGAGTAATAAATGTCTTTATTACTGAGGAACTATGCCTACAATTAAATTGGATAGTAGGACACATATAAATACAGGTAAATTTTAATATGTTTTGATATATTTAATTCTAAATTAGGCCTAAGTTTTCTATGTATATAATATGAAATCATTTTATATTATGTACATTTTATGTATGATAGATAATAGTTATATCTGTGGAATGTGTCTGTTTTGTTCAAGGTATCCTTTCAACCACAGTATAGTTGGTATTATTGTTATTTCCATTTTAGAGATGATGAAACAGCTTAAATAATTTGTTGAAGATATATAGCTAGTAAATGAAATGGTTTGGATCCAAATTTTAATCTCTAGCCCCCCCATACCATATACCATAACTAATTGCTGTGTCATAATTTTTAAAAAATGATTTGAAATTTTTCCTAATGTATCTTATTCTTATGCTTAGTTTTCTGGATTAAATTTGTAAAATCAAATATTGTGTACATTTTGAAAAATGAACAAGTCAAAAATGTACCTATAGAATGAAATACTACAGTGTGAACATATGTGTGAAATCAAAACTCACATCATGACATAGAACATTCCTGCTGTCTTAGAGTCTGGGTTTCTCACAATTATTACTTTCTCCCTGTTTCCCAGTGGTAAGGGTTATCATAACTTCTAACACTAGAGATCAATTTTATCTATGAGGACAAAATATGTATATTATTTTGAAAAATAATATTTTTGTTTCTACATTACATGTGAGAGATACCTTTTTAGATCCTTAAAATGTAAGGATTTAAAACACAACTTTCTTAATCTGATTGTCTGCCCTGAATGAAACATGAAAGGGGGAGTTGCCTTTCTACAGAGTAGCTGCTGGGTTTGATTCTGTAATCTTCTATTCTATATAAATTATACCTTCCTTGGGGATAGACTTCCTTTGTCTAATGTCCTATTCTTTATGTGGTTGATTGTATCTACTGACACCTTTATCTCTCCCATGTGTTCATTCAAGATTTAGGTGGAACTGTTTTCTCTTTATCTTAAAATCCCATAATTCCATGTTATCAGTGCTTGTGAATATTTATATACATTGGCTATACAGCTTTTTGATGTTTACTTGCTCAAACATGAAATCTATTACCCTTCCTTTCTCTTCTACTTTTGCATCTTTTTCCCATTAATAATCTTGGATCGTCATCTTTTGCACATATCCAATGTCTCAGTCTTTGGCCATGGGCTCCTTATTTTTTTCTGCCTTTTCCCTGTTCCTATTATAAAACATAATTATTTTATTAATTGAGAACACCAGTCTTTTCATGTATTTAGAACATCAGTTGTCTTCACTACTTGGTTTTCTACTCTGTCAATCATGTCTGTCCTCTTCTCTGTCTCTACAGTTTTTCTATATTAAGTTGATCTGAGATTTGTATTTTATCTGTTCCTCTGACTTCATCTGTTCTAAAACTTTAGCATGCATCAAAGTTGCTGGGAGGCCTTTTAAAAACAGAGAGCTGAGCCTAATGCCCGGAGTTTCTGATTCAGTAGATCTTGAAAGAACTGTTGCTCTTGATGATACTGTCAAATTCTTTTACCCCTGCCTTTATACTAAGCTTTCATGTCACAGTGCCATTTGTGGGTCATTGAACATCTAGCCTTATTTCTTACTCCATGCTAGCCTTTTCAGTGCCAAGTAAAAATCAAATAATTATAAGATTGATGTAATTAAATTTTTGGGTTTTAAATACATCTAGGATCTCATTATTTTTTAGTGTATACAATTCCCTTTCATTTCACAAATGACTGTTTACAATCTTTATTTCCTATGAATCTTTAATTCAATCCCTTCTTTTCTATTGTAATAACAGAATCTTATCTCTTTCCTCATTAAGAAAATCAAGACCAATGAAACTGAGGTTTTTTTTTTTTTTTTAACTTCTGTCAACATCATTCTTAAATGTCCATCTCTATTAAATATTTTACCTTCCTGTTAAAGGCTAATTTCCCATCACCCTGGCTGCCTTGCTTCTGTACTTTGCTCTTTTCCTTTTCTGAATCTTCAGCCTTTTCTGTTCTACTAGAAGCATACAAAGATACTCAAGTTTTTCCTACATGAAAGGAAAAAGGAATCTTCAGTTTTAAATGTTCTTTATGGCTACAAACAGCATGTAGATATTTCCTTGTTTCTATACTTCACAACCAAACTATTTGGAAGAATGGACTATTCTTACTACTGCCTCCTTTTCTTGATTTCTCATGTAGTCCCTAGTTTATTCTGGCTTCTAATATACCCTCTTCAGGAAATCTACTTTTATTTATGTCTCCAAATTTCCCCAAAGTCTTTCACCTTTTTTTTCTCAATTTTTTTTTTTTTTTTACTTTGGTGATCATTTCAACTTCTTGATACCCCCTTTCTTTCAGTTTCTCTAATACCAAATTTCCCCTGGTTTCTTTTTCTTTTTCTTTTTTTTCTCTTGACCTTGGTTGTGATTTTTTTCCTCATTCTTAACAACTTCAGCCACTTCATTGATGTTTGTCTTTCCTTTATCTGTTTGACTTCTTTTTACTTCACATGTTTTTTCATTGGTGGTCTCATATATTTCTGTTTGCTGATAACTTTCAAATTTCAATCTGAATCCTAGAGCTTTTTTTCTAATTCTTGATCTGTATATGTATGCATCAGGATTGTTAGTGTATTGTTAGTGTTTGCTTGAAAATAGAATCTACTTCTAGCTAATTTTAACAAGCAGGGATTTATTATAAGATATCATAGGGAAGGCTCAAGAAAAAGGCTGTAAGTTGAGCTTACTCTTTTCATTGGCTGTTACAGAGTAGCCTTATTTACCTGGGAAACTTGGGAATCAGGAACTATGTAGTATGCAAAACTAGGCAACCTGGAACAGTATTGATCCTTGTATGTTAGGAAACTGCCTGCTGTTTTGGTTATTGTTCAGTGCAGTTGATAGCTTTAGAAGCATATGGCCTCTGACAGGATCCGGATCAACAAAGTCAGTGCCAGTGTTTTACTTATCAACATTCATGAAGCTAGGACCCAGGCATTAGAGCCTTTTAGAGACAACAGAGAAAAAATTTTTACACATGTATGATCAAACTTGCCAGGAAAACCAGTAAATGTCGGAAAAGTACAGCCTCTGCCTTCTAAATTTTACACAGGTGCTACAGTTTACAAAACCTAAGTTATATCTGAAACCTTTTATACAATGGGGTCAGAAAAAGTCTCTCACTGCTTCCACAGAAAAAGCATACTTAAAAGTAAGCCAGAATGTATGTTAAGTAAGTTCATTTATGGAATCATTCACATTATTCCAAGTGGATATTACAATGACCCTCTAACTCAGAAAATTAAAAAAGAAATTTCATATTTATCTCCTGTAAACTCTTTTGGTCACTGTTAGAGAACTGCACCTTTCACCTGGGAAACTTGGGAATGAGCTATTCAAAAGATCAGGACATTTTCTGCAAAAAGCCAGACTGCAATTAGTTTAGACTTTGTGGGCTATTCTGTTTTAGTCATACTACTGAATTCAGTTGTGGTCAGAAAGCAGCCACAGGCAATATGTAAATGAATATTCCAGTAAAATTTTATTTGTAAAAATAGCATGTGGGTCAGATCCTAGGCAAACATATTTATTTATTTTTAAAGGATAACTTTTTTTAAAAAAACCTTTATTTTATTTATTTTTATGTGGTGCTGAGGATCAAACCCAGGGCCTCACACGTGCAAGGCAAGCACTCTACCACGGAGCCACAAGCCCAGCCCAAACCCATTTATTTTTATTTTCACATTTTATGCTTTCAGCTTTCTCACGTAGATTACTATAGTTGTTAGTGGCCCTAATTTTAATTTGATATTCATACTGCTTTCAAAATGATCTTAATGAAGGATATTTAATCATATCCATGCATCACATAGATTTTTTCAACAGCTTGGTTCATTATAAATCTTATACTCCTTGTGCTGCTTGTAATCTTGCCACATCCCCAGAGGACACTTAGGTGTGATTGCCTTTGGTTCTCTGATCAGTACCAGGGTTTTTTTAGTCCGTGTGTTTGCATTCAATGCTACCTATTTCTTAAACATATTTAATGGTCTAATTCTCCTGCTTATTTGTTTTGTATTGATTCTTCAATACTCAACTTTTTTGGTAATTTCTTCACAAAGCCCTTCCTTCTGGGTTTGTTTAGAACCTGTATTTAGGGTTGTAATAACATCCTTAAGATGAAATTGCTTAATTAAGGTTATTTATTATTATTTGGGTATTTTATTTATTATAGATATAATACATATATTTCTGATGAACTCTTTGGATTGAGTTTCATTAAGAACTAGAACTATATATTTTTTCTCCTTCCTCTTATTGCTCAGTAAAATACTTACTAAATAAGTAATTGCATTAAATAATTGAATAAAACACCATATTACAATCTTGGTGTTTCTTTTGAAGGATAATTTCACAGTCCTTATCTTCTCAAAGAAATTCCAAATCAAATGTAAATAAGAATGGGTATTTCTATAGAACATTGATAGCAGTGCAGCTTATATATTTGCAAGAGGTGGCAATTAACATTTCAGAAAATATTATTATAAAATATTTTATATGAATAGTGTAATAGGCATATTATCACCTCATGAATAAGTTAAAATTTTATTGCATATCTATTTTCATTCTTCTAACTTTTGAAGTGTTTATCTCCCTTCTACACATACATAAGTTAACCAAACATAGCTGCAGTTCCAAGTCTGCAGATTCAATCAACTGCTGATCAAAGGTAATTTTTTAAAAATTCCAACAAATTCCAAAATGCAAAACTTGAATTTGTTACATGCTGACCATAACACTGTATCAGTGCAAATGAAGTGATGTGTAGACCTCACTTACTGTGGCCTCCCACCATGTTATACATCTTTAGCCTTCCAAACACAATTGTATGAGTATCGTTTGCCTCGTGTCTTATTCTTATGTACTCTGTAGTTAAGCCTATAGTTGAAGGTGTGCAGACTTTTTTTTTGTCATTGTTTCCTAATTGTACAGTATGACAATTATGTGCCTAGTATTTACATTTTATAAGTAATCTTAACATGATAACTGGAAGCATATGTGTAAGCTATATGCAAATATTATACCATTTTATATAAGGAACTTGAGCATCCATTGATTTTGGCATCTTTGAGTGGGAGGTATACTGGAGCCAATTCCCCGTGAATACCAAGGGATGACAATATGTCTGTATAGAACTTTAATTTACACAGTTCTTAATATTTCACTATATTTTAGAGTAATGGGACTCAAACCAAATAGTTGTTTTTACAAACTGCCAAAGTTTGTAAAAACAAATACTATTTTCAGTAAGTAGAGGTGATTTTAACATGTCATAAAGGAATGATGATTTTAAAATGATTTTTCCTCATATAGTTAAAGTAAGAAGGCATTTTCTAGGGTACTAAGTATGTTTATATATTGTTTTGGACATATTTTAGAAGTTGTTAAATTTGATTTTGTTTCAATTTTTAAATTCATATAAAAATTCAAAGGAAATTTTATTTGTGAAATTAATATTCCCCAAATATTGATTGATTATATGTTCAGACTATGTACATTTATCAAAAGATGATTGAAGTAGTTGATCTTCTTTTATAGCCAAAGTCGTTGTCTTAACCAATGAGATTAAGTTAGAAAGATAAAAAGAAAAAAAATGTAAAAGTAATTTATGTCTGTATGGGTAGATATGGAATGATATGCATAATCTTAGAAATAAATAAGTCAGAGAGCTTTAATTTTGCTTTAGGTTTCAGCATGGTTCAGAGAAAGGTAGATACTGTCCAGTGGATAGGAATATTATCTTTTTGTAAGGCAGTATGTGTCATATTATCATAGTTTGTTGACCTTAGTCATTACTATCCAAATCACTGTCTGAGTTAGATGTAGAAAGTAACCTTTTGAGTATAATTTGGCTTCTGTCTCAGTCTCTTTGGCCTGCTATAACAAAATGCTGTAAACTGGGTAACTTACAAACAACAGAAATTTATTTCAAGTCCAAGATCAAGATCAGCAGATTGGGTGTCTGGTGAAGCCCCACTTTCTGATTCACAGAAGGCACCTTCTCTTTATTTCCTCACATGTTTCAAGGAGTGAAGGAGCACTCTGGAGTTTCTCTTACTACAGAACAAATACTGTTTATGAGGGTCAACCTTATGACCTAATCTGCTCCCAAATACCCCACCTCCTAATAGTATCATCTTAGAGGTTAGGATTTCAACATATGATTGTGGGGAGGGACACAAACTTTTAGACCATAGCAGCTTTTCATATAATTTTCCTAAAGGGAGAAAAATGTACTGATTTATAAGTATTAACATTCTGGTTTGATTCAGAGTTTACTATATTTCTTGTCTGTAAATTAATATTTATGTTTATAAACTTACTTATTTCTGAATTTAATTTTGTGTGTATTTTTTCCTCAGTCTGGGCCTCTGGCTTATTTTCATGAAGTCTGGTTTCTGGCTTTGCAGAGCTAAGAGGGTTAAGCCCTTAATAATGATGCCACTGGGATCATTATTGGGCAGGAGAGTGTCTTTTGGAGAGAGCCTGTGTTTTGGAGCTAATGCCTCTTCTTCTTGGAGAGCAACACCTTGTCAGCAGGCAGTTTAGGGATTAAGAATGAAACTTTTATTAAATGCTCTTATTTGCCAGGTTTTGTTAGTAACTTTATGTTGATTATAAATCACAATAACAAATCTGTAAGGAAGAAATAATTACCGAGTTTCTATATAGGTAAGTAAACAAAGATATGGAAAGCCTAGATAATTAACTGACAAGTATATAGCTGGTAAGTGGCAGAATCATGATCAGGAGCTCCTAGTTTTCCCCTTTTTTTTATTAAGCCAAGCACTTTCTTCTGATTTTGTTAAATAATTACATTGAAGACTATTAGATAATTTGTGCAGTAGCTCATATTGGAAAATAAATTTTTATGGCATTTTTCATTTATACTGTAAAAATGACTTTAGAAAGTCTCCATATGATGTCTGATCCTAACTGGTCACTCAGTATTCCTCAGAATTTTTGTTCTCTGGCTTTTTCCATTTTCATGACCTGAAATTACTTCTTTAGACTTTTCGATCTTCTATCAGCCTTCCCCCTCTTACTTCTACCCTCTGAGCAGATGCCCTTAATTTCTGCTTTATAGAGAAGCCTTCCACATCACCTGTGCACTAGATCTATTTTATTTTGTTTGAACCTTATGTTGTTGATATTTCTATTTCTTATTTATATCATCATCTCATCCTTTCGCTTTTACTAGCTCCGTATCAGCATTTAAACATGTTTGTTTTATACCACTCTCCGCTTTTCAGCTCTATAGCTTTCTTTTAGTATTTCACATTCCATTTTCCTTTCTCCATTAAGGACTTTGTGGGTTTTTTTTTGTTTTTTTTTTTTTTGGTTGTTGTTGTTTTGTTTTGTTTTTTTTTTTTTTGTCCTTGGAATACTCTCTTTACTTCTTATTAGAACATATGCTGCAGCATTTATCTATCTATCTATCTATCTATCTATCTATTTATCTATCTATCTATTTACTTATTTTTGGTTCTGGGGATTGAACTCAAGGACACTTAACCACTAAACTACATCTCCAGGCCCTTTTTGTATTTTATTTACAGACAGGGTCTCAGTGAGTTGCTTATTAGCTCCTTGCTAAATTGATGAGGCTGGCTTTGAACTTGTGAAACTCCTTTGTCAGCCTCTGGAGCCACTGGGATTACAGGCATGCACCACTGCGCCCGGCTTATTTATCTTTTTTTTTTTTTCTTTCATATATATTTGGTAGTTGTAGATGGACAGAATGCCTTTAATTTTTTTATTTGTTTATTTATTTTTTTATGTAGTGCTAAGGATTGAACTCAGTGCCTCACACATGCCAGTGCTCTGCTATTGAGCTACAGCCCCAGCCCTATTTATCTTTCCTAAATTATATTCTCTCACTTATCAGAGATCATTGATATAATTAACTATATAATTAATATTTAGTATATATAGCTACTAAAAGAAGTAATTTTGAGATACTATTACATTCATAAAATATTGTACTCTTAAGTACTTTATGAGCTCATATTATGAAGAGATGCTTAGTAAACAAAGAACTTTTGAAAGATTATATCGTGTCATCACTTGCATTTAATAATCAATTTCTGACACTAATTTGATTTCTCAAAATTATTGGTGATCCTCTTTATTGAGTATATAGTTGATGGCCATCATTTTCATTATCAATTTTTTAGTATATTACTGAGGGAATATCAATTAATTGTAAAATTACAATAGTGTAAGACTTTTTTCTTTTTTATTCTTTTTAGATATACATGATAGTAGAGTATATTTTGACATATTATAGTATAACTTATTCTAATTAGGATCCCAGTCTTGTGGTTGTACATTATGTAGAGTTTTACTGGTAGTGTATTCATACATGAATATAGGAAAGTTTTAGCATAAGAATCATTGTTATCTTTACCCATTGTTGAATTCACAGTAGTTAAGAGCAATAAAAATGTTCATCTTCCTTGTTGTCAGTGATTTTGGATGATTTAGCAGTTGACTGATAAGTCAATGAGATTTTTTTCACAAAATCAAATTGTGCAGCTGGGGTTATAGCTCAGCAGTGGAGCACTTGCATCACACATTCGAGGCACTGGGTTAATCCTCATCATCACATTAAAAAAATAAATAATATAAATAAAGGAAAGATATAAAAAATCAAATTGTTATTGTCTGATAGAATCACCTTCAAGAAACAGATGCTATTTCTACCACTTCTTTGTATTCCACCCTTAATAAAATAACAGTAATAATGATGACAGTTACCAAACTGTAATTTGCAGATGAGTTGTCACTTCTGTTGAATGGCTGCTGTGCTATGCATACATTTGTGCCTTCCTCCCAGTTTATATGTTGAAATCCTAACATCTGTGGTTATGATATTAAGAGGTTGGGTGATTGGGAAGTGTAAATTAGCTCATGAAGGTGGTGGAGTCCTGATAAGTGGGATTAGTGCCCTTACAGGAGACTTTCTCAACTTTTCATCAACCATATCCTCTTATCCCACTTCTCATTTTACTGAGAGAACTCTCTTTGTACTTGACTGAGAGAACTCTCATTCTTTTTGCCATATAAGATTATAACTAGGGTTTGGGGTTATAGCTCAGTGGTAGGGTGCTTGCTTGCCTTGCACATGTGAGGCACTGGGTTCGATCCTCAGTAGTATCACATTTAAAAAATGAATAAAATAAATAAAGATAATATGTCCATTAAAAAAATAAAAAGAAAAGGTTACAGCTGAAAGATATTCTTGTATGAATTCGAAGGCATGCCCTCACTGAACACCCCATCTTTTGGCACTTTGATTTGGACTTCCCAATTCCAAAATTGTGAGAAATAAATTTCTTTTGTTTCATAAGTCATCCAGCTTATGGTATTTTGTTATAGCAGTCCAAAGAGTCTAAGACAGTAGCCAGTGCCGCAGTCTGGCTGGGCACAATTCAGGAGCCACTTGTCAAAAGAAAGAAACTTTATTTTTAGAACTACACACGCCAAACAAAACAG
The DNA here is from genome assembly GCF_047511675.1 of Marmota flaviventris. Taxonomy (NCBI): domain Eukaryota; kingdom Metazoa; phylum Chordata; class Mammalia; order Rodentia; family Sciuridae; genus Marmota; species Marmota flaviventris. Next base: position 55,820,494 of record NC_092498.1, read on the forward strand.
CTCCTCAGGAAAAACCCTCAGAGCCCAACTGCCACCACCGGCTTCCCACAAGCCTCTCCACCTCCCACAATCCTCCTGCTCTTGAGGCCGATTGGCTGGGTCGTGTGGGTGGAGCCAAAAAAAGTCCCCCAATGAGCAGCTCCGTGGTCTGAAAGGGTGGGGAAACAGCCCAATGAGCATCACCGCAGAGGAGCCAATCAGTTTGCAGCTAGAAGTTGCTGGGGCTGCTGTGAGCCAATCATCAGCTGGCAGCTGGAAATTTGCTGGCAGCCGGAAGTTTGCTGGGGCCCCTTCGGCTGTGGCTCTCAACAAGCCAGTCTTTCATTATCTGAAACAGCTGTTTAGTGAAAGAAAGTTAGTGTAATTTATTTAGCATTCCTTTTCATACCTCATTTTTTTTTTTTTAGTTAATGCAGGTATCTGTTCAATAGTTACCCTCTTTTTTCCTAGTTAATTGACTAAGTGTGTTGCATCCATTTGTAAGTGTTAAATTGTTATGTAGTATTACAAAATCCCTACTGCACTGATATAAAATTTCAGTTTTCAAACTTATACACTAAATGACTACTTATATACAGAGAAACTGTTACTTCTTCCTACATAATGTATATAAATAAATTTCCAACCTCATCCTTGTTATTTCTATATGGAAAAGCCTTTTAGAAAGGCTTATTATTATTTCTATGTGGAAAAAATTTATAGTAGTACTGCTACCACTTTTCAGACATTTGGAAGGACCGATGGTTTAGAGCACATCTTCTGGTCAAGTGTACTATATTACCTTATTGGAAAGACATTCCATAGGCAGGTATTGTCACTGTAAGGGCTATCACTGTATGAAGCACCTGCTTCCCTGACTCCTGTTTCTCTCTGTTTTCTAATAACCCTTGGAATCTTTCACTGACAGGATATATATATATATATATATATATATATATATATATATATATATGGATAGAAGTAGACTCCATTACATCAAGCTTTAACTAGCTTTCAAAAATAGGTGATAGATTTTGATCTGGATGAGTTCCTGCATCACCATAGATACGAGGCCCCCACAGTGAAATTGTGACATTTTAATTAGCAGGATGGCTTTAACTTGAGAATTATAAGATTTTCTAGTAAACAGTACAGAATTTTGTGGAGATTCAAAGTGGAGGATGATGATGTACTTACTTTCTTGAGAGGTCATCATGAAAGAGGGTCTTTGCATTTAGTTCTTTTAAAGATTAGTATATGGCTTTACTCTGTTCTGTGGTAACTGTTGCTAACAAAGTAACTAAATATCCATGAACTTGCTTTTTTTCTAAAGCAGAAACCTCCTCAAATGAAGCCCATGGTCCTGGTGCTTATCATTTGTCAGCCAATAGTAACTACCTTGACAATATAATCTAGATGGGGTTCTCTTAGATGACAGAGTAGAATTGAAGTTTATTAGATAAATGCCTACATAGCATACCATATGTGATTATGATATTATGAACTCTTTTTGTGATTAAAAATTCTGAGTGTGTTAAATGGAGTATTAGATGTTAAGCATTTACTTGAGCTTCAAAGAGAAGTTCCTGGCCATGTTGAATACATAAACTATGTAGGTCATACAACATCATTTCTTTTGTTCTGTCTCTTTCTTATGGATCCAACAAACATCAATAGCATTTGTCAGTTGATTTTTCAAGCTTAGAAGTCTTTCTATTGCTATATATTAGAATTTTTTTCTGACTCATCTCATAAATTCTAGAATAAATTTGAGTTTACAGAAACTCCCCTTGTCTGTTCTATTTCAATATTGTTTTTGCCCTTTATTAACTTAAAGAATTTCAATAGTTTTTAGGTTTTTCCCTTTTTTGAGACATAATATTTGTATATCTTTATAGGGTACACTGTAGCAATTTGACACATGTATATAATGTACAATAATCAAATTGGGGTAATAAGCATTTTCATCTCCTTAAAAAACATTTTTTAATGTATTGGGAGTTTTGTACTTTTCTAGAAATTTTGAAATAATATAGATTGTTTTAAAAAATAGTGCTACAGAAAAACCCTCCTCTCAACAGTGTTTTGGAGCCCCTTTTAAACTTCCTGGGCTGGGGATGTGGCTCAAGCGGTAGTACGCTCGCCTGGCATGCGCTGGGCGCTGGGTTCGATCCTCAGCATTCTGTCCTCCCTCTTTGTACCCTTTCTAGTTTCTAGTGACCACTGTTTCATTCTGTGCTTCTAAGAGATCACTTTTTTTTTTTTTTTTTTTTTGGTTTATAAAAAAGAGTGAAACATATAGTTTTTATGTTTGTCTATCTGGCTGTTTCAAAGATTTAGAAAATGACTTTATTTCATCCACGTTCCTGAATTGACAGGTTTTCATTCTTTTCTGTGGCCGAGTACTATTATTCCCTTTTGCATATATACTGCATTTTCTTTATTCATTTATCCACTGATGGGCAACTAAGTAGATTTCCAAATTTTAGCTGTTGTGAATAGTATTGCAGTAAACATGGGAGTGCAAGTATTTTTTGGGGCTGTGGGTATAATGAGTTTATCTCCTTTGGATATATACACAGTAGTGGAATAGCTAGATCTTGTGGTAGTTCCATTTGTAGTTTTTTTTTTTTTTTCAGAATCTCCATACTATTTTCCATAGTGTACTAATTTAGTTTTCTACCAATAGTATATAAGAGTTCTGCTTTCACCACATCCTCACCAGCATTTGTTACTTTTTGCCTTTTTTTGATGATAGCCATTCTGACTTGGTTGAGATAATATCTGATTGTACTTTTGAGCTACATTTCCCTGATATTCCCTGATGATTAGTGAGACTGAGAATTTTTTCCACATACCTGTCATTTGTATATCATCCTTTGAGAAGTATCTGTTCAGTTCTTTAGGCTATTTTTAATTAACTTTTTTTTTGGGGGGGTGGTAATCAGCTTTTTGAGTTTCTTATATATTCGGGTTAACCCCTTATCGGATAACTAGTTTGCAGATATTTTCTCCTATTCTGTAGCTTGTCTCTTAACCATGTTGATTTATTGTTGATTTATGATATGTAGAAGCTTCTTAGTTTGATATAATCCTGTTTGTTGACAATGGGGATATGGCTCAGTGGTACACCACTAGTTTAGTATGTGCAACCCTGGGTTTGATTCCCACTACCCTCTTTTCCTCCCCCAAATGGATAATCCCATTTATCTAATTTTACTTTTGTTGCATGTGCCTTTGGGAATCTACCTGCCCCCCCCCCAAAAAAAAAAAAATTCATGCCCAAATGTCTTAGTGTTTCCCTGTTTTCTTGTAGTAATTTTGTAATTTCAATATTTTAGGTTTTGCATTTAGGTCTTTGATCCAGTTTGTGTGTGTGAGTGTGTGTGTGTGTGTGTGTGTGTGTGTGTGTGTTGCTTATTGTTTGTTTTGGTACCAGGGATGGAACCTAGGGGTGCTTAACCACTGAGTCACATCCCAGCACCCCACCACCGCCCACCGCCCTTTTTGAGACTAGGTCTCACTAGGTTGCTTATGGTCTCACTAAATTGCCAAGGCTGGCTTCAAATCTGTAATACTCCTTCCTCAGCCTCCTGAGCTGCTGGGATTACAGGCATGCGCCACCATGCCTGGCTCAGTTTGTGTTTATTTTTGTATGACCTGTGAGAGAAGGGATCTAGTTTTGTTCTTCTGAATATGTATATACAATTTTGCCAGCATCATATTATTGAAGAGACTATTTTTTCCTTCACTGATTTTTAGCACCTTTGTCAAAAATCCGTTCTGTGAACATGCTTTAAATTTCTGGGTTCTTTATTCTGTTCCATTGGTCTATGTGTCTGTTTTTATGACAGTACCATGCTGTTTTGATTATTATAGCTTTGTTGTATGTTTTGAATCATATATTGTGATGTTCCCAGCATGATTTTTGCCCCCTGAAGATTGCTTTGGCTATTTTGGATCCTTTGTAGTTCCATGTGAATTTTAGGATTGAATTTTGTCTACCTGTGAAAAGAGTCATTAATATTTTGATGGGAATTTCATTGACTCTGTAGGTTGCTTTGGATAGTATGGTCATTTAATAATATTCATTCTTATAATCTATAAACACAGGATGTTTTTCCATTTTTGTGTGTCCTATATCATTTATTTCATCAGTGTTTTATAATTTTTATTTTACAGATCTTTCACTTCCTTGGTTAATTTAATCCTAAATTTTTTTGCAGTTGTTTTAAATAGGATTACTTTCTTAATTTCTTTTATAGTAAATTTATTATTGATACATAAAAATGCTGCTTTTCGTGGCATGCTGTCAGGAGATAATGGATCTGCATTCTTAGTAAAACGTGTGTCTGTGTTTCAGTACATTAGCGAAAGTTTCTTTTTTCTTTTTTTTTAGAAAAAAAATGAAATGCTGCTTTTTTTGTATGTTGATTTTGTACTCTGTAACTTTACTGAATTAGTTTATAAGTTCCAACAATTTTTTCATGAAATATTTAGGATTTCTGTGTATAAAATCATGTTATCTGCAAAACATCCTTTATTTCTTTCTATTGCCCAGTTGGTCTTACTCAGATTTTCAGTACTCTATAAATAAGTATGGTGAAAGTGGGCATCCTTGTCATGTTCCTGATCTTACAGGAAATACTTGGTTTCCTCTAAGTATCATATTTACTGTGGGCTTTTCATACATAGCCTTTAGTATTTTCAGATACATTTCTTTTATACCTAATTTGTTGTGAATTTTTATCATGAATTGATGTTGAATCATGTTTTGTTTATTTGTTCACTGAACAGATATCTATTTAACATTAAATAATAGTCCCACTTTTCTAGATACTTGGAATACTTTAATGAACAAAATCAAGCAATTCTATGCCCTCTTTAGCCTTACATTTTAGTGATGTGAGATAGTAAACAGAGAAAGCCTGATAGGGAAGTTATGTATATATTCTCATTGGATAAATATAATGGAAATGTACATATATGTGCATATAAATTATATAGGAGCAGTAGCTAAGGAAGCTTCTGGTATGGAAAGAAAACTTTTGAGTCTGATTTTCTGGGGAATCCTTAGCTGACAGGATGGGTGGTAGCTTCTCTGCAAAAGGAATATGTATAGGGCTTCTTTTGTGTGAATTCTGTCATAAGCCTCAGGTTGGTTTTGTGGATGAAGGTCTTTTCACATGAAAAGTCTTTTTACTCTGCACATGAAAGGCTTTTCCTTTGTGTGACTCATCTGATGTACATGCAAGTCTGATGTCTGGAAGAAGCTGTTTTGACACTTAGTATGAACAAATGACCTTTCATTCCTGTGTCTTCTCTGGTGAGCTACAGTGACAGGATACCTGAAATCCTTGGGACATTTCTCTCACTTGTATGATTTTGGGGCTTCATGGAATTTCTCTTGATGTCCCTCACATGTGGAAGTTCCCTCCTTGCTCAGGTAGGTAGGGACAGGATTAGAGGAGGACTGTCTGGCTTAGAGAGAAGTGTGGGTTGCACCTCCACAGTGATGTTTTGATAAGAAGATCATTTCAGGGACCCTTTCTGGGAATTGAGGTACCTACCCTTGCTCTTCTGGAGTTGTGTGAGTATCTCACAACAAACATCTTTCTCTTTAGGCCTAGGATAGTCCTCTTCCTGGAAAATGAACAGGGAAAATATGTGAGTCCCTTAACTATTAACAGTGTCATTTACTTGAGCATTTTTCCAGGAATTGTTATATCCATCTTTTTTATCTCCTTGTCTTTTTTCCAAGTAAGTATCTGGAGATTTCTCAAAGGGTATCCGTATTTCTCTGCTGTTGTGTTCTGCTGACAACGGGTTTTTGAGATGAATAAGGACTTCTCTTAGGGCATAGTCTCAGAACAAAAGGGTTTCCTATCCCTGCATGGGAACATGGACTATGACAAGTGGCTTCACATAATCATAGGTCAGTTCTTCCATTAATTTCTCCAGATTCTGCCACTTAATTCCCATTTCCCTTTCAAAGTGAATTTGTCCCTGCAGTTTCCATTAATCATAAACTGCTCCAGGACCAGTTGAGAAATAATTTAATCCTTACTATGCTTTTCTGGCTGCAACCATGAATGAAAAATCTCATGGAATCTTTGCAATTTTTGCCTTGCCCATGAGTTATTGCTTATTAAAATGAATTGAGCTGAGAGCTTGAGAACTCAAGAAATCTCCTCTCCCTTCTGAACAGCAGATCCTTGGGTTGGTCTAAATTCTATATTTTCTAATCAACATCATATTGGGGTGTTTCACATTGAAATGAATTTCTGAGATGTAATGTCATTCTTAGCAAAAGTTCTCAGAAAAACTCATTTAGTCTGAGGATCTGTTTTAAATATTGGTGGATTTAATCTGAGGATCTGTTTTAAATATTGGTGGATGTTTAAATGTTGTAAGTTCCTTTTCTGTTGAACTTCAAATGGAGTAATCTTGGCGTGCACACTGAACTGAGGTGTGACTTAGCTTTCTGCTGAGTTAATTTGGTATGTTGAATCTTACCAAATGCTTTTTTTATGTGTATATTTATTGAGATGATCACCAGGTTTTTGTCCTTCATTCTCTTGATATATTGATTTGGGTATGTTGAATCATTCTTGAATCTTAGGAGGAAGCCTGTTTGTTCATGGTGTATGATTTTTTTTTTTATGTGCTGTTAAATTTGTTTTGCTAGTATTTAATTGAGAATTTTTGCATATATGTTTATCAGCAATATGATTTATAGTTCTTTCTGTTGTAACTTTGTCAGGTTTTTGTATCAGGGTAATGCTAGCCTCATAAAAAGAGTTTGTCAGAGTGCCTTCTATTTCAGTTTTTTGAAATGGTTTAAGAAGAATTGGAATTAGTTATCCTTCAGATGTTTTGTAAAATTAAGCAAGTAAGGCCATCAGATCCTGGACTATTTTTGGGATTGTGAGGGAGGCTTCTAATTACTGTTTCAATCTGATTACTCATTATTGGTCTGTTTAGATTTTTTTATTTCTTAATTCAATTTTGGTAAGTTGTGTGTGGTCAGGAATTTATCCATTTCTTCTAGGTTTCCCAGTTTTGTTTTTTTTTAGTATATAATTGTTTATCGTAGTTTCTTGTGAGACTTTGTATTTCTGTGGAATCAGTTTAAACATCTCTTTTTTCATCTGTGATTTCATTTATAATTTTTAAATTGTTGGAGAAATAAACAAGGAATATATAACAGTCACTGTATGTAGCATGCAAAACCTTTACTATCATGCACTTTTAACGTATGCTGATCTTGTCTTAAGTAACTGTATTTTTTTGGTGAGCTCTTTAATCCTTTCCTCCTTCCCTCTCCACTCTTATTTGCAGTATTTTAATTACCATATGTTCTGTGTCTATATTTTGTTTTATACCGAATGTAAAGTAGTATTGTTATTCTAGGGTTTTCACAGTCATGTTATTGTCTTGTTCTTTGCCAGATTCTCTTATCATGCACAGACCACAGGAACATTTGTTATTGTATTATTTTATTGCCATCTTGCACTATAGATTCACATCTAATTAACTTTCGGCTTTTAGCCATAGGGTCTTTTGGATTATTGCTTTCCATAATTTCCAGTTCACTGAATGACATTTTATTTTCATTTTGCTCCGTGAATAATTTTTCAATAGTTGACTAAATTTTTATTATATTTTATACAGAATTCTATCACTGTTCTTTGATTAAAGTTTTGTGATTACTCTTTAGGTATAATTGTTGTCTCTTTCTCAAAAATTTCTCCAAAATGTGTTTGCATTTGGGTAATTCTAAGAGATTTTATTTATACAGTGTTGTGATAGACTTTTATTTTAGTAGATACTAAGATTTTTATTTTGTAATTCAGAAAAAATGAAAACCTAGGTAAATACTTTGGGCCATTATAGATTAATTTGTATTTTCCAAAGTTTTATATAATTGTATCTGGCTTAATTTACTCAACATAATTGATATTCATCTGTATTATGTGTTTGGTAGTTTGTTCCTTTCTTATTGTTTTTATTTATTAATTGTTAATCATTCATTCATTCATTCATTCATCCATTCATTCATTCTCTTGGCACTGGGGATTGGACCTAGGGTGCTTAACCTCTGAGCTACATCCCCCTTTCCCTCATTTTTATTTTTTATTTTGTGGTCTTGCTAAATTGCTTAGGGCTTTGCTAAGTTGCTGCAGCTGGTCTTGAACCTGTGATCTTCCTGCCTCAGCCTCCTGAGTTGCTGGGATTACACCAGCACCCACTTCTTATTACTTTTAATATTTTATTTTATGAAAGTAATCTTTATTCATTCACCTATTGATAGCCTTTTAGGTTATTTTGAGTTTAGCCCTATGGTAAATAAAGCTGCATGAACACTCAAGTGTAAGTCTTAGTGTCAGTAGGTGTTTAAATCTCTGATGAATAAATATCTAAGGCAAAATGGCTAGGTTATTGCAAAGAATATTATGGTTTCTTTTTTGCATCCCTCCACCTCCTCACCTCAATTTTTGGTTCTGAGGATTGAACCTAGGGCCTCACACATGTATAGTATATAGGTACTTTTACCTCTACCCCATGGACTATGTACTCTCAGCATTATTATATTTACTTTTTTAATTTTAATTTTTGTTGTTGGTACTAGGGATTGAACCCAGGGGCCCCTTACAGCTTAGCTATACCCCTGGAATATTTTATTGATTATTTTGTGATGGCCTTGCAAAGTTGCTTAGGATCTCACTAAGCTACGGAAGCTGACCTAGAACTTTTGATCTTCCTGTCCCAGCCTCCAGAGTTTCTGGGATCACAGGCATGTGCCTACGTGGCTATGGTTACTTTTTAAAAGGACTGTAAGTTGTGGAAAGTGGCTCTGTTGTTTTACATCCCCATGTCATAAGCTTAGAATTCTAGTTTCTCTAAATCCTTGCCATAGTTTGATTTTGGCAGTCTTTTTCATTTTTACCTTTGTAGTGATTGTGTTGAAGATTCTCATGTGCAATTGTAGTTTACTGTTTTAATATCTGAAGATGTGAACAATTTTTCAAATACATATTGTGAAGGGTCTTTGTCCAAGTTTTAAAGGGTATATTGTCTTCTCATTATTGAATTGAAAGAATTCTTTTTTTTGTCCTTTAATTTTTATTGTTGGTTGTTCAAAACATTACATAGTTCTTGACATATCATATTTCACACTTTGATTCAAGTGGGTTATGAACTCCCATTTTTACCCCGTATACAGATTGCAGCATCACATCGGTTACACATCCACTGTTTTACATATTGCTATACTAGTGTCTGTTGTATTCTGCTGCCTTTCCTATCCTCAACTATTCCCCCATCCCCTCCCCTCCCATCTTCTCTCTCTACCCCATCTACTGTAATTCATTTCTCCCCCTTGTTTTTTTTTCCCCTTTCCTCTCACTTCTTCTTGTATGTAATTTTGTATAACCATGAGGGTCTCCTTCCATTTCCATGCAATTTCCCTTCTCTTTCCTTTTCCCTCCCACCTCTCACCCCTGTTTAATGTTAATCTTCTTCTCATGCTCTTCCAACTCTGTTCTTAGTTACTCTCCTTATATCAAAGAAAACATTTGGCATTTGTTTTTTAGGGATTGGCTAGCTTCACTTAGCATAGTCTGTTCTAATGCCATCCATTTCCCTGCAAATTCTATGATTTTGTCATTTTTTTAATGCAGAGTAATACTCCATTGTGTATAAATGCCACATTTTTTTTTTATCCATTTGTCTATTGAAGGGCATCTAGGTTGGTTCCACAGTCTTGCTATTGTGAACTGTGCTGCTATGAACATCGATGTAGCAGTGTCCCTGTAGCATGCTCTTTTTAGGTCTTTAGGGAATAGACCGAGAAGGGGAATTGCTGGGTCAAATGGTGGTTCCATTCCCAGCTTTCCAAGAAATCTCCATACTGCTTTGCAAATTGGCTGTACCAATTTGCAGTCCCACCATCAATGTACAAATGTACCCTTTTCCCCACATCCTCGCCAGCACTTGTTGTTGTTTGACTTCCTAATGGCTGCCAATCTTACTGGAGTGAGATGGTATCTTAGGGTGGTTTTGATTTTCATTTCTCTGACTGATAGAGATGGTGAGCATTTTTTCATGTACTTGTTGATTGATTGTATGTCCTCCTCTGAGAAGTGTCTGTTCAGGTCCTTGGCCCTTTTGTTGATTGGGTTATTTGTTTTCTTATTGTTTAATTTTTTGAGTTCTTTGTATACTCTGGATATTAGGGCTCTATCTGAAGTGTGAGGATTAAAGATTTGTTCCCAGGATGTAGGCTCCCTATTTACCTCTCATATTGTTTCTTTTGCTGAGAAAAAACTTTTTAGTTCGAGTAAGTCCCATTTGTTGATTCTAGTTATTAACTCTTGTGCTATGGGTGTCCTATTGAGGAATTTGGAGCCTGACCCAACAGTACGTAGATCGTAGCCAACTTTTTCTTGTATCAGATGCCGTGTCTCTGATTTGATATCAAGCTCCTTGATCCATTTTGAGTTAACTTTTGTGCATGGCGAGAGAAAGGGATTCAGTTTCATTTTGTTGCATATGGATTTCCAGTTTCCCCAGCACCATTTGTTGAAGATGCTATCCTTCCTCCATTTCATGCTTTTAGCCCCTTTATCAAATATAAGATAGTTGTAGTTTTGTGGATTGGTTTCTGTGTCCTCTATTCTGTACCATTGGTCCATCCGCCTGTTTTGGTACCAGTACCATGCTGTTTTTCTTACTATTGCTCTGTAGTATAGTTTGAGGTCTGGTATCGCTATACCGCCTGATTCACACTTCCTGCTTAGAGTTGTTTTTGCTATTCTGGGTCTTTTATTTTTCCATATGAATTTCATAATTGCTTTATCTATTTCTATAAGAAATGCCGTTGGGATTTTGATTGGCATTGCTTTAAACCTATTGAGAACTTTTGGTAATATCGCCATTTTGATGATGTTAGTTCTGCCTATCTATGAACAGGGTATATTTTTCCATCTTCTAAGATCTTCTATTTCTCTCTTTAGGGTTCTGTAGTTTTCATTGTATAAGTCTTTCACCACTTTTGTTAGGTTGATTCCCAAGTATTTTATTTTTTTTGAGGATATTATGAATGGAGTGGTTGTCCTCATTGCCATTTCAGAGGATTTGTCGCTGATATACAGGAATGCCTTTGATTTATGCGTGTTGATTTTATATCCTGCCACTTTGCTGAATTCATTTATTAGCTCTAATAGTTTCTTTGTAGACCCTTTTGGATCTGTTAGATATATTATCATATCATCCGCAAATAGTGATAATTTAAGTTCTTCTTTTCCTATTTTTATGCCTTTAATTTCTTTCGTCTATCTAATTGCTCTGGCCAGTGTTTCGAGAACTATGTTGAACAGAAGTGGTGAGAGAGGGCATCCCTGTCTTGTTCCAGATTTTAGAGGGAATGCCTTCAATTTTTCTCCATTCAGAATGATGCTAGCCTGAGGCTTAGCATAGATTGCTTTTACAATTTTGAGGTATGTTCCTGTTATCCCTAGTTTTTCTAGAGTTTTGAACATAAAGGGATGCTGTACTTTGTCGAATGCTTTTTCCGCATCTATCGAGATGATTATATGATTCTTGTTTTTAAGTCTATTGATGTGGTGAATAACATTTATTGATTTCCGTATATTGAACCAGCCTTGCATCCCAGGGATGAATCCTACTTGATCATGGTGCACAATTTTTTTGATATGTTTTTGTATCCGATTTGCCAGAATTTTATTGAGGATTTTTGCATCTAGGTTCATTAGAGATATTGGTCTGTAGTTTTCTTTCTTTGAAGTGTCTTTGTCTGGTTTAGGAATCAGGGTGATGTTGGCCTCGTAGAATGAATTTGGAAGTTCTCCCTCTTTTTCTATTTCCTGAAATAGCTTGAAAAGTATTCGTATTAGATCCTCTTTAAAGGTTTTGTAAAACTCTGCTGTATACCCATCCGGTCATGGGCTTTTCTTAGTTGGTAGTCTTTTCATGGTTTCTTCTACTTCCTCAATTGATATTGGTCTGTTTAGGTTGTCTATATCCTTCTGACTCAATCTGGGCAGATCATATGACTTAAGAAATGTATCGATGCCTTCACTATCTTCCATTTTATTGGAGTATAAGGATTGAAAATAATTTCTGATTATCTTCTGTATTTCTGAAGTGTCTGTTGTGATATTGCCTTTTTCATCCCGTATGCTAGTAATTTGAGTTCTCTCTCTTCTTCTCTTCGTTAGCATGGCCAAGGGTCTGTCGATTTTATTTATTTTTTCAAAGAACCAACTTTTAGTTTTATCAATTTTTTCAATTGTTTCTTTTGTTTCGATTTCATTAATTTCAGCTCTGATTTTAATTATTTCTTGCCTTCTACTTCTTTTGCTGTTGTTTTGCTCTTCTTTTTCTAGGATTTTGAGATGAAGTATGAGATCATTTATTTGTTGGTTTTTCCTTTTTTTAAGGAATGAACTCCAGGCAATGAATTTTCCTCTTAGAACTGCTTTCAATGTGTCCCATTGATTCCGATATGTTATGTCTGTGTTTTCATTTATCTCTAAGAATTTTTTAATTTCCTCCTTGATGTCTTCTATAACCCATTGATCATTCAGTAACATATTGTTCATTCTCCAAGTGATGCATGATTTTTCCTTCCTTCTTTTATCGTTGATTTTCAGTTTCATTCCATTATGATCAGATAAGATGCATGGTATTATCTCTACTCCTTTATATTGTCTAAGAGTTGCCCTGTGACATAATATATGGTCTATTTTTGAGAAGGATCCATGTGCTGCTGAGAAAAAAGTGTAACTGCTTGATGTTGGGAGGTATATTCTATATAGTCAATTAAGTCTAGGTTATTAATTGTGTTATTGAGTTCTATAGTTTCCTTATTCAACTTTTGTTTGGAAGATCTGTCCAGTGGTGAGAGAGGTGTGTTGAAGTCTCCCATGATTATTGTATGGTGGTCTATTAGACTCTTGAACTTGAGAAGAGTTTGTTTGATGAACATAGCTGCACCATTGTTTGGGGCATATATATTTATGATTGTTATGTCTTGTTGGTGTATGGTTCCCTTGAGCAGTATATAGTGTCCCTCTTTATCCCTTTTGATTAACTTTGGCTTGAAATCTATTTTATTTGATATGAGTATGGACACTCCTGCTTGTTTCTGAAGTCCATATGAAATGATATGATTTTTCCCAACCTTTCACCTTCAGCCTATGTATGTCTTTTCCTATCAAATGCGTCTCCTGTAGGCAGCATATTGTTGGGTCTTGTTTTGTGATCCATTCTACTAGCCTGTGTCTCTTAATTGGTGAGTTTAAGCCATTAACATTTAGGGTTATTATTGAGATATGGGTTGTTCTTCCAGCCATATTTGTTTATTTCTGTTACTAAACATGGTTTGTTTTCCTCTTTGATTATTTCCTCCCCTTTACTGTACTACCACCCACTGTTGGTTTTCATTGTTATTTTCCATTTCCTCTTCCTGTAATGTTTTGCCAAGGATGTTTTGAAGAGATGGTTTTCTAGCTGCGAATTCTTTAAACTTTTGTTTATTGTGGAAGGTTTTAATTTCATCTTTCATCCTGAAGCTTAATTTCGCTGGATACACAATTCTTGGTTGGAATCCATTTTCTTTCATTGTTTGAAATATGTTATTCCAGGCTCTTCTAGCTTTCAGAGTCTGTGTTGAAAGATCAGCTCTTATCCTGATTGGTTTACCCCTAAATGTAATCTGCTTCCTTTCTCTTGTAGCTTTTAAAATTCTCTCCTTATTCTATATGTTGGGCATCTTCATTATAATGTGTCTAGGTGTGGATCTCTTATGATTTTGCACATTCGGCGTCCTGTAGGCTTCTAGGATTTGGGATTCTGTCTCATTCTTCAAGTCTGGGAAGTTTTCTCGTATTATTTCTTTGAATAGATTGCTCATTCCTTTGGTTTGGACCTCTATCCCTTCCTGTATCCCAATGACTTTTAAGTTTGGTCTCTTTATGTTATCCCATATTTCGTGGATGTTCTGCTCATAGTTTCTTAACAGTCTTGCTGAGCTATGTTCTTTTCAAGTTGAAATACTTTGTCTTCATTGTCTGATGATCTGTCTTCTAAGTGTTCTACTGTGCTGGTAGTATTCTCAATTGAGTTTTTAAGTTGGTTTATTGCTTCCTGCATTTCTAGGATTTCTGTTTGTTTGTTTTTTATAACCTCTATCTCCCTGTATAGTTGATTTGTTTATGTAATTCATTGTCGAAGTGATCTTTCATTGTCTGATTTTGCTGTCTAATGTCTTCCTTGAGACTCCAGATCATCTGAAGCATGTATATCCTAAATTCTTTATCTGACATTCCATCTGCTGCAGCTATTACCTCTTCTATCGTTGAGTTGACCTGCATTGCTTGTGGTCCTTTCTTTCCTTGTCTTTTCATACTGTTCGCGTTTCTTTCTGCTTGGTGAAACTGTTGTGTTATTGAATTTTCCTTCTATATATTTATATTGCTCTCATATAGTTGCAAAGTCTCCCTCGCAGGCGCGGGCAGCGGCTCTGCCCCTCCTCCAATTGGGGCAATATGCCTACCACGCCGGCAGGTTGCTGGGCCTGTTCTGCTGGTGGGTCGCAGGTCCGCCTACCTTGCAGGCGCCCGGCGGCTCTGCCCCTCCCCCAACCGGGGCGATGTGTCTACCTCGCTGGCGGGCCGCTGGGCCTGTTTTGTCGGTGGTCGCAGGTCTGCCTACCTTGCAGGCGCTGGGGGCGGCTCTGCCCCTCCGCAGGCCGCTGGGCATGTTCTGCCTGTGTGTCGCAGGTCCGCCTACCTTGCAGGCGCGGTGGCGGCTCTGCCCCTCCGCAGGTCTGTTCTGCCTGTGGGTCGCAGGTCTGCCTAACTTGCAGGTGCCCTGCGGCTCTGCCCCTCCCCTAACCGGGACAGTGTGTCTTCCACGCTGGCCAGCCGCTGGGTCTGTTCTGCCGGTGGGTCGCAGGTCCGCCTACCTTGCAGGCACGTGGGGCGGCTCTGCCCCTCCGCGGGTTGCTGGGCCTGTCCTGCCGGTGGGTCGCAGGTCCGCCTACCTTGCAGGCGCCTGGGGCGGCTCTGCCCCTCCGCGGGTTTCCGGGCCTGTCCTGCCGGTGGGTCGCAGGTCCGCCTTCCTTGCAGGCGCAGGGGGCAGCTCTGCCCCTTGGCCGGCCGCTGGGCCTGTTCTGCCGGTGGGTTGCAGGTCTGCCTTCCTTGCAGGCGCGGTTGGCGGCTCTGCCCCTTGGCCGGCCACTGGGCCTGTTCTGTCGGTGGTTGCAGTTCCGCCTACCTTGCAGGCGCGGGGTGGGGGCGGCTCTGCCCCTCTACAGGCCGCTGGGCCTTTTTTGCCGTTGGGTCGCAGGTCCGCCTACCTTGCAGGCGCGGGGGGAGGCTCTTCCCCTCTACAGGCCACTGGGCCTGTACTGCCGGTGGGTCGCTGGTCCGAAAGAATTCTTAATAAATTCTGCATGCAAGTCTTTTTTCATATCTATATATTAGAGATGTTTTTTCATTTGTGGTTTCTCTTTTCCCCTTAGTGTTGTTATTGAGGTGTAACATACATTTCATAACATTCATGCCGTTTAATTTATAGTTTTGATGATTCTTCATATATATTCTCTTAGAAGTTTTATCTTTGCAGTCTTTTTTGTTGTTTTTTAAGTACCTGGGATTGAACCAATGGTGTTCCACCATTGAGTTACATCCCTATCCCTTTTTATTTTTTTATTTTGTTTATTTTTAATTGGTTCTTTTTCGTTACACATGATGGTAGAATTCATTTTGAAAAAATTATACAAGCATAGAGTATATCTTATTCTAATTAGTACAGCATTCTTATGGATGTATACAATAGTGAGATTCACTTAGGTATTTTCACATATCTATATAGGAAAATTATGTCCTATTCATTCCACTGTCTTTCCTATTCCCATATTCTGTTCCCTTCCCTTCATTCCCCTTTGTCTGATTTGAGACAAGATCTTGCTAAATTGCTGAGTTTTTAGGTGCAGTACGAATTTCATTTGTTTCTGTGGATTTAGTTATTTGAGCACCTTTTGTTGAAAATGACTTTCCCCTTCCCTTAGTTATTAATACATTATGAATTTGTGCATACTTTGACATGTCGGGGTTTTTAGCCCCCCACCCCTGTTTTCTCCTGACCTGCCTGAGAGATGGGGAAAGCACGCCTCAACCAGGACAAGCTAAGAAAGGCAAAGGTCAACTGCCTGCACCCAGCCCTCCCCTGCAAGAGGACAATCAGATGTGTCAGGGAGACCAGTCAAAGCAGGATCTTGTTTATTGAGAAAATGCACACAGCTAATATAATGTACAGGAGCCAATCAGGATAAATGTCAGCAGGGTGGGGAGAGTTCACATGTACACCCATCCTACAGGCAGTAATGGGAGACACAAGCTGTCCATGAGGGCAGAAGAGTCCTGGACCTATCCTAGAGGTGGTCTTTTTTTTCTGTCACTACCCACAGCTACCACAGCTGATCGCCAGGTGCCATCCTAGCCATGTTCGGCCCCAAGACTGGGAAGCCGGCAGCAAGTCAGCAAGCTAGGTTTCCTCCTTTCCTATGCAACATGCCTCACATGCCACATCATGCCCTACATGGACATCTTGAGGATATTTAATTCTTTGTCAGTCTTTCTCCTAATGATTTTAACATGCTTAATAATTTTTAACTAAATCTTTCTCCCCCCACACCCCCCTCTCTGATGCTGGGGATTAAACTGGCGCCTTGTGCATGCTAAGCCTGTCTTCTATCACTCTATTGCCTCTACCTAAATCTTTAAATGTCTTTCATCAGGAATTGTGAAAGGGTTATTTTCTACTTTGTTATTTCTCTGTATTTATTAGTTGTGATTCTTTTGTAGAAAAGGGCTTTAACTCAGCAACTGTAGGTATTTGGTTTCTTTGAATAGCAGTATCTTTTGAAAATGAATAGTCAACAGATACATTTAAAAATGTTCACCATTTCTAGCAATTAGAGAAATACCAATTAAAACTACACTGAGATTCCATTTTACTCCAATCAGAATGGCAATTATCAAGAATATAAGTGACATCAGGAGAAAGAGGCAAGAGGATCACAAGTTCAAAGCCAGCTTCAGCAACAGTGAGGCACTAAATCACTCAGTGAGACCCTGTCTCTAAGTAATTTTACAAAATAGGGCTGGGGAATGTAGCTTAGTGGTCAAGTGCCCCTGAGTTCAATCCCAGGTACCCCTCCACCCCTCAAAAAAAGGATACAAGTGCCATAAATGTTGGTGAGAATGTGGGGGGAAAGGTTCATTCATATATTGCTGGTGGGACTTGCAGTACTCTGGAAAGCAATATGGAGATTCCTCAGAAAAGTTGGAATGGAACCACCATTTGACCCAGATGTCCCACTCCTTGGTGTATACCCACAGGACTTACAATCAGCATAATAACAGTGACACAGCTACCCCAATGTTTATAGCAGCTCAGTTTACAATAGCTTAGCTGTGGAACCAACCTAGGTACCCTTCAAAAGATGAGTGGAAAAAGAACATGTGGTACATATACAAAATGGAATACTATCCATCCATAAAGAAGAATGAAATATTGGCATTTGCCTGTGAATGGATAGAACTAGAGACTATCATGTTAAGTGAAATAAGCCAAACCCCAGAAACCAAAGGCCAAATGTCCTCTTTGATATGCAGATGTTGACTCATATTAAGGGGAGGGTATATAAGTTCACTTGCTTAGACAAAGGGGGATGAAAGAAGGAGGGGGATAGGAATAGGGAAGACAGTGGAATGAATAGGACATAACTTTCCTATGTTCTTATATGAATATACAACCGGTGTAACTCCACCTCATATATCACCACAAACATGGGAAGTTACACTCCATATGTGTATGATATATCAAAATACATTCTACTGTCATGTATAACAACAAAGAACAAATAAAAATTGAAAAGAAAGAAAATGATT
Source organism: Marmota flaviventris (assembly GCF_047511675.1). Taxonomy (NCBI): domain Eukaryota; kingdom Metazoa; phylum Chordata; class Mammalia; order Rodentia; family Sciuridae; genus Marmota; species Marmota flaviventris. The sequence goes on from NC_092498.1 coordinate 55,838,457, forward strand.
GTTGTCCTTCACTGCCTACGTTCATAGTAACCAGTTAATATAATAGTTACTACCAATGGTAGCAGATGATTTTGTTCTTTTTCTCCTTTTTTAAAAAAAGTACTATTATGGGCTCATATATTTCTGCATATTGTTTTTCAGTCAGTTTGGTGCTGGATGGGACAGCTAGAATTCTAACAATAAGCTAGGTTAACAATGACTTATACATACATTTGTCTGGATATATACCATGCCAGCATTGTTTCAGCTATCCAGGATCTTTTTTTTTCTTTAACATTTTATTATTTTCTTAAACAATTATTATTTTTATTCATTTGCTTGTTCCATTATGGTTACAAGGTAGCTGTCACATCCCTAGGCATTAGGTCTATGTCGAAGGTAGGCTAGTGCCAGTTGCCAGCCAAAAAGGCAGTTTTATAAAATCCTTTCCCAAAATTGCCTCAGCAAACCTGTCCTTATGTCTCGTTGGCATAACCCCAGCTGTCAGCAGGACTGTGCAAGCAAGTATCTGGCAAAGAGGAACAGAACTGCCAACAATGGCTTAGGCTTCTCATGAGGTATATACCTTGCCACTCGCAAAGGATTCTACTTATAAGAAGGAAAGGAGAATTTGTAGGGGTACATAGCTAATAAATCTTGCCACAAATATCTTTGATAAAGCATAGAATGACTAGAATTATTCCATTATATAGTTGTTGGGAATTGGTTCCCAGACCTCTATACCGAAATGGTAGCATACTTATACTTTGAACTGTCTCTATATTACGTATAACACCTAACAGTGGAAGTGCTATGTAAGCAGTTGTTATGCTGTATTATATGGTTTAGAGAATAACAACAAGAAAATAGTCTGTATGTGTTCAATCACAGATGTGTGTGTGTATATATGCATTCTCATATATATATATATAACCTTTTTTTCTAGTATAAGGATTTAACCCAGCGGTACTTTACTACTGAGCTCTATCCCCAGTTCTTTTTTTATTTTTTATTTTGAGACAGGGTCTAACTAACTTGCTGAAGGTATTGCTAAATTGCTGAGGCTGGCCTTCAACTTGTGAACCTCCTGCCTATGCCTCTCAAGACACTGGGATAATAGGCAGGTATCTCTGTGCCCAGCTATAGACACAATTTAAACAAATATGGATCTGTGGTTGATTGAGTTTATAAATGTGGAATTCATGAATATAGAGGGCTGACTATATTACTTTATTTAACAGTAAGATCTATTTATATATTTACTTAAAACATTTGCATTCAAGCATTAAAGTTTGGGGGCTTGCCACATCAATTTGTCATGATTATTTTTCCTATAAAGTTCATTTTTGTTGAAGACATATGTAGTATCCTTGAAATACTAGTTATTGTTTTCTAATATCATGGGAATGTTATTCCAAATATAGATATCATTTGAAAACTTCAGTGCCAAACTATGGATTTTTATATGTGTGTTCTTCAGATTAATTTTATTAAAATATTTGGAAGCTAAAATAGCCCTTTTTCCTCCATATTGATCATTGCTGTCTTCTTTTCCTCTTTTTCTTAGATTCTTTTATGTGCTATCACTTTTCCTATAGAACTTTCCTTTTCTAATCCATGGTCATCTTCAATTTCCCCCTCTCCTTTTTCTTTTTGTTCTCATTCTTTCACTTGCCTTTTTATATATTTTCTTCCTTTTTTTCCCCCTGCCTATCTTCAGAATAAGGGCTAGAATAAAGTCAGTTTTTGGTTGATAAGTTCTTAGTGTGTATTAAATGTTCTTCTTAGTATCTTAATTTCATTTATGTTGTGCACTGTTGACTGTTGATTGTTAACAGATTCTGGAATAATCCTATTATATTAGTTGAAAAATACATATCAAGTATTAATGGGCTGCATGTTACTGAATCAGAAAAGCTCCTGGTAAGCTCTGAATCACAACCAAGGTAGCTAATATAATTCTTGCTTTTAAATTACTTTATTTAATGAGATTTTATCCTCCTTTAGTATTTGTAGTCTCTCATGGAGCTCCATTATAAGTATTCACTATTGTGGGCAAGTGGTTACTCCAAAAAGCATCGGCTCCGTATATCATGTTAGGGCATATGCACACAGATATCATAAGCTGTCTTAAATATTTTGACTTAATGTACAGTTGTTAGGTATAGGTATTATGAATATATTAACATTGTTTTTCTCAAATAAAATATTATATTAGAATTTTTATGATTTCTTAATTTTGTATGATGATGGTACTGTGGGTTTTGCTATCTTAGCTTTACCTGAATATCTGCCTAATTAAATATTCTTTCCAGAATATTGAAAGAATTATCTGCTTTGTGTTTAAGATTCTTAATTTGTATATTTTCATTAAGAAATATCAACAGTGCTTCATAGTTTTCTTCCATAGTAATAATTGTCTGTATAGTGAAAGATAGCTACTCTGAATTTTTTATTGACTTTGCATTTTTTTTTTAACTTTGCATCTTTTTAACTATGACCTTTATGTCTTTGGTGAAGCCAGATAAGCTGGGAACACATGGATCATTTATCTTTCTTCCCCTTTTGCACATCACCCCTCTGTCTTTCCCCTCTCCCCTTTTCCTTCTTTTTCTTTATATGTTCCCCTTCTTCCATCCCCTTCCTCCCTCCCTTTCCCCCCCCCCCCCCCGTAGTTGGACACAATACCTTTATTTTATTGATTTATATGTGGTGCTGAGGATCAAACCCAGGGCCCTGCATGTGCCAGGCAAGTGCTCTACCACTGAGCCACAACCCCAGCCCCTCCCATCTCTTTTTAAGGTGATTTTGGAGTTCCTAATTTTTTGTCTCAGTTGAATGTGAAATGAGGTGTTAATCAGTATTGAATAAATTTTGTAGTTCTGCAATTTCTTACTAATAAATTATTTTGCTTAATCCATGCTTGTTTTTCAATTAAAGATTAGTTGGAAATCAACAAAGACTATTAGAGGACATAAACTTTTGTGAATGGAGTCATATCGTTGAGTGGACACGGACTTTTTCAGCATAACATCAGCAAAGTTTATATTTTGTGTTTGTAGTTCTCCTTCTCTTATATTGTTGCCCTTCTTGAATATAAAGATGGAAGAAAAAGAATGTAATGTCTAAAGAATTATTGTATTTGAGGAGCAAGTAGAATGTGATTGATTATCTTCATGATACTTATCAGAGTTTTAATATACGGCTATCATCCATAGTGGACTCATGGACTTCTATATGGTATTTTTACATTTTATTTCCAGTCAGATCCTGTCATTCTTTTCATTTCTAATTTCAATTATGTAAAGCTTTAAAATTCTGTTGAACTTGATTTAAAGCTATATTTATGCTCACAAAGGTTATTTCATACTAGCCTATGGCTTCATAAACACTAGAATATTGCTTCTGTTTCGTGGAATACTCTTTATGGCAGTCTTGCTGTATCTTTGTTGCATTTGCTGTGTGCCAGCTGTTGCTTTGGATACAGTGTTCCTATTTTGGCAAGCTTTTTAGATCTCAACTATGATTTCTTTTCTCCCTTGTGATCCTATAGAGATTTAGAAAGAGAAAAATATATTGCATCATATTATTTCCCAAGCAGAAAAACAAAAATAATTTAAATTTAGTAAAGAAAATAATTGTGCCATATTCTGAAATGCTTCTGAGGAGATAATTGTCTGTTTTTTCTTACAAAAATTATCATTTTGCTCATTACATTATATCTTTTGTCTAATTTTATATAATTTACAAAATTTGAGATTTCATTTAAGATTGATTTATTGAAAGTCATAGTGACCATTTATAGAAGAATTATTTTTAGAATATTGAATATCTCATTTAAAGTGAAAGCATTGTCTAGAAAATATTGCTACTTTATAGGTAGAAATTTCATTCTTAATAGCGTAGTATTTAAAAAATTTTTTTAGTTTTTCTGTTTTGGGATCTCTTATAGTTGTCAGATTCTGTTTCTCACCTGCAAAATTGGTACACCTGGAGAACTTCTAAAGACAAATGGTGGACAGGATGACCAGCTACAGAAAGTATAAATAGGCAGTGAAGGGCTCAAGATCTAAACCTGGCCTGCCACTAAGCAGCTGTGGGGGGTTTACCCTCTTGCTATTTTTGTTTCCTTAACTCAAAAGAACATTGCAATATTTAACCTACCTTACCTATTTGGTGATGACAAAATGAAATTAGTGGATGTGCAGGCTCCTTTTAACAGCTAGAAGCAATATTCATTTATAAAGCATTGTTATCTTGGGAAGAGCATCTTCTTGGCCATGTACTATTTTCAGCAGATCAGGATGGGGCATTTTAATGAATCTAGACCACCCAAGAGTTTACCAATAATATTTGTAGTTTTGTAAAGAGATGGATTTGGTAGGGAATGTAAAAGAACAAAAAGTGGAGGTCCTAGACCTGTTCCTGGAACACTGAGAAAATAGGTCCACAGAATAGACAGTTTAAAGATGAGCAGTGAATTGAAGTACTTACCTTGTGTTTGTCAGGATTACTTGTGGGATGAGGTGGAGGCTGCTCCTGTTAAGGACAGTGTCTAATTTTAGTGATTTAAACTGTATAAAGTTGTGATTTGCAGCAGAGTGTGGGGAGTCAGACAAGTGAGGGAAGAAGTTGATTAATTGTCCTATGCCAATTTAAATCATCAACTCCCCAGAGATGACAGCGATCCGGAGTACTAGGGAAGAGAAAGTTTCTTCATGGACAGTTTTCTTTGGGACTTTAAACTTGAGGAAAATTTGTGGTGTGCAGGTAGGTACTTTTTAGCAGGATGGGACTAAATTGTTTATTTGTTCAGAAAGGTAACACAGTACTGGTTTCCCAACAGTGAGTTAAGACTCTTATCAGCCATGCTGATATTTCATCAGTTCCCAGTAAAATTAGAAGTAAGAACTTGGTAATGAGTTAGTCATAGTATTTAAAGAATATCTCTGGTTCTGAGAATTTCTCATCTAATTTTATTTACTTATTTTTTGGTATTTCAATATTTTATGAGTAATGATAGTAGAGGTTTTTTTTTTTTTTTCCCCCCTTAACAAAATAAAAAGATATTATTACTTTTTGGTTATTCTCTTTACAGACTTTTCTTTAATTGTTATTTTCAAGAAAACATTGTTATTTGGAAGGAGCTTTAATATGAAATGCATACTTGAATCCCTGTTTTGCCTTCTGTTCTTTGTTGCCTAATTCTCTTAATTCCTCAATGCCCTACCTTTTCTATCCTTAATTAGGAAATAATAATAACTACTTTGAACATTTATTGGAGAAGGTATCATGTATATCAAGAGCCTAAAATAATACCTGGTTCATAATAGAGCTTACTAGGTGATTACAGCGGAAATACTTATTCAAGACCATAAACTTCCTCACTGTTAAATTGGGGTTTCTGTCTTTGAATAGAGACAATATTTTTGAATTCTGTACAGAGGACATTTAGAGAGCTCTAAAACTATGGAGAATGTCCAAAATGGCATTTCTGAAGAAAATAGGGTCTTTAAATTTGGTTGCCAAGGATGATATAAGCAGTGGTTCTCAAACTGGGGAGTTTATAAGTTACTTTGGGTCCTTGTTTTGAAATGCACATTTGTTACACATGCAAAAGAATGAAGTTGGATTTTTACCTTGTACTATATACAAAAAATTAACTCAAAATGGATCAAAGACCTAAATGTAAGACCTAAAAATATAAAACTCCTCAACGAAACCAGAGAAAAAGCTTCATAATATCGGATTTGGCAGTGATTTCTGGGATATGGTACCCAAAGCACAGGCAATGAGAAGAAAAATAGACGGATGAATCTGCATCCCACTAGAAAACTTCTGAACAAGGAAGGAAACAGAATAGTGAATAAAGGCAACTTTCAGAATAGGAGAAGATCCTTGCAAACCATATACCTGAGAAGGGGTTAGTATTTAGAATATATAAAGGCCTCCTACAACTCAACAACAAAAATCCCAGTCAATAAATGGAAAAAAGACTTGAATAGACAGAAAAGACATAAAAGTTCCCAACAAGCATATGAAAACATGCATAACATCACACATTTTTAGGGAAATGCAAATCAAAACCACAATGAGATATTACCTGCTCCTGTATGTTGGCCACTATCAAAACAACATAAGATCATAGGTGTTGGTGAGTATGTGAAGAAATTGGAATCTTTGTGCCCTGTTATTAGGAACTCCATGCAATTTAACAACTTCCTATTCTGTATTCTTCTAACCCTCAACAACCTCCATTCTACTATCTCTCTGAATTTGACTACTCTGGGTACCTCACATGAGTGGAACCATATTGTTTTTGTCTTTTTGTGACTAGTTTTTTCACTTAGCATAGTGTCCTCACAGTTTATCCATGTGTAGTATATGTTAGAACCTCCAACATTTTAAAGCCTGAACAATATTTCATTGTATGCATGTACTACATTTTGTTTATTCATTAGTGAACACTGGGTTTCAAGCATATGTGTCTTTTTGTTGCCCTAATCTTATGTATTGGTTTCCTAATATGCAATTAAAAATTTCCACAGACTAGGTGACTTAAAACAATAGAAACATGTTCTTTTATATTTGTGGAGGCTAGAAGTAAAATCAAGGTGCTGGCAGAAGCACCCTCCCTCTCCCCCAAAACAAAAGGCTCTAGGGAAGACTCCTTTCTTGCTTATTCCTCACTTTTGGAAGATCCCATCATTCATTTGCCCTTGAAGATTTATAACTGTATCATTCCAATGTGTGACTCTGGCCTCTGTTGTCCCATGGTATTTTTCACTGTTTGTGTCTCGGTATATATTCTTTTCATATAGGGGCAATCATTATCCAGTATGACCTTATCTCAACTAATTACATCTGTTTCTAGATTAGATCACATCCTGAGATTATGATAGCGCATAAATTTTGTGGTGACAGCTTTCACCTCACTCTACCTTTTAAAATTTAATCCGTTTGTTAAGTATGTAAATATTTGTTAGTCAGCTGTGGCTGCCATAACAAAATGAAACAGACTAATGGCTGAAACAACAGGTATTTATTTTCTCAGTGTTCTGGAAGCTGGAAAAGCTAAGATTAGGGTCCTGAAGGTTTGATTTCTGGCAAGGACCCTCCATGTCTCCTAACATGGCAGAGCATGAGAGCAAGGGAGGGAGATACGAGAGCAGGACATAAGCTCAAAATCCCTATTGTCTCTAGTAAGGGCCTTAATCCCTTAAGACCAGCCCCATCCCACCCCTTGTCACTATCACATCCACTTTAACCTCCCAAGAGCCAGTCCTTCAAACACCAACTCTGAAGATACAGTGGGAAAACCAAACTCAGACTCAAACCTGGTTTCTCTTGCTGTGATAACACAGATCTCTTATGTGGCTCCAAAAGGTGTGAGGGGATTTCTTTCCACCACCAAGCCAGCATTCAGTTCTATAGTAGTCGGGGTAATCTAGCTGGGTAATCCTATAATCTAATTCAAGGTTCAGTCTTCCAGACAATTCCCCAGTTTCACCCACTTCAGATGCCACTTGCAAGTCTCAGGTTATTTGCCTATTCTTTTGACTCTGAACCTGGGTTTCTACAATCCCCTTCTTGCCTTCTGTTAATTTGCTTGAGCAGCTCATAGAACTCAGGGAATCATACTTACTGGTTAATTTTAAAGGACATTACAAAAGATAGAGATGAAGAAGAGATGCATAAGGCAAAGAATGTGGGAAGAGGTGTGGAGATTTCATGCCTACTCTGTGCACACCCTCCCAGGAACCTCCATGTACTCAGCTATCTAGAAGCTCTCCAAACCCTGTTCTTTTGGGGTTTTGTGGAGTCTTCGTTACATAGGCATGATTGATGAAATCTTTGGCCATTGATGATCAACTTAACTTTCGGCCCTTCTCTCCTACCTAATCCTGTCTTAATCTTTTTAATGACCAACCCCCATCCTGAAGCTAGTACCGCCAGCCATCAGTCAACTCACTAAAAAGACACATCACTTTAAAGATGCCAAGGATTTTAGGAATTATACACCAGGAAAGGGGACTAAGACCAAATACATATTTTGAAATATCACTCTAGTAAATTGTGGGATAGACTATATGAATTTTGGGAGACATAGATATTCAGTCCATAACAGTCTTTAAAATTAAAATAGAAATTTCACATTAGGTATTATTTGGGGAGTGAGTTATGTATTTATTTTGAGATGGAGTCCTGTGATATTGCCAGACTGGCTTCAAAATACTGGGCTTAAGCAATCCTACCTCATCCTCTAGAGTAGCTGGGAATAAAGGTGTGCATCCACATGCCTGGTGTGGGAGTTGCTTATTTTAAAAAACAGTCATATACAAGTTTAATAGTGTATACATGCAAGCATAATTCTTGCTTATATTGTTTTGGGAAAAAGTTAGGTAAACATTCATATTTAATAAGTTAAATATATATATTTTCTTTAGAGAGAGAGAGGAGAGAGAGAATTTTTTTAATATTTATTTTTCAGTTTTCGGTGGACACAATCTTTATTTTATTTTATGGGGTGTTGAGGATCGAACCCAGCGCCCCGCGCATGGCAGGCGAGCGTGTTACTGCTTAAGCCACATCCCCAGCCCCTATATCTTTTCTTATTCTATATATTTGCCCTAAATAAACTATAAATTATTGATAATTTTTAGGTATTTAATAAGAAGTGTTGCCTGGTGTGTGTGTGTGTGTGTGTGTGTGTGTGTGTGTGTGTATATATATATATGTATATATATATATATATAGTTATAATACTACCTCTTTCACTTCCTGTTATTTCTTTCAGAATTATAAAAATTAAAATCATAACAGAAAAGTGCACTCATCATGGGAGTGTAGCTCAGATGATTTTTCACAAAGTGAACAAACATGTATGACTAGCATTTAAATTTAAAAAAAAAAACAAAAAACATACCATAAGCATTCCACAAGTCCTTTTTAATTAGCAAGTGCCCTCAAGTAATTCTTACAGTTATACCAAATTTAGAGAGCCACTTACGTAGGCACCTGGGCTTGCAGAAGGTATTTCTTTAGATTTTTATCTATCAGGGATCAGGTTGGTGTATTTATTTTCTAAAATGTTCAGTGTCATTCACAGACTTTTGTATATGCTGTTTCTCTGCTTTGATATGCTTTTATATGCTTTACTTCTCCTTCTCTGTGTCTTCCATACCTATTTACCTCAAGTTCTTACATCTTCCCATGGACTTTTTCATTTCAGGTCTTAGCTGAGACTCCTTTTTTAAAGAGTGTTTCTTTATTCCTCCATCTTTCTTCCCTCTCAGAGTTTGAGCAATTGCTCCTTTTGCATATTTTCTTTAATCCTTCTTTTTCCTCTTCCCACATTCTAATTGCCAATTGACTTTATTCTCCATTAGACCATAAATATTGAAATGTCAGATAGTACAATATTTTTTATTATTATTATTCTTAGTACCTCAGAAAGTGTCAGCATGTGCACAATATCAATCATACACATAGATGATAAAATTATTATATTTTGGTATTGGAAAGTGCATTTAGTTCATCTAGTTCAGTCTTTTCTGCTATTAAATAGTAAATTAAAAGCCTTAATTTTATTAATAAGGACTCAGAAAGAGCCAGTGGTTAAAGTATACGGTATATGTGTGTGATGAGACAGAATAGTGGGGAAAGGACACTAATGTATCTCTAGGATATTAACCACTGAAGAATCTCTGTTATTCTTCACTTGAATCATACCTAGAAGCAATTATTTTGTCTTCAGTTCTTCTAATATTTCAGTTCCATTTCTTACTATTCTATCTCCCAATTTCTATTCTCTTACTCCCACTGATTTTGTTATTTATTTACCCCTTTGTGATTTTTGGTTTCCAATACCTGTTTTCATTCTTTATTACTTCAATCTAGTTTGCTACCTAGACTAGTTTTCTATGCTTGTACATTTCAAATATTTTCACATTTCCAACAAAGAATTACCCATTAGTATCTTAGACTAATCCATAATAATTAAGTAGTTCATTAACAGCAGCTTTACATTTTCTTATCCCTCCTGTCTCCCACACACTCCCTCAAATGATCTTTGATTTGTGTATTTCTATTCTCAGTTCTTCAAGTGAGATATGAGTCTTTCTTAAAAAATATAGTACGCTTTTTTCTCTGTCTTGTTCGTTGTAGTTAGTCAGCATCCAGTTTCTTTTTAGTGTTTCAAAATCTCTTCTATCTGTCCTGTTTATTATATTCTTGTATTAGTTGGCTTTATCTTACTGCAACAAAATATCTGATACAGGCTACTTATAAAGAGAGATTTTCATACATGGTTCTGGAGGTTCAAATCCAAGATTGGGCATCCCTGTTTGTATGACTGTCTGGTGAGGTTGAGCATAGTGAGAATACCTGTCAAGAGTGATTTCTTATGTCTTGAAACAGGAAGCAGAGGGAAAGGAAGAGATTGGGGCCCTCAATCCCTTTGGAGGTCACATCTCCAGTGACCTAAGGACTTCTCACTATGCCCTACCTCTTCAAGGTCCACAGCACCTTTCAGTTACCACTCTGGGAACCAAGCCAACTGTCTTTGGGGACAGTTGTCCAAATTAGAGTAATTCTCATTGCAGTTCACTAGTGCATGCTATTTTTTTTTCTATTGTTTTTTTAATTACTAATTGGCAAAGCCAATTTAATTTATCTCCTCAAACAACCTAGGATATGGTATTTAGAACATCAATAATTTTTCTGTTACTAACCAAACAAAATAAGAATTTCACAGAATGCCACTTAATTCTGTCAATGACTAGACTCTTTTCATTTCATAGTTATCTTTTATTATCATTCTTTTTTCATGTATACAACACTCCAGACAATAAAATCCATTTACTGCTCCTTAGGTATACACCATAGTTTTCTGTAATCATTTCTTTGTATACTGTGTTCTTTTGTTTTTAACCAGAAAATATTTATCTCTAAGAATAAATGATTCTCTTCTTTCAAAGTCTGGCAAAGACATCTAATCCAGTGGTTCAAAATGCTTATTTTCAGGTAGCTGCTTGGTGGACTGTGTTAGAATCATCTAAATAGCTTTGAAAAATATTAATAACTAGGCCTTAATCTGGTCTAGTTGAATCAAAAATTTTAGAATTGAGATCTTATCAGCTCCTTTTTTTTTTTCCCCCTAAAACATATCTCCAGCTGGGGTTGAGGTTCCATTCTTTTATTTGTTCTCATCGTTTTGAAGTTTTACAAGATGGAGACACAGAGAAAGGAGGTGATTTCCTCAGTATTTCTTGTGTAACTTTACTTATTTCAACAATTAAAGTTGGAGCGATAAAAAAATTCTTAGGAACAGGAATAGATGCTATTCTTAGAATTCTTACAACTTTTGGAACATTAGAAAATGGTCTGAGTTCAAATGTATGATATGTCAAGATCATTGTACTGTCATGTGTAACTAAGTAAAACAAATAAAAAAATAAAAAAGAAAAGGCAATTTCATATATTTCAAATCCCTAAATGTAGTTTTAGATTTTTGAATGAAGAAAATATACTGAAAACTCCATTTGAATTAGAGTTGGGTTATGTTTGCTAGTTTTTTGTTTGTTTAATTTCTACGTTGCTTTAAAGAGAGAAGGTTTTGTTTGCAGGTGAATTTGGTGTAGTATAGTGTGGAGTATATCTCCTTTCTCCTTTGATTATTCCAATCAAAATAAAATAATACAAGAACAACAACAACAAAAAGAAAGAATGAAAATGGTCTGAGGACTAATATTTTCTATTAGTAGTGTACTGAATACCAAATATTGTAAATGTGTTATCTCAATAGTCTTTCCAACAGTTTCATGAAGAATATATTTTAAAACCAAAAAATAAAAATTTACTTACTCATTCACTTATCCTAAGACTAATTTTAAAGTCTCAAGTTCTTCCCACTATAGCATGTTGCTGACAGATCAAGGTGGGGGTAGCTAATGTTAATTGAGCTTCTCTTCTCAATTACAAATGCTAATTAGTTATAAGAATTACTGCAGGCCAGCATGGTGGTACATGCCTGTAATCAGGCTTGAACTAGGAGTTTGAGGCCAGCCTAGGCAACATAGTAAGACCTTATCCTCCAAAATATATTTTTTGATTTTACTATTAGGTGAGTACCATTATTTTTTGCCATCATACAGATGAGGAGACTAAGTATTAAATAAGTTAAGTCATTTGGTTTTGGTGACTAAGCTTGGATTCTATGCTAGGCCTGAGTCCAAAGTCTGTGAAGTAGAAATAACAAAAGCAAATAATAGAATTAATGAAGCCTAACATTATTTATTTTATAAGATTAATAAATTGAAATAAATTATTAAATGCCCCCAAAGATTGTGAGACAGAAAACAAACAAATTAAAAAGACACAAGATGAAGAGATGATCTAGGCTGGGGATGTGGCTCAAGTGGTAGCGCACTCGCCTGGCATGTGTGCGGCCCGGGTTCGATCCTCAGCACCACATACAAACAAAGATGTTGTCTCTGCCAAAAACTAAAATGTAAATAAAATATTTTTTAAAAAAAAAGACATCCAACAAAAATTAAAAAGAGAGTAAGAGGGCATTAGGTATAACTTTATAATAACAGATTTGAAAATTTAGGTAAAATTGACAAAATCCTAGGAAAACAAAAGGAACACTAGGAAAATTAGAAAGTCTGAATAGTTTTATGTCCATTACCAAAACTGAACATCATTCAAAACCTTCCCTGTGACAAAACTCCAAGGGCAGATAGTTTCAGGGATGAATTCTTGCAAACATTAAAGGAAAAAATAAACCAATGTTATGTAAACTTTATACAGTAATTGAGAAGTGGAAACACACACACCTCTGCTTATTTTATGAGGCCAGAATAACCTTGATATCAAAACAAAGACATTATAAGAAAGGAAAATTACTAGCTGTCTTTCCAAAATTGATGCAAAAATGCTAAGAAAAAGTGTTAGCAAATATACGCCAGGAAAATCTAAAAATGATAATTTATCATGACCAAGATGGCTTTAGTCCAGAAGTACAATGTAATTACTTAAATACAGGGGGGAAAATGATCATCTCAGTAGATGCAGCAACATATTTAATAAAATTCAACGTCATTCTGATTAAAAATACTCTCAGCATACCAAGAATAAACTTCTTTAACATGATAAAGGAGTTATCAAAAACCTTAGTGATGAAATATTTAAGACTTTTCACCTGATAACACTCAAGGATAATACTCTAATTTTTTTTTTGTCAACATTCCACTGTAGATCCTATCCACAGTAATAAGGAAAAACAATAAAATAAAGGGAGATTGGGAAGAAAGAAAGAAAAAATATTCTTAGATAACATAGTTATACATATATAGCAAAACAAAACAGTCCACAGATGAAATATTAAAATTAATAACTGAATTTTGTACATTTATTAGGCTAAAATTCAATATATAAAAATCAATTGTATTTTTTAATATGCTTGCAACCAACAAAATTTTTTTAAGTTACCATTTACAGTCTCCAAAAATGCATAGATTAATTCAAATGAAAAAATATATAAGAACTCTTAACAGAAAGCTATCAAATATTATTAAGAGAAATTAAAGAAAACATGAATAAGAGAAGAGAGAGAACCATATTCATGAGTTGCAGAGCCAGTAATATAAAAATACCAATTCTAATTTTATTCATTGTTATAACTTAGTTACAAATAAAATCCCATATTTTTAAAAATTGAAATTGTCAAGTTAATTCTTAAAATGAAAATATTATGAAACAAGAATGTTTCATAATCAGTTGAAGAACAGATAAACCAATTGTGAATGATTAAATAGAGTTTCTGGAGGATAACTTTATGAATGAAAGATATCTTTATGAATGTGAGTCAGGGACTACTTTTTAAATAAGACACTGAAAGTGTTTACATAAGGAGTAAGGTTGATAAAAAGGATCGCATTGAAATTGTGAATTTCTTTCCCTTAAAAGACTTTATTAAAAGAGGGAGAAGGGGCTGGAGTTGTGGCTCAGTGGTAGAGCACTTGCCTAGCATGTGTGAGGCACTGGGTTCAATTCTCAGCACCACATACAAATATATGAATAAAATAAAAGTCCACTGATGTTTAAAAAAAATAAAACAACAACAACAACAAAACTGTGTTTAAAAAAAAAGAGGGGGAGAATATATTTACAATACAAACAATCATCAAAGTCATAAAATCCAATATATATAAACAAATTTTACAAATACGTAAGTAAAAAAAATGGGCAAAAATGATAAGCATGCATTTCACAAATGATAATCCAAATAGATAATTAACATTGCAAGAAGGAGTAACTTGCTCAGTCATCATAGAACTACAGTGTTCACTCAAAAGAATAGCTGAAATCAAAGGGGCTGATTGTTTTAATTTTGTGTAAGTTTGTTGAGCATCCCCAATTGTTATATACTGTTGGTGATGTTATAAAGTATTATAGTAGCTTTGGAAAAATGGCCAAATCTATAAACACTTAAACATAGAAATACCTGGTAATTCAGCAGTTCACCCACACAGCAGAAATTCATATGCATATATGTCTACTGCAGTGTTCATTGTAGCATTAATTAAAATATCTAAAAGTGGAAATAACCCAAGTATTTATCAATACTAGGATGGATAATCTAAATTTCTACAATGGAATTCTACACATCAATAAAAAGAATCAACTACTGCTACATGCAATATGGTGGAAAGATTCCACAAATAATGTTAAACAAACAAAGTCAGACACAGAAAAATACAAACTCTAAAATTCAGTGTATGTCAGGTTCACAAACAGGCAAATCTGATCTATCATGTTTCAGAAGTTATGGTAGTGATGATATTTAGAGAGGTGCAGCTTGGGAGCCATACAGGGTTTCGAGGTGCTGACATCATTGTGTTTCGTGATCTAGTTGGTAGTTTAGTCTGTTTATTTTATTATAGTTCATAAAGTTGTGCTTATATAATGTGCACGATCCTCTGTATGTTACTTTAAGAATTTTATTTCAAATAATTATTTTGTAGCACCTTTGCTAACAATGCATATATCTGTATTAAACCATATTGATCTATTGATATATATCTTAATTGGTATTAATTGGAAAAGTAGCTGTTAATTGGAAAATTTTAAATTATGTCTAGAATTATATGTGTTATAAATTATAAATATTGCTTTAATATATGCATTAGTAATGAGCTATATACATTTATTTTTTTGAAATATTTTTGGAAGTTAATTTTTGAAGCAGACAATCATGAAAACTGTTTTATTTTAACTAGGCCTTTAAAGTTGAATAAAACAAAATGTTTTTCAGTTAATGTACACAAAAATTTTACAGTATACTTTCACTGGTACCTGATAATAAAACTACTGTATGTGGAAAAACTAAGTGTTATGCTTTTCAGATCCTTTCAAAATTGTCAAGGCAATAAGTATAATTTAAAGTATCTATCTGTATTCTGGTTTTATAAGATGTAAGTATTCTTTTGAAGATGCTTTCTTGGATTGTGATGATATATGAAATTTCTTTACAGTTGTCTTATTTTGATTTCTTGATCTCTACTAAAATGTAAAAAAAATTGTGTATATTTCTTTTGTGCACACGCACATATATATCTCTTTTGGGAGAAAGGGAATAACAATAATAAAAAACAAATGTTGTACCCTGTTTTTAGTTCATAATTTTATATGAAGTTGCTTACTTTATCTCCTGTGTCCTTTGTTGGTGTACTAGTACAAAATTGAAAGTGTATACTAGAGTTAAATTTTATTATAATCATATTAAATTAAGCTTTTTATTAGACCATACCTTAATTTGAATAATATTCATTTGCTTCTTTTTCTCGTTTAATGAAAATCTCCAATGGGTATTATTATTCTCCAGCTCAGTTTCCTGTTACTGTCTTTAAGCTGACTATGCTTTATCTTTCTGTGTGTGTGCTTGTGTATTTGCATTGCATACTATTATTTTAAAATGATACAGTAGATTTCAGAAAATACCTTTTGTCTCATTCATAAATTTAATCATGTAAACAATGAAATAATTCAACTTTTTAATTATGTCTCTAATAATAGACAGTAAATTATAAATGGAAAAAAGAGTTTCAGCTCTTTGGGCCTAGAAGTATATGTTGTTGTAACAGCTTCTAGCTGATAATTAAGTCATTTACTTACCAAACAAATCCAATAATTTGTATTACTCTGGACTAAATCTACTCATTGACCATGTTTCAACTTCCTATCTTATCTCCTGCCTCTCTCTTTTTTACTTTGCTCTGCATACCATCATGGCCTTCTTGCTGTTTCATTAGCATGCCAAGTACATTTCTTAGTACTTTCATTGATAACACTGCCCAGGTCTATAGTTCCTCAAATCTTCTTTAGACTGCCTCTATCAGGATAATCAGGTCTATTTAAATATCCAGTCAGAGATGTGGGTTTTTTTTTTTGTGTGTGTGTGTGTGTGTGTGTTTACTCCTCTCTCTATAGTAATCCTAATCATTCTCTGTTTTTATTTTCTGCTATATTTTTTTTTCTTATAGCATTCATCATTACCTGATATCTTTTTTTCTGTTTTGTACATTTCATAGTAAATATATAAGCTTCCTGTGAGCGGGATTTATTTTACTACTGCATTTCCAACACATAGAATTTTAACAGATTCACAGTAGGCATTGTATAAATATTTGTAGTTAGAGTGAGTGAATGGATGAATTAAATACAAAGAATAGTTATCAGTTCTCATGGCTAAGCCCTTGGCTAACTCTTCAGGATTCTTTTTTTTAAATTCTCTTATATATCTAGCATTTCTGTTCCAGCATGGCTCCTTTGTTGGGATTTGTGGTAAATTTTAAATAAGCTCTAGTATTGTATAAAAAGCTTCTAAACTTGTTATTATCCTTTAAAGGTAGAGAAAGAGGGAAAGGGGAAAAATGATCTACATGGTATTTAAATTTGTCTTTTATGATGTATAACTAAATTTAATATTTGTTTCAAATTGTTTTTATCTTCAATAATTTAAAAATGTGGTAGCAATTGTTCAAGGTTGTAGATTTACATTGATCTTATTTGTTTCTATTTATATCTGTTTCTACCCTACCTCAATTTTATTTAAGAATCCAACTCAAGTTGGAACAGCTCTTCAGGTTTTCCATAATCTTGGGACTTTGAAGGATACTATTACCAGTGTTGTGGATGGATATTGTGCTGCTTTGGAAGAGAATATCAACAGTGCATTAGACATCAAAGTTTTGACTCAGCCTTCACAGTCAGCTGTGAGAGGTATGGATATACTTTATATTTAGCTTCTTTATTTATTTATAACTGAGAAGTCCTTTGAATAGTATGTGAAACATTCATGTTTCAAAGCAATCTAATGACTCATTTTTTTAGTAGACAGAAAATGAGAGAGAAATTATGTTTCAGAATTTATTTATAAATTTTTTTTGTCTAATCAGTGAGTTGTGGCCAATTGGTACATTCAGAACTAGATAAAGATCTCTAAACTATGGCATCATTTAGTTGAGAGGAAACAGATGCAAAAAAAAAAAAAAAAAAGAAGAACATATTTTTCTTCTGATGTCCTTATCCTTATCCTCACATGTACTTCTTATTGAGTAAGAAAATATTTTTAAGAAATCTGCTATCTCTACTTTAGCTTTCTGGACTTTTCCTTATTGTAATTCTTATACTCAGGAGCAATAATGGCTGATGGAATAGAAACTGATAAAATTTGGGGGGAAATTATAACCATAGCAAAGTCTAAAGGAAACTGCTGAAAGAAGGTGCATTCAAGGTAGAGAGGAGTCTGCACCTCTTCCTGCCAAGGTGAGTGGATAGCATTCACACTTCTCCACAAAGGGGAGAAAAGAGCATATATTATGTGCACCTTTCATTTACTTCCTCCATCTCTCTTCTTAACATTTTTTTTCTTTCTGTCCTGTTAGTATGGATGAGATATACTTTGCTTCTAGCAAAGGCCACTCTGCTTTTACATTAAATTCCATAATTCCAGGATATTGCTTTAGCACATACCTTCTCCCTATCTTGTCTCTATTTTCTTCTCTTCATCTCTTTTTCATCACATACAGTTATCCTGCCATATCTCCTTCTACTTAAACATAGTCATATCTATCATGACTGCATTTCTTTCTTCCGCTGAACTATCCTGTTTTATTTCATTAACCTACAGAAAAACTTTCAAAATTTTTATGTGTATTTACTGTTTGCAGTTTTTCTCTTCCCATTTTTTAAGTGAAGGCATGCTAATCATAACAGAGTTATCCTCAAGAATAAATAAAATAATCTATGCAGAATTAATAACAGTTCCCGATACCTGGCTGATGTTAAAAACTTGCAGGCATTTATTGTTTTTTTTATATTTGGTATATAATATGACCTCATAAATATGTTGCACTGGATAAAAAGAGATAAAAGAATTGTAGGTCTCAGAGATTTATAAAGGTTAGCTTCTGAGTAGGTCGTATTAAGACTATTCCAGAATATCCTTGAAAATAAATTGCCATAGGAGATTTTACTCTCAACATTTTCTAGCAATTATTATCAGAAAGTTTGATCTAACATTTAAATTTCTAGGAGCAGTTTTATCTCATTCCCTCTTATGTTGTCAAGAAAAGGGAAAAAAAATTAAAGCAGTTATTCATATCTGTCAATCTTAATGTAGGCCTTTTTTGTTGAAAGAATAAAGAGTCTTAAAACTGCCTTCCTATCATCTGTTAAGGAGTGGATTCCTTAATTTCATGTAGAAATCTTAAGCTTCAATTCTTTGCTTCAATATGTTTTAAAAGGAATAATCCTTATTACTTATAATTTTTAATGCCACACAGACAGTATTAATGTTAGTTTCCTCTTGTTGATTAGATTAAGGTTAGGTGAGAACATATTCCTTAAAATGTTCAAGGATGATGGGGCCACCATATCAATAAATTTACTTGCAAATGGTTCAGGGAATTTTTTCTCTCTTTTCATTTCTTTTTCTTTCTTTTTTTTGCAATACTTGTACATTTTCTACAAATTTAAGATTGTTTTAAAGTTTAAAAAATATGTAAAATACAATTTTAAGGAAAATAATGTGAACTTGAACGTATAAAAATCTATAATTCAATAAGAAAAAGCTAACTCAATGAAAAGTTGATAAAGACTATGAATGGGCAGTTCATGTCAGAATATATCCATTAAACATATGAAAAATGGTTAACCTTTTTTGAAGCAGATGATCTTGTTGTAAGGCAAATAAAGATACAGAAGCAGGGCAGAGACTGTCACGCAAAGACTCTTGCCATAATTAAACTTCTCTGCCATAATTAAGCTTCTCCTCTTGTCAGAAAGATTTTTACAAAGAGTATCAGCAAGATGTCTATAGAGAGAATTGTGGTTTGCATCTTCCTCTTTCTTGTAAATGCCAGCTTTGCACACAAACAGTGTGATAGAGGGTCTGGGGCAGCACACTTGCTTGTCATGTCTGAGGCACTGGGTTTGATTCTCAGCACCACATATAAATAAATAAAGGTCTATCCACAAGTTAAAATAAACTTTTCTTTCCTTTTGCATTTATATTTAACTAAAGTTTTTTTAAAAAGGTGTGTTAGAGTTAGAATCTACAGTCAAGCTTGTTGTACAAAAAGATATTATCCCTGTTTTCTTGGTAAAAAAAATTATAAAACCGGGCTGGGGATGTGGCTCAAGCGGTAACGTGCTCGCCTGACATGCACGGGGCGCTGGGTTCGATCCTCAGCACCACATAAAATAAAATAAAGATGTTGTTTCCACTGAAAACTGAAAAATAAATATTAAAAAATTCTCTCTCTCTCTTTAAAAAAAAAAAATATATATATATATATATATATATATATATATATATATATATATATATATATATATATATATATATCCCTGTCTGGCCTAAAATGCACTTTCTGAGAACACAAAGAAAAAAAATCAATTACTTTAATGTAAAACCTCCATGTCCTTCCTTCCAATGAGTATAAAGGTCAAAGAATTTTAAAAATCTTCATTTAGAGGAAGAACTTTTTAGGCTGTAGCCCCCTCTGGACTCTGCAGTCTATGAACTTGCTTCGTGAAAATTTCTTAGGTGTCCAGCCCCTTCTGTCCTACTTTAATACTATTTCCCAATCTTCTGATTGTCAAAATCTAAGACAGCTGTGTTATATGACTGCAGAAACTCTTATACCTTTATTGTAACAAATGTTTCAACCAGTTAATATGAGGTTAAAAATTGTGTATTCTTCATGACCTTTTAATTTCTTTTATAAGACTGTATCTAAGACAAATTTTCATATATGTATAAGGATTTTTATTGTACTATTGCATATAGTGGTAACAAGGTAAATATAATCTTTCCTTTCATGGAAAAATGAGCAAATAATTTATTTAATGATTTTGTAGCCAGCCCTTAAATATAAAATTATAATTCTCAAAAACAACATGAAAAAGTAAGTTCCAGAATTATATATGTATATAAAATATGATACCATATCTAAAGCCTAAGAAGAATACAACAGACTATAATATATATATATTGTTTTGCATATGTAATAAAAATATAAATGCATCTAATGATGATCACCAATTTTAAGATTTACTTTGGAGAGAGAGAGCAAGGAAAGTGGGACCAGGAACGGAGAGAACCAGGAAGCGTCACTTCATATGATCTTGTATTTCTTGAGCTTAGTGACTAATATTTGTAAAATTATTCTGTATTTTTTTCTTTCTTTTTTGTACCATGGATTGAACCCAGGGGTGCTTTAACGTTGAACTATATCTCTAGCCCTTTTTTATTTCTTATTTGAGACAGGGTGTCTTGTTAAGTTAATGGGGCTGGTATTGAAATTGTGATCCTCCTGCCTCAGCCTCCTGAGCTGCTGGGATTATAGGCATACACTACTGTGCCTGGCTCTATATACTTTTTTGTATGCATGAAATATTTATTAGTTTTGAATGATTGGTGCCTTTTTCATTTCCTTCTTTGTGCTTTTAAATGATTTGATTTTCATCTCGTTCTTTTTAGTATTACTTTCCCATTTCTACATTTATCATTCCCTTGCCTGGATTTTATAATAAATTGGTCCCCCCAAAAAAAATTTTTATGCATTCTTTGATTTCTCAGTTCTTCCACAGAAGATGGAGTCTTTTGCCTTTATATTTAACTAATTTGGGCAAGTATAGATTCTTATTTTCACTTTTACTTAGAATTTTGTAGCTGTTTGTGGACCCCAAAATAATGTTTCTCTTCCCTATTGAATTTGAAAACAACTAAAATACAGATGTAGGGAACAAAAGGATGATAATTAAAATGTTGGCTTTATTACTGATTTAAAAAACAAAAACATGATGACAACAATAAAAAACAAACAACCTTGAATTGAAGGGCATAGCTTAGCTTTGAAACAAAATGAATTTCTTAATATAGCAACTCCAAATGAAACTCACTCCCCAATATTAGCCTGCCCTGCTGTACTTACCACTGATGGAGTGCAAGTCAGAATGCACCACTTATGCACAACGAGAGAGAAAGGAAGGGAATGAGTCAATTAGGTTCCATTTTATTAATCAGGTAAGTGGCTCCTTTTTACATGGGAATAGTGGAATAAGAGGTAGGAAAAGAAGGCAAGAATGTTCTTTTAACTGAAGTTCCCCCATATGAAAGACAAGGCCAGGGAAATGGAGGGTTCCCCCAAATATTAGACATGGCTCTACCGACTGCTAGGTTCAGGTGTTCATATTAGAGAATTTTCAGGCTAATCAGATTATTATGCCACACATAGTGTAACTTGCTTCTTCATGGATGTTTTCAGTGTTTTTTTTCCCCCTTTGTCTTTGAATTTTAGTAACATTTTATGGATATATTTTAGGGTTAAATGCCCTGTATCAGTTTTTTTTTTTTTCTGAGAGTATATATTCCCTTTTATAGAGAAGTTTATCCTATTAAATATTGTTTGTTGTTGTTGTTGTTCCATTTGTTTTTCCCCAGGAACTTTAATTATGCATGTATTAGATCTTTGTTTTCTATGTCTGGTATCTTCTCTATAGTTGCTTTTATGTCTTCATATTTCATTTTGAATGATTTCGTCTTTTCTGTTTCCCATAGTGTACTGTGTTTCCACCTTTGTTCATTATGTTTGTTTGTTTTATTTTATTTTTAGTATTATCTTAATCTGTATGATATTTTTCCAGTCAGGATATTTCCTGTAATCACTTTGAAATAGCAGAAAATGGAGTAGCCCTTCCGGTTGTTTCTTGGGGGAATTCCTTTGGTGACCTATGTGTATCATTTCTTTTAGCTTATATTCCTTTCCTCCTCTTACCTCCTTTATCTACCTTAAGTCCACTGTCACTTTATTTCTGATTGCTTTTAGAGCACATCTTTCCTCAAATTTTGGACCTATCAAGAGTTTAATGTGACACAAAGTGAGACTATTTAAGCCATCCCTTTGTTAAAAACTAGCATTCTCAGCTTCCTCTACCAACTTTCATCTCACTTTACCTCCAGTGAACTCCCTATGTTAGAGGGCTAATTCTTATACAGTAATATCACTTTATGAGGGCTTCTTTTTCAGCTCTTCTCTGTCATTCTGTAGTGTTTAACATTTTACTAGCTTTCCCCCTGGCCTGTCCATGTCTGTGGGTCTTATCTCCAATCAAAGAATCATTGGACAGCTTGTCCAGATTCTTACAGTTGATTTGAAAAGCAATGTGTTTCCTAATAATAGGTTAAGGTGTCAGCTATGTGGTCCCTTCCTTCCTTGTTTGTTTTTTTTTTGTTGTTGTTTTTTCCAGTACTGGGGATCATAATCAGGGCCTCTTGCATGCTAGGCAAGTCTCACTAAGTTACTTAGGCTGATTTTGAACTCCTGCTTTAGCCTCCCAAGGAGCTGGGTTTTAGACAGGTGCCTCCATGCATGGCTTTATTTCTTCTTCATTTTGATCCATCTACTTCATTTGATATGTAATTTTACAATCTCAAGTTTGAGATTTTTATGTGATTCTTTGTTTCTTTGAAAATTTTTCCTACTTATTATTTGTTCTTATTTTTATTGATTTTAGAAGAGAGTAGTAAAATTAAATTTTACACTGTCACCAGAAAATATTATATTTTGAGGAATTCTCAGTTTTTTTCTCATTTTAATAAAATATAGTTTATGACAAAACTTATACTGGCATCAGTTTTTCTGTTTTAATTATACTTTCTCTCCCTTTATATAGCTGTTCTCTATTTAGTCAATTATTTCTATAATGTTTTTATCTTCAGAAAGGTGTGTTTAGCTTATGAGTATAAAAAATCTTTATGTTTGAGTGGCTCAGGAGACTAAGGCTGGTGGATCATGAGTTCAAAGCCAGCCTCAGCAACCTTTTGAGGCCCTAAGCAACTTAGCTAGACCCTATCTCTAAATAAAATACGAAAAGGGCTGAAGGTATGGCTCACTGGTTAAGCACCTCTAGTACCAAAAACGAAAACAAACAAAAAAATCTTTTGTTTTGTCAGAAAGAAAAATCGGTCCTCTAGAAATATTTGAAGCAGTGATTAATGATTGTGATCTTGTCTCTCAGTTTCTTCAAAGTAAATGCAGAGAGATAATAATAGCTTATATTTCTGTTTGTATTTACTTTCAGAGTAATAGGTTAATGGGTGCCATAATTCTTTTTTTTATCCTATCATTTATTTTCCAGAAATTTAATTTCTTTAAATTCTCTCTCTCCCTCCCTCCCTCTCTCTCTCTGTCTGTCCCCCACTTTCTCTCCCCCCCACCCCTCTCTCTCTTTTTCTCTCTCTTTGTACCAGGCATTGAATCCAGGGACACTTAACCACTGAGCCACATCCACAGACCTTTTAATTTTTTATTTTGATACAGGGTCTTGCTAAGTTGCTTAGGGCCTTTTTAAATTGCTGAGGCTGGCTTTGAATATTATATCATCTTCTTGCCTCAGCCTCCTGAGCTACTGGGATTACAGGCATGCACCACCACACCTGGCAATATTTCATAATATTCACAAAGGTATTCCATATCTTTTTCTCATTCTTATGGGTTTTTTTAAAGTATTTTTATTAGCACATGGAGTTTGTTCTTGATGAGACAAGTTCAGATTGTTTAAGTATTATGTCTTTATTTCTTTTATATCTTCCCTCACCAGTGTGTGTACAACACTGCAAATAATTTTTAAAACAAGTTAGATCTACATTTTCAACAGGAATTATTAATACTTTTAAAGCCAAAAACCTCCTAGCTTTCTCTTTTCCATTATTTTCTACTATAATCCCACTTAAAACATAGCATTTATGTGCTAAAGGTACATATAATTATTTTTTAAATTAAGATTTGTTAAAAACTAGAGTGAGACAGTTCATATGCATAGTAGTTCTGGTTTTCTTAATCTCATCCTTTTTAAAACCACGAGTGTAGACTATTTAACCACAAAGGTGTCTTCGACTGCCTTAGTGTGGACTGATACTTATGTCTTTCAATTTGGGTTTATTTTATTTTTTTTCATATTGAAACATTTCAATCTGTACTTATAGCTTTGTCTGTTTGTATTACATACAAGAACATTTTTAGACATTCTTACCCTCCAGAAATTTAACATTGATATGTTAATATTATTTAATATCAGTCTATGTTCAAAAACTTTCAGATATCCCCCCCGCAAGTTTTTTGATACTAGGAATTGAACCCAGGCACCACTGAGTTGTATCCCCAGCCCTTTTTATTTTTTATTTTGAGACAGGGTATCATGATATTTCATAATGTTACTAAGTTGTCCAGGGTGGCCTTCAACTTGCCATCATCTTGTCTCAGCCTACTCTGGCTTCAGTGACTGTGTGTGGCACAGTACGTAGCTCTAAAATGTTCTTCATAGATGTTTTTTTCTTCTTAATAGATCAAGGATCACATTTTTAAACTGTTGGTTATGTTGTCTCTGTACTGTCCTTTAATAGAAAACAGTGCTTTTTTTATGGCATTAACATATTTGGAGAGCCCCTCATTTGAATTTTTCTGGATATTTTCTTCATGATTCAGTTCAGGATAAACATACTGGTAGTAAAGTAATGTCCATTTATTTTTACTGTACTACTCACTTAATCCATGCTATGCATTGCAAAATCCCAGTGTATACTTGAAACTGCATATAGTAGTGAACTCTCTATATACTATTTTTTATCCTACAAATTCATACCTATGTTAAAATTTAGTTTATACAGTAGGCATAGTAAGGGATTAACAACAATTAATAATAAAATAAAACATTTATGACAATATACTATAATAAAATTGTCAGTATCACTACTCTTGCTTTTGGGAGCCACTATTAAGTAAGTCACTTGAATACTAGCAATATGATACTTAAGTGGTTGATCTGATAGCCAAGGTGGCTACTAAGTGACAAATGGGCAGATGGTATATACAGTGTGGATTTGCTCGACAATGGGTGATGCAGTTCCTGAGTAGAATGGAACCATGATATCATGATATTTCATAATGTTACTCAGAATCATATATAATCAAACTTATGAATTTTTTGTTGCTGGAATTTTCCATTTGGTATTTTTGGATCACAGTTCACTGTGGGTAATTGAAACCACGCAAAGTGAAACCAAAGATAAGGGAGACTACAGTACATTATATCAGAAAACAACAAAATTATGTCAGTTTGTCTCACTATGCTGGTGCTAAATCACTTCACTAAAATGGTATATACCAGATTGTCCCTTGTAAGAAAGTTCTCTTTATAATTACTAACTTAATGTTGCATAGTTTGAAATTTATTTATTGACAACTATACATATTCTTTTTAATATAAATTATAAACATGTTTGTGTTATAGTAGATGCTAGCAGCAGTGCTATTTATGGATTAATTTCTGAAATGCACTACTAATTTCCCATTTTCTGTCATGTAAAAAATTGCTTATAATGTTTTTTCAGGTTTCTCTAGAGGATAAGATGAAAATTTTAGGTAAATAAGACATTTAAATAATGGTCGTTAAAATATGTTAATTTTAGGCTCTAGAACTCATTTCATTTGTTCATTTTTTTCCATAAATATCTTGTTTCCTATAATATATCACCTTATGTTTTGTATTTATTGGTAATCTTTCTCTCAGTTAACTCTTATACCAGTTGTTACAACCAAGTATTTTTTCAGTCATTCTTTCTGCACTTATTAACTGACAAATTTTGTGTAAAGATCAGTTTCTTTCCTTTTTTAAATATTTGATTTTCTCTGTGAACTCATGAATTATTTTTTACCATTATTATAATTCATCATCATCAGTATTATTTTGGATGGCCAGATTGTCCCCAATTTTTTTTGTGGAAGTTTTCTCTAGTCACATTCATGCATCCTTTCAATAAGTTTTCTTTTATCTTTTAACACTTCTTTGCTCTCTGGAACAATACGTACCAGGTTCATCTTGTATTTTCATTAGTCTGTTAATGCTGAGGATCTTCATTTGCTCTATTCTAAAGTAAACACTTGTTGTAGAATTACTCCATCGATACCACATTTAGCAAAAAAACCATCAAGTTCATTATTTCTGGGTTGGGGTTGTGGCTCAGCGGTAGAGTGCTTGCCTAGCACATGCGAGATGGTGGGTTCGATCCTCAGCACCACGTAAAAATAAATAAGTAAAATAAAGATATTATGTTCAACTACAACCAAAAAAATATTCAAAAAAGTGTTTATTTCTGATGATGTGCACCATCTTTTTGTCCAATATATCCTCACTGTATAGTCTGTGCTCCCATTTGTGTCACTTTCTATCCATCAGATATCTCACTGAAGTCACTGTTCTGTGATTAAAAATTACTTGAATTATTTTCCCTCATGTTGGTTATATTATTAATTTTATGTACAGATAGTTTTGTTTCTATATTTGTTTATATTCACTTTTCGAGCTTGCCTTTTTCATTCCTTTTATATTTAAATTTGCTTTTGGAATATTTGAAATATTTGTACGGATACAAAATATATTTTGGAATATGTTAACACAGTTGTGTTAGTCACAAAGATCCATTTCTATCTCTGTAACTTTCATCTTGTTCCATTTCCCTCCACCCTCATCTTTCTTTTAGAAAGCCATTTTCATTAATTTCTTTGTGTCCCTCCCTCATTGTGTGTGTGTGTGTTTCTTTCTTAAACACAAAAGGTTTTCTTAAAGAAGGAGTTTCTTGTGTTTTTTGTTTGTTTGTTTTTTAGCTTTTGTATGCTTTCAAAATAGCATTCATTTTGATGTATCCTGAAAGTTTTATTTTTTATATGTTTTTATCCTTTATAACTAGGAGGTCCTGGACGATCTACCATGCCAACCCCAGGAAATACTGCAGCTTTTCGTGCTTCGCTCTGGACCAATATGGAGAAACTTATGGATCATATCTGTGCTATATGTGTACAGGTAAATATTTCACGGGATGCAAAAAACATTGATTATTAACTCACTCCTGGTTATTCAAAATTGTATCATTTGGGGCAGGTTTTTTAAAATCTGAGCATTCAGCCAGGTCTTCTGTTCCACTCTTGGAATCCCACCCATTTGGGAGGCTGAGTTGGGAAGATCACAAAAGGCCAGCCTGGGAAATTAGTGAGATGCTGTCTTAAAATAAAAAATAATTTTAAGCAAATAC